>NC_090371.1:72376031-72976031 GCF_036365525.1 Heterodontus francisci | reverse complement strand
GGGATACATCTGTCTGGCCCTGGTGATTTATTCACTTTCAAGGATATCAGACCCTCTAGAACTTCTTCTCTCATTATGCTTATTGTATCTAATATTTCACACTCTTCCTCTTGAACTACAATGTCTGCATGATCCCTCTCCTTTGTGAAGACAGTGACAAAGTACTCATTGAGAACCCTGCCCACATCTTCTGCATTCATGCATGTTACCTTGTACATCTTTGATAGGCCCTCCACTTTCCTTTGTAATCCTCTTGCTCTTAATGTACTGATAAAACATCTTTGGGATTTCCTTTGGGATCACCAGGGCCAGACAGATGTATCCCAGGCTGTTAAATCAAGGATTTCCTTGATTTTACCTGCCAATATTTTTTCATATCCTCTCTTTGCTTTCCTAATTTCCTATTTTACTTCACCATGCACTTTCTATACTCCTCAAGGCTTTCTAAAGTATTAAGTTTTTTGTGACTGTCATAAGCTTTCTTTTTCTGCTTTATCTTACTCTATATGCTTCTAGATAACCAGGGGGCTCTAGATTTGGCAGTGGGGATATGTCTACACTGTGCCCATAGAATCTCATTTTGAATGCCTCCCATTGGTTTGCCATTGATTTTCCTTCAAGTAGCTGTATACAGTCCACTTTCGCCAGATCAGCTCTCAGCTTCGTAAAATTTGCCTTCCCCCAATTTAGAACTTTTACTCTTGTTCTATCTTTGTCCTTTTCCATTATAATGCTAAATCTAACTGTATTTGGTCACTGTCTCCAAAATGGTCACCCACTGCTACTTCATCCACTTGCCCAGCTTCATTTCCAAAGACTAAATCTAGAATTGCACCCCTCTTGTTGGGCTTGTTATGTGCTGGCTAAAAAAGTTCTCTTGAATGCAGTTCAAGAATTTTGTGTCCTCTGTGCCCTTCACACTGTTTGTATCCCAGTTGAGATTAGGGTAGTTGAAATTCCCGACTATAATTTCCCTATTGTTTTTTCCTACATGTTTGTTCTTCAATCTCCTCTCACTATTTGGGGGTCTATAGTACACTCCTAGTAGTGTGCCCCTTTTTTATTTCTGAGCTCAACCCATATGGCCTCATTTGATGATTCATTTAGCATATCATCCCTCCTCACAGATGTAATTGATTCTTTAACCAATAATCCTACACCCTCTCCTTTTTTTATCCCCCTCTCTATTCTGCCTGAAAACTCTATATCCAGGGATGTTGAGCTGTAATTTCTGCCCCTCTTTAAGCCAAGTTTCCCTTATAGCAATGATATCATGCTGCCATGTGCTTATCTGTGCCCTCGACTCATCGGATTTATTTACTATACTTGCATTTAAATAAATACTTTTTAACACTGCCAAATTCCTGTGCTGTACATTTTTTAACCTTTGCATCTTCTGACTTTCAGAGTCACGCGCTAATTTTCTGCTTCCTGTTCCCTGCTCTGAATTTGTCCTATCTGAAACCGCCGTCAGGTTCCCATCCCCCTGCCAAACTAGTTTAAACCATCCCAGCAGCACTAGCAAACCTTCCTGCAAGGTTATTCATCCCAGTCCTGTTCAGGTGTAGACTGGCCAGCTTGTACAGGTCCCACCTTCCCCAGAACAGGTTCCAATGTCCCAGAAATGTGAAGCCCTACCTCCTTCACCATCTCTCCAGCCACGCATTCATCTGGTGTATTCTCCTAGTTCAATACTCACTAGCACATGGCCTTGGGAGTAATCTGGAGATTACTACCTTTGAGATCCTGCTTGCTAATCTCTTTCCTAACTCCCTAAACTCAGCCTGTAAGACCTCATCCCTTTTTCTACTTATATCGTTGGTACCAATGTGGACCACTACCTCTGGCTGTACACCCTCGCCCTCCAGAATGCTCTGTAGCCACTCAGTGATATCCATGACCCTTGCACCAGGGAGGCAGCATACCATCCTGGAATCACGTCTGCAACCACAGAAATGCCTGTCTGTTGTCCTAACTATAGAATCCCCTACCACTATTGCTTTCCTGTCTTTTCTCCTCCCTCCCTGCACAGCTGAGCCACTCATGGTGCTCTGGTCATGACTCTTGCTGCACTCTCCAGAGGAACCCTCTCTTCCGTCGGTACTCAGAACTGAATACTGGTTAGTAAGTGGGATACCCTCTGGGGACTCCTACACTACCTGTCTTGTCATTCTTGCCTGTCTGGCAGCCACCCAGTCCCTCTCTGCCTGCGTTCTCTTAAGCTGCAGCGTCACCACCTCCTGAAACATGCTGTCCACGTATCTCTCATCCTCGCGAATGCACCTCAGTGACACCAGCTGCTCTATGAGTTCCATGATTTGGTGCTCGAGTTTTTGCATTTGGTGGCACTTTCTGCACATGTAGTTGTCCAGGACATGGGTAGGGGTCCTGGAATCTCCACATGGCACAGGATGTGCATGCAGCAGGTGTGAGCCACCCTGCCATGCCTCAGGTTATTTATTTATTGCACAAAATTGGAATGCAAATAAACACAATAAAATGGTTATAAATAGAACGAACAAATGAGTAACCACCTACCGACTATTGGTATTTTAGATTCAACTTAGTAGTTAGACTTAAATGTTAGAGAAAAAATAAAAAGCAGCAGAAAAAAGAAAATAAGAAAGTAAGAAAATACCCACCAGATACTCACTGATTAGCTCCCTGTGCCTCACTGCTCTCTCTCCCCTCTCGTGTTGTTTGTAGCTCTGACGTCTCACCCAGCCAATCACCTTCCTGCTTCCCTGTGATGTCACACCTCGATTTTTCTTTCCAAATGCTGGCAGACTGGTGGCAGCAGCAACTATTCCCGCTCCTCTGTTGCTGATTCCCAGTGAACACTCCTGCTCGCTCTCTCTCTCTATCTCTCTCAATTAAATTAAATTTATTTTTCTGAATGAATTTATAGTTCCCCTCCTTAGCAAACTCCCTCACTTACCAAACTCCCTTCTTCACCACCAGTGCACTCAAGCAGCACTCAGAGACCCCTGAATTGATACTCTCTGACAACAATGATGAATCAGCTTTGCTGGAGCTCAGAAACCAGTTTAAGCTAGCTACTTAATTAACGAGCTACAACTACTCTGAAAGCTTGTATATCCCTATTTAAAACTGTAAGAAACCTAACATTAATTTTTGTCTGATTATGCTCTTGTGAAGCTCTGTGGAATGTTTTACCACGCTAAAGGCTTCTTTTTCCTTTGAGAGTCCCAGGTGCTGCACCTCTTCAGGTTATTCCCTAAAGAGATGGTTCCTGATTACCATCTGCTACCTAGACATGGATGGCAAGAGGCACTACAATCAGAGCCATCTACGAACATGTACCTGCATCGAACAGACCATTGGCATCTTGAAGACACAATTCCATTGCCATAACCGGTCAGGTGGAGCCCTCCAGTATGAGCCAGCCAGAGTGTCTCATATTGTGGTCATCCACTGGACCTTGGAACATGACAGCACAAAGAGGCCTGAAGCTAAATGAAGAGGAGGACTTGGAATGTCACTCCACCTCGGAGGAGGACTGGGAGGAGGAAGTGGAGGAGGAAGGGATCGCTCCAGAGGTGGATGATGCCCAGGCATTGGAGGAAAACCGTTGATGCTATCCCAAAACTTAGGGTGAATTGCAGGCTGGCATGGCTGCAAGGGCCATGCTGATTCAGCAGTGTTTCACCTGATTGCCTCTGAACCCTTATGACAGACAATCTCATAACTCACCTTCCAGCATAGAGAGGTATCATGCTGCAATGACCTGTTTCTGAGGAGTCCCATTGCCAACCATGACCATGGAGAATGAGGTTTCCACTGCTAACATCGGCTAACTCCACAGAGCATGGAAAAACAGCAAACCCAGGCAGCGCTCCCCAGAACTCTCTGAGACTCCATCCCCCTTTTGAATTGAAGCATCAATAATACACATACGAACATACGAATTAGGAGCAGGAGTAGGCCACTTGGCCCTGCGTGCCTGCTCCGACATTCAATAAGTTCATGGCTGAGCTGATTACTCCGCATTTCCACCTACCCTCGATAACCATCCACCCACTTGCTTATCAAGAATCTATCTACCTCTGCCTTAAAAATATTCAAAGACTCTGCTTCCACTGCCTTTTGAGGAAGACAGTTCCAAAGACTCACGACCCTCTGAGGGTAAAAATTTCTCCTCATCTCCGTCTTAAATGGGTGACCCCTTATTTTTAAACAGTGACACCCATAGTTCTAGAATCTCCCACAAGAGGGAACATCCTTTCCACATCCACCCTGTCAAGACCCCTCAGGATTTTATATGTTTCAATCAGGTCGCCTCTTACTCTTCTAAATTCCAGCAGACACAAGCCGAGCCTGTCCGACTTTTCCTCGTATGACAGCCCGCCCATTCCAGGTATTAGTCTAGTAAACCTTCTCTGTACTGCCTCCCCATTTACATCCTTCCCTAAATAAGGAGACCAGCACTGTACACAGTACTCCAGATGTGGTCGCACCAATGCCCTGTATAGCTAAAGCATAACTTCCCTACTTTGTATTCAAGTCCCCTCACGATAAACGATAACATATTAGCTTGCCTAATTACGTGCTGTACCTGCATACTAACCTTTTGCGATTCATGCACTAGGACACCCAGATCCCTCTGCATCTCAGAGCTCTGCAATCTCTCACCATTTAGATAATATGCTTCTTTTTTATTCTTCCTGCCAAAGTGGACAATTTCCCACTTTCCCACATTGTATTACATTTGCCAGGTCTTTGGCCACTCACTTAACCTATCTATATCCCTTTGTAGCCTCCTTATGTCCTCTTCACAAGTTACTTGTCTAACTATCTTTGTGTCATCAGCAAATTTAGCAACCATACCTTCGGACCCTTCTTCTAAGTAATTTATATAAATTGTAAAATGTTGAGGCCCCAGCACAGATCTCTGTGGCACACCACTCATTACATCTTGCCAACCAGAAAATGACCCATTTATGCCTACTTTCCCTTTCCTGTTATCTAACCAATCTTTTATCCATGCCAATAAGTTCACCCCTAAATTACTAAATTATTATCAAAATGGAAGCAAAAGAGCAGACAAATGTAGATAACAGCACCTTGGTGACCCATTAAGTGAAATTAATGGCATGGTACCTTTCTTTCTCTACCACTCCCCAGTAGCAGAGGATGAGGTGGAGACAGCCTGCTCCCTAGTCTCTGCCTCTGTCTGAGATGCCCATGGCTTCTGTCCTCATCTTGGAGGTGCCCGTGGAGAATCCTTCACATGCTGCCATGCCTGCATCATTGCAGGAGCAGCCTCTGTCACAGGGCCTTATGGCACAGATGATTCCTGAGTTGGAGAGGGCAAGGGGCCAAACGGTGATGCCGGTGCCCCTCAGGGGTGCCCCCTTCACCTGCCGCTTTCACTGCCTCAGCTCTTCCTGGCATCCTTGGATGCTGGATGAGGCCACTGACTGTGACGCAGCTGGCATCTTCTCCAAGCAACTCAGCGCCATCAGCAACACTGAGCAGTCAATACTACAGAGAGTTTCACTCTTTCTGCACATCGCAGCACGCTGCTCCCTGCACACACTAAGAGTGGTGCTGCATATTGCTCACCAAGAGGTTGGCCAATCTCTCAATGGAGGAACTCATGCGCCTGAAGCCCTCAGTCATGGCAGAGCACATGCACTGCATGGACTCTGCCAATGCCTGCCCATGGCTCCTCAAGGCCTCAGGGAACTCCAGAAAATGGTAAGTTATCTGCCTCTGGTTCTCCAGGAAGACCCTCCTTGTTTGTGACTTCCGAGGGCCAGTGGAGCATCGCTGTGTCTGTCCTTCATCCTCCAAGGTGGACTACCCACTGCTGACTCTGGCTCACGCTCCTCCTCCTGATCACACGTGATGTGAGATTCACCCAGTGATCCCCATTCTAAGCTTTCTAAGCTTGTTTATGGCCTGACCAAGGTGAGTATGTCTGCGCTGGTGGAAGGTGCTGTGGAGTAATGTGACTGCTGACTCCAGTAACTCTCCCCTTGCTGAGGAAGATGCGATGTTTGTCCTTTGGCACTGTGCTCCCCCTCAGCTACTGGCCCTGTGGGAGACACAAGATGAATTTGGTCTACATTGTGTGCTCCCAGCACAACCAACTCCACAGAAGACATTGGTCGAAGAGCCAAAGCACGCATTAGGCAGGAGTCTTCTCCATGCCCTTCACCCCAAGATAGAGCCATCAAATAACCCTGCTGATCTTGGCCTCCCATCTCTCCATTGCCCATGGATTGGTGCGTCAGCACCCTGGCAATATCCAACACCACCTCCTCCATTAGTCATAGAGTCATAGAATTATACAACACAGAAACAGGCCCTTCGGCCCATCGTGTCTGTGCCAGCCATCAAGCACCTAACTATTCTCATCCCATTTTCCAGCACTTGGCCCGTAGCCTTGTATGCTATGGCATTTCAAGTGCTCATCTAAATATTTCTTAAATGTTGTGAGGGTTCCTGCCTCTACCACCTCTTCAGGCAGTGCGTTCCAGATTCCAACCACCCTCTGACTGAAATTTCTTTTTCCTCAAATCCCCTCTAAACCTCCTGCCCCTGACCTTAAATCTATGCCCCCTGGTTCTTGACCCCTCCGCTAAGGGAAAAAGTTTCTTCCTATCTAACCGATCAATACCCCTCATAATTTTGTATACCTCAATTATGTCCCCCCTCAGCCTTCTCTGCTCTAAGGAAAACAACCCTAGCCTATCCAGTCTCTCTTCATTGCTGAAATGGTCCAGCCCAGGCAACATCCTGGTGAATCTCCTCTGCACCCTCTCCAGTGCAATCACATCCTTCCTATCGTGTGGTGCCCAGAACTGTACACAGTACTCCAGCTGTGGCTTAACTAGTATTTTATACAGCTCCATCATAACCTCCCTGCTCTTATATTCTATGCCTTGGCTAATAAAGGCAAGTATCCCATATGCCTTCCTAACCACCTTATCTACCTGTGCTGCTGCCTTAGACTGTGTAGCTCGGGCACACCACCACCCATTCTGACCATTTTGAGGGCATTATGGGCTCTCCATTCCTGCAGGATGTGGAGAGAAATATTCATGAGTAGGATCCCTTACTTCACCTAATCCAGCATGGCATTCACATGAACTGGTGGGCTCCTTAGTGATGCCCCCTTTTGAAAATCACCCCATATGTGAGGTTGGCTGGTATCTCAGTGATACAACTGGCCACCTGATCTGACAATGTTAGGGAGACCAATGGACATTCTGTGAGTTCAGTTCATCTGCATGCCACTGTATACTGAGCTGGTCACCTGTCACCCAGGTGCCGCTTGCCACTCACCTTTCCAGACCTTATGAGGTCATTGAATCTCTTGCGGCATTGGACTCACGTCCTTCGGGTCACTGCTCTGATACCGACCTCACTTGCCGTCTCCATCCATGCCTTTTTTGTTTCCTTTGGTGGGTTCCTTCTCCCAGATGGTGGGATGAAGATGTCTAACCAGTCGCTGGCAGCCTCCGTTCATGCCTCGAGGGAGGGGTCTGAGAATTGTGGGGCTGCCCATGGATGCCTGCCCGTTCCATCGCTTCTGCCTACTGCTCCTTTTCTTCAGCAAGCGGATAGGCCAGCCATGGCTGTTGCTCGCCTTTGACGATGCTAATTGGGCACCACAATCGCCCCTGGGCCACTTAGTGCTTTTACATTTGAAAATAGCCTCGCAACAGCAATGCTGATGTAGAGCAGAGTCAGGACCCAGAAATGATCTGGGTATCAGGCTCCCGACCCCAGAACAAAAGTCCAGCCCTAGGCCTCGATTAACTTCTTCACTAATGTTCTTTGCAAGAAATGGGATAAATTAATGGATAATTGTCTGAAGAAATAGACAGACAAATGGCAAAATTCATGGCCATTATAAATACTCAGTAGTAAGCCTTATTAAGAAGATTTAAAATCATATAAAAACCAGGTTGTATTAAAGCTTTTCATTGGCACAAAATACCTTCCCCACCCCCGATTGAGATCATAATTCTGTGAGATTATTAAATGAGGAAAGTGCTTTTGAAGTCTTTTTGCCTGATTTTTACATGCATTACCATATGTTCATAATGTACAGGTGGGGGCTAATAAAAAGTAGAATGCCAGCTCTCAGATCTTCAACTTCCAGATTACCATCATGTGCTTGCTTCATTAAAACTGCAGTTCCCTGCTTCCTGTGCTTTTTAATGGGCAGCACAAAATGTGTAAAAGTGCAGAAGCAGATTTTGTTACCCCCAGATACAGTTCGTAGATAATGTAATCCAGACAGTTTACCCTCTCACTCTCTCTCTCTCTCTTACATACAATTATTTTTTCTCCCTCCATAAGACCAGCCCCAATGCTTTCCACCAAATTATTCTCCTTCACTTAGGAGGAAGAGACCTCTCAACTTGCAATATGTGGTAAGGAACTCAGGTTCAGCTGAGAGTGGCACAATTCTGCAGAATCATAAGAAATATATAAAATAGAATAGAGAGGTGAACAGAGAGACTAGAAGGCCTAAAAGGTTTCTGGGAGACGGTGGAATAGTGATAATATCACTAAACTAGTAATCCAGTGGCTCAGGCTAATGCCCTGGGGGCATGGGTTCAAAGCCCAGCACAGCAGCTGATGGAATTGAAATTCAATTAATAAAAGGAATCTGGAATTGAAAGCTAGTCTCAGTAATGGTGCCGTGTAACTACCATCGATTGTTGTAAAAACCCATTTGTTTCACTAATGTCCTTTAGGGAACGAAATCTGCTGTCCTTACCTGGTCTGGCTCCAGACCCTCAGCAATGTGGTTGACTCTTAACTGCCCTCTGAAATGGCCCAGAAAACCACTCAGCTCAAGGGCAATTAGGGATGGGCAACAAGTGCTGTCTTTGCCAATATGCCCACATCCCATGAAAGAATTTAAAAAATCATAAATCGGCTGAATTTGCTGGTTTGGAGTCTTGTACAGCTGCTGCATTTCTTTATGGAAATCCTACTTAAAGTGGGAAAGTGGAGAGGAATAGAAGGGATGGTATGGCCTTGAGCTCTGTCCATGGATGCAACCCAGTGGGCGGCACAGTGGCGCAGTGGTTAGCACCGCAGCCTCACAGCTCCAGCGACCCGGGTTCAATTCTGGGTACTGCCTGTGTGGAGTTTGCAAGTTCTCCCTGTGTCTGCGTGGGTTTTCTCTGGGTGCTCCGGTTTCCTCCCACAGCCAAAAGACTTGCAGGTTGGTAGGTAAATTGGCCATTATAAATTGTCCCTAGTATAGGTAGGTGGTAGGGAAATATAGGGACAGGTGGGGATGTGGTAGGAATATGGGATTAGTGTAGGATTAGTATAAATGGGTGGTTGATGGTCGGCACAGACTCGGTGGGCCGAAGGGCCTGTTTCAGTGCTGTATCTCGAATCTAAACTAAACTAAACTAAAACAGACCCTTCCAACAGGACTAATTGAGCATATATTTGTGTCATAACAGGAACCTCTGCTGCAGCAGTAGTTATTCTTCTGATTTTTCTTTCCACCTAAAAAATTGAGAAATCTATTACTGCAAACATTAAATTGAACTATTCAAGTTTACTAGACTTGTGACAGTATATAATTTGTGCCACAAGACAGTAACACATCCTTCAAAGGTAAGGGCATGAGGATGGGAAGAGAAGTCATTACAGGTGATTCTCTTGCTGCAACTTGATATGAAAGCATAGAACCAGTCAAGAGCTGTCTTACTCAGCTGGACAATGGAAATAAATCGTTGGAGGTGGAAGGTATCAACCATGATCAACCATGCCAGAAACTGCAGAGTACATGAGAAGGATGTGGGTGTATGGTGCATCACAGTCAGTCACAGAGGATGTCATTTGTGACTTTGATTAGAACTGTTTCAGTGCTATGGCAGGGGCAGAAACCCCATTGGAGAAATTAAAACATGAAGTAGGAGGAGAGATGGGCACAGATTTGGGAGGGTGGTACTTGGAGATGGGGTGGTAGTTTGCAAGGTGAGAGCGGTCAAGTGTAGGTTTTTTGAGGAGGGGGTGATGATAGCAGATTTTAAAGAGATACAATATTTACTAGCATTGGGGCCAGGAAGGGAACTTGGGTAGCCAGCAGCTTAGTGGGAACAGGCTCGAGAGAGCAGGAGGTGGGTTTCATCAATAAGGTGAACTCATAGAGGGTAGGAGGGGAGATAGGAAGAAACTAGAGAAAGATGCAGATTTAGGGCTGGAGGCACGGTGGACCCTTGGGTGAAAGCATGATTTGGTGGGAAAAGGGAAGGGAAGGATGCAGTAGATAAGATAGCAAGGTCAAGGGGGAGGCCATAAATTGAAAGTGGTATGATGATATTGTTGGCCCTAAATTTTAAGAATAATTGTAAGAAATTATATATAAAGTAGAATAGAGAGGTGAACAGAGAGATTAGAAGGCCTCAAAGATTTCTGGGTTTGAGTCAATGGAAATATTATTGCTGCTGAGGCTACCCAAGTTCCCTCTCGACTGGTTCTATGCTTACATATCAAGTTGCAATTGGAGAATCACCTGCAATGGCTTCTCCAGCACTACTCTTGTATCTAGCGAAAAGTGAAGAATTGTAACCAATGCCTCTGCTTTTTCTATCGTTCCTTCTTTCGACAACCTAGGTTGCATTCCATCTGAACCAGATGACTTACCAACTTTCAATAATGCTAATCTTTTTATTACATTTTCTCCATCTATTACTATCCTGTCCATATCTTCCGAGGAAAAGGTTCGACCTATTAAGGCCCCAGAAGGAATTCCTCATGCAGAGGACGTGGCTAAAGCATTAAATGAGCACTTTACATCTTTATGTTCTTGAAAGGAGGAGTGGGAAGATATGGACAGGATAGTCAGCTGAAAGAAGGAAAGATAGAAATAGCAGAGGCATTGGCTACAATTCTTCACTTCTCGTTGGATACAAGAGTAGTGCTGGAGGACTGAAGGCTTACTAATGTCAAACCACTATTTAAGAAAGGGCGGGAGATAAACCAGGAAACTACAGGCCAGTCAGATTAACATTGGTGATGGAGAAGTTATTGGAAACCCTTATCAGTGACAAAATAAACTTTCATTTGCAAAGGCATGGGTTAATCAAGGAGAACCAACATAGATGTGTTAAAGGTTAATTGATTCTGAATAACTTGAATGAATTCTTTCATCAGGTAACAGTGAAGATTGATTGAGGTAGTGCAGTAGATATGGTATATATGGATTTTCAACAAAGTGCCACACAGGAGGCTAATTAAGGTTGAAGTCCATAGACTTAAGCGGTATGGATACAAAATTGGCTCAGTAACAGGAAGCAAAGGGTGGTGGATGGATGGATACTTTCAGACTGGGAGATGCTTTGCTGTGGTGTTTTGTCCATTATTCTTTTCAATTTTTATAAATGACCTAGGCTTGATTGTAGTGATAAAATTATAAAATTTTCAGATGATATGAAAATTGGCAAAGTAATAGATAATGATGGTAGGTTGTTGGAGAAAGTGAAGTCGCATGGGGTCCAGGGTGTACTAGCTAGATGGATAAAGAACTGGCTGGGCAACAGGAGACAGAGAGTAGCAGTGGAAGGGAGTTTCTCAAAATGGAGACGTGTGACCAGTGGTGTTCCACAGGGATCCATGCTGGGACCACTGTTGTTTGTGATATACATAAATGATTTGGAGGAAAGTATAGGTGGTCTGATTAGCAAGTTTGCAGACGACACTAAGATTGGTGGAGTAGCAGATAGTGAAGGGGACTGTCAGAGAATACAGCAGAATATAGATAGATTGGAGAGTTGGGCAGAGAAATGGCAGATGGAGTTCAGTCCGGGCAAATGCGAGGTGATGCACTTTGGAAGATCCAATTCAAGAGTGAACTATACAGTAAATGGAAAAGTCCTGGGGAAAATTGATGTGCAGAGAGATTTGGGTGTTCAGGTCCATTGTTCCCTGAAGGTGGCAACGCAGGTCAATAAAGTGGTCAAGAAGGCATACGGCATGCTTTCCTTCATCGGACGGGGTATTGAGTACAAGAGTTGGCAGGTCATGTTACAGTTGTATAAGACTTTGGTTCGGCCACATTTGGAATACTGCGTGCAGTTCTGGTCGACACATTACCAAAAGGATGTAGATGCTTTGGAGAGGGTGCAGAGGAGGTTCACCAGGATGTTGCTGGTATGGAGGGCGCTAGCTATGAAGAGAGGTTGAGTAGATTAGGATTATTTTCATTAGAAAGACGGAGGTTGAGGGGGGCCCTGATTGAGGTGTACAAAATCATGAGAGGTATAGACAGGCTGGATAGCAAGAAGCTTTTTCCCAGAGTGGGTTTTTCAATTACTAGGGGTCACGAGTTCAAAGTGAGAGGGGAAAAGTTTAGGGGGGATATGCGTGGAAAGTTCTTTACGCACAGGGTGGTGGGTGCCTGGAACGCGTTGCCAGTGGAGGTGGTAGACACGGGCACGATAGCGTCTTTTAAGATGTATCTAGACAGATACATGAATGGGCAGGAAGCAAAGAGATACAGACCCTTAGAAAATAGGCGACAGATTTAGATAGAGGATCTGGATCGGCGCAGGCTTGGAGGGCCGAAGGGCCTGTTCCTGTGCTGTAATTTTCTTTGTTCTTTGATGATAGTTACAGGCTTCAGGATGACAAAGACAGGGTGGTGAAATGAGCAGAAGCATGGAAGATGCAGTTCAATGCAGAGAAGTATAAAGAGCTACACTTTGGAAAGACAGTGCCTGAAATATTACATTCAGGGTGGCCCCGCCCACTGGCTGGAAAGTCAGGGGATAGTCCACCTCTACCAAGCCAGGAAGTCATGCTGCAATTTTATGTGGTCCTTAATTGGCCTCAGTCGGGACTAATGCAACGGTGGGTAGGCAACGGGAATGGTACCACCTGCCTCCCAATCGATTTTATGCCCCTCTGCCTCCCAGCCCGCTCCCTGGGGGGATAGGGATTTGGGGGACGTGGGTGTACATTCCAGCCAGTATATTAATGACATGATTCTGAAAAGTGTAGATCAGCAGAAAGACCTTGGTGTCCATATACAGAAATCCTTAAAGGTAGTAGAGCAAGTTCATAAGATGATTTAAAAAGCATATGGGTTACTTGGCTTTATCAATAGAGAAATAGAATATAAAAGCAAAGAGATCATTCTAGAACTTTCTAAATCACTGGTTAGGCCTCAGCTGGACAATTCTGTGCACCGCACTTCGGGAAAGATATAAAAGCCTTAGGAAAGGTACAGAGGCAGTTGTTACCGGGGATCAGGGACTTCAGTTATGAGGAGTTAGAACTGTTCTTCCTGGAACAGAGGATGTTAAGAGATGACTTACTAGAGGTCTTCAAGATAATGAGAGGTTTTGATAAACTGGATAAGAGAAAAATTATTCCCTCTGGTGAGTGAGTCAATAGATAGAGGTCATAGATTCAAAATCATTGCCAAGAGATCTAGTAGGGAAATGAGAAGTTTTCCACTCAGCATTGTTGGGATCTGGAATGCTGTACTTGAAAAAGTGGTGGAAGCTGATTGCATAAATAATTTAAAAAAGGGAGTTGGACGGGTACTTGAAGATAAACTTACAGGGTCATGGACAAAAACCAGGGATGTAGGACTAGGCCAGGCTGCTCTTTCACTGAGCCAGCACAGGCATGACAGGCTGAATGATCTCTTTCTTTGCTGTAAGTTTCTGTGATTCTACTTCTGTGTCGTACTGTTGTATCAGAGATGCTATCGTTCACTTTCAAAGGGTCTTTTATAAGGTGTCATATGAGAGCCTCATGATAAAACCATTGCATAAGGAGTCAGGGTTAGGTAGACAAATGAATTTGAATATGGTTAAAAAATAGAAAACAGAGGAAAAGGGTTTAGTGAAGTTTCTTAGAGTGGCAGAAAGTGGAAAGAGACTACGTTTTTCTATGTTGTAGTGCTGCCCTCATGTGTTCACCTTTGAATCTGCAGTACTTAGAAATGGACTTTAAAAAATGGAAATCATTCTAAAGGTTCCTGTGGAGTTTTACATTTATCAATAATATGATGAAAACAGAAAGAACTTGCAATTATATATGATGGTGTTGGTTGAGGATGAACGTTGACTTGGGATGGGGTGGGGGGGAGAAATTTGTTTGTGTAGAACCGCTCCTCGCACTCCGCAGACTTATGTTGATTCTCTGAGGGCAGACTGCAATATCTGCACAGCATTCTTCAATGACATTCAACGGTGAATTCTGTGTGAGTCGTGCAAGTAGTGGCCCACGGCGATGCCTGACTCCAAGGAATCAATTAAAGTCAGCGCAGCGCTGCAAATATCTCCCCCAGAACTCTTCAGCTCTGCTTTGAATAAACCTTGAGACCGTTTACATCTAACAGAACTATTAAATATGGCTTTGGTTTAACATATCAACCAAAAGATGGCACTTCAGAGATAGCAGCACTCCTTCAGTGCTGCAAACATTCCCACAACTGAAGTGTTAGAACCCAATTAGAGTATGAATAACAAGGAGCTCGAAGCAGAACCCAGTTTATTTTTCCATTGAATAATAAAAGTTCAAAAATTTCCCATAATTTGGTTGACTTTTTGGAATTTGTTTACTGGAAGCAGATCGTTTCATATGCATCTGCTGTGTTGGGAATAGGCAGTTAAAACTATACAACTTTTTCATTTTGTATTTTTTTTTGCATATGCAATTGCTTGGTTTTATCATCCACTTTCTGGAGAGCAGCGCCATCTGGTGATTGCACCATGAGAAAAAATAGTGGCCTGGATTTTGTAGCTGCAATTAAAGCCTGGATACCCGACCCGAGCCCGAGTAAACCCGACTACATGGCTGGAATTTTACAGTCATAGAGTCGTACAGCACAGAAACAGGACCTTCGGCCCACCGCATCCATGCCGACCATAATGCCCATCTATACTAATCCCACCTGCCTGCATTAATTCCATATCCCTCTATGCCTTGCTCATTCAAGTACCTGTCCAGTGGGCGGACGGGAGCCGGACTCCGACGTAAATGTCGGTGCCGAACCCGATTCCGCCCAGCCTGGGGATCCATCCTGTATTTTACGGATCCCCAGGCTTTAATTGGCCTGAGGCGGGACTTCCATCCACTTGAGGGAGGAGGTCCTGCCTCAGTGAGCCTCCGGCCAATCAGCGGGCCGGCAGCTCTTAGTCTCAGCAGCGTCACTGGGAGCGGTGGCCACTGCTGGGACTGCAGCCCAGCTGGCCGAGGAGGAGACCAAGGAACCAGTACTGAAGGTAATTTTGGGTTGCCTCACCAGGGGAATCGGTCATGCCCTGGAGAGGCTAGGGTGGTCGTTTGCGGGGAGAGGGGCGTCTTGGATCCTGGGGTTGGGTTGGGAGGCGGGGATGGCCCTCAATTGGGCAACCGGTGCCCGATTGCCAGGCACCCCCCAACGGGGTGCGGAAAGGCCGGCAGCTATAGCTGGGCGGCCTTTCATGTCCCCGGCACACCCGCTTGCCATGGGTTAAATACCCGTGGAGGTGAGCGAGGGCTCTTAAGTGGCCGTTAAGTGGTCACTTAAGGGTCTTGATTGCCCTCGAGCAGGCGGGCCGCTTCTCACACCCCGCCCCCCTGCCGGACTTGGTCGGAGGCGGAATTGAGGCGTTTAGGCCTTCTGGATCCTGCTGCTCAATTTTACACCGCCCCCATGCCAAAATCCGACCCGTTGGGGCGGCGTAAAATTCAGGTCTATATGTCGGGTTCGGGTTGGGTCGGGCATTTCAAAAAATTAAAGGACTCGGACCGGGGTTGGGTTCAGCTCGGCTGTTGTCAGGTCGGGCCCGGATCGGGTTTTAATTTTATACCCGAGCCAGGCTTTACCTCAGACCTACACACCCTCCCCACACCATGGGCCCAGATCCAGATACTGGCCATGCCCCATTCCCCAGGCCACGCCCCTCGCCAGGCCCTGCCTTTCAAAATACTTTCCGCGGCTCTGGCTGAGCAGCAGCAGCTTCTTCCCCGTCACTGGATGGAAAAGGCACTGCAGGTACTGTCAGTGTCTCACACCCGGGGGGTCAGTAATAGGAAGTGGGACCATGGGCTGTGTCAGGGCTGCCCCTGGTCTCAATGTGTCTCAGAGTCGGAGGGGAGGGAGGGGTGTCAGTAATGGGGAGCGGGATCTTGAGCTAAAGCCTGGCTACCCGACCCGAAACCGACCAAAGCCGACTACATGTGTCGGGTTCGGGTCGGGTCTGTATTCTGCGTCCAGCATTTGGGTTCGGGTCGGGTCGAGCATTTAAAAAAATTGAAGGACTCGGGCCCGGGTCGGGTTCGGGTTGGTTGTTGTTGGGTCGGGCCCGGGTTGCGTTTTAATTTTATACCCGAGCCAGGCTTTAGCTGCAATAGTAGCAAATGCTGAGACATTCACCACTATTGAGGGTTGGAACAGCACTGTACATGGGCATGCTTAGGTTGACAACTGGAGGTTGTGGTGCACAGCAATGCGGTCCGAAGGAGCCTCCACTGTTAGTCCCGCCAAGCCTTTCTGTAAAGCAGCAGACACCCGCACTTTGCCAATTTGGGCTAATTGTCCACAAGCTACAACACTAGCATCTGCCAACAATGTGGAAAATTCCCCAGGTATTTCCTGTCCACAAAAAGCAGGACAAATCCAATCTGGCCAATTACCGCAACATCTATCTACTCTTGATCATTAGCAAAGTGATGGAAGGTATCGTCGACAGTGCTATCAAGTGGCACTCACACAGCAATAATCTGCTCACTGATACTCAGTTTAGGTTCCACCAGGGCCACGCAGCTCCTGACCTCATTACAGTCTTGGTCCAAACATGGACAAAAGAGGTCCAAAGGTCAGGTGAGGGTGACTGCCCTTGACATCCAGGCAACATATGTCTGAGTGTAGCCTCAAGGAGGCCTAGCAAAATTGAAGTCAATGGGAATCAGGGTAAAATTCTCTGCTGGTTAGAGTCATACCTAGCACAGAGGAAGATGGTTGTGGTTTTTGGGGCCAAACAGCTAAGCCCCTGGACATCACTGCAGGAGTTCCTCAGGGTAGTGTCCTAGGTCCAACCATCTTCAGCTGCTTCATCAGTGACCTTCCCTCCATAATGTCAGAAGTGGAGATGTTCGCTGATGATTGCACAGTGTTTGGTACCATTTGCAACTCCTCAGATACTGAAGCAGCCCATGTCCATATGCAGCAAGACCTGGACAATATCCAGGCTTGTGCTGATAAGTGACAAGTAACATTCACACCACACAAGTGCCAGGCAATGACCATCTCCAACAAGAGAAAATCTAACTATCTCCCCTTGACATTCAACAGCATTAACATCGTTGAATCCTCCGCCATCAACATCCTGGGAGTTATTGACCAGCAACTTAACTGGGCCAGCCACAGAAATATAGTGGCTACAAGAACAGGTCAGAGGCTGTGAATTCTGTGGCACGTAACTCACCTCCTGACTCCCCAAAGCCTGTCCATCATCTACAAGGCTCAAGTCACGATTGTGATGGATTACTCCCAAATTGCCTGCATGGGTGCAGCTCTAAAAAAACACTCAAGAAACCCAACTCCATCCAGGACAAAGCCGCCAGCTTGATTGGCACCACAGCCACCAATTTCAACATTCAGTCTGTCCACCACTGGCGCTCAGTGGCAGCAGTGTGTACCATCTACAAGATGCACTGCAGCAACTTACCAAGGCTCCTTAGACAGCACCTTCCAATTCTGTGACCTCTATCACCTAGAAGGGCAAGGGTAGCAGATGCATGGGAACACCATCACCTGCAAGTTCCTCTCCAAGCCACACGCCATCCTGACTTGGAACTATATCGCCGTTCTCTCATTGTTGCTGGGTCAAAATCCTGCAACTCCTAAAAGCACTGTGGGTGTACCTACACCAGATGGACTGCAGCAGTTTAAGAAGGCAGCTCACCACCATCTTCTCAAGGGCAACTAGGGTTGGACAACAAATGCTGATCTTACCAGCAAGGCTGACATCCCATGAAAGTATAAAAAAAACGCTGGATTTAGCGCTGTTTAGATGACAGCTGATATTAGCAGGTATTAAGCCTTCTCAGGAGCAGATCAACCATTTCAGGAAGGCAACCGGCAGCAGCAGGAGGAACCTTCAGAAGTAGGTGCATACATTTTAAATGAGTTTTAAATGTTAAATGTAATTTTATAGCATAGCTTATCAGTCTTCTTGTATGGATTTTGTTTTTCTGATTTTTTTTTTAACAAGATTGAAATAACTTTTAAAAGATCTTTAAATCTTTATAACTTTTTAATCAATATTTTTCTGACTTCTTTGATGTTTGATATGACTTTCAAAAATCTATCTAATCTTTTAAAATCCTGCTTACATGTCTATGACATTGCAAGATGCCTGCCAAATAACTGGGACTCTTTCTAATAGAGAGGTTAATCAGGGTGCCTGGACAGCTCAGGGAGCACTTTATAGCACTCTCCTGTTAAAGTGTGGAGTAATGTGGTGGTCTGCTGTGCAATACACAAATTTACCCTGCAGGAAGGATTGACCCTCCGCCCCATAGACGATTGCGGCAGAAATTGATGAAATAGAGGATACCAATATGGATGTCGCTGGGACCATGCCTCATAGACCACCTGAGGAAGCCCTAGCTGCAGCCACTAGGTTAGCTAGAGAGTAGCTGGTGGCTGATTTGGATGTTGAGAGTGGCGAAATCCCTCTTCCTTCCCCAGGAAATCAGACAAAAAAGAACAGTGCAGATGGAAAGTGACATTTTTTTCTTTTCTATTCTTTCATGAGATGTGGGCATCACTGGCAAGACCAACATTGTTGCCCATCCCGAATTGCCTTTGACAACTGAGTGGCTTGCTAGGCCATTTCAGAGGGCAGTTAAGAGTCAACCACATTGCTGTGGGTCTGGAGTCACATGTAGGCTAGAACAGGTAAGGACAACAGATTTCCTTCCCTAAAGGACATTTGTGAACCAGATGGGCATTTACAACAATCAAGGATAGGTTCATGGCACCATTACTGAGACTAACTTTTAATTCTCAAATTTTATTAATTAATTGAATTTATTAATTAAGTGATTTTAAGTTCCACCAGCTGCCATGGTGGGATTTGAACCCATGTCCCCACGACATTAGCTTGGGTGCCAGGATTACTAGTTCAGTGACATTACCAGTACGCTACCATCATGCAGAGAGTGATTGCATGCCATTTGAGGTAGTTATTACTGAACAATGTCAAATTCAGCTGCTTAGTGTGTCACATTCACGCAAGGAACAATTATCAACTATCAAAATGAACTGATGAATTAACCTCCCAAAAATGGACATACTTTTGCTACAAGACAAAATGGGGTAACTGGTGGGGATGTTCGCTGATGATTGCACAATGTTCAGCACCATTTGCAACTCCTCTGATACTGAAGCAGTCCGTGTACAAATGCAGCAAGACCTGGACAATATCCAGGCCTGGGCTGATAATTGGCAAGTAACATTCGTGGCACACAAATGTCAGGCAATGACCATCTTCAACAAGAGAGAATCTAACTATCTCCCCTTGACATTCAATGACATTATGATCGCTGAATCCCCCATTATCAACATCCTACGGGTTACCATTGACCAGAAACTGAACTGGTGTAGTCATATAAATACTGTGCCTACAAGAGCAGGTCAGAGGCTTGGAATCCTGCGGTGAGCTACTCATCTCATGACTCCCCAAAGCCTGTCCACCATCTACAAGGCACAAGTCAGGAGTGTAATGGAATACTCTCCACTTGCCTGGATGGGTGCAGCTCCAACAACACTCAAGAAGCTCGACACCATCCAAGACAAAGCAGCCTACTTGATTGTCACCACATCTACAAACATTCACTCCCTCCACCAACGACGCACAGTGGCAGCAGTGTGTACCATCTACAAGATGTACTGCAGCAACTCACCAAGGCTCCTTAGACAGCATCTTCCAATCCCGTGACCTCTGTCACCTAGAAGGGCAAGGGCAGCAGATGCATGGGAACACCATCACCTGCAAGTTCCTCTCCAAGCCACATGCCATCCTGACTTGGAACTATATCGCCGTTCTCTCATTGTTGCTGGGTCAAAATCCTGCAACTTCTTCCCTAAAAGCACTGTGGGTGTACCTACACCAGATGGACTGCAGCAGTTTAAGAAGGCAGCTCACCACCATCTTCTCAAGGGCAATTAGGGATGGGCAATAAATGCTGGCCTATTCAGCAACACCGACATCCCATGAATGAATAAAAAAAAGGTCAGGTGACCTCTCCTGTACTGCGAAATATACATAGTGACTGCTGGAGACTGAAGCCATCATCATGTCTGGACCAGCCTTGTAGAAAGCACCAGAACTGCTAATGGCCCCATTCAATGTTAATGGCTACCTTTTTTTCAAATAGTTGAACTAATAATGACCATTGAAAACCTAAGAGTCTCCAAACTCCGCATGGGAGGCGTGAGCAAACATCACTTTAATAACAGGAGCAACTTTCAAACACTACTGTCTAACAATGGCCACACATTCAGATATGTTGTATGAAAACACCAGGGGAGAACAACTTTGGTCACCTGACCGAAACCAGGCCTAATAGAGTTTTTTTAAAAAGAGACTTTTATGTGTAAAAAGCCAGAGCTGAGACTGAAAGCCAGCAGCCAGCCGGTTGAGAGAGAATTATTGCAGCCAATAAGACTCTGATGAATACCATCTTTAAAAACTACCTAGAGGCAGAGACAAAAAGGTGATCTTTGAAAATTCCCCATCTGAGAGACTGAAACAAGATCTCTGTCATTGGACTATACTGAGATTTAACCAAAGAGGTCTGCAGCCAAGCATCTGTCCACCTGAAACTCTCCAAAGCTTGACTCCAGTGAACCAGGAGAAAAGGAAGAACAGGACTGCATCATTTACATTTTCCTCCTGGGAAAACAAACAAGGTTTAGATTAGATTAGATTAGAGATACAGCACTGAAACAGGCCCTTCGGCCCACCGAATCTGTGCCGACCATCAACCACCCATTTATACTAATCCTACACTAATCCCATATTCCTACCAAACATCCCCATCTGTCCCTATATTTCCCTACCACCTACCTATACTAGTGACAATTTATAATGGCCAATTTACCTACCAACCTGCAAGTCTTTTGGCTTGTGGGAGGAAACCGGAGCACCCGGAGAAAACCCACGCAGACACAGGGAGAACTTGCAAACTCCACACAGGCAGTGCCCAGAATCGAACCCAGGTCCCTGGAGCTGTGAGGCTGCAGTGCTAACCACTGCGCCACTGTGCCGCCCCAAGGTTTCAGAATAAACTCTTTTTAAAAACACCAGACCTAAATGCATTCTATTTTTTAACCTCTATCTTGTGTGTGTTGTGAATTTTTGGTGTTTTGTTTTCTTTTAGCAAATACAAGGAGAGCAAATCAACAGAAGCATTAGTGGAATACAGAAAGTGTAGGATGGAGCTTAAGAAAGCAATTAGGAGAGCAAAGAGGGGATATGAAAAAGCTCTGGCTGGTAAAAGTAGGGAAAATCCCAAGATGTTCTATAAGTATATCAATGGGAAGAGGATAGCCAGGGAAAGAGTAGGATCCATTAGGGACCAAGAGGGAAATTTGTGGGTGGAGCCAGAGGACATTGGTAGGGTGTTGAATGAATACTTCACATCTGTCTTCACCCAAGAGAAAGAGGATGTAGATATGGAACCTAGAGAGAGAGAATGTGAGATTCTTGAGCAAATTGTTATAGGGAGTAACAAGGTATTGGAGGTTTTGGAAGGCTTAAAAGTGGACAAATCTCCAGATCCGGACGATTTGTGTCCCAGGACGCTGTGGGAAGCGAGGGTGGAGATTGCAGGGGCTCTGACCCTAATTTTTAATTCCTCTCTGGCCACGGGGGAGGTTCCAGAAGACTGGAGAACAGCTAATGTGGTACCACTATTTAAGAAAGGTTGTAGAGATAAGCCAGGGAACTACAGACCAGTGAGTCTCAGGTCAGTGGTAGGGAAACTATTGGAGAAAATTCTGAAGGAGAGACTCTATCACCACTTGGAGAGGCAAAATTTGATTAGGAATAGTCAGCATGGCTTTGTCAGAGGGAGGTCATGCCTAACAAATTTGATTGAATTTTTTGAGCATGTGACTAGGTGTGTAGATGAGGGTAGTGCAGTTGATGTAGTTTACATGGATTTCAGCAAAGCCTTTGACAAGGTCCCATATGGGAGACTTATCAAGAAAGCAAATGCACATGGGATACAAGGTAACTTGATAAGGTGGATTCAAAATTGGCTTAGCTGTAGGAGACAGAGAGTGATGACAGATGCTGTTTTAGTGACTGGAAGCCAGTGTCCAGTGGCGTACCACAGGGATCTGTGCTGGGTCCCCTATTGTTTGTCATTTATATAAACGACATAGATGACTATGTGGGGGGTAGGATCAGTAAGTTCGCAGATGACACAAAGATTGGCCGAGTGGTTAACAGTGAGGTGGTGTGTCTTCGGTTACAGGAAGATATAGACGGGATGGTCAAATAGGCAGAAAAGTGGCAGATGGAATTTAACCCTGAAAAGTGTGAGGTGATACACTTTGGAAGGAGTAATGTGACACGGTAGTATTCAATGAATGACCTGACACTGGGAAGTTCCGAGGAACAAAGGGACCTTGGCGTGTTTGTCCATAGATCTCTGAAGGCAGAAGAGCAGGTTAATAGGGTGGTGAAAAAGGCATATGGGACACTTGTCTTTATCAATCGAGGCATAGATTACAAAAGCAGGGAGGTCATGTTGGAGTTGTACAGAACTTTGGTTATGCCACAGCTGGAGTACTGTGTGCAATTCTGGTCGCCACATTATAGGAAGGATGTGATTGCATTGGAGGGGGTGCAGAGGCAATTCACCAGGATGTTGCCTGGGATGGAACATTTAAGCTAGGAAGAGAGGTTGGATAGACTTGGGTTGTTTTCACTGGAGCAGAGAAGACTGAGGGGTGACCTGATCGAGGTGTACAAGATTATGAGGGGCATGGACAGGGTGGATAGGGAGCAGCTGTTCCCCTTAGTTGAAGGGTCAGTTACGAGGGGTTACAAGTTTAAGGTGAGGGGCGGGAGGTTTAAGGGAGAACTTTTTTACTCAGAGGGTGGTGACGGTCTGGAATGCCCTGCCTGGGAGGGTGGTAGAGGCAGGTTGCCTCACATCCTTTAAAAAGTACCTGGATGAGCACTTGGCACGTCATAACATTCAAGACTATGGGCCAAGTGCTGGTAAATGGGATTAGGTAGACAGGTCAGGTGTTTTAATGCATCGGTGCAAACTCGATGGGCCAAAGGGCCTCTTCTACACTGTATTATTCTGTGATTCTGTTTATTTATTTGTTTAGAGATACAGCACTGAAACAGGCCCTTCGGCCCGCCAAGTCTGTGCTGACCAACAACCACCCATTTATACTAACCCTGCAGTAATCCCATATTCCCTACCACCTACCTACACAAGGGGCAATTTACAATGGCCAATTTACCTATCAACCTGCAAGTCTTTGGCTGTGGGAGGAAACCGGAGCACCCGGCGAAAACCCACGCTGTCACAGGGAGAACTTGCAAACTCCGCACAGGCAGTACCCAGAATCGAACCCGGGTTTTTGGAGCTGTGAGCGAAGGAACAACGCGGATCTGAATGGTGTATTTCCAAAAAAGCAAGGAGTGGGATGGCGGAGGGCAGCAGGTAGGTGATTGATTGGTAAGTATTAGGTTTTATTTTAAAACTAGCTCAGTGGTTTAAACTAGGACCAGGAAACTATAAACTGCTGTATTAAATTTATAGTTTAACTTAAACTAATAAAGTTTCAATCAGGGTAAATATAACAGTAACGGAATTAGTATTAAGAGTATTAGCACAGAGCAGGTCAAGAGGCATTAAAATTAATACTTTATACAGGGTATCAACTAGATTCTAAAGGAGGGAATGGAGATTATTTTCTTAGATCGTGGATGGACAGCTGAGGCCTGTTGTTTGCAATGCCTGTGCCATGTGAGAATTTCAGGACACAAATGTAAATACAAATGTAACACCTCTGTTCAAGGAGGGATGGAGACAGAAAGCTGAAAACTACAGGCCAGTTATCCTAACATCTGTCATTGTGAAAATGCTAGAGTTCATTATTAAAGAGGTAGTCGCAGGATATTTAGAAAATCACAATACAATTAGGCAGAGTCAACCAGGTTTTCTGAAAGGGAAATCATGTTTGACAAATTTATTAGAGTTCTTTGAGGATGTAACAAGCAGGGTGGATAAAGGGGAACCAGTAGATGCAATATTTAGATTAGATTAGAGATACAGCACTGAAACAGGCCCTTCGGCCCACCGAGTCTGTGCCGAACATCAACCACCCATTTATACTAATCCTACACTAATCCCATATTCCTACCAAACATCCCCACCTGTCCCTATATTTCCCTACCACCTACCTATACTAGTGACAATTTATAATGGCCAATTTACCTATCAACCTGCAAGTCTTTTTTGGCTTGTGGGAGGAAACCGGAGCACCCGGAGAAAACCCACGCAGACACAGGGAGAACTTGCAAACTCCACACAGGCAGTACCCGGAATCGAACCCGGGTCCCTGGAGCTGTGAGGCTGCGGTGCTAACCACTGCGCCACTGTGCCAAAAGACATTCGCTAAGGTGCCACAGAAAAGGTAAGATAAGAGCACAAGATAAGAGCTCATGGTGTTGTGGATGATATATTAGCATGGATAGAGGACTGGCTTGCTAACAGGAAACAGAAAGTTGGGATAAATTGGTTATTTTCAGGATGGCAAACTGTAGATGGCAAACACAGGGATCAGTGCTGTGGCCTCAACTATTTACGATCTATAGTAATGACTTGGACGAAGGGACCCACAGTATTGTAGCCAAATTTGCTGACAATACATAGGAACATAGGAAATAGGAGCAGGAGTTCCTTGAGCCCCTTGAGTCTGCTCCGCCATTCAACTAGATCATGGCTGATCATCTACCTCAACGCCATTTTCTGGCACTATCCCAATAAAAGAAAATTACAGCACAGGAACAGGCCCTTCGGCCCTCCAAGCCTGCGCCGATCCAGATCCTCTATCTAAACATGTCGCCTATTTTCTAAGGGTCTGTATCTCTTTGCTTCCTGCCCATTCATGTATCTGTCTAGATACATCTTAAAAGACGCTATCGTGCCCGCGTCTACCACCTCCGCTGGCAACACGTTCCAGGCACCCACCACCCTCTGCGTAAAGAACTTTCCACGCATATCCCCCCTAAACTTTTCCCCTCTCACTTTGAACTCGTGCCCCCTAGTAATTGAATCCCCCACTCTGGGAAAAAGCTTCTTGCTATCCACCCTGTCTATACCTCTCATGATTTTGTACACCTCAATCAGGTCTCCCCTCAACCTCCGTCTTTCTAATGAAAATAATCCTAATCTACTCAACCTCTCTTCATAGCTAGCGCCCTCCATACCAGGCAACATCCTGGTGAACCTCCTCTGCACCCTCTCCAAAGCATCTACATCCTTTTAGTAATGTGACGACCAGAACTACACACAGTATTCCAAATGTGGCCGAACCAAAGTCCTATACAACTGTAACATGACTTGCCAACCCTTGTACTCAATACCCCGTCCGATAAAGGAAAGCATGCCGTATGCCTTCTTGACCACTCTATTGACCTGCGTTGCCACCTTCACGGAACAATGTACAGAGACCAAATCTCTCTGTACATCAATTTTCCCCAGGACTTTTCCATTTACTGTATATTTTACTCTTGAATTGGATCTTCCAAAATGCATCACCTCGCATTTGCCCTGATTGAACTCCATCTGCCATTTCTCTGCCCAACTCTCCAATCTATCTATATTCTGCTGTATTCTCTGACAGTCCCCTTCACTATCTGCTACTCCACCAATCTTAGTGTCGTCTGCAAACTTGCTAATCAGTCCACCTATACTTTCCTCCAAATCATTAATGTATATCACAAACAACAGTGGTCCCAGCACGGATCCCTGTGGAACACCACTGGTCACACGTCTCCATTTTGAGAAACTCCTTTCCACTGCTACTCTCTGTCTCCTGTTGCCCAGCCAGTTCTTTATCCATCTAGCTAGTACACCCTGGACCCCATGCAACTTCACTTTCTCCATCAGCCTACCATGGGGAACCTTATCAAACGCCTTACTGAAGTCCATGTATATGACATCTACAGCCCTTCCCTCATCAATCAACTTTGTCACTTCCTCAAAGAATTCTATTAAGTTGGTAAGACATGACCTTCCCTGCACAAAACCATGTTGCCTATCACTGATAAGCCCATTTTCTTCCAAATGGGAATAGATCCTATCCCTCAGTATCTTCTCCAGCAGCTTCCCTACCAGTGACGTCAGGCCACCGGTCTAATAATTACCTGGATTATCCCTTCTACCCTTCTTAAACAAGGGGACAACATTAGCAATTCTCCAGTCCTCCGGGACCTCACCCGTGTTTAAGGATGCTGCAAAGATATCTGTTAAGGCCCCAACTATTTCCTCTCTTGCTTCCCTCAGTAACCTGGGATAGATCCCATCCGGACCTGGGGACTTGTCCACCTTAATGCCTTTTAGAATACCCAACACTTCCTCCCTCCTTATGCCGACTTGACCTAGAGTAATCAAACATCTGTCCCCAACCTCAACATCCGTCATGTCCCTCTCCTCGGTGAATACCGATGCAAAGTACTCGTTTAGAATCTCACCCATTTTCTCTGACTCCACGCATAGCTTTCCTCCTTTGTCCTTGAGTGGGCCAATCCTTTCTCTAGTTACCCTCTTGCTCCTTATATATGAATAACAGGCTTTGAAAGAAAACAAAAAGGTTAGTTTATATAAGTTGTAAACTCACTTACCCAGCTGCCACCTTACTCTCCCTGTCGCCTCTGCAAAAAAGAAACTGCCGAAACAAAAAGGTAAGTTTATATAAGTTGTAAACTCACATACCCAGCTGCCACCTTGCTCTCCCTGTCGCCTCTGCAAAAACAAGTGAGGAGGATACAAAGAGTCGGCAAAGGGATATTGATAGGTTGTGTGAGTGGGCTAAAATTTGGCAGATGGAGTACAATGTGGGAAAATGTGAGGTTGTAAACTTTGGAAAGAAGAATAGACAAGTAGAATATTATTTAAATGGAGAGAGACTGCAGAATGCCAGGGTGCAGAGATACCTGGGTGTCATTGTAAATGAATCACAAAAAGTTAGCATGCAGGTAAAGGAAGTAATTAGGAAGGAAAATGAAATGTAGGCCATTATTGCAAGGGGGATGGAATATAAAAGTAGGGAAGTCTTGCTACAACTGTACAGGGCATTGATGAGACCACGCCTAGAGTACAGTGTACAGTTTTGGTCTCCTTACTTAAGGAGGGATATACTTGCATTGGAAGCAGTTCAGAGGAGGTTCAATACGCTGATTTCTGGGATGAGGGGTTTGTCTTATGAGGAAAGGTTGAGCAGGTTGGGCCTACACTCATCGGAGGTTAGAAGATTGAGAGGTGATCTTATTGAAATGTATAAGATTCTGAGAGGGCTTAACAAGGTAAATGCTGAGAGGATGTTTCCACTCATGGGGGGATATAGAACCAGTGGCCACGGTTTCAAATGAAAGTGTCCCCCATTTAAGAAGGAGATGATGAAGAATTTCTTCTCTCAGAGCATTGGTAGTGTTTGGAATTTTGTTCCCCAGCGAGTGGTGGAGGTTGAGTCATTGAATATATTCAAGGCTGGGTTAGATTTTTGATTGACAAGGGAGTCAAGGGTTATGGGGTTCAGGCAGGAAAGTGAAGTTAAGATCACAATTAGATCAGCCACAAAATTAGTAAATGGCACAATAGACTCGGGGTTGAATGGCCTACACCTGCTCCTATTTGTAATGTTCCTATGACACTTCAGGTGTCTAAGGGGACCACATGTGTAGAAAGTGTCTCCAGCTGCTTGAGCTGGAACTCAGGATTTCTGAGCTTAAGGGGCAGTTGGAGTCATTGGGGAGCATTAGGGAGGATGAGAGTTTCCTGAATCTTACGTTCCAGGAGGTGGTCACCCCACACACAGTGAGAGTCCAGGATAGTAGAGGGGTGGCCATCTGGAAGAGTAGGAAGAGGCAGGAGGTGCAGGAGTTTTTGGGGTATGTGCCACTCTCAAACCACTACTCAGCATTGAAGACTGCTGGGAGTCATGACACCTTGAAGGAATCAGACTAGACCATGGCACCAATGGACAAGGGGCTTCAGAGGAGGGAACAGCAAAGAGTAAAAATACAGACATTATAGGTGATTCCATAATGAGGGGGATAGACAGGCCTTTCTGTAACCATTATCATGAGTCTTGCATGGTGTGTTGCCTCCCCGATGCCCCAGAACTGGTCCCAATATCCCAAGAATCTGAAGCCCTCCCTCCTGCACCATGCCTCAAGGGACTTCCATCCTCCCTATCTTCCTATTTCTACTTTTGCTATCAAGCGGAACCGGGAGTACTACCTTCAAGGTCCCACTTTTTAACTTCCTCTCTAGCTCCTGAAAATCTGACTAAAGGACCTCAATACCTGCCCTATGTCATTGGAACTGACATGTACCACAACTTCTGGCTCACTCCCATCCCCCTACAGAATAATCTGCACCCTCTCTGTGATGTCCTTAACCCTTTTTGTCCTCGAGGGGAGGTTCACCAGTCAGGTTGGGGAGTGTTTAACTAAATTAGCAGCTGGGATGAGTACCGGCATATAAAAGTAGGATAAAGTAGGATATAGAAGAAGGAATAAGCTGCATAAAGGAGTGAGAGTGTTGCATTGTAGTAGAGAAGGAAATGGTAGCATATTAGATAGGAGTAGACTAAGATGAACTACAAGAAATACAAAGACAGGTTTTCAATGCATGTGTGTAAATGCACAAAGTGTGGTGAATTATGCCAGTGAGCTACATGCACAAATAGCCATGTGGGAATATGATGTAGTGGCAATGATGGAAACGTGGCTTAAAAATGGTGAGGTCTGGATGGTTAATATTCAAGAATATAAAGTTTTCAGAAAAAATAGGGAAGGAAAAGGGATTGGGGAAGGCATTGTAGTGTAGGAAAGGGAGAATGTCCTGGGGGTGGCGGGGAAGATAGAATCCCATTTGGTTAGAGTTGAGAAACAAAAAGGGTACTATCACACTACTGGGGGTATTCCATAGGCCTCCAAATTGTAAGAAAGAGGTAGAGGGGCAAATCTGCAGAGAAATCACGGAGATGTGTAAGAACTATAGAGTAGTGATATGGGGGGACTTCAGTTACAGGGATGAGAGTGACCAAAGACCAAAAGGTCTGTTATTAGTGGCCTAAGACAAAAAAGTCTGAATTTTCTTTTTGACAAGGAATCATGGTATGAGCTGTAATGAATGCAAGTACTTCCAGGCCACTTCAAATGTGTAGTGTCACGGTCTTTTTTTTACTCCTTGGAAATATTGTGTGTCCCTTTAAGATTGTAAAAAGATCAGTGCAATTTTAAGACAGAAAGTTTCAGAGACTCAGACTGCCAGTTGCATTCTGGTTGCCAAGTAACAGTAGCAGGGGAGAGGTCATGTGATTCAATGTTGCAGTTTGACTGTTTAAACTAGCTGGCTGGGATTGGTTTGAGCAGACAGAGTTCTGAGGCAACTTGAACTGAAGAAGCTGTTATTCCTCTCTTAAAGTTCCACAAAGCTTCAAGCTGAATTAATTCCCCAAGAAAATAAGAAAAGCTTTTCTTTCTTAACAAATTATTGGTATGAGCTGAGCTCATCACTGAAGGGACAGTTTAATGCTACAACAGCCAAACTGCTGAATTCCTATTTTTGAAGGACCTTTTTTACATCAGACCACTGTGAGGACTTCAAGCCATCTTTAACTATTTCTTCATCGGAAGACTCCATTCATCAGGAACGTAACTTGCAAAGACTTTTGAAAAATTTTATTCTCAATGGCCAGTTAATCTAAAACCGAACCGGTTAATTTTTGTGTATATGTATGCGAATGTGGGAGTTAGATTTTTAAATAGAAGTTATGAGGTCTTTAGACATTGGTTTATCATAGTGGTGTTTAAGATTTTAGTTTTTTAAAAATAAATAGTTAAGTTGTTGTTATCTAAAGATACCTGGTTTGGTCCGTTTCATTTGGTGGACACTAGAATGTTCAATTTGGCTGCTTTTTCCAATTTGGAAAACTTAAAGAAATATGCTACAACCTGTGGAGTGATGGGTTTGAATTAACAGTGCATTGCTCCCACCACGGTCGTCACAGTAGAAACATTAGTTTTCCATGTTTACCTTGGATTACCATCAAAACGATGGACCAATGCATTTGTATAAAATCAACAAAGCGACCTCAGCATTCCAACATTTCAGCATTTAATACTGTTAGTACTTATGTAATTATGAAGGATGAATTTTAATACCAGAACTGCCAGTTCCAATTTTTTTTTTAAAAACCCGCTGGAAAACCACGAAGCTACCCTGGAGGTCAGAAGCAGTAGTGAAACTGACAGTTCTGATTTTCTTTTAAAGCCAGTCTTTTTGGTCTGAAGGTGGGAAACTGCAAGTGAGGGGCCACATTACAATTTTGGTCCTACATAGGGGGCCGGTGAGAAAATTTCAGAATAGATAAAAGCATTAGAAATTTATTCTACTGGTAACCAAAACAACAAATTGTGCATTATTGTGAACAAGCTTTAAATGAGAAGACTAAGTTATTAAATTACTTTCTTGTCACTTTGTTGAACACTGATTTAGTGAGAAACCTGGCATTGTTTTTGCTTGCACTAGTAGTCAATGTCTGCCTGCACACTTGATGTAGCAGTGCAGAGTATTCCAGATAGATGTCCATCTGTCAGGAGTGATCTTGTTCCCTCTCTCTCCCCCATTCTCTCTCTCCTCTCTTTCTCTCTCTGTCTGTCTGTCTGTCTGTCTGTCTCCCTCTGTGTGTGTGTGTCTCTCTCTCTCCCCCCACCCCCGTGCCTGTGTGTCTCTCTCTCTGTCTGTCTCTCTCCCTCTCAATGTGGCGCTCTCTCCATGTTGCTCTGTCTATCTGTTGCCCCCCTCTCTGTAGCCCCCCTCTCTCTGTCCCCCCTCTCTATGTACCCCTCTCCATGTCCTCCTCTCTCTCTGTCCTTCTCTCTCTATGTCCCCCCTCACTGTGGCTCCTCTCTCCCCCATTCTCCCTCTCTGTCTCCCTCTGCTTCCCGGGCCGATGCTGGTTTAAAAGTCTGCCTGAATCTCTTTGTCAGCTCCCTCAGCGTCGCTCTACCCTGCGCCTCTGGCTGTGTGCTGACCTGCTTCCTCCTCTCCCCTCAGCCTCGCTCTCTTCCTCACCCCCCGCAGCAGACATTTTCGCTCACTCACTAAACCGCCTGAAAACAGCAGGGGTGGCCCATCCCAATGCGCCTACACTGCGAACTGCCAATCAGCACTCATTCCACCCAGGCAGCCCACTGCCAGTCACAGATACTGACCAATCACGTAACGGACATGACTGAAAGCTTTGATGGGCCAGAAGAAGCCAATGGCTGATTTCCTAATGTTGGAAATCTGCCATTTGGTGGACATTTCTCATCCCAGTAGTTACCCAAATATCGATTGGGATAATGCTAGAGTATCGGGTCAGGAGGAGGAGGAATTTCTGAAATGCTTTTAGGAGAACCTGTCGACCAATTTGTTCTTGATCTAACTAGAAAGGAGGCATTGCTGGATCTGGTGCTGAGGAATTAAGTGGGCCAAGTGGATCAAGTGTCTGTGGGAGAACACTGGAGTGATCATTGTATCATAAGGCTTAGATCAGCAATGGAGAAGAGCAAGGAACAATCTAAGGTAGAACTTCTAAATTGAAAGGATGAGAGGGGATCTAGCCAGGGTAAAATGGATCCAGAAATTGACAGGAAAATGGTAACGGAACAATGGGTGATATTTAAGGAGAAGGTGTTTCAGATAGAGGCGAAGTATATTTCATCAAGGGCAAAAGAGAATAGAACCAAAGCCAGGGATCCTTGGATGACGAGGGAGGTAGAGTATAGGAAGAAACAAAAACAGGGTTAATGATGCACATCAGGTGAATACTTCTGGAGACAGAGTGAGACAGAGGCAGGAGCAGAGGTTTAAAAAACGCGCCAAAAGCCCAGAGTCGGAGACCGGAAACAGAGCGAGAGAGAGGAACACGGCGGGAGCAGAGCAGGGAAAAATCGAAAGGTGATATCAGAGTGATGTCACAATCAACAGTGAGAGCAGGGAAACAGAGAGCCACCGGAGTGAGTACACAGGTAAGCTTTTAATTTAATTTAATTTAATTTAAATCAAACATTGCATCAAACATCACAGGCAAGCAGCTAGGTGATTGGTTTGGGAAGAAGCTACCTGTTTGGTGAGTATCTGGTAAGTGATTAAGGTCCATTCTAATCCTAACGTTTAAAATTGTAAAGGAACTAATGGTAAGCTTAATAAAATATATAAATAAAGGAAAATAAAATAAATCATTGAACAAAATAATTAAGTAGTTAATTAAAACACATTAAGGATGGCAGGACAGGTGATGTGTAATGGCTACAGCAAGTGGGAGCTCCTGGATGCCAGTGAGATCCAGGGCAAACACGTCTACAGTAAGTGTTTGCATCTCGAAGAGCTTCGGCTCAAAGTCATTGAACTGGAGTCCGAGTTGCAGACACTGCGACACATCAGGGAGGAGGAATGTTACCTGGACATTTTGTACCAGGAGGCAGTCACACCCCTTAGGATAGGGTCTTCTGATTTGGTCAGTGGTCAGGGACAGGAGGGTTTGGCTGCAGCTGAGGCAGGTATGGGGATCCAGAGAGCGGAAGTGCAGGAGCCTCAGCCTTTGCGATTGTCCAACTGGTTTAAGGTTCTTTCAGCTTGTTTGGATGAGAGTGGGGGCTGCAGGGTGGATGAGCAACCTGACCATGGTACCATGGTACAGGAAGCCATTCAAGTGGAAGGGTAAAAAAGGAATGTCGCGGTAGTATAGTTGGGGGGATTGAGACTGTTCTCTGCAGCAAAGAGCGAGAGTCCAGATGGCTGTGTTGCCTGCCCAGTGCCAGGGTTCGGGACATCTGCTCAGGGCTGGAGAGGAACTTACAGTGGGAGGGGGAGGATCCAGTCGACATGGTCCATGTAGGTACCAATGACATAGGCAGGACAAGGAAAGAGGTTCTGCATAGTCAGTATGAGGAACTAGGTACTAAATTAAGAAGCAGAATCTCAAAGGTAATAATCTCTGGATTATTACTGGAGCCAAGTGCAAATTGGCATAGGGCAAGTAGGATTAGAAAAATTAAGGCGTGGCTCAAAGACTGGTGTGGTAGAAGCGGGTTCCGGTTCGTGGGGCACTGGCACCAGTATTGGGAAAAGTGGTGGCTGTACCGTTGGGACAGTCTATACCTGAACTGTGCTGGGGCCAGTGTTGAGAGAGGGTTTTAAACTGAATAGTGGGGGCAAGGGATCAAATTTGGGAAGATATGGTAAATCGGGAGTAGAGACAAGGCAAGACAGAAAAGTATTAATATGGGAAATGATAAACTGACTGGTAAGGAAGGGACAGAGCGTACAAATCTAAGAGTAAATCAACAGAGAAGGTTAGAGGTTACAAAAATGATAAAAGGACAAAACTAAAGACTCTGTATCTGAATGCATGTAGCAATTGAAACAAAACAGATGAATTGAGAACGCTAATAGAAATAAATAAGTACGATCTGATAGCCATAACAGAGACATGGGTGGAGGACGACATAGATTGGGACCTGAATATTGAAGGATACGTGGCATTTAGGAAGGACAGGAAGCTAGGAAAATGTGGAGGGGTAGATCTGTTAATTAATGATTGTATTAGCGCAATAGAGAGGGATGACCTAAGTTCAGGAGACCAGTATGCAGAAGCAGTTTGGGTAGAGATGAGAAATAATAAAGGCAAGAAGTCACTTGTGGGAGTGGTGTACAGGCCACCTAACATTAACCACACTGCAGGACGGGGTATAAAGGAAAAAATAATGGCAGCTTGTCAGAAAGGTACAGCGATAATTATGGGGAATTTTAACCTACATATAAACTGGAAAAATCAGATGGGCGGAGGTAGCCTAGATAAGGAGTACATAGAATGTTTTTAGGGATAATTTCTTGGAACAATATGTTCTGAAACAAACCAGAGAGCAGGCTATATTAGACCTGGTATTGTGCAACAGGATAAGATTAATTAATTACCTCATAGTTACGGTGCCCCTAGTAGCAGCGATCATAATATGATTGAATTTTACATTCAGTTTGAGAGAGAGAAGAGTGGGTTCAAGACTAGTATTTAAACTTAAATAAGGGCAATTATGAGGGCATGAAAGCAGAGCTAGCTAAAGTGAACAGGCAAATCAGGTCAAGCGATAAGTCAATAGAGATGCAGTGGCAGACATTTAAGGGGATATTTCAGAATACACAGAATAGATACATTTCAACAAGAAAGAAAAATTCCAAGGGTGGGACCCATCTTTCCATGGTTAACTAAAACAGTTAAAGATAGTATCAAACTTAAAGAAAAAGTCTATAATTGCGCAAAGATGGGAGGCAGATCAGAAGATTGGACAGAATATAAAAAACAGCAAAGAAGGACTAAAAGATTGATAAGGAAAGTAAAATTAAAGTACAAGAGAAAGCTAGCTAGAAATATAAAGACAGATATTAAGAATTTCTATAGATATTTAAAAAGGGAATGAGGGTTGGTCCTATAGAAAGTGAGTCTGGGTAATTAATAAAGGATAATAAGGAGATGGCAGATAAATTGAAAAGATATTTGTATCAGTCTTCACTGCTGAGGATACAAATAACATCCGAGTATTAGTTGTAAGTCAGGAAATGGAAGGGAGGGAGGAACTCAAGAAAATTACAATCACCAGGGAAATGGTACTAAGCAAATTGTTGGAGCTGCGGGCCGACAAGTTCCCGGGTCCTGATGGACTTCATCCTAGGATGTTAAAAGAAGTGGGTAGTGAGATACTTGATGTGTTACTTTTAATTTTCCAAAATTCGCTAGATTCGGGCAAGGTTCCATTAGATTGGAAAATAGCGAATGTAACTCCTTTATGCAAAAATGGAGGGAGACAGAAAGCAGGAAACTACAGGCCAGTTTGCTTAACATCTGTTTTAGGGAAAATGTTAGAAGTTATTATTAAAGACGTTACAGCAGGGCATTTAGAAAAATTCAAGGTAATCAGACAGAGTCAACATGGTTTTGTGAAAGGGAAATCATGTTTAACCAATTTTTTGAGGGAGTTACATGTGCTGTGGACAAAGGGGAACCAATGGATGTATTGTACTTAGATTTCCAGAAGGCATTTGATAGGTGCCACATCAAAGGTTATTGTAGAAAATAAAAGCTCATGGTGTTGGGGGTAACATATTGGAATGGATAGAAGATAGACTAGCTAACAGATAACAGAGAGGATGCACAAATAGGTCATTTACTGGTTTGGCAAGATGTAACGAGTGGTGTGCCACAGGGATCTGTGCTGGGGCCTCAACTTTGTACAATTTATATAAATGGCTTAGATGAAGGGACCGAAAGGTATGGTTGCTAAATTTGCTGATGACACAAAGATAGATAGGAATGTAACTTGTGAAGAGGACATAAGGAGGCTACAAAGGGATATAGATAGATTAAGTGAGTGGGCAAAGACCTGGCAAATGGAGTATAATGTGGGAAAGTGTGAAATTGTCCACTTTGGCACGAAGAATAAAAAAGAAGCATATTATCTAAATGATGAGAGATTGCAGAGCTCTGAGATGCAAAGGGATCTGGGTGTCCTAGTGCATGAATCGCAAAAGGTTAGTATGCAGGTACAGCACATAATTAGGAAAGCTAATAGAATGTTATCGTTTATCGTGAGGAGAATTGAATACAAAAGTAGGGAGGTTATGCGTCAGCTATACAGGGCATTGGTGAGAACACATCTGGAGTTCTGTGTACAGTACTGGTCTCCTTATTTAAGGAAGGATGTAAATGCGTTGGAGGCAGTACAAAGAAGGTTTACTAGACTAATACCTGAATGGGCGGGCTGTTTTACGAGGAAAGATTGGACAGACTAGGCTGGTATCTGCTGGAATTTATAAGAGTAAGAGGCAACTTGATTGAAACATATAAGATCTTGAAGGGTCTTGACAGGGTGGATATGGAAAGGATGTTTCCCCTTATGGGAGAATCTCAAATTAGGGGTCACTGTTTAAAAATAAGGGGTCGCCTATTTAAGACAGAGATGAGGAGAAATTTTTTCTCTCAGAGGTTCGTGAGTCTTTGGAATTCTTTTCCTCAAAAGGTGGTGGAAGCAGAGTCTTTGAATATTCTTAAGGCAGAGGTATATAAATTCTTGATAAGCATGGGGGTGGAAGGTTATCGGGGTAGGTGGAAATGTGGAGTAATCAGTTCAGCCATGAACTTACTTGAAGGGCTGAGTGGTGTACTCCTGCTCCTAATTCGTATGTTCATATGTTCAAGTAAGAACCAGGCCAAATACAATAAGCTGAGAGGGAAAGTGAAGAGGAAAGTAAGAGTGGCAAAGAGAGAATATGAGAATAGAATAGCATTTAACATAAAAAGGAGCCCCAAAATCTTCTACCGGTATGTAAATAGTAAGCAGGTGTTAAGAGGCCAAGTGGGGCCTATTAGGGACAAATTAGGGATATGTGTTTAGAAATGCAGGACAAGGCTAGAAAATTTAATAAGTACTTTGTATTGGTGTTTATGAAGGAATAGGATTCTGACATAATGTCAGTAGAATTGGAGATTATAGAAGTAATGGATGGGGTGAAAATTGATATGATGCATTGAAAAGGCTGGCTATACTTGGAGTGGGTTGCTACAGGAAATGGGTGTGGAGGTAGCAGATAGGCTTGCCATAATCTTCCAATCTTCTCTTGATAAGGAAGGCAGGGGTGTGGGGGGTGTAGGCAGCTGCCAGAGGATTGGAGAATCGCACATGTGACACCCTTGTTTAAGGGTGTAAGGACATTCCTAATAACTACAGGCCAGTCAGTTTAACATTAGTGGTGGGTAAGGTTTTAGAAACAATAATCGGGGGAAAAATATCAACGAGCACTTGGAGAGGTTTGAGTTTTTTCAGGAGAATCAGCACAGATTTACAAATGGCAGATTGTGCTTGATAAAGCTAATTGAATTTTTTGATGAAGTAACAGAGAAGGTTGATGAAGGGAAAGCAATAGATATTGTCAATATAGATTTTTTCAAAAGTGTTTGACAAAGTACAACATAAAAGGTTGCTTAACAAAATTGAGGCTCATGGAATAGGAGGGTCAGTGTCAGCTTGGATAAAAATAGGCTTAAGGACAGAAAACAGCGAGTCATGGTGAATGGTTGTTTTTCAGACTGGACAATGGTAGACCCATCGATCCAGTGGTGTTCCCCAAGGGGATATATATAAATGGCTTGGATATTGGAACACTGAGTAACATTTCAGAATTTGCCAATGATACCAAACTAGGAGATGTGGCAGTTCAGGATGATAACAATTGACTGCAACAAGACATAGATGGGCTAGAAGAATGGGCAGAGAAGTGGCAGACAGAATTTAATACAGAGAAGTGTGAGGTGATGCATTTTGGCAGAAGGGATAGGGAGGGGCGGCACAGTGGCGCAGTGGTTAGCACCACAGCCTCACAGCTCCAGCGACCTGGGTTCAATTCTGGGTACTGCCTGTGTGGAGTTTGCAAGTTCTCCCTGTGACTGCGTGGGTTTTCACCAGGTGCTCTGGTTTCCTCCCACAGCCAAAGACTTGCACATTGATAGGAAAATTGGCCATTATAAGTTTCCCCTAGTATAGATAGGTGGTAGGGGAATTGAGGGAAGGTGGGGATGTGGTAAGAATATGGGATTAATGTAGGATTAGTATAAATGGGTGGTTGATGGTTGGCACAGACTTGGTGAGCCAAAGGGCCTGTTTCAGTGCTGTATCTCCAAATAAATAAATGGCACTGTCCTAAAGGGTGGACAGGGAAAGAGCAAACTGGGGGTTCTTTTTTTATTTGTTCATGGGATGTGGGCGTCGCTAACTAAGCTAGTATTTATTGCCCATCCCTAATTGCCCTTAAGAAAGTGGTGGTGAGCTGCCTTCTTGAACCGTTGCAGTCCTTGGGATGTAGGTACACCAGCAGTGTTGTTAGGAAGGGAGTTCCAGGATTTTGACCCAGTGTCAGTGAAGGAATAGCGATATAGTTCCAAGTCAGGATGGAGTGTGGCTTGGAGGGGAAACTGCAGGTGGTGGTGTTCCCATGCATCTGCTGCCCTTGTCCTTCTACATGACAGAGGTTGTGGGTTTGGAAGGTGCTGTTGAAGGAGCCTTGGTGAGTTGCTGCAGTGCATCTTGCAGATGGTACACATTGCTGCCACTGTGCATCAGTGGTGAAGGGAGTGAATGTTGAAGGTGGTGGATGGGGTGCCAATCAAGCAGACTGCTTTGTCCTGGATTTTGTTGAGCTCCTTGAATGTTGTTGGAGCTGCACCCATCCTGCCAGAATTCCCAGCCTCTGACCTGCTGTTGTAGCCACAGCATCTATGTGGCTGGTCCAGTTCAGTTTCTGGTCAATGTTTTTTTAAAATTCATTCATGGGATGTGGGCATCGCTGGCCAGACCAGCATTTATTGCCGATCCCTAACTGCCCTTGAGAAGGTGGTGCTGAGCTGCCCTCTTGAACTGCTGCAGTCCATGTGGGGTAGGTACACCTACAGTGCTGTTAGGCAGGAAGTTCCAGGACTTTGACCCAGAGACAGTGAAGGAACCGCGATATAGTTCCAAGTCAGGATGGTGTGTGACTTGGAGGGGAAATTGCAGGTGGTGGTGTTCCCATGCATTTGCTTCCCTTGTCCTTCTAGTTAGTAGAGGTCGCGGGGTTGGAAGGTGCTGTCTAAGGAGCCTTGGTGCATTGCTGCAGTGCATCTTGTAGATGGTACACGCTGCTGCCACTGTGCGTCGATGGTGGAGGGAATGAATGTTTGTAGATGGGGTGCCAATCAAGCGGGCTGCTTTGTCCTGGATGGTGTCAAGCTCCTTGAGCGTGTTGGAGCTGCACCCATCCAGGCAAGTGGAGAGTATTCCATCACACTCCTGACTTGTGCCTTGTAGATGGTGGACAGGCTTTGGGGAGTCGGAAGGTGAGTTACTCGCCTCAGGATTCCTAGCCTCTGACCTGCTCTTGTAGCCATGGTATTTATATGGCTACTCCAGTTCAGTTTCTGGTCAATGGTAGCCCCTAGGATGTTGATAGTGGGGGATTCAGCAATGATAATGCCATTGAATGTCATGGAGAGATGGTTAGATTCTCTCTTGTCGGAGTTGGTCATTTCCTGGCACTTGTGTGGCGTGAATGTTACTTGCCACTTATCAGCCCAAGCCTGGATATTGTCCAGGTCTTGCTGCATTTCTACACGGACTGCTTCAGTGTCTGAGGAGTCACAAATGGTGCTGAACATTGTGCAATCATCAGCGAACATCCCCACTTCTGACCTTATGACTGAAGGAAGGTCATTGATGAAGCAGCTGAAGATGGTTGGGCCTAGGACACTACCCTGAGGAACTCCTGCAGTGATGTCCTGGAGCTCAGATCACTGACCTCCAACAACCACAACCATCTTCCTTTATGCTAGGTATGACTGCAGCCAGCGGAGGGTTTTCCCCCTGATTCGCATTGACCTTAGTTTCGCTAGGGCTCCATGATGCCATACTCGGTCAAATGCTGCCTTGATGTCAAGGGCAGTCACTCTCACCTCACCTAATGTCCTTTAGGGAAGGAAATCTGCTTCCTTACCTGGTCTGGCCTACATGTGACTCCAGACCCACAGCAATGTGGTTGACTTTTACATGCCCTCTGAAATGGCTCAGCAAGCCACTCAGTTGTATCTAACCGCTACGAAGTCAATAAAAAGGAATCAAACCGGTCGGACCACCCGGCATCGACCTAGGCACCGGAAACGACAACGGCAAACCCAGTCCTGTCGACCCTGCAAAGTCCTCCTTACTAACACCTGGGGCCTTGTGCCAAAGTTGGGAGAGCTGTCCCACAGACTAGTCAAGCAACAGCCTGACATAGTCATACTCACGGAATTATATCTGACAATGTCTCATACACTGCCATCACCATCCCTGGGTCTGTCCTGTCCCACCGGCAGGACAGACCCACCAGAGGTGGCGGCACAGAGGTATAAAGTAGGGAGGGAGTTGCCCTGAGTGTCCTCAACATCGACTCTGGACCCCATGAAGTCTCATGGCATCAGATCAAACATGGACAAGGAAACCTCCTGCTGATTACCAGCTACCGCCCTCCCTCAGCTGATGAGTCAGTACTCCTCCATGTTGAACAGCACTTGGAGGAAGCACTGAGGGTGGCGAGGGCACAGAATGTACTCTGGATGGGGGACTTCAATGTCCATCACCAAGAGTGGCTTGGTAGCACCACTACTGACCGAGCTGGCCGAGTCCTGAAGGACTTATCTGCTAGACTGGGTATGCGAAAGGTGGAGAGGGAACCAACAAGAGGGAAAAACATACTTGACCTCGTCCTCACCAATCTGCCTGCCACAGATGCATCTGTCTATGATAGTATTGGTGGGAGTGACCACCGCATAGTCCTTGTGGAGACGAAGTCCCGCCTTCACATTAAGGATACCCTCCATCGTGTTGTGTGGCACTACCACCGTGCTAAATGGGATAGATTTCGAACAGATCTAGCAATGCAAAACTGAGCATCCATAAGGCGCTGTGGGCCATCAGCAGCAGCAGAATTGTACTCAACCACAATCTGTAACCTCATGGCCCAACATATCCCCCACTCTACCATTACCATCAATCCAGGAGACCAACCCTGGTTCAATGAAGAGTGCAGGAGGACATGCCAGGAGCAGCACCAGGCATACCTCAAAATGAGGTGTCAACCTGGTCAAGCTACAACCCAGGACTATCTGCGTGCCAAACTGCATAAGCAGCATGCGATAGACAGAGCTAAGCGATCTCATAACCAACGGATCAGATCTAAGCTCTGCGGTCCTGCCACATCCAGCCATGAATGGTGGTGGACAATTAAACAACTAACTGGAGGAGGTTGCTCCACAAATATCCCCATCCTCAATGATGGGGGAGCCCAGCACATCAGTGAGTGGCTTGCTAGGCCATTTCAGAGGGCATGTAAAAATCAACCACATTGCTGTGGGTCTGGAGTCACATGTAGGCCAGACCAGGTAAGGACAGCAGATTTCCTTCCCTCAAGGACATTAGGAAGCATTTGGAACAATCTTCAGCCAGAAGTGCCGAGTTGATGATCCATCTCGGCCTCCTCCTGAAGTCCCCAGCATCACAGTTGCCAGACCTCAGCCAATTTGATTCACTCCGTGTGATATCAAGAAACGACTGAAGGCACTGGATATGGCAAAGGCTATGGGCCCTGACAATATTCTGGCAATAGTACTGAAGACCTGTGCTCCAGAACTTGCCACGCCCCTAGCCAAGCTGTTCCAGTACAGCTACAACACTGGCATCTACCCTGCAATGTGGAAAATTGCCCAGGTATGTCCTGTACAGAAAATGCAGGACAAGGCCAACCCAGCCAATTACCACCCCATCAGCCTGCTCTCAATCATCAGTAAAGTGATGGAAGGTGTCATCAACAGTGCTATCAAGTGGCACTTGCTTAGCAATAACCTGCACAGTGACGCTCAGTTTGGGTTCCGCCAGGGCCACTGAGGATGTTGATAGTGGGGGATTCAGTGATGGTAATGCCTTGAACATCAAGGAGAGATGATTAGATTCTCTCTTATTTGAGATGGTCATTGCCTGGCACTTGTGTGGCACAAATGTTACTTGCCATCACCTGCGGTGATGTCTTGGGACTGAGATGATTGGCCTCCAACAAGCATGACCATCTTCCTTTGTGCTCGGTATGACTCCAACCATTCACTCCAGTTTTGCTAGGGCTCCTTGATGCCACACTTGGTCAAATGCTGTCTTGATGTCAAGGGCAATCACCCTCACCTCACCTCTTGAGTTCAGCTCTTTTGTCCATGTTTGGACCAAGGCTGTAATGAGGTCAGGAGCTGATTGGCCCTTGGGAACCCAAACTGAGCATCAGTGAACAGGTTATTACTGAGCAAGTGCAGCTTGATAACGCTATTGATGACCCCTTCCATCACTTCGCTGATGATCAAGAGTACACTGATAGGACAGCAATTGGCCGAGTTGGATTTGTCCTGCTTTTTGTGGACAGGACAGACCTGCGCAATTTTTCACATTCTCGGGTAGATGCCAGTGTTGTGGTTGTACTGGAACAGCTTGGCTAGGGGTGTGACTAGTTCTAGAGCACAAATCTTCAGTACTATTGCCAGAATGTTGTCAGGGCCCATTGCCTTTGCAGTATCCAGTGCCTTCAGTTGTTTCTTGATATCACATGGAGTGTATCAGATTGGCTGAAGACTGGCATCTGTGATGGTGGAGACCTCAGGAGGAGGCCGAGATGGATCACTTGGCACTTCTGGCTGAAGATGTAAAAGCTTCTACAGATACGTAAAAAGGAAACGTTTGGCAAAGAGAAATGTGGGTCCATTACAGGCAGAGTCAGGGGAATTTATAATGGGGAATAGAGAAATGGCAGAGAAGCTAAATGATTACTTTGTATCTGTCCTCACTGAGGAAGATAAAAGAAATCTCCCAGAATTAGAGATCCAAGGGATTAGGGGAATGAGGAATTGAAGGAAATTAGTATTAGTAAGAAGGTTGTATTGGAGAAATTAATGGTTGATGAGTCCCCAGGACCTGATACTCAACATCACAGCTTGTTGAAAGAGGTAGCTATGGAGATAGTGGATGCATTGGTGATCACCTTCTAAAATTCTATAGATTCTGGAGCGGTTCCTGCAGATTGAAAGGTCGCAAATGTCACCCCACTATTTAAGAAGGGAGGGAGAGAGAAAACAGGGAATTACAGACCTGTTAGTCTTACATCAGTCGTTGGGCAAATACTGGAATCTATTCTAAAGGATGTGATAAATGGACACTTGGATAATAATGATCTGATTAGCCATCGTCAACATAGATTTATAAATGGGAAATCATGTTTGACGAACCTGTTGGAGTTTTCTGAGGATGTTACTAACAGAATTGATAAAGGGGAGTCGGTGGACATGGTATACTTGGATTTTCAGAAGGCTTTTGATAAAGTCCCCCACAGGAGATTGGTTAGCAAAATTAATGCACATGGGATAGGAGGTAATATACTGGCATGGATTAAGGATTGGTTAACAGGCAGAAAGCAGATCGTAGGAATAAACGGGTCATTCTCACATTGGCAGGTTGTGACTAGTGGGGTACCGCAGGGATCAGTGGTAGGGCACCAGCTGTTCACAATATATATCAATGATTTGGATGTGGGGACCAAATGTAGTATTTCCTAGTTCGCGGATGACACAAAACTAGGTAGGAATGTGTGTTGTGAGGAAGATGCAAAGCGGCTTCAAGGGGATTTGGACAGACTTAGCGAGTGGGCAAGAATGTGGCAGATGGAATATAATGTGGAAAAATATGAGGTTATCCACTTTGGTAGGCGGAATAGACGTGCAGAGTATTTCTTAAATGGTAAGAGATTAGAAAGTGTAGATGTACAAAGGGACCTGGGTGCCCTTGTCAATAAATCACTGAAAGCTAACATGCAGTTCAGCAAGTAAGTAGCAAGGCTAATGGCATGTTAGCCTTTTGTCGCAAGATGATTTGAGTACAGGAGTAGTGAAGTCTTGCTTCAATTGTATAGAACCTTGGTTAGACTGCACTTGGAGTACTGTGTGCAGTTTTGGTCCCCTTACCTTAGGAAGGATATTATTGCCATTGAAGGAGCGCAACGAAGATTCACAGACTTGTTCCCGGGATGGCGAGACTGCCCTATGAAGAGAGATTGGAGAAACTGGGCCTGTATTCTGTAGAGTTTCGAAGAATGAGAGGTGATCTCATTGAAACCTACAAAATACTTAAAGGGATAGACAGGGTAGATGCAGCTAAGATGTTTCCCTTAGTTGGGGAGTCTAGAACCAGGGGACAAAATTTCAAAATAAGTGGGTGGCCACTTAGGCCAGAGGTGAGGAGAAATTTCTTTACTCAGAGCGTTGTGAATCTTTGGAATTCTCTACCCCGGTGGGCTGTGGAAGCTCAGTCACTGAGTATTTTTAAAGCAGAGATTAACAAATTTCTAAATACAAATGACATAAGGGGATAGTGTGGGAAAAAGGCATTGAAGTGGTTGATCAGCCATGATCATATTGAATGGCAGGGCGGGCTCGATGGGCTGAATGGCCTTCTCTTGTTCCTATGTTCCTGTGGATGCAAATGCTTCAGCCATGTCTTTTGTATTGATGTGCTGGGCTCCCCCATCGTTGAGGATAGGGATATTTGTGGTGCCTCCTCCTCCTGTTAGTTGTTTAATTGTTCACCACCATTCGCGACTGGATGTGGCAGGACTGCAGAGCTTAGATCTGATCCATTGGTTGTGGGATCGCCTAGCCCTGTCCATCGCATGCTGCTTCCACTATTTGGCATGCAAGTAATCCTCTGTTGTAGTTTCACCAGGCTGACACCTCATTTTTAGGTATGCCTGGTGCTGCTCCTGGCATGCCCTCCTACACTCTTCTTTGAGCCAGGGTTGGTCTCCCAGCTTGATGGTAATGGTAGAGTGGGGAATATGCCAGGCCATGAGGTTACAGATTGTGGTTAAATACAATTCTGCTGCTGCTGATGGCCCATGGCACCTCATAGATGCCGTTTTGAGTTGCTTGATCTGTTCAAAATTTATCCCATTTAGCATGGTGGTAGTGCCACACAACATGATGGTGGGTATCCTTAATGTGTATATATCTTTGAAGGTAGCAGGGTTTATTGAGCAAGTAGTTAGCAAAGCATATGGGATCTTGGGCTTCATAGATAGAGGTATGGAGAAGAAAAGCAGGGACGTTATGCTGAATCTTTACAAAGCTCTGATTAGTCCTCAACTAGAGTAATGCGTCCAGTTCTGGTCACCCCACTTTTGGAAGGATGTGAGGGTCCTTGAGAGGGTGGAGAGGAGAATGCAGAGGAGGTGCAGAAAGGTTCCTGGGATGAGGGATTTTAGCTACAAGGTTAGGTTAAACATACGATTTAGGAGCAGGAGTAGGCCATTCGACCCCTTTGAGCCTGTTTTGCCATTTAATAAGATCATGGCTGATCTGATTGTGGCCTTAACTCCGCTTTCCAGCCTACCCCTGATACCCTTTGACCCCCTTGTTAATCAAACATTTATCTACCTCTGCCTTAAAAATATTCAATGACCCTGTCTCCACTGCCCTCTGGGAAAGAGTTCCAAAGATGTACAACCCTCAGATAAAAAAATTCTCCTCATCTCCATCTTAAATAGGCAACCCCTTATTTTTAAACTGTGTCCCCTTGTTCTAGTCTCTCCCACAAGGGGAAATATCCTCTCAACATTCACCCTGTCAAGTCCCCTCAGGATCTTATATGTTTCAATAAAAACCCCCTCATTCTTCTAAACTCCAATGGGTACAGACCCAACCTGTCCAACCTTTCTTCCCATCCCAGGTACCAGGTGAATGAACCTTCTCTGAACTATCTCTAATGCATTTATATCCTTTCTTAAATAAGACCAAAACTGTACACATTCCACCAGATGTGATCTCACTGAAACCCTATACTACTGTAGCAAAACATCCTTACTTTTATATTTAATTCCCCTTGCAATAAATGGCAACATTCCATTTGCCGTCTTAATTGCTTGTTGTATCTGCATATCAACCTTTTGTGATTCATGTACCAGGGTACCCAGATCCCTCTGTTCTACAATCTCTCTCTATTTAAATAATACGCTGCTTTACTATTCTTCCTGCCAAAGTGGATAAGTTCACATTTTCCCACATTATACTCCATTTGCCAATTTTTTGCCCACTCACCTAACCTATCTATAAGAAGTTGGGGCTGTTCTCCTTGGAGCAAAGGAGATTGAGGGAAGTTTTGATAGAGGTGTACAAGATTATGATAGGTTTACATAAGGTAGACGAAGAAAAGCTGTTCTTATTAGCTAATGGTACAAGGCCAAGAGAACACAGATTTAAGGTTTTGGGCAAGAGATGCAGGGGCATGTGAGGAAGAATTTTCCTATACAACGAATGGTAATGATGTAGCACTCACTACTTACAAGGGTGGTGGAAGGGGAGACGATGAATGATTTCAAAAGGGATTGGATGGGCTCTTGAGGGAAATAAACCTGAAGAGCTATGGGGATAGAGTAGGGAAATGCGACTGATGGATGGCTCTACAGAGAGCCAGTATGACTCAATGGGACAAATTTCCTCCTTCTATGCTGTAATGACTCTATCTTGCAGGCAACAAAACTTCAGAAGGGGAACATCCTGTCTGACCCACCTTCTCACCTCTTTATGGTAGTGTCATCCCAAGTAGTCTGTGGAAAACCTTATAATGTGATGTAGCCAAATTTACAGGAAGTCTTTGAAAAAGTGTTGGGTACTGTAAACTGCAAGGAAAACAGGTGACACAAATATCACTGAGCTAGCTAAAGTTAAAACTGAGAGAGATCTAGTGTTCTTAGATTGAATACTTACATGTCCTGGGACTGAAGCAGCAATCACTAAAATAAATTGAATTCTGAGGTATATTGAACAATCAGTAGAATAAAATTTGTAGGATGTCTTATAAGCAGTTCAATGCTCTGGTCAGGCTATGGTTTGAGTACTCAGTGCCATGCGCCGCCACATGTACACACTGGACCTCTCGCACCAGAAGCACCGCCTCATCTTATCTCAAAGCTGTCCTACTCTGCAGTTTCATTTCATCCTTCGTCTTATCCGACGCATTAACAAAAAACTTTTTTTCTTCCTTTCAGGTGTTAAGGAACGCAAGCTCCAGTAGCTGATGGGGATTAATGCCCCTCTAGATCATTGTTCCCCTTCACTTCCCTCTAACCCCACCCCTTCTGATCTGACTCCTTGCTGTGTATTCACTATACCCTCTGACCTTCCCCTCTCTGACGCTGAATGTTCAGTACTCAGCAAAGGACTCAGTTTTATCCCCTTACGCTCCCACCTCAATGAATTTTGTACTCGGCATGGCGTTCAGCTCTTCTTCCATCGCCTCCGCCTCCGGACTCACATCTTTGACCAGGAGTCCTGCTCCCAACCAGCAGACCCATTCACCCGCCTCCACCTGGACCCTTCCCTTCTGGCCTCTTACCCGCTCTTGATCTTTTCATTGAAAACTGTCGGCGAGACATCGGCTGTCTCAATTTCTCTGCCCCCCTCACTCATTCTAACCTGTCCCCCTCTGAACTTGCACTCCGTTCTCTCAGGTCTAACCCCGACATTGTCATCAAACTCACAGACAAAGGTGGTGCTGTTGTTGTCTGGTGTACGGACCTCTACCTTGCAGAGGCTTGCCGCCAACTCTCAGACACTATTTCCTACTTCCCTCTGGACCATGACCACACCACTGAACATCAAGCTACTGTCTACAGGACTGTCACTGACCTCATCTCCTCTGGAGATCTTCTCTCTACAGGCTTCCAACCTCATAGTCCCGCAACCCCGGACAGCCCACTTCTACCTCCTTCCCAAAATCCACAAACAGGACTATCCTGGTCGACCCATTGTTTCAGCCGGTTCCTGCCCCACTTAACTTATTTCTTCTTATCTTAACTCTATCTTTTCTGCCCTGGTCAAGTCTCTTCCCACCTACATCCGTGACTCTTCTGACACCCCACATCATTTTGACAATTTCCAGTTTCCTGGCCCCAACCGCCTCCTCTTCACTATGGACGTCCAATCTCTCTGCTCCTCCGTCCCCCACCAGGACGGTTTGAGGGCTCTCCGCTTCTTCCTTGAACAGAGGCCCAACCAGTCCCCATCCACCGCCACCTCCTCCACCTGGCTGAACTTGATCTCACATTGAACAACTTCTCCTTCACCTTCACTCACTTTCTTATGGGCGGCACAGTGGTTAGCACCGCAGCCTCACAGCTCCAGCGTCCCACGTTCAATTCAGGGTATTGCCTGTGTGGAGTTTGTAAGTTCTCCCTGTGTCTGCGTGGGTTTCCTCCGGGTGCTCCGGTTTCCTCCCACATGCCTTGCAGGTTGATAGGTAAATTGGCCATTATAAATTGCCCCTAGTATAGGTAGGTGGTAGGGAAATATAGGGACAGGTGTGGATGTGGTAGGAATATGGGATTAGTGTAGGATTAGTATAAATGGGTGGTTGATGGTCGGCACAGACTCGGTGGGCTGAAGGGCTTGTTTCAGTGCTGTATCTCTAAAACTAAAAAAAAAACTAAAGGGTGTTGCTATGGGTAATTGCAAGGGTCCTAGTTATGCCTGTCTTTTTGTGGGATATGTCGACCATTCCTTGTTCCAGTCCTACTCAGGCCCCCTCCCACAACACTTTTTCCAGTACATTGATGATTGTATTGGTGCCGTTTCCTGCTCCCGCCTCGAACTGAAAAACTTTATCAACTTTGCTTCCAATTTCCACCCTTCCCTCAGCTTTACCTGGTCCATCTCTGACACTTCCCTGCCTTTCCTCGATTTCTCTGTCTCCATCTCTGGGGATAGGCTGTCTACTAATATTCATTATAAGCCCACCAAATCCCACAACTACCTCGACTACACTTATTCACGCCCTGCCTCCTGTAAGGGCTCCATTCCATTCTCCCAGTTTCTCCATCTCCAACGCATCTGTTCTGCTGATGCAACCTTCCACAACACTGCTTCTGATATGTCTTCCTTTTTCCTCAACCGAGGATTACCCCCCACTGTGGTTGACAGGGCCCTCGACTGTGTCTGGCTCATTTCCTGCACCTCTACCCTCACCCCTTCCCCTCCCTCCCAAGGGTTCCCCTTGTCCTCACTTTCCACCCCACCAGCCTCCACATCCAAAGGATCATCCTCCGCCATTTCTGCCACCTCTAGCGTGATGCCACTACCAAACGCATCTTCTCCTCCCTTGTCAGCGTTCTGAAGGGATCATTCCCTCTGCGACACCCTGGTTCGCTCCTCCATTACCCCCAACACTTCGTCCCCTTCCCACGGCAACTTCCCATGCAATCGAAGGAGGTATAACACCTGCCCTTTTACCACCTCTTCTCACTATCCAAGGTCCTAAACACTCCTTTCAGGTGAAGCAACGATTTACTTGTACTTCTTTCTGTTTAGTATACTGTATTCGCTGTTCACAATGTGGTTTCCTCTACATTGGGGAGACCAAATGCAGATTGCTCAGTCCAAAAGCATGACCCCGAGCTTCCGGTTGCTTGCCATTTCAACACCACCCTCCCCTGCTCTCATGCCCACATATCTGTCCTGGGCTTGCTGCAGTGTTCCAGTGAACATCAACGCAAGCTTGAGGAACAGCATCTCATTTACCGATTAGGCATGCTACAGCCTACTGGACTGAACATTGAGGTCAATAATTTCTTGTTATTTTTTTTCTTTTATATCATTTATTATTTTTTTTTAATTTGTTTCATCATTCATTTTTTTACCATCTGCCTATCCACTGTTTTTTTCATGTTTGTGCTTTGGGCCAGGGCTGTTCATTTTTCTGTCAATCAACACCCTCTCTGCACTTACACTTTGTCTTTCAGCACACCATTAACACACCATTTGCCTTTGCTCAATGACCTTCTGGTCAGTTATTCTTTGTGACCCTCTGTCTTTTTGTTATCTCTTGCCACACCCCCGCTTTATTTGCTTAAAACCCATTACATTTCTAACATTTGCCAGTTCTGATGAAGGGTCACTGACCTGAAACATCAACTCTGCTTCTCTTTCCATAGATGCTGCCAGACCTGCTGAGTATTTCCAGCATTCTTGTTTTTCTTTTAGATTTCCAGCATCTGCAGTATTTTGTTTTTATACTATTATGGTTTGCGTACCAGGTCCCATTTTGTTCAATATATAAGGAAGGCATTTACACCCTGGGAATGAGGCAGAGAAGAATCATAAAGCTGATCTTTCTCGCAGAGGAGAAAGACTGGAAAAATGTAGCTAGTTAGTTTTGAAGGGACAGGGCCTGGAAGTATATACAATAGCATGAAAAAGGTAAATCTAGAGCAAGGTTAGCCAAGAATCTGGCCATTGAAACAATAATCAAGACCTTCCAACTTGGGAAATTCTGTATCAAAGAAGGATTCTATACTTCTGTGTTGCAATCAATATGCTGGCTACTGCCTCACGCACATTCATCTTCAACTTAAAACAGATTGAACATTCACATAGGACTGTAAAGTCTGTTTTCGGAAGGAATGCTTTCCCACACACATGACATCAGTTGATCTTTTCTTGATTTCCTTTGGGCTTTACTTTTCTTTGGCTAGCTGGATACAGCTTACCTCAAGCTTTGTTGTGCCTTCTTGAACCACCTTTTGCCACTTCTTCCCTGTCATAAGCATAATTTTCCCATATGTCAGTTGAGATAAAGTGCCACATAACAGGCTTGTCAGCAAAGTTAGAGCCCATGGAATAAACGAGACAGTAGCAGCATGGATACGAAATTGGCTGAGTGACAGGAAACAGATTCGTTGTGAATAGTTATTCTTTTGGACTGGAGGAAGGTATATAGTGGGATTCCTCAGGGGTTGGTGTTGGGATCCCTGTTCTTCTTGATATATATTAATAACCTAAACTTGGGTGTACAGGGCACAACTTCAAAATTTTCAGATGACACAAAACCTGGCTGTATTGTGAGGAGGATAGTGATAATCTTCAAGAGAACATAGGTTGGTGGAATGGGTGGATAAGTGGCAGATGAAATTTAATGCAATGTGAAGTGATTCATTTTGGTAGGAAGAATGAGGAGAGGCAATATAAATTAAAGGGTACAATTCTAAACGGGGGGCAGGAACATAGGGACCATTGAAGGTTGCAGGGTAGGTTGAGAAAGCGGACAATAAAGCATATGGGATCCTGGGCTTTATAAATAGGGATATGAGAGTACAAAAACAAGGAAGTTATGATAAAAACACTGGTTTGGCCTCAACTGGAGGATTGTGTCCATTGCTGGGCACCACACGTTCGGAAGAATGTTAAGGCATTAGAGAGGGTTCAAAAAAGATTCACTAGAATGGTTTGAGGGATGAGGCGCTTCAGTTACATGGATAGGTTGGAAAAGCTGGGTCTGTTCTCCTGTTGGAAGATTGAGATTTATAGAGGTGTTTTTCAAAATTATGAGGGGTCTGGACAGAGTAGATAGGGAGAAACTATTCCCATTGGCTGAAGGATCCAGTACCAGAGTACACCAATTTAAAGTGATTGGCAAAAGAAGCAACAGCGATGAGGAAAAACCTTTTTACGCAGTGAGTGGTTAGGATCTGGTATGCACTGCCTGAGAGGGTGGTTGAGGCAGATTCAATTGAGGCCTTCAAAAGAGAACTGAATAATTATATGAAGAGAAAAGATTTGCAGGGCCATGGGGAAAAGGAAGGGGAGTGGGACGAGGCGAGTTGCTCTTGGAGAGAGCCGGCATGGACAAGGCAGGCCGAATGGTCGTTTTCTGTGCTGTAACCGTTCTATGATTCTGAAATTCTACTTTTTTGGTCTTTTGGCAATTCTTATGGGGGTTATTTTGGTGAACGGATAAAATCAGGCACTAAATAGGTACTTCGCTAATAAGACATGCCTGTTTGAAAGTCTGGCTTTAGCATGCAATTTTCGTCCCAATTACAGATTACCATAATTTGAATTTGCCTGGAGGTGTTCAAACAGAGACACCTGCAGGTTTAGCACTGAAGCACTGATTAGATGCAATTCTTGTGCAGCAGTATATGTGGGTTCGACTCAACCGCTTCCACTGAAGGTGTGGAGTGTGTTGGCTGACATACCAGTTTCAGGGACTGAGTGAGAGGGTCTGGTGGAGAAGGTCCAGAGGAAGAGAGATATCCTCTACCCGCAGCAGGAGGAAGGAGTCCATCTCGCCCGCCTGTTCCTCTCTCTTTCAGCAGCAGGTGCTGTTCTGCCTAGCCTCATGTCCTCCTCCCATTCCTCCAGTAGACAGAGGAGGTGGGGAGGGGGACCCCCAGCAAGATGCCAATGACCAAGCACTCCCTTTCTCCTAGTGATTTATATAAAAGGTGTCCAAGAGGCAGAGAAGCACTGTATTTACTCTTTTTAGGTAAAATCCTCAGAATTTCCAGAACATATGTTGTCAGTGAAGTCTTGACAAAGTGTCCCAGAAAGTCATCCAACGTGTTTCAAAAGTCCGTGTCAAACCTCTAGTAGCAAGTTAACAGTAAAAGGTAGTGTACCTTTTAAGAAGTGCTCAAAATCCTCAGCAACAGCTAGTTTACTCCCAATCAACGGGTCACTGTGAATTGTAAGGAGAGTGTGTTAGGTCAACCGCCAACCACCAAAATGCCTTAATGAGTGTTGGCAGGTTGCTAAACAATCCTCCAAATGGCCACTCCTAGCATGCTGGTCCACTCCTTTACCAAGATGGCGTCTTATGCGAAATGAGTTAAAGCGGCTTAAGACCTCATCTTCGAGGCTCTTTAATGCCAAAAGTATCCGTGGAAAATTGCCCCCATTTCTTTTGAATTAACTGTTAGAAGAGAGTTTACCAAGCTACAGCTAACCTTTGTCAGTAGTCTAGTGTCAAGTATTCCGACTACTTAGTGTCATAGAGTCGTACAGCATAGAAACAGGCCCTTCGGCCCACTGCGTCCATGCCGACTATAATGCCTATCTATACTAATCCCACCTGCCTGCATTAATTCCATTTCCCTCTATGCCTTGCTCATTCAAGTACCTGTCCAGATGCCTCTTAAATGTCGCTACTGTTCCTGCCTCCACCACCTCCTCAAGCAGCTCATTCCAGATACCCACTATTCTTTGTGTGAAAAATTTACCCCTTTGATCCCCTTTAAACCTCCTCCCTCTCACCTTAAATCTATGCCCTCTAGTTTTAGTCACCCCTACCATGGGAAACAGATTCTGGTTATCTACCCTATCAAGCCTCTCATAATTTTATATACCTCTATCATGTCCCCTCTCAGCCTCCTTCGCTCCAGGGAAAACAGACCCAGCCTATCCAATCTCTCTTTATAGCTCAAGCCCTCCAAACCAGGCAACATCCTTGTGAATCCTTTCTGCACACCCTCTAGCTTAATCACATCTTTCCTGTAGTGCGGCAACCAGAACTGCACACAGTACTCCAAATGCAGCCTAACCAACGTTATGTACAACTGTAACATGACGTCCCAACTCTTGTACTCAATGCCTCGGCCGATGAAGGCAAGCATGCCATACGCCTTCTTCACCACCCTGTCTACCTGTGTGGCCACTTTCAGGGAACTATGTACTTGCACCCCAAGGTCTCTCTGCTCAACAACACTCCCCAGGGCCGTGCCATTTACTGTATACGTCCTGCCCTGGTTTAACTTCCCAAAATGCATCACTTTACACTTGGCTGCGTTAAATTCCATTTGCCACTCCCTTGCCCACTTTCCCAGTTGATCTATATCCTGTTGTAACCTTAGGCAACCTTCTTCACTGTCCACTATACCACCAATTTTGGTGTCATCTGCAAACTTACTAATCATGCCCCTTACATTCACATCCAAGTCATGAATATATATGACAAACAACAGAGGGCCCAGCACTGGTCACCGGCCTCCAATCTGAAAAACAACCCTCCACTTCCACCCTCTTCCTCCGATCACCAAGCCAATTTTGAATCCAATTTGCTAGCTCACCCTGGATCCCATGTGTTCGAACCTTCTGGACCAGCCTACCATGCTGGACCTTGTCAAAAGCCTTGCTAAAGTCCATGTAGATGATGTCCATCGCCCTGCCCTCGTCAATCCTCTTGGTCACCTCCTCGAAAAACTCAATCAAATTTGTGAGACATGATTTCCCACGCACAAAGCCATACTGACTATCCCTAATCAGACCATGCCTTTCCAGATGCATATAAATCCTGTCTCTCAGAATCCCTTCCAATAACTTTCCCACCACTGATGTAAGGCTCACCGACCTGTAGTTCCCTGGCTTATCCCTGCTGCCCTTCTTAAATAAAGGCACAACATTAGCTATCCTCCAGTCTTCCGGTACCTCACCCGTGGCTAACGATGATACAAAAATCTCTGCCAGGGCCCCAGCAATCTCCTCCCTTGCTTCCCATAGCATCCTAGAATACACCTGGTCAGGCCCTGGGGATTTATCCACCTTAATGCGCTTCAAAACCTCCAACACCTCCTCCTTTGTAATGTTGATATGGTCCAGGATATCGGTGTTCTCTCCCTTGAACTCACTAGCTTCCATGACCTTCTCCATGGTAAATACGGATGAGAAATATTCATTTAAGACCTCGCCCATTTCCCGTTGCTCCACACATAGATTGCCACACTGATCCTTAAGGGGACCTACTCTCTCCCTAGCTATCCTTTTACTCTTAATATACTTATAGAATCTTTTAGGATTCTCCTTTATCTTATCTGCCAGGGAAATCTCATGACCCCTTTTCGCCCTCCTAATTTCCTTAAGTGTAGTGCTACATCCCCTATACTCCTCGAGGTACTCGCTCGTACCCAGCTGCCTATACCTGACATACGCCTCCTTCTTTGTCCTGACCAGACCCTCAATATCCCTCGTCAACCAAGGTTCCCTAAACTTGCCAGCCTTGCCCTTCCATCTAACAGGAACATGCAGGCCCTGAACTCTTCCTATCTCACTTTTAAAAGCCTCCCACTTGCCAGACGTCCCTTTACCTGTAAACAGCCTCTCCCATTCAACTTTTGAGAGTTCCTGTGTGATGCCATCGAAATTTGCCTTCCTCCAATTTAGGACTTCAACCTGAGGACCAGTCCTATCCTTTTCCATAACTATCTTGAAGCTAATAGAGTTATGGTCACTGGTCCCAAAGTGCTCACCCACTGACACATCAACCACCTGCCCATCCTCATTTCCTAAGAGGAGGTCGAGTGCAGCCCCTTCTCTAGTAGGGCCATCCACATACTGCTTCAGAAAACTATCCTGGACACACTTAACAAATTCTTCCCCATCTGATCCCTTAACACGAAGGCAGTCCCAGTCAATATTAGTGAAGTTAAAATCACCCACTATTACAACCCTATAATTCCTACACCTATTTGTGATTTCCCTACATATATGCTCCTCCACTTCCCTCTGACTATTGGGGGGCCTATAGTATAATCCCATCAAAGTGATCACCCCTTTCTTATTTCTAAGTTCTACCCATATGGCCTCGCTGGACATTCCCCGGGATATCCTCTCTAAGTACTGCCGTGACGTCCTCCCTAATCAATAGTGCAACTCCCCCTCCTCAGTTACCTCCATCTCTGTCACGCCGGAAAGATCGGTACCCCGGAACATTGAGCCGCCAGTTCTGCCCATCCCTCAACCACGTTTCCGTAATAGCTATAATATCACAATCCCATGTACCGATCCATGCTCTGAGTTCATCTGCCTTACTGGTAAGGCTTCTTGCATTAAAGTAAATGCAGTTTAGCCTACCAGACCTTCCACGCTCCCTGTCCTGCCCCTGCCCGGCCTGCCTACTGGACTTGCTTGCTTTAACCTCTACATTTGCCTCAACTATCTCATCTGAGAGACTACTACTTTGGGTCCCACCCCCCTGCAAGACTAGTTTAAACTCTCCCGAATAGTGCTAGCAAACCTCCCCGCAAGGATATTGGTGCCCCTCCAGTTTAGATGCAACCCGTCCTTCTTGTACAGGTCACCTCTGCACCAGAAGAGATCCCAAAATGATCCAAGTAGCTGAGGCCCTCCTGCCGACACCAGCTCTTCAGCCACGCATTCATTTGCCTAATCCTCCTATTCCTACCCTCACTAGCACGTGGCACAGGGAGTAATCCTGAGATTACAACCCTAGAGGTCCTGCTTTTTAACCTTCTGCCTAACTTCCTATATTCACTTTGCAGGACCTCATCTCTCTTCCTGCCTCTGTCGTTAGTACCAATATGGACCACGACCTCTGGCTGCTCACCCTCCCCTTTCAGAATGTCCTGCAGCCGCTCCGAGACATCCTTGACCCTAGCACCAGGGAGGCAACATACCATCCTGGAGTCTCGTTTGTGGCCACAGAAACGCCTATCTGCACCCCTTACGATAGAATCCCCTATCACTATAGCTCTTCCAACCCTTTTCCTCCCCTGCTGTGCAACAGAGCCCTCCGTGGTGCCACGAACTTGGCTGTTGCTGCTTTCCCCTGGGAGGCCATCCCCCCCAACAGTATCCAAAGCGGTATATCTGTTTGAGAGGGGGATGGCCACAGGGGACTCCTGCACTACCTGCCTGCGCCTACTACTCCGTCTGGTGGTCACCCATCTCTTTTCTGCCTGTGCAGCCATTACCTGTGGTGTGACCACCTCACTAAACGTGCTGTCCACGACGTCCTCAGCATCGCGGATGCTCCACAGTGAATCCACCCACAGCTCCATAATGCGGGTAGCCAGTAGCTGCAGAACGATACACTTCCTGCACACATGGTCATCAGGGACACTTGAAGGGTCCCTGATTTCCCACATAGCGCAGGAGGAGCATATCATGGGGCTGAGCTCTCCTGTCATGACTTACCCTTAGGTTAATTAGTTACTCCCTTAATTAAAAAATACTAATTATACTAGGGGCCTTGTTCTACCCACTTCAATCTAAAATTCATAAAAATAAACACTTTAGTAGTACTCACCTTATCACCAGCAGTTTTATTTTCAACAAAAAAACTTTCCCTTTTTAAGATATTCTAACAGCTAATACTCACCAACCAATCACCTTGCAGCTCTCCTGTGATGTCACTGTTGGCTTTTTTTTTCAAAACTCAGGCGCGTTGTTGCTGCTCTTTTTAAACACCGCCGGTCTCACTTGGTCTCCTCCTTTCCCGCTGTCGCTGCTCTTTTTAAACACCGCCGGTCTCACTCGGTCTCCTCCTTTCCCGCTGTCGCTGCTCTTTTTAAACACCGCTGGTCTCCTCCTTTCCCGCTGTCGCTGCTCTTTTTAAACATCGCCGGTCTCACTCGGTCTCCTCCTTTCCCGCTGTCGCTGCTCTTTTTAAACACCGCCGGTCTCACTCGGTCTCCTCCTTTCCCGCTGTCGCTGCTCTTTTTAAACACCGCTGGTCTCCTCCTTTCCCGCTGTCGCTGCTCTTTTTAAACATCGCCGGTCTCACTCGGTCTCCTCCTTTCCCGCTGTCGCTGCTCTTTTTAAACACCGCCGGTCTCACTCGGTCTCCTCCTTTCCCGCTGCCGCTGCTCTTTTTAAACATCGCCGGTCTCACTCGGTCTCCTCCTTTCCCGCTGTCGCTGCTCTTTTTAAACATCGCCGGTCTCACTCGGTCTCCTCCTTTCCCGCTGTCCCTGCTCTTTTTAAATACCGCCTGTCTCACTCAGTCACTTGACTAGTTCACCTTAACTGCTTCTCTATGCTTGCCATATTTGCTCTTGAAGACATCAGTATTTGGAATCTTGTGCTAACTAGATGGAAATAATTTAATTTTCTGTGCGAAAATGGACTCAGTGCATCGACAATAACTGGGCAACCTTCAGGGATATAGTGCATGCCACTGCTCTAGAGGTCCTTCGCCTCACCTCTCGTAAGCATCAGGGTTGTTTTGACAAAACCAATGAGGTGATCCAGAAACTACTGGAGGAGAAATATCAAGAATTAGAATTAGAATTAGAACATTACAGCGCAGTACAGGCTCTTCGGCCCTCGATGTTGCGCCGACCTGTGAAACCATCTGACCTACACTATTCCATTTTCATCCATATGTCTATCCAATGACCACTTAAATGCCCTTAATGTTGGCGAGTCTACTACTGTTGCAGGCAGGGCGTTCCACGCCCCTACTACTCTCTGAGTAAAGAAACTACCTCTAACATCTGTCCTATATCTATCACCCCTCAACTTAAAGCTATGTCCCCTCGTGTTTGCCATCACCATCCGAGGAAAAAGACTCTCACTATCCACCCTATCTAACCCTCTGATTATCTTATATGTCTCTATTAAGTCACCTCTCCTCCTCCTTCTCTCCAACGAAAACAACCTCAAGTCCCTCAGCCTTTCCTTGTAAGACCTTCCCTCCATTCCAGGCAACATCCTAGTAAATCTCCTCTGCACCCTTTCCAAAGCTTCCACATCCTTCCTATAATGCGGTGACCGGAACTGCACGCAATACTCCAGCTGCGGTCTCAACAGAGTTTTGTACAGCTGCAGCATGACCTCGTGGCTCCGAAACTCGATCCCCCTACTAATAAAAGCTAACACACCATATGCCTTCTTAACAGCCCTATTAACCTGGGTAGCAACTTTCAGGGATTTATGTACCTGGACACCATGATCTCTCTGTTCATCTACACTACCAAGAATCTTCCCATTAGCCCAGTACTCTGCATTCCTGTTACTCCTTCCAAAATGAATCACCTCACACTTTTCCGCATTAAACTCCATTTGCCATCTCTCAGCCCAGCTCTGCAGCCTATCTATGTCCCTCTGTACCCTACAACATCCTTCGGCACTATCCACAACTCCACCGACCTTAGTGTCATCCGCAAATTTACTAACCCACCCTTCTACACCCTCTTCCAGGTCATTTATAAAAATGACAAACAGCAGTGGCCCCAAAAAAGATCCTTGCGGTACACCACTAGTAACTAAACTCCAGGATGAACATTTGCCATCAACCACCACCCTCTGTCTTCTTTCAGTTAGCCAATTTCTGATCCAAAGCTCAAAATCACCTTCAACCCCATACTTCCATATTTTCTGCAATAGCCTACAGTGGGGAACCTTATCAAACGCCTTACTGAAATCCATATACACCACATCCACTGCTTTACCCTCATCCACCTGTTTGGTCACCTTCTCGAAAAACTCAATAAGGTTTGTGAGGCACGACCTACCCTTCACAAAACCGTGCTGACTATCGCTAATGAACTTATTCTTTTCAAGATGATTATAAATCCTGTCTCTTATAACCTTTTCCAACATTTTACCCACAACCGAAGTAAGGCTCACAGGTCTATAATTACCAGGGCTGTCTCTACTCCCCTTCTTGAACAAGGGGACAAATCACATCTGTAAGGCTTACTTCAATGACAAGTCTTCACTATCCAAGCATGATGCCTACTGTAACATCCACAGGACTGTTCAGTGCAAGCTCAGGGAAATGTGAGACACTTGGCTGAATCAGAAAGCAGATGAACTCGTCATATGCTGACCACAAAGACTGGAAGAGATTCTATGATACTCTGAAATCTGGCTACGGGTCCCAGTCTACTGGTTCATCACTAATCCTCGTTACCAAATGGTCAATATTTCTCACAGAAACAGCCCAAATTCTAGAAAGATGGGCAGAGCACTTTAACCACATCCTCAAATCGGCCTTCATCCATCAATGAAGAAGCAATCAACAGGCTGCCACAGGTTACCTTCAATTGTTCTCTTGATGACGCTGTCACGCTGCTAGAAATAACAAAAGCTATGAAACTCCTGTTCAGTGGCAAAATTCCAGGAGCTGATGCTATCCCAGCTGAGGTCCACAAGGCTGGAGGTCAGTGCCTAGTCAGGAAGCTCACTGAACTCCTTCAGTCTATGTGGGAGCAAGGAATCATCCTGCAAGAATACAAAGATGCCTCCACTATTCACCTATACAAGCGGAAAGGAACTCAAGATTGCAACAATCATAGAGGAATCTCACTCTTCTCCATAGCCAGCAACATCTTTGCCAGAATCCTTCTGAATCGCATTGTGCAACATCTCGACCAGGATGTGTTGCCAGAGAGTCAGAGTGGTTTCAGAACAGGTTGAGGAACCACTGATATGGTGTTTGCAGTTAGACAGCTCTTGGAGAAATGCAAAGAACAGAACATGGACCTCTACAGTACATTTGTTGACCTGACCAAGGCCTTCGACAGAGTCGTGGGAGCCTTTGGAAGGTAATGCAGAAATTCAGCTGCCCTGAGAAATTCATCACCATGGTTTGACAGTTCCATGACGGCATGCACATGCATGTCCTGGATGATGGTGAGTCTTCTGACCCATTCCAATCACTAATGGAGCTAAGCAGGGCTGCGTGCTAGCACCAATCCTCTTGAGCATATTTCTCTCTACCATGCTCTCCAATCTCTTCCATGCTGCTGATCCTGGCATCGAAATAAGAAACTGCATGGATGGGAAGCTGCTCAATCTGAGACAACTCTGGGCAAAATCCAAAGTCTTCAAGGACGTACTTCGGGAATTCCTCTTTGCACTGCTTGTTGGTTCAGAACTGGACATGCAATGTCGCATAGACGTGTTCTCCAATGCATGCCACAACTTCGGCTTTACGATCAGCACAAAGAAAACTGAAGTTCCTTACCAGCCTGCTTCAGGAAAGCCCTATCTTGAGCCTAAGGTTTCAGTCCACACCAGAACCTCTCAGCAGTGGATAAGTTCATTTATTTTAGCAGCACACTCTCTCGCTGTCTCTATCCATGATGAGACACATGCAAGAATTGCTAAAGCAAGTGTAGCTTTTGGGAGACTTCGAACATCAGTCTGGGAACGAAGAGGAGCAAGTCTGCCTACCAAACTGAAAGTCTACAGAGCAACAGTTCTGCCCACTCTGCTCTATGCATGCGAGACTTGGACTGTATACTAGCATCATGCCAAGAAGCTCAACCACTTTCACTTGAGCTGCCTTCAGAAGCTTCTGAAGATCAGATGGTAGGACAAACTATCTGACACTGAGGTGCTCACCTGAGCTGGCATGCCCAGCTTTCACAACATGTTGAGACAGTTACAACTGGGTTGAGCTAGTCATGGAGCCAGAATGCCTGACACTCGCTTCCAAAGGCAAATCTTCTATGAAGGTTGAGTCTGGGGCGTCCTCTCATGCTAGTCAAAGGAGGCGTGACTACAGGGTTATCCAATATAGTGCCTGCGGGCCAGAATCCGGTCCGTGGATGTAAACCGTATCCGGGGCTGTTCCTCATCCTCACCAAGGATCCGTAACTGGAGATGGGAAATTTCCCACTGTCGTCTTCTTGCAGACTGGCCTTCTTAAAAAACATTGCGCTCAGTTTCACAGCTGACAGCTGCTGAAGCAGGAACGTACTTCCCAACTTCGGACAGAATCAGGGTTTTCTTTTTTTAAAAGCCTGCCAGAAAACCCTGAATCTGTCCCAAGTTGGGGGAAGCGTTCCTGTTTCAGCAGCTGTCAGCTGTGAAATGGACAGCGCAATGTTTTAAAACAAACTGACCAACTACAAAGCCGGTGTGCTGAGCGCTCCCGCTCCCTGCAACTGTCAGAGAAGGGGGAGGGGGAACAGAGGGGGGGGGGGGCGGGGGGAACAAAGAGAGGGGGGATAGGGAGTGTGGAGGGACAGAGAAAGAGAGGGAAGGGACAGACAGAGAAGGGACAGAGAGAGAGGGAGACAAAGTGTAGGGGGGGGGGGGGGGGAATCAGAGAGAGGGGGGGATAGGGAGGAAACTGAGGGGGGGGGGCAAAGAGAGAGGAAGAGACAAAGAGAGAGAAGGGGACCGAAAGAGAGAGGCAAAGAGAGTGGGAGGGGGAACAGAGATAGAGGGGGAGGGGCGGACAGAGAGGGAGAGGGAGAGATTCAGATAGAGGGGCGAACAGAGAGAGAATGGGGTACAGGGGCTCACAGAGCACGAGGATGACACGGGGTGGGGAATAACACAGAGAAGCGGGAACACAGGGAGAGAGAGACAGACAGACAGAGACAGAGAGAGATCAAGATCACTTCTGACAGATGGATATCTATCTGGAATACTCCACATCGCTACAAATGTGTGGGCAGACATTGACTACTTGTGCAAGCACAAAAATGCCAGATATCGCACTAAATCAGTGTCCAACATAGTGATGAGAAAGTAAGTCAATAAATTAATCTTCTCATTTAAAGCTTCGTCACAAAAATCCACATTTGTTGTTGTTTTGTTTAATAGTGAGATAACTTTTTTATGCAATATAATAAAAGCAAAATACTGCAGATGCTGGAAATCTGAAATAAAAACAAGATGCTGCCAGACCTGCTGAGTATTTCCAGCATTTCTTGTTTTTTAACTTTTTAATGCCTTTATCTTTCCGAAATGTTCTCACCGGCCCCCCATGTAAGACAAAAGTTGTAATGTGCCCTCCCCCACCCCCGCGAAAAGGTGGACAACCCTGCACTACTCTGAAGGCTTTGCTTAGGAGTTTCGATATTGACCCCAAGTCCTGGGAGGAGCTCGCCCAGGATTGCTGCACCTCCGCATCTAAATAAAAAAGGGTGCGGCCTCCTTTGAAAGCAGGCACATATCGGAAGCAGACAGAAAACACAAGAAGAGGAAATCCTGGGCCAACAGTTTGTCCAAAATTCAATCGTCTTCAGTATCCTGCCCTATTTTCAGCAGAACCTTCGGGGCACAGATCGGCCTTAGTTGTCACCTGTGTACCCACCAGAAATTTACCAAACATGCCAGATGATGGACATGGTCAACTTCACCTTGAAGGCTGAACAAGTGGTCCAGCTACTACACACATCCAGAAATGATGTAGTAATTATTGCTTTGTCAACCTCAAATTTTGTTACCATTTTAATGTTCTGTTTTTTAAAGGCACAGTGATCAGCAAACAAGAGCTTCCTAACTTTTTCTTCAGAACACATGCATGCCCACATACATTTACATACATGCTTCTCAACATGCTACCCTTTCTGCTATTGCTGCCTGAGGTCTTTCACCAAGATTATTTCTATACATATGAATACATGAAGGGATAAAAGTACCAAAAGATAATCACAGTCTATAATTTGCCCGTTACCATATAAATTTTAGCCTTTAAATTAAGTCACAAAATAGCATTTTTTTTATTTGTCTATGGGACATGAACGCCACTGGCAAGGCCAGCACTTGATGCCTATCCCTAATTGCTTGAGAGGGTGGTGGTGAGCCAACTTCTTGAATGGCCACAGTCCATCTGGTGTAGGTATACCCCAGTGTTGTTGGGGAGTTCAAGAATTTTGACACAGTGACAGTGAAAGAACAACAATATATTTCCAAGTCAGGATGGTATGTGGCTTTGAGGGGAACTTACAGGTGGTGTTCCCATGCGTCTGCTACTCTTGTCCTTCCAGGTGGTAGAGGTCGCAGGTTTGGAAGATGCTGTTAAAAGAGGCTTGGTGAGTTGCTGCAGTGCATCATGTAGATGGTACATAGTGCTACCATAGTGCACAATCAATTTAGTTCATAAATAAAATAGGACATCAAGTGATGCAATTTATTCTGAAGTGTGATTTAATTTTATTCATTCTGGGCTCTGCATAGATGTGCGCATAGTGCCTGCATAGGTAGGAACCATAATGAAAACAACTGTAAACATAGTACTGAGCTTTTTTCCCACTTCCTCTACCAATGTCAATAAAAAACGTTTAAGCAATGTTAGGGTTGTTTGTTCAGTGAAGCAGTTGCTTAGCAGGAACTCATAGTAAAGTGTTACTGAATATTTTTTCACAATTTCTTGCAAGTCTTCCATTATTGGCATAGAACTCTTTTTAAAACATATGACTTTTTATGGTCATTATCAGTGAGTTCTCATATGAACAGTAGGAATAAGCCCAAGATACCAATAGAGAAAATCACAAAGGTTGTCATCTTCTAATGATGATTTTGACACTGAAACAATGTGATTTCCCCTTTCATTGTTATATAAAGACACTAGCCTCCACTCTAACATGACAATTGTTTCTCCATTGCTCATAAATTTGCCTATCAGTCTTGCAACACTTAAGTTTTGAAGTCACGGCCATTTGTTTCTTGTTCTAAAAACATCCCATTTCATGGAATCTAAGCATTGTGTGATGAGCTTGTATACTTTTACAGAGTTTAAAATATTATCCCATAGCTGCAAACTGATGTTTGTTCAAGAAAATGCAAATGACACTACCAGCTGTCTTTATTCTTTGAGTGAAAGCTATCTCCATGCAGCAAACGGTTCCCTGTTGTGCTCTTAGGGGTGTATAATTTGCAAATAATTGTTTAATTATATTATTTTATGGCTATTGTTCAGTGCTTTTGGGAAAAATACGAAAAGGAGGAAGGGGAAGTTCTTACTGTAAAAAGTGTCAAAAATGTAATGGCATACATGATTTCTCTTGTTGACATGTTTCTACTGTAAGTAGATATGAAAATACAAACATATGAATTAGGAGCAGGAGTAGGCCACTCGGCCCTTCGAGCCTGCTCCGCCATTCAATAAGTTCATGGTTGAACTGTTTACTCCACATTTCCACCTACCCCCAATAACTTGCCGCCCCCATGCTCATCAAGAATCTAACTACCTCTGCCTTAAAAGTATTCAAAAACTCTGCTTTCACCACCTTTTGAGGGAGAGAGTTCCAAAGACTCACGATCCTCTGAGAGAAAAGAATTTCTCCTCATATGTCTTAAATAGACGACCCCTTATTTTTAAACAGTGACCTCTAGATCTGGATTCTCCCACAAGTGGAAACATCCTTTCCACATCCACCCTGTCAAGACCCTTTAGAATCTTACATGTTTCAATCCAGTCGCCTCTTACTCTTCTAAATTCCAGCAGATACAAACCTAGCCTGTCCTCATAAGATAGCCCACCCATTCCAGGTATTCGTCTAGTAAACCTTGTCCATACTGCCTCCAACGCATTTACATCCTTCCTTAAATAAGGAGACCAGTACTGTACACAACACTCCAGATGTGGTCTCACCAATGCCCTGTATAGCTGAAGCATAACCTCCCTACTTTTGTATTCAATTCTCCTCGCGATAAACGATAACATTCTATTAGCTTTCCTAATTACGTGCTGTACCTGCATACTAACCTTTTGCAATTCATGCACTAGGACACCCAGATCCCTCTGCATCTCACAGCTTTGCGATCTCTCACCATTTAGATAATATGCTTCTTTTTTAATTCTTCCTGCCAAAGTGGACAATTTCACATTTTCCCACATTATACTCCATTTGCCAAGTCTTTGCCTACTCACTTAACCTATCTATATGCCTTTGTAGCCCCCTTATGTCCTCCTCACAAGTTACTTTCCTACCTATCTTTGTGTCATCAGCAAATTTAGCAACCATACCTTCGGTCCCTTCATCTAAGTCATTTATATAAATTGTAAAATGTTGAGGCCCCAGCACAGATCCCTGTGGCACACCACTCGTTACATCTTGCCAGCCAGAAAATGACCCATTTATCTCTACTCGGTTTCCTGTTAGCTAACCAATCTTCATTCCATGCCAATATTTTACCCCCGACACCATGAGCTTTTATTTTCTACAATAACCTTTGATGTGGCACCTTATCAAATGCCTTCTGGAAACCTAAGTACAATACATCCACCGGTTCCCCTTTATCCACTTTTTAAAATTTATTTTAGAGATACAGCACTGAAACAGGCCCTTCGGCCCACCGAGTCTGTGCCGACCAACAACCACCCATTTATACTAACCCTACAGTAATCCCTTATTCCCTATCACCTACCTACACTAGAGGCAATTTACAATGGCCAATTTACCCATCACCTGCAAGTCTTTGGCTGTGGGAGGAAACCGGAGCACCCGGGGAAAACCCACGCAGACACAGGGAGAACTTGCAAACTCCACACAGGCAGTACCTAGAATCGAACCCGGATCCCTGGAGCTGTGAGGCTGCGGTGCTAATCACTGCGCCACTGTGCCGCCCACTTCCTCAAAGAACTCCAATAAATCTGTTAAACAGGATTTCCCTTTCACAAAACCATGTTGACTCTGCCTGATGTTTCCATTCAAAGAATTAAGACAGCTGGACAGGTGGGCAAACTTACTTTATCGTTAACATACTGTGTAATTCATTGAATATTTAAAACAGCAAGCCAAGCAATACTACAGAAAATGACTAATATGGGCTGTAAACCTATTAAAATTTGTATTCTGTACAAAAATGAACTCACTTACTAGGTGCCAACTTAAGTTGGACTAAATACAGTAGGTAAAGATAGAAAATAGTTAGCATTTCATTTTCTATTTGCTTAATGAAAACTTCAAAAAATTAAGGAATCATAATTGACATACATACAGCAAATTATACAATAAACAGAAAATAATCTTATAAATATTAGTGCGAATAGTTATTTAACCCCTTCCAAAATTGTAAACCTGTATACACATCTCAATAAAATGCCTCTAGATGGCAGAAATCCTATACGGTTTTGCAGTGCAATTTTTCTTCACTGTGCAAGTAATAAAATGTGCCATCTGTGTGGCACTTCACTAACCACATATTAAACAGATGGAAGTTCAATGAAGGATACAACAAAATATTTACAATACTGCTGATTACTGATCTTCTGTAATGATGCATACATTTATAAAGAAATATTTATGAAAGGCAATTTAATCTAAGTGACATTTAAATATTATTCTGCATTCCAGACAGGTAGAAAATGTACATTGTTAAATAGAATTACACTACCAACAAACTTCAAAGTCTCTATTCTCATTATACGAGTAGAAAGCTCCAATTTTGGCAAGATAAGTATCTGATGGGACACCATCAGCACATTTGTGCTGCTTCTTACCTGAACATATGACATGCATTAACAACAAACTTCAAAGTTACAAAGGGCATAGACAGCCTACCAATGTCAGTGTCATGTTAACTTGACTCTAGCAACAGGAAGTGTCACATTAAACCATTTCAAGTGTGAAAGGTTTCTACTGAACATTATGCTCAAGAGATGGAGTAAAAAAAGATTCACTTTGGCACCAGTTTTGTAGTATAGACATAAATGGACACAAATATGAACCTGGAAATTCCACTGCAATTGCAAGGAAGTGAAAAACCCTTGTGTAAGTTGCAGCTTCTGAAGACAGGTAGCGAGATCTGTCCATCAAATATCAGTTAAAGCAACTTTACCATAGTTTCAAATGGCAAAATAATGATGGTGGGGTCACTATAAGAATTAAATTTAATTAACAGACACAGAACATAAGTACAAGACTGGTCAAGAACTTCAAATTCAGGTTTTATGATGTAAATTGAAAGAAATATTTAATTTTTAAAAATTGATTAAACCTAAAATAGCATGGGGAGCCTTCCATAGTCATTAAGATCTACTCTAGACAATTGGTGGGTATCCATTAGTTTGACTTAGACAATCTTGCAACAAATTATCGGTATCAAGAAAGATACTAAGAGCACAGGACTGAAAAAAAGGCATTTTGTTGTTAAAATGACTAGCTTTGCTTTGGCATTTTGGATTTATTTACATAAGCTAATAAAAGGAAGCAAAGGAAAATTCTACAGCCCAGCCTAACTGATCAACTTCTCATTCCAGTAATTTTCTTTTCAGGCAATTCCGTATTGAACTTTAAAAAGAAATACATTGTAAAGTTAGCTATTGTTCAGTGGTTAAGGTCCCATAAACATACAATTTTATGACTTGTTCAATTAAAAGGTTGCCCTTTAGAGGCTTAAAGGCTCTGCGTCACATGAATTGTTTTAGCTGTCTGTGCAATGTCTGCAAGACCCAGGCTATTTTCTGTTAAGAGTGGGCATGCATGGAACTGCTGGGATGAGACGATCTACAACAAACTGTTCAGTGCAAGAACAACATTGCTGGCAACCTAGTAGTTCCATATATTCTGGGATGCCATCAGTATTCATCTTATACTGGACTGATTATCTTATATAAAAAGGTAAACCACAATAATGATGTGGGAGCTTCAAATCCAACTAAAATCTTACTGAGGAGGATAACAAAGAAACTGATAATGGCACAGATATCATTTACATAGCACACTTCTTCTAGGATTCGAACTGGTGTAAAATTGGAACAAAAATTAAAAAGAACTGTGAGGTCGGTAACTATTTACACTGAAACAGTTCCAATAAATGACTTCATTATGATATTGGATTTTCTATCATTTTCAGCAGCGTTTGCAAATCATGCATTTGCATCATGATGTATATTAACAACATTCAGGCCCTGCCTTTTTCTGGTTTGCAGGCAGCCCAGACAGTGTTGTACTCTTCATATGCACTCGCCCTGCCCTTTTGTGACAGCGGTGTTAGCATAGCAGTTCAGATGACGATACTGGCAATACCCAGAGAGAAAACTATATCGGAGCTGCTCTGGATATCAAAATAAAAATTAAGGAATCATTTTTTTTGTAGTACTTCCAATTTGGGATACATTCTTGCAAGTGACTAGGCTGGTCTGACTCTTCTGAGGTCCAGCTAGCTGCGCACAAGCCTTTTTCTTTGCGTTCTGAAGCTTGTTTTTGTTCTTAAAGGCTTGATTAGGGTCCAGCTTGTTAATGAAAGTCATATCGTCATCTGCTATAAGATTGGCAGTGTAGGCAACAGGCTTGTACATATTAAACCATTGCTGAAAATAAAGAGAAAATTTTATGAAATTAAATTTGGCTTGCCACAAAATCTTATGGAAAAATAAGGATTTATTTTTTGAAGCAAAATTTAAAACAAAATATTTGGAAGATACTAATGTCCATGTTCTATTAATTAACAGCCATGATTGCTTACATGGCACAAGATTTACATCCTGACAAATCAGAATGTCAGTGTGCCAGAAATCCAGTGAAGTTAAAGCATAAAGCAGTATTATAGAACACATCAGGTTGCTGAAACCATTTATTCCAAAGTGATTTTATTTTGTTTAGATTTTTTGGATTCAAATTAATTTAAGGATATCTTCTTTTGTGACTGATGAGCTGGTAAGATGGGCAGAGCAATGGTAAATGGAATTTAATCCTGAGAAGTGTGAGGTGATGCATTTTGGGAGGATGAACAAGTTGAGGGAATATACAATGGATGGTAGGACCCTAGGAAGTATAGAGGGTCAGAGGGACCTTTGTGTACTTGTCCATAGATCACTGAAGGCAGCAGCCCAGGTAGGTAAAATGGTTAGGAAGGCATATGGGATACTTGCCTTTATTAGCCGAGGCATAGAATATAAGAGCAGCGAGGTTATGATGGAGCTGTATAAAACGCTAGTTAGGCCACAGCTGGAGTACTGTGTACAGTTCTGGTCACCACACTATAAGTAGGGTGTGATTGCACTGGAGAGGGTGCAGAGGAGATTCACCAGGACGTTCCCTGCGCTTGAGTATTTCAGCTATGAAGAGAAACTGGATAGGCTCGGGTTATTTTCCTTAGAGCAGAGAAGGCTGAGGGGGGAACCTGATTGAGGTATACAAAATTATGAAGGGCATAGATAGGAAGAAACTTTTTCTCTTAATGGAGGTGTCAATAACCAAGGGGCATAGATTTAAGGTAAGGGGCAGGAGGCTTACAGGGGATTAGAGGAAAGATTTTGTCACCCAGAGAGTGGTTGGAATATGGAACACACTTCCTGAAGGGATGGTAGAGGCAGGAACCCTCACAACATTTAAGAAGTATTTAGATGAGCACTTGAAATGCCATAGCATACAAGGCTACGGGCCAAGGGCTGGAAAATGGGATTAGAATAGATAGGCTTGATGACCGGCAAGGACACAGTGGGCCAATGGGCCTGTTTCTGTGCTGTATAACTGTATGACTCTAAAATGCTAACAAAAAGGGAAATCACTGAAATAAGTGCTGATTCTTGACAGCCAAATAGGTTACATGAGATATAAACAAATATGTTTTCAAGACAAGTGTATGCATCTTCTCCAAAGTAATGAAGCTGAGAATTCCTCTTTTTTGAATTTATGAAAGCAGCTCAATAAAAGCATCATAGCTGCACTGAGAGCTGGACATTACAATTACAGACCAGCCCTCTTTTCATCAATTAAAGAGAAACATTTCCAGATGCTACAGTATATTAAAAAAAGACTGTACTTCCTACCTTAGCCTGAGGACTAACACCGTATTTTGTTAATGCGTATTGCCACTGGGGCAATCCTAGGTGAACAAGCATAAGTCGATAGTAGGCTGTGAACGTGTCCGTTAGAAAATGCCAGTAAAGTGCTCTGTCCAAGAACCAGATTTCAGCATGAGAAGATACAACTCCTGTGGAGGAAAAATGTATGCATAAAGGACCAGAAGGACATTAGATTTTTTTAAGCTTTTTAAATATGTTAAAATAGTGACCAATTCAAATGTTAAATTAGGGAGAAGAGAGATTATAAAATTGAATAGCTATAAATGGTAAGAATTCCCATGTTTTATCTGCAGTTGCAGAGTCATTTGAGACCTCAGGGGGTGGATTGTCTCTGCCCTTTTGTAAGTCGCCCCAGGTCCAGGTAAAGTCCCATGCTCAGGGTTACGAGCCATGGTGAATGGCAGAACCAGTGAGTTTTCGGTGGTGATAGCGGAAGAGCTAGAACCTTGAGGGACAATGGCTATTTACAGGCAGAGGATCCTTCGGGAAGAGGACTAGTGTTTCCTTTAAAACATACATGAGGAAGGCAACGGGAAACCATGTCATGTACTTTTTCCCTAATGCTCATTTCTCATAGATGTTAAAATGTGTGAGGCTCATATGAGCAACTGACAAAAAAAGCGCAGGGCCGTGAGGCGTGGAGTAATGAGCAGAGGGTCTTCCCTTGGGAAGATCACCACTACTGCCACTATTTTAGCTACATTTTTGGACTATACAAACATTGGGAGACATCATTAGTGGGCTAGCATACGTTTTGATATGAAAAGTGGCTCTCATTAGTAACAATGACCAGATCAGGCTCACTTCCTGCAGTTTCCCAGTCATATGTTTTTAAACTGAATAAACTTATACATTTTCCTGACTTTCCCAACTGGTGCAATCATGACACAATTTGTAGAGTGGTTGAATATCACTAACTCTAAACCTTTTCTTTGGCATGGGCCATACTAAATAATTCTCACAGCCTCTTGCACCTGATAATATCCAGATTTAGAAAGATAAACAACACTTTATGACAATATTAAGCCTCAATTATAGTGACAGGAATGAGCAGTAATAGACAAGCAATGACATACTGAAGGCAAATTTTGAAAATGGTATTTTGTGTATTTCATGGCAGATTGGAAATTGTAACCATATTGCTAGTTTTGTTGCAGATATGGGAAAGAATAATGCAAAGTGAAAATATAAAACAAGCAGAAACATTAGTTTCTGGTTTAGAATTTGTAAATAGATGAAGCAATCTAAAACTCAATCGTTTGGAAAAATGTAAACACCCAAATTCCCTTAATTTGCAGTCTCCATGGTGATTTGCAGAAGAAAATATATTAAGTATCATAGCGCTTCACTCAACAGTGTGTTCGATTCTCATCATTCATTGCATAACATAGGAAGTAAACTAGTGTCTGCCTAAATAACAGTGACTGTATTTTAAAATAACTAGTTCTGAAATAAAAGTAAAATACTGCCGATGCTGGAAACCTGAAATAAAAACGGAAAGTGCTGGAAATACTCAGCAGGTCTGGCAGCATCTGTGGAGAGAGAAACAGTTAACATTTCAGGTCTAACGTTTGGGTCACAGACCTTAAACGTTAACTGTTTCTCTCTCCACAGATGCTGCCAGACCTGCTGAGTATTTCCAGCACTTTCCATTTTTCATCATTATTAAATAGTTCTGAAGCTTTTTGAGACATCCCAAAGATTTGATTAAAGCACCTGGTACGACTTAGGAAGGAGGAATTCACTGTCTTTCTCTAGTTCCACTACTCCACTGGTCACACCATATATTTAAATGTTTTACCCAGTTACTGATACGGCCAATTAAATACTTAATCTAATTATTCGTTTCAGAATAGAAATCGGCCAACCAGGTTTCTTAACTAAACAACAAAATAGTTGATTTATTTATAAAACAATACTTATTCAATAAAGATGAAAAGCTTATTAACACACAGTTTGAAATATGAAAGTATAAATATCTACCCTTCTAAAATAACCGAACACCCAAGGACATAAAATGAAAAAACTGGCTCTGCCGAGATCAACTTTAAAAAAATACTTTGGCCAAGTTATTGTCCTTTTCCTTCAAGAATTTACAAGATATGGAATATTCCAGATGGCCTTTGGTCTGGCGTCTGGGTGCATGTAGACGACGGTCACTGGGATCTTTCTGGAGCAATTCTGTTCAGGAGCTATAGAGTAGTTGTCTTGCAGGATTTTCAGGAGAATTACTGCAGAAGTAGTTTCAGCTATCACGCTGAATTCTCAGAAGATTTTCCAAAGCAGGTGGAAAAGGATGAGTTGGGTGGCTTCTCTCGTGGCAGAATATACAACAACTGAGCATTCCAACAGTCCACGCCCAAATCAGAAAGCCAAAAACTCCTGACAGTCTAAGAGTGTTACGACGGCTCAGGACAAAGCCCCCAATATATATAATTCTGATAGCAGTGGGAGCAATGCACGGTCAATTCAGTCCCATCGCTCCACAGGTTGCATCATATTTCTTTAAGTTTTCCAAATCGAAGAAAAAAAAGCAGCCAAATTGAACAATCTGGTAACCCCAGAATGAAGTGAATCAAACCAGGTATCTTGAGATATCAGCAAATAAACTATTTATTAAAAAAAAACTAAACTCTTAAACATTAAGATAAACCAATACTAAAGACCTTATAACTTATTTAAAAATCTAACTCTCACATAAGGGCGGCACAGTGGCGCAGTGGTTAGCATTGCAGCCTCACAGCTCCAGCGACCCGGGTTCAGTTCTGGGTGCTGCCTGTGTGGAGTTTGCAAGTTCTCCCTGTGACCGCGTGTGTTTCCGCTGGGTGCTCCGCTTTCCTCCCACAGCCAAAGACTTGTAGGTTGATAGCTAAATTGGCCATTGTAAATTGCCCCTAGTGTAGGTAGGTGGTAGGAGAATGGTGGGGATATGGTAGGGAATATGGGATTAATGTAGGATTAAGAAAATTACAGCACAGGAACAGGCCCTTCGGCCCTCCAAGCCTGCGCCGATCCAGATCCTCTATCTAAACATGTCGCCTATTTTCTAAGGGTCTGTATCTCTTTGCTACCTGCCCATTCATGTATCTGTCTAGATACATCTTAAAAGACGCTATCGTGCCCGCGTCTACCACCTCTGCTGGCAACGCGTTCCAGGCACCCACCACCCTCTGCGTAAAGAACTTTCCACGCATATCCCCCCTAAACTTTTCCCCTTTCACTTTGAACTCGTGACCCCTAGTAATTGAATCCTCCACTCTGGGAAAAAGCTTCTTGCTATCCACCCTGTCTATACCTCTCATGATTTTGTACACCTCAATCAGGTCCCCCCTCAACCTCCGTCTTTCTAATGAAAATAATCCTAATCTACTCAACCTCTCTTCATAGCTAGCGCCCTCCATACCAGGCAACATCCTGGTGAACCTCCTCTGCACCCTCTCCAAAGCATCTACATCCTTTTGGTAATGTGGCGACCAAAACTGCACGCAGTATTCCAAATGTGGCCGAACCAAAGTCTTATACAACTGTAACATGACCTGCCAACTCTTGTACTCAATACCCCGTCCGATGAAGGAAAGCATGCCGTATGCCTTCTTGACCACTCTATTGACCTGCGTTGCCACCTTCACGGAACAATGGACCTGAACACCCAAATCTTTCTGTACATCAATTTTCCCCAGGACTTTTCCATTTACTGTACAGTTCACTCTTGAATTGGATCTTCCAAAATGCATCACCTCGCATTTGCCCTGATTGAACTCCATCTGCCATTTCTCTGCCCAACTCTCCAATCTATCTATATTCTGCTGTATTCTCTGACAGTCCCCTTCATTATCTGCTACTCCACCAATCTTAGTGTCGTCTGCAAACTTGCTAATCAGACCACCTATACTTTCCTCCAAATCATTTATGTATATTACAAACAGTGGTCCCAGCACGGATCCCTGTGGAACACCACTGGTCACACGTCTCCATTTTGAGAAACTCCCTTCCACTGCTACTCTCTGTCTCCTGTTGCCCAGCCAGTTCTTTATCCATCTAGCTAGTACACCCTGGACCCCATGCGACTTCACTTTCTCCATCAGCCTACCATGGGGAACCTTATCAAACGCCTTACTGAAGTCCATGTATATGACATCTACAGCCCTTCCCTCATCAATCAACTTTGTCACTTCCTCAAAGAATTCTATTAAGTTGGTAAGACATGACCTTCCCTGCACAAAACCATGTTGCCTATCACTGATAAGCCCATTTTCTTCCAAATGGGAATAGATCCTATCCCTCAGTATCTTCTCCAGCAGCTTCCCTACCACTGACGTCAGGCTCTCCGGTCTATAATTACCTGGATTTTCCCTGCTACCCTTCTTGAACAAGGGGACAATATTAGCAATTCTCCAGTCCTCCGGGACCTCACCCGTGTTTAAGGATGCTGCAAAGATATCTGTTAAGGCCCCAGCTATTTCCTCTCTCGCTTCCCTCAGTAACCTGGGATAGATCCCATCCAGACCTAGGGACTTGTCCACCTTAATGCCTTTTAGAATACCCAACACTTCCTCCCTCCTTCTGCCGACTTGACCTAGAGTAATCAAACATCTGTCCCTAACCTCAACATCCGTCATGTCCCTCTCCTCGGTGAATACCGATGCAAAGTACTCGTTTAGAATCTCACCCATTTTCTCTGACTCCACGCATAACTTTCCCCCTTTGTCCTTGAGTGGGCCAATCCTTTCTCTAGTTACCCTCTTGCTCCTTATATATGAATAAAAGGCTTTGGGATTTTCCTTAACCCCGTTTCCTAAAGATATTTCATGACCCCTTTTAGCCCTCTTAATTCCTCGTTTCAGATTGGTCCTACATTCCCGATATTCTTCCAAAACTTCGTCTTTCTTCAGCAGCCTAGACCTTATGTCTGCTTCATTTTTCCTCTTAGCTAGTTTCACAATTTCACCTGTCATCCATGGTTCCCTAATCTTGCCATTTCTATCCCTCATTTTCACAGGAACATGTCTCTCCTGCACGCTAATCAACCTCTCTTTAAAAGCCTCCCACATATCAAATGTGGATTTACCTTCAAACAGCTGCTCCCAATCTACATTCCCCAGCTCCTGCCGAATTTTGGTATAGTTGGCCTTCCCCCAATTTAGCACTCTTCCTTTAGGACCACTCTCGTCTTTGTCCATGAGTATTCTAAAACTTACGGAATTGTGATCACTATTCCCAAAGTAGTCCCCTACTGAAACTTCAACCACCTGGCCGGGCTCATTCCCCAACACCAGGTCCAGTATGGCCCCTTCCCGAGTTGGACTATTTACATACTGCTCTCGAAAACCCTCCTGGATGCTCCTTACAAATTCTGCTCCATCTAGACCTCTAACACGAAGTGAATCCCAGTCAATGTTGGGAAAATTAAAATCTCCTATCACCACCACCCTGTTGCTCCTACATCTTTCCATAATCTGTTTACATATTTGTACCTCTATCTCACGCTCGCTGTTGGGAGGCCTGTAGTACAGCCCCAACATTGTTACCGCATCCTTCCTATTTCTGAGTTCTGCCCATATTGCCTCACTGCTCGAGTCCTCCATAGTGCCCTCCTTCAGCACAGCTGTGATATCCTCTTTGACCAGTAATGCAACTCCTCCACCCCTTTTACCTCCCTCTCTATCCCGCCTGAAGCATCGATATTCTGGGATATTTAGTTGCCAATCATGCCCGTCCCTCAACCAAATCTCAGTAATAGCAATAACATCATACTCCCAGGTTCTAATCCAAGCCCTAAGTTCATCTGCTTTACCTACTACACTTCTTGCATTAAAACAAATGCACCTCAGACCATCAGTCCCTTAGCGTTCATCATCTGCTCCCTGCCTACTCTTTCCCTTAGTCACGCTGACTTCATTATCTAGTTCCTTACAGGCTTTAGTTACTACCTCCTTACTGTCCACTGACCTCCTCATTTGGTTCCCATCCCCCTGCCACATTAGTTTAAACCCTCCCCAACAGCGTTAGCAAAAGCACCCTCAAGGACATTGGTTCCAGTCCGGCCCAGGTGTAGACTGTCCAATTTGTAATAGTCCCACCTCCCCCAGAACTGGTCCCAATGTCCCAAAAATCTGAACCCCTCCCTCCTGCACCATCTCTCAAGCCACGCATTCATCCTGACTATTCTTTCATTTCTACTCTGACTATCACGTGGCACTGGTAGCAATCCTGAGATTACTACCTCTGAGGTCCTACTTTTTAACTTGGCTCCTAACTCCCTAAATTCTGCTTGTAGGACCTCATCACGTTTTTTACCTATATCATTGGTGCCTATGTGCACAACAATTAGTATAGATGGGTGATTGTTGGTCAGCACAGACTTAGTGGGCCGAAGGGCCTGTTTCGGTGCTGTATCTCTCAATGACTCTATTCACCTACATATACTCGGTTTTAAATTAGCTGACCTAAAAAATAGAAAAAAATAAAGTCTTTGCAAATTACGCTGCTGACGAATGGTCTTCCAGTACAATTCACCAAGTTCACTTACAGTCTTCCAAGGCCTGATGAAAACAGAAGGTCCTTCCAAAGATAGGGGTTCAACAGTTTGGCTGTTGTAGTATTAAACTCTTTTTCCCCCCCCAGTGATGAACACAGCAGACATCAATGATTTGTTGTGAAAGAAAAAAAACTTTTTTCTTATTTTTTATGGAATTAATTCGGCTTGAAGCTTTGTAGAGGTTTGAGAGAAATAACAGCTCTTTTCCCTTCAGTTTAAATTGTCTCAGAGCTCTGCTTCTTCCTTCAACTGCTGGAAGTCTCTCTCTGCAAACCAGTCTCAGCCAGCCAGTTTTCAAAAGTCAAACTGCAACATTGAATCTCTTGTCCTCTCTCTCTGTGGCAGTTGCTTAGCAGCCAAAATGCACCCTGGCTCACTGTGCCTCTGGAGAGTTCTTAAAAGATGCACTGTTCTTTTTACAGTCTTAAAGGCACACCACAATATTCCCGAGGAGAGAAAAAAAAACACAGGTGACAGAGAACCAGGCAGGTAGTGCAGGAGTCCCCTGATATGATCTCACTCGCTAACTTGTTTTCCATTTTGGATAGGGTGAGGGTTCCTCAGAGCAGTGCAATCACAGCCAGGTTTGTGACACCACATGTGGTTCAGCTGCACAGGAGGGGAGGAAGAAGAGTGCAAGAGCAGTAGCGATCGGGGACTCATAAGTTCGGGGAACGGACAGGTGTTAATGTGGCAGTAAATGTGACTCCAGGATGGTGTGTTGCCTCCCTGGTGCCAGGGTCAGGGATGTCATGGAGCAACTGCAGGACATTCTTCTGGGGGAGAGTGAACAGCCAGAGGTCGTGGCTCACATTGGTATCAATGACACAGGCAAGAAGGGGGATGAGGTCCGGAAAGCAGACTTTAGGGAGCTAGGAAGGAGATTAAAAAGCAGGACTTCAAAAGCAGGATGACTCCCAGTCCCACTTGCAAGTGAGCATAGGAATAGGAGAATTGAGCGATTGAACACGTGGCTGGAGAACTGGTGTCGGAGGGAGGGCATCAGATTTCTGAGACATTGGGACCGATTCTGGAGCAGGTGGGAATCTGTACAAGATGGACAGGTTGTAACTTAGCAGGACTGGAATGAATATCCTCACAGGGAGATCTGCTAGTGCTGTTGGGGAGGGTTTAAACTAAATTGTCAGGGGAGTGGGAACTTGAGAGGGAGCTCAGACTGGAGGGAAGCAAAACTGATAACTTGTCCAGTGTGTGGGAACCAGGAGAAAGTATCAGAGAGGAATACCAAGGTGCACAGAATACTGGGGGAGATCGACAGCACGAGAGTAGGGAATAGTAAGTTATTAGGTGGGGTCAGAGTAAGGGAGAAAGTAATAAAGTCTGAATCAGAGTTCGTGCGCATGTACGTGAATGCACGGAGTGTGGTTAATAAAACTGGTGAGGTACAGGCGCAGATTGCCATGTGGAAATATGATGCTGTGGCTATAACAGAGACCTGGCTCAAAGAAGGGCAGGACTGGGTGTTAAATATTCCTAGATAGGTGTTCAGGAAAGATAGGAAAAGGAAAAAAAAGGGGGAGGAGTGGCAGCATTGATTAAGGAGAGCATTGCGGTGCTGGAGAAAAAGTCCCAGAGGGGTCAAGGACAGAATCAATCTGGCTAGAGCGAGGGAACAAAAAAGGTGTGGTTACATTGCTCGGTGTTGTCTATAGGCCACCAGCTAGCGGGAAGGACGTGGAGGAACAAATTTGCAGCAAAATTACAGAGAGGTGCAAAAATTATAGGGTAGTTATAATGGGGGACTTTAATTTTTTTTAAATTCATTCTTGGGATGTGGGAGTCGCTGGCCAGGCCAGCATTTATTGCCCATCCCTAATTTCCCTTGAGAAGGTGGCAGTGAGCTGCCAACTGAGTGGCTTGCTAGGCCATTTCAGAGGGCATGTAAGAGTCAACCACATTGCTGTGGGTCTGGAGTCACATGTAGGCCAGACCGGGTAAGGTTAGCAGATTTCCTTCCCTGAAGGACATTAGAGAACCAGATGGGTTTTTACAACAATCGACAATGGTTTCATGGCCATCATTAGATTAACTTTTTTAATTCCAGATTTTATTTATTGAATTCAAACTCCACCTTCTGCTGTGGTGGGATTTGAACCCATGTCCCCAGAGCAATACCCTGGGTCTCTGGGTTCCTAGTCCAGTGACAATACCACTACGCCACCACCTCCCCAATTATCCAAACATAGACTGGGATAATAGTAGTGTAAAGGCAGTGAGGGGCAAGAGTTCTGAGAATATGTTCAGGAAAATTTTCTGCAACACTATGTTGCTAGTTCAATGAGAAAGGAGGCACTGCTAGGCCTGGTTCTTGGGAATGAGGTGGGCCAAGTGGATCAAGTATCAGTACGAGAGCATTTAGGGGATAGTGATCATTGTATCATAAGTTTTAGGCTTACTATGGAAAAGGACAAAAAACAATCCAGAGTAAGAATAATTAACTGGGGGAAGGCCAACTTCAATGGGGTAAGAATGGAGTTGGGCTGAACAAATCGGAGTAAAAAGCTGGCAGGAAAACTGGTAGATGAACAAAGAGGAGATTGTGCTGGCACAGTCAAGGTATGTTCCCTTGAAGGGGAAAAGTAGGGCAAACAAATCCAGAGCTCTCTGGATGACAAAAGAGATAGAGATTAAAAGAAAGAGAAAAAGTGTGCTTATGACGGATGCCAGATAGAAAATATTATTGAGAACCAGGCTGAATATAGAAGGCCCAGAAGGGCAGTGAAAAAGCAAATAAGAGAAGCAAAGAGGGAGCATGAAAAGAGAGAGACTAGCAACTGACATTAAAGGAAATCCCGAAGTTTTCTATAGGCATATAAATAGTCAAAGGGTGGTAAAAGGAGGAGTGGGGCCAATTAGAGACCAGAAAGGGATTTACACATGGAGGCAGAGGGCATAGCTAAGGTATGAAATGAATAATTTGCATCTGTCTTTACCAAGGAAGAAGATGCAACCCAGGGCATGTTGAAAGAGGAGGTACATCATCAGACACAAGAGGGGTTTAAAATTAATAAAGAGGAAGTATTAGATAGGCTGTCTGTACTTAAAGTAGATAAAGCACCAGGAACAGATGAGATGCACCCAAGGATACTGAGGGAAGTGAGGGTGGAAATCGCAGAGGCACTGGCCATAATTTTTCAGTCTTCCTTAGACTTGTAGTGGCAGAGGATTGCAGAATTGCAAATGTTACACCCTTGTTCAAAAAAAGGTGTAAAGATAAGCCTAGCAACTGCAGGCCAGTCAGTTTAACTTCAGTGGTGGGAAAATGTCTAGAAAAAAATAATTCTGGACAACATCAATATAGTTACATGGACAAATGCGAGTTAAATTAAGGAAAGCCAGCATGGATTTCCTAAGGGAAAATCATGTTTAACTAACTTGCTGGAGTTTTTTTGAGGAGGTAACAGAGAGGGTTGATGAGTGCAATACTGTTGATGTGGTGTACATGGACTTTCAAAAGGCTTTTGATACAGTGCCACACAACAGACTTGAGCAAACTCATGGAATAAAAGGGATGGTAGCACCATGGATATGAAATTGGTTGGGTGACAGGAAACTAAGTAGTAGTCAATGGATGTTTTTTCGGGCTGGAGGAAGGTTTGTAGTGGAGTTCCCCAGGGATCAGTGTTGGGACCGTTGCTTTTCCTGATATATATTAATGACCTAGACCTTGGTGTACAGGGCACAATTTCAAAGTGTGCAGATGATACGAAATTTGGAAGCATTGTGAACTGTGAGGAGGATAGTGTACAACTTCAAAAGGCTATAAGCAAGCTGGTGGAATGGGCAGACAGGTGGCAGATAAGGTTCAATGCAGAGAAATGTGAAGTGATTCATTTTGGTAGGAAGAACATGGAGAGACAATATAAAATAAAGGGTACAATTCTGAAGGGGGTGCAGGAGCAGAGGGACCTAGGTGTCATAGAGTCATTGAGATATACAGCACAGAAACAGGCCCTTCAGCCCATTGTGTCTGTGCCAGCCATCAAGCACCTAACTATTCTAATCCCATTTTCCAACACTTGGCCCGTAGCTTTGTATGCTATGGCGTTTCAAGTGCTCATCAAAATACTTCTAAATGTTGTGAGGGTTCCTGCCCTCTACCACCTCTTCAGGCAGTGCGTTCCAGATTCCAACCATCCTCTGGGTGAAATATTTTTTGCCTCAAATCCCCTGTAAACCTCCTGCATCTTACCTTAAATCTATGCCCCCTGGTTATTGACCCCTCCACTGAGGGAAAAAGTTTCTTCCTATCTAACCTATCAATGCCCCTCATAATTTTGTATACCTCAATCATATCTCCCCTCAGCCTTCTCTGCTCTAAGGAAAACAACCCTAGCCTTTTCAGTCTCTCTTCAGAGCTGAAATGTTCCAGCCCAGGCAACATCCTGGTTAATCTCCCCTGCACCCTCTCCAGTGCAATCATATCCTTCCTATAGTGTGGTGCCCAGAACTGTACACAGTACTCCAGCTGTGGCCTAATGAGCGTTTTATACAGCTCCATCATAACTCTTCCATTCTATGCTTTGGCTAATCAAGGCAAGTATCCCATATGCTTTCCTAACCATCTTACCTACTGTGCTGCTGCCTTTAGTGATCTATGGACAAGTACACCAAGGTCCCTCTGTACTTCCTAGGGTTCTACCATCCATTGTATATTCCCTTGCCTTGTTGGTCCTCCCAAAATGCATCACCTCACACTTCTCAGGATTAAATTCCATTTGCCACAGCTCCGTCCATCTTACCAGCCCATCTATATCGTCCTGTAATCTAAGGCTTTCCTCCTCACTATTTACGACACCACCTGACAAAGTCATGCTGACTACCCGATTAATCCCTGCCTCTCCAAGTAGACATTAATCATGTCCCTCAGAATTTTTTCCAATAGTTGCCCAACCACTGATGGTTGACTCACTGGCTTGTAATTACCTGGTTTATCCCCGCTACTCTTCTTAAATAATGGTACCACATTCGCTGTCCCCCAATCCTCTGGAACCTCTCCTTTGACCCTGCAATCTCCTCCCTTGCCTCACATAACAGCCTGCGATACATCTCATCTGGGCATGCTAAAACAGTTAATACATCCTCCCTTTTAATGCTAATATGTTTAAGTATATCACAATCCCCCTCCCTGGTCTCTACACCTACATCGTCCTTCTCCATAGTGAACACAGATGAAAAGTAATCATTTCTAACCTCACCTATGTCCTCTGGCTCCACACACAGTGTGGGCGGCACAGTGGCGCAGTGGTTAGCACCGCAGCCTCACAGCTCCAGTGACACGGGTTCAATTCTGGGTACTGCCTGTGTGGAGTTTGCAAGTTCGCCCTGTGTTTGCGTGGGTTTCCTCCGGGTGCTCCGGTTTCCTCCCACATGCCAAAGACTTGCAGGTTGATAGGTAAATTGGCCATTAGCAATTGCCCCGAGTGTAGGTAGGTGGTAGGGAAATATAGGTGGGATGTGGTAGGAATATGGGATTAGTGCAGCATTAGTATAAATGGGTGGTTGATGGTCGGCACAGACTTGGTGGGCCGAAGGGCCTGTTTCAGTGCTGTATCTCTAAACTAAAAACTAAAACACAGATTGCCACTTTGGTCCCTAATGGGCCCTACTCTTGCCCTGGCTATCTTCTTGCCCTTAATATACTTATAAAACGCCTTAGGATTTTCCTTTATCTTGCCCGCCAGTGTTTTTTCATGTCCCCTCTTCGTTCTCCAAATTACTTTTTTTTTTTAAGTACCCCCCTACACTTTCTATACCTCTCTAGTGCCTCCACTGTTTTCAGCACTCTGAATCTGCCATAAGCCTCCTTTTTATTTTTAAACTGATCCAATCCTTTATATCCCTTGACATCCTGGACTTGTTGGTCCTACCCTTCACCTTAATGGGTACATGCTGGCTCTGAATCTTCACCATTTCCTCTTTGAATGACTCCCACTGATCTGATGTCGACTTTCCTATAAGTAGCTACTCCCAGTCCACTTTGGCCAGATCCTGTTTTATCATCTTAAAATCGGCCTTCCCCCAATTCAGTACCTTTATTTTCGGTCCATCTTTGTCCTTTTCCATAACTACCTTAAATCTTAGAGTTATGGTCACTATCCCTGAAATGTTCCCCCACTGACACTTCTACCACTTGCCCAGCTTCATTCCCTAGGATTAGGTCCAGTACTGCCCCTTCTCTTGAAGGCCAGCTACATACTGGCTCAAAAAGCTCTCCTTTTTAAGAATTCCGCCCCCTTTTAAGCCTTTTGCATTAAGACTATCCCAGTTGATATCGGGAAAGTTGAAATCCCCGACTACTTTTACCCTTTTATTTTTACACCTCTCTTAGATTTGCCTACATCTCTGCTCCTCTATCTCTCCCTGACTGTTTGGAGGCCTGTAGTACACTCTCAGCCAAGTGACTGCCCCCTTTTTGTTTTTAAGTTCTACCCATATGGCCTCATTTGAGGAACCTTCTAAAGATATCATCCCTCCTTACTGCAGTAATTGACTTCTTGATCAACAGTGCAATGCCACCTCCTCTTTTACCCCCTCCCCTGTCATGCCTGAAGATTCTATACCCGGGAATATTGAGCTGCCAGTCCTGCCCCTCCCTCAGCCATGTCTCTGCGATAGCAATAATATCATAATGCCATGTGCTAATCAATGCCCTCAATTCATCTGCCTTACTAGCAAGACTCCTTGTATTAAAATAGATACAATCCAGCCTTGCATTTTTCACTTGTGCCTTAACAGATCTATATTTGCTCTGCCTTCCAGACTGACTCAGTTTCTCTTCGATATGTGACTGTGCATCACCCACTTTGTAATTCCACTCTAAATCCCATCCCCCTGCCAAACAGCACAAGCAAACCTCCCAGCCAGGATGTTGGTCCCATTCCGGTTCATGTGCAACCCGTCCAACTTGTACAGGTCCCACCTTTGCCAGAAACAGACCCAGTGATCCAGGAAACTAAAGCCTTCCCTCCTGCACCACCTCCTCAGCAACGCATTCATCTGCTCGATCCTCCTATTCCTACACTGACTAGCACGTGGCACTGGGAGTAATCCAGAGATTATAACCCTTGAGGTCCTGCTTTTTAATCTGCTACCTAGCTCCCTAAATTCTTGTTGCAGGACCTCATCCCTCTTTCTACTTATGTCGTTGGTACCAATGTGTACCATGACCTCAGACTGTTCACCCTCTCCCTTCAGAATGTCCTGCAGTCACTCAGAGACCTCCTTGACCCTAGCACCAGGGAGACAACATACCATCCTGGAGTCTCGTTTGCGGCCACAGAAATGCCCGAATCCCCTATCAGTATGGCTTCCCCACTCTTTTTCATCCCCTCCTTAGCAGCAGAGCCATCCGTGATGCCACGAACTTGGCTGTTCCTGCTTTCCCCTGGGAGGCCACCCCCCCAACAGTATCCAAAGCGGTATATCTGTTTGAGAGAGGGATGGCCACAGGGGACCCCTGCACTACTTTCCTGCGCCTACTACTCTGCCTGGCGCTCACCCATCCCTTTTCTGCCTCTGCAGCCATTACCGGTGGTGTGACCACCTCGCTAAATGTGCTTTCCACAACTTACTCAGCATCGCGGATGCTCCACAGTAAGCCCATCCGCAGCTCCAGCTGCGCAATGCGGTCAGCTAGTAGCTGCAGCTGGACACACTTCCTGCACACTTGGTCGCCAGGGACACTGGAAGTGTCCCTGATTTCCCACATAGCATGCCACGGGGCTGGGCTCTCCTGCCATGACTTAGCCTTTTTTACTACAGACCTCCCAACAGCCAGCAGGGGTAGAGGAGCAGATATGTGGACAGATTTTGGAAAGATGTAAAGGTAACAGGGTTGTAGTGGTGGGTGATTTTAACTTCCTCTATATTGACTGAGACTCACTTAGTGCTAGGGGCTTGGATAGGGCAGAACTTTTAAGGAGCATCCAAGAGGGCTTCTTGAAACAATATGTAGTTAGTCCAACTAGGGATGGGGCTGTACTGGACCTGGTATTGGGGAATGAGCCCGGCCAGGTGGTCGAAGTTTCAGTAGGGGAGCATTTCGGGAACAGTGACCATAATTCCATAAGTTTTAAGGTACTTGTGGATAAGGATAAGAGTAGTCCTCGGGTGAAGGTGCTAAATTGGGGGAAGGCTAATTATAACAATGTTAGGCAGGAACTGAAGAATTTAGATTGGGGGCAGCTGTTTGAGGGTAAATCAACATCTGACATGTGGGAGTCTTTCAAATGTCTGTTGATTGGAATCCAGGACCAGCATATTCCTGTGAGTAAGGATAAGTTTGGCAATTTTCGGGAACCTTGGATAATGCGGGATATTGTGAGCCTAGTCAAAAAGAAAAAGGAAGCATTTGTAAGGGCTGGAACGCTGGGAACAGATGAAGCCCTTGAGGAATATAAAGACAGTAGGAAGGAACTTAAGCAAGGAGTCAGGAGGGCTAAAAGGGGTCATGAAAAGTCATTGGCAAACAGGATTAAGGAAAATCCCAAGGCTTTTTAGACGTATATAAAGAGCAACTAGGGAAAGGGTTGGCCCACTCAAGGACAGAGGAGGGATTCTATGTGCGTAGCCAGAGGAAATGGGCGAGGTACTAAATGAGTACTTTGCATCAGTATTCACCAAAAAGACAGACTTGATGGATGATGAGTCTAGGGAAGGGAGTGTAGATAGTCTCAGTCATGTCGTTATCAAAAAGGTGGTGGTGTTGGGCATCTTGCAAAGCATTAAGGTAGATAAGTCCCCAGGGCCTGATGGGATCTACCCCAGAATACTGAGGGAGGCAAGGGAAGAAATTGCTGGGGCCTTGACAGAAATCTTTGTATCCTCATTGGCTACAGGTGAGGTCCCAGAGGACTGGAGAATAGCCAATGTTGTTCCTTTGTTTAAGAAGGGTAGCAAGTAGAATCCAGGAAATTATAGGCCGGTGAGCCTTGTCAGTGGTAGGGAAATTATTAGAGAGGATTCTTCGGGACAGGATTTACTCCCATTTAGAAATAAACGAACTTATTAGCGAGAGGCAGCATGGTTTTGTGAAGGGGAGGTTGTGTCTCACTAACTTGATTAAGTTTTTTGAGGAAGTGACGAAGATGATTGATGAAGGAAGGGCAGTGGATGTTGTCTATATGGACTTCAGTAAAGCCTTTGACAAGGTCCCTCATGGCAGACTGGTACAAAAGATGGATACAGAACTGGTTCGGTCATCGAAGACAGAGGGTAGCAGTGGAAGGGTGCTTTTCTGAACGGAGGGCTGTGACTAGTGGTGTTCTGCAGGGATCAGTGCTGGGACCTTTGCTGTTTGTAGTATATATAAATGATTTGGAGGAAAATGTAGCTGGTCTGATTAGTAAGTTTGCAGACGACACAAAGGTTGGTGGAGTTGCGGATAGTGATGAGGATTGTCAGAGGATACAGCAGGATGTAGATCGGCTGGAGACTTGGGCGGAGAAATGGCAGATGGAGTTTAATTCGGACAAATGTGAGGTAATGCATTATGGAAGGTCTAATGCAGGTGGGAAGTATACAGTAAATGGCAGAACCCTTAGAAGTATTGACAAGCAGAGAGATCTGGGCGTACAGGTCCACAGGTCACTGAAAGTGGCAACGCAGGTGGATAAGGTAGTCAAGAAGGCATACGGCATGCTTGCCTTCATCGGTCGGGGCATAGAGTATAAAAATTGGCAAGTCATGCTGCAGCTGTACAGAACTTTAGTTAGGCCACACTTAGAATATTGCGTGCAATTCTGGTCGCCACACTACCAGAAGGACGTGGAGGCTTTGGAGAGGGTACAGAAGAGGTTTATCAGGATGTTACCTGGTCTGGAGGGCATTAGCTATGAGGAGAGGTTGGATAAACTCGGATTGTTTTCACTGGAACGACGGAGGTGGAGGGACAACATGATAGAGGTTTACAAAGTTATGAGCGGCATGGACAGAGTGGATAGTCAGAAGCTTTTTCCCAGGGTGGAAGAGTCAGTTACTAGGGGACATAGGTTTAAGGTGCGAGGGGCAAAGTTTAGAGGGGACATGCGAGGCAAGTTCTTTACACAGAGGGTGGTGAGTGCCTGGAACTTGATGCCGGGGGAGGTGGTGGGAGCAGGTACCATAGCGACGTTTAAGAGGCATCTTGACAAATACATGAATAGGATGGGAATAGAGGGATACGGCCCCCGGAAGTGCAGAAGGTTTTACTTTATGCAGGCATCCAGATCGGTGCAGGCTTGGAGGGCTGAATGGCCTGTTCCTGTGCTGTACTGTTGTTTGTTCTTAGATTAAGCTCCTTAGTTACTCCCTTTAATTTAAAGTACAAATTACGCTGGGGACCTTATTCTACTCCAAACACTGCCTGCTGCAGTCTAAATTCCCTACCTTTACTGCGGCCATTGAAAGTAGTAAAAAAGGGTAGAAATACTCAGCTGTTCCTATTTACCAATCAGCTGCCTCCCCTTGCAACGCATCACTTTCTGAACTGTGACGTCAGTGGTGGAAATCTCTCGCTGTCCCTGTGAGAGTCTGTGAGAGTATGCCTCTTTTAAACTGCTGGAACACCCGCTTGCTGGTGCCTGTCTCCTTGTAGGTCCGCTTGGTCTCGCTCTGTCCCTGGTCTCTCGCAGCCTCTTTTAAACTGCTGGAACTCCCATTTGCCGATGCCCGTCTCCTCGCAGGTCCGCTCGGTCTTGCACCGAAAGTCATTGAAGGTGGCAGGACAGGTTGAAGAAGCGGTTAATAAAGCACACAATACCCTGGGCTTTATTAATAGGGGCATAGAGTACAAGAGCAAGGAGGTTATGTTGAACTTGTATAAGACACTAGTTCAGCCTCAGCTGGAGTACTGCGTCCAGTTCTTGGCACCGCACTTTAGAAAATTGGAGAGAGAGTAGCATTGGAGAGACTACAGAAAAGAGGCACGAGAATGGTTCCAGGCTTGAGGAATTTCAGTTATGAAGATAGATTGAAGTAGTTCGGGCAGTTTTCCTTGAAGGGAAGGCTTAGAGGTGATTTGATAGAGGTATTCAAATTCATGAGGGGTCTGGATCGAGTAGATAGAGAGAAACTGTTCCCACTCGTGAAAGGATCAAGAATGAGAGGGCACAGATTACAGATTTTGAGTATTTGGTAAGAGAAGCAAAAGTGACACGAGGAAAAACTTTTTCCACGCAGCGAGTGGTTAAGGTTCAGAATGCGTTGCCTGAGAACGTGGTGGAGGCAGATTCAATTGAAGCATTCACAAGGGAATTAGACAGTTATATGAAAAGGAAGAATGTGCAGGGTTACGGGGAGAAGGCGGGGGAATGGAACTGAGGGAATTGCTCTTTCAGAGAGCCAGTGTGGACACAATGGGCCGAATGGCCTCCTTCTGCGCTGTAACGATTCTGTGATAAAACTAGACATGTGACTTTTCTGTAAACAACTCCAACAGGCAACAAGGCTCCTTATGTTTATTCGCCCTTCATTATCTCTTCCAGTAAGTGTTTAAAAAAAAATCCAAAGTGTCCAGGCATCTTCTCAGTCTTTCAAATGAACCAATTTTCATAATCTTTCAAACACGAGTCCTTAAAAAAAAAATTAATAATGGAAGCACCTTCATGGCACAGCTATTATTGCAAGTTCTTTTTCAAGTTTCCAATCCAGAAATTAATGACACTGCTAGTCATAACACTTTGTACAAAAGTCTTGAGACACCAAGTATCCACGAGCCAATTATTTTTGCGTATGAACACCTGTGAACTTAATGCACTAAATACACAGTCCACACTTGTTGGAGGTCTTGATAATTAATTACAGTGTAAAACTGACAAAGCAAGAATTAGTAAAGTTAATCATTTGGGTAATTAAACATTACTACACCAAAGGGAATTAATTCTTCATCAGAGACAGCAATTTACTTTAATGTACATCTACTGTGCGTGGCCACAGCCTACAAGCTAATTTCACTACTTCATCAATTATTACCTCAATAACTGCACAAGAATTTTGTTGCCATTTAACCATTCTATGTTGCAGGCTCCCTCTCCATCAATGAAATGAAGACTCATTAATGCCTGGTGGGTATTACAATGCCTTGAAAATAATTTTATGAATACATTGATTCAATGTATCAGATGAACAAAACATTAGCATAGACCTGTATTAACATATATATTAGACTCAAGTGGAATGTCACAGTGCTATTAGAAAATGATAAAACAAATGATAAATAGCTATTTTGGGAATTGCGACTAAAACTATTAGTATTGTGAGCTTCAGACCAATAATTAACTCGCTGCTATTCTCTGCATCAATTGCAATTTTGAAGTTAATACACTTATTTAGAAAAAAAGTCTGTCTGCAGAAGCTTCTGTTGAGTTTCTTTCAACAGAAAAGGTGCACCTTAACTATACATCATCTCATTGAACTCAAATCCACAATATTAAACAAACATGGCGACAGAATTGCAGGAAATGGCACAATCCAAAGATGTTTGTTCATAAGATTTAATGTCAACTAATCAGAGAGAAGTCTCAAATTAGTAATTATGTAAGAAGAAGTTTACAGCAAAGAAACCTATTTGAACAATTATGCCAATGTGGATTCTCTGAAAGAGCGATAGATTTAGTCCCATTCTCTTGCCTTTTTCAAATATTTATGCACTTGCCTTTTAAAAGCCATTATGGTTTCTCTTTCCACTATTGTTCCAGGCTATTCAAGGTCCTAACAATCCTCCTTGTAACATGAAAATGTTCCTGACCTCCCTTTATGTACTTTTGGTGGTGATCTTAAATCTATGCCCAAGTATCAGCTTATTGACTAGTGGAAATAATTTTGCTCTATTTACTAGTCCCTTGTATCTAAAGCCAGTCATCCATGGTTTCAACTTTGCAAATTGTTCCAGTATCCTCTCCTTGGCCTTGAAACCCTCTCTAAAGAAAGATTCCCAAAATGATAAACAAAATCGTAACTTAGCCCAGACAATAATTTGCATAATAAGAACAAGAAATGCTGGAATCACTCAGCAGGTCTGGCAGCATCTGTGGAAAGAGAAGCAGAGTTAACGTTTCGGGTCAGTGACCCTTCATCGGAACAATAATTTGCATAAGTTTTGCACTAGTTCTTTGCTATAGTACTTTATCAATATATCCTTCCACTTTAAAAAAAATTGTACATTTGAATCCCTAAGTGTCTCTACTTTTAAAGTTTTACCATTTTGTATACATCTCTCCTTATTCTCCCTCACAAAATTCATAACACATTTTTCTGCATTAAATGTTGTAATTTATCTGCTCAATTTACTAATCTGTCCTCCTGAAGCCACAGAAAGGTAACCACACTTACTTACTTTTGATTCTGAAAATTTTGATACTGACTTCTATACTCAAATATACATAATTAATGTTGAGAAAAGAAGTGGCCCCAATTCTACTGCCCAGTCTTAAAACCATCCATTAACTACTCCTCTGTTATCTGTTCTTCAACCAACTGTCCCCTTTAATGCTACGTATTTTAACTTGATCAAGAAGTCTTCTGTGTGGTATCTTATCAAATGCCTTTTGAAAATTTATATAAACATCCACTGCGTTTCTTCCATCAATAAATACCCAAGCTTGTCAAACACAATTTGACTTTATAAATCCACGCTGGCTTTTCTTAATTAACACATTTTTCTCGGCATTAGCTCTATCCCATATTATGGCCTCTCGAAGCTTACTTATCTACTATCGACATTGGGCTGACTGTTCTGTAGTTACCTGGTCGATAAGTTTCTCCCTTATGGAATAGAAGTGTCATGTTTACAACTCTCCAGTCTCCTTTTACAACTTTTTTTACAACCAAGGACCTTTGAAAGATTTTGGTTAGATTCTTGGCTTTTTCAATTCTTACTTATATCAGCATTCTAGAACATAAATAAATCAGGGCCCACTGCATTTTTTGCTTTGACTTTCTGCCAATTTAGTATTACTTCTTCATCTATCTAATTGCACTCTGTTCACCTGTTTCACCATTTCATTCTCATTACCATGCTCTGAGAAAACACAGGTGAAGTACTCATTTTCGTATCCGTGCCACTTCTTTGTGGCCAATAAAAATATTTATTTTTTATCTTAGAGCATCCCTCGCCTTACTTATGAAATATTTTACTATTTCCCTTTATATCACCTACCAGTTTTTAAAATTGTATTTATAGAGGGGCCATAGCAAGTGGGGCAAATTGTTTTTGACATTATGCGTGGCATAAATACAATAGAATAAATAAATAGATTAGAATTGTACAATTTTAAAATGTATGGCGCTGCAATAAGCACAGCTGAAGCAAACAATTTAAAAAAACTAGTTGATCTTACAAAGGATTCAAGGTGGGACTGCAAAGGGTTTCTGGGGAAAGGGTGCTGACAGTGCCTAATGGCATGCAGGCACTGGGGTTTCCAGTAGCATGGACCACTGAGTGCATAAGATGTAACTGTAGTAGTGTGGGTGATGGCCAGCCCCTATAATTAAGGTACCCTCTCACCTGATCCTGTAAATACCAGTGGTGAGGTCAGTGCCAGAGGCCATCAATGGGCACAAATCTGGCATAACTGTTGGGATTGTAGCTCATGGATTTTCAGGATCACTGCCTTTCCATCTATCTGTCTGTCTGTCTGTCGACCTCTTGCTCTTTATTTCATAAGTGTTAACAGTAAGGATCTCAGTTTCACAGGTACAAGAAATTAGTAATTACTCTTTCAAATTTCCGCAAAATACAGCTGGAAAATTCAACTTTTTTTTTAAAAAAAGGAACCAACATTAACACACTCGGTCTCTTTCTCTCTTATCCCCCAGTCGAGTGTTCTTCCTCAGGTTTTCTTTTTCTTTTGGGCCTCCTTATCTCGAGAGACAATGGATACGCGCCTGGAGGTGGTCAGTGGTTTGTGAAGCAGCGCCTGGAGTGGCTATAAAGGCCAATTCCGGAGTGACAGGCTCTTCCACAGGTGCTGCAGAGAAATTTGTTTGTCGGGGCTGTTGCACAGTTGGCTCTCCCCTTGCGCCTCTGTCTTTTTTCCTGCCAACTACTAAGTCTCTTCGACTCGCCACAATTTAGCCCTGTCTTTATGGCTGCCCGCCAGCTCTGGCGAATGCTGGCAACTGACTCCCACGACTTGTGATCAATGTCACACGATTTCATGTCGCGTTTGCAGACGTCTTTATAGCGGAGACATGGACGGCCGGTGGGTCTGATACCAGTGGCGAGCTCGCTGTACAATGTGTCTTTGGGGATCCTGCCATCTTCCATGCGGCTCACATGGCCAAGCCATCTCAAGCGCCGCTGACTCAGTAGTGTGTATAAGCTGGGGGTGTTGGCCGCTTCAAGGACTTCTGTGTTGGAGATATAGTCCTGCCACCTGATGCCAAGTATTCTCCGAAGGCAGCGAAGATGGAATGAATTGAGACGTCGCTCTTGGCTGGCATACGTTGTCCAGGCCTCGCTGCCGTAGAGCAAGGTTCCTCAGGTTTACAGAACATAAAAGCTACAACAGGTGATCAGAATTGTTTTTCCCTAATTGTCTCACTTTTAAAAAATTTTATCTTTAAAACTCTTTAAAAAATGCTCAAAAGGACAAATTTCAAGAAAAAGAAATTTCACTAAGAAAAAGGCACATGGAAAAAAAAATGTCAATAAACTTTTTGACTCATTTGTAGGCATCCAGTAACCAGATTATGCAATCAGAGGGCTACTGAATGACAGACAAGCTTGAAAGGTTGAATGGCCTCCTTTTCCTATCTTTGAATGTCACAGGTGGGGGCGGGACTAAAACGGCAGTAGATTCAAAACAAAATCAACTTTGTGAACTCGATAGGAATGATCTGAAAAGTGCATTTAAAAACTGTTAAAATGTGCATTCATTGATCAATGGAGCCTGGATGGAAACAGATGCAAATTGGGCAGGTGGATTTGAATGTGCTAAAATGATGGATGGGCACTCTGAAGGGAAACAGAGGGCTGGTGTTGTTACAGGGATCGAAGTTAGAAGGTTAACATTGGGACTCCTATTATAGCATCACTTACTGGTGCTAGAGTAAATGTGGAAATGTTAACACAAACTCCCATAGAAAATGTTGATAAAGGACTTTTCCAGTGCGTAACACACAAAATCAGATTGCTTCGAGATCAGTCTTCTCCCTTGAGATCTTATTTTAACAGATTTTTCTATTTATCCAAGTATTTTCAGTGTTTTCTGCATCACCTTTTATTCTTGTGGTGGTATTACTGGTATGCACCCTAATCATTTTCTGTTTGAACATTTCCCATTATTCGTGCAATGTCTTATCTGTCAAATTTTCTCTGAAATTTATCTGGTCTAGTTTTCTATCTATCTCACTGAAATTGGCTTTTCTCGAGTCAAGTACTTTCATCTTTGACTATTACGTTATGGTTGCTTTGCACTAGCTTCCTATCCTTATCTTAGTAATGTCTTAATTTCGTAGAAGTAGCACTGCCTCCCATATTGAGTAGGTACCACATACCATTTTAAAAAAAAATCGCTCAAGTATAATTTTTGGCCAACTGCACCTCAAGGCTGAAGTCCCTCTAAGGCTGAATTCTGTATTCTTTTAAGCACTAATGTTTAAAATAATTCATTCACTTGTAAACTTATGCTTATATCACCTTAATTTATGCAATCATCCAACACGAAGAAAAAGTAGCCAAAGAACAGCTAATTACACCACTTATGTAATTAATTATTAACCTATCACCTGCTCAAACCAGGCTAATAGGGTAAGGTATCAAATGCACAAGTTTAAACAGTCCTTGTATGAAACAACCAAGATAAATTAAGACAAAATGCAATAAAGTAAATAATTAAACATTCATAGAGTCATAGAGAGATACAGCACTGAGACAGGCCCTTCGGCCCAACAAGTCCACGCCGACCATCAACCACCCATTTTATACTAATCCTATATTAATCCCATTTCCCTCTCACATCTCCACCTTCCCTCAATTCTCCTACCACCTACCTACACTAGGGGCAATTTACAATGGCCAATTTACCTATCAACCCGCAGATCTTTGGCATCTGGGAGGAAACCCACGCGGTCACAGGGAGAACTTGCAAACTCCGCACAGGCAATACCCAGAACCGAACCCGGGTCGCTGGAGCTGTGAGGCTGCAGTGCTAACCACTGCGCCATTGTGCCGCCCTTTCCTGTGTTGAATGGCCCAATCACTTCCACTGAGGCTAAACTCCACATCTCTTGCACTCTACTCAGCATATACATGTCAACTGTACATAAAAAATAGGATGTATTTAGCAGAAAATACAGATTTCCATTGTGAGAAAAAAAAATGACAATATTTACATCAAGCAGCCAGCACACTATTCTCAAGGGAAAAGTCTTAGTAAAAGATAAAGAAAAAGAAAACTTGTAGCACCTTTCATGACCTCGGGACATCCTACAGTGCTTTACAGCCATTAACATAGTTTTGAAGTGCAGTCACTGTTATAATGTGGGAAATGTGGCATCATAGCAAGATCTCACAAACAGTAAATGAATTTTTTTGCGAGGAGCAGCTTTGACAGAAGGAGGTGCGGAGCGAACTTACAGCTGAGCGGTCAATTTCAGTGTAAGTTACAAGTTAATCCCCTTTTGTTTCGGAGGACCAGGGGACTGCTGGGTAAGGGAAAACTATTTATTTGGGCAGTGGCAGTACCCGAGACACTACACGTGTAGTGTCTCCCACCCACCCTCCTCTAACCAAAAACAAAGGACTCTGGTGTGTTGATAAGGCAAGCTTTTTATTTAAAAAGTTCCGTCCGTCGGATTGCTAAGCGAACAAGTTTTGCCTTTTTTTTTTGGTTTTTCAGTAGACTTGTTGGGAATCTAGAATAGTGGGAATGGAGGTTAAGGCAGTTGTATGTTCCTCCTGCAGAATGTGGGAGGTAAGGGTCGCCAAGAGTGTCCCTGCTGACTGCATCTGCGGGAAGTGCACCCAACTCCAGCTCCTCGCAGACCGCGTTAGGGAACTGGAGCTGGATGAACTTCGGATCATTCGGGAGGCGGAGGGGATTATTGACAGGAGTTATAGGGAGACAGTCACACCTCAGGTAAAAGAAGTAGATGGGTTACCGTCAGGGGAAGGAGAGGGAACCAGAAGGCAGTGCAGGGATCCCCTGTGGCCGTTTCCCTCAACAACAGGTATACGGTTTTGGATACTGTTGCGGGGGACGACTTACCAGGGGTAAGCAATGGGGTACAGGTCTCTGGCACAGAGTCTGTCCCTGTTGCTCAGAAGGGAAAGGGGAAGAGGAGCAGAGCATTAGTCATTGGGGACTCCATAGTTAGGGGAACAGATAGGAGGTTCTGTGGGAACGAGAGAGACTCACGGTTGGTGTGTTGCCTCCCAGGTGCCAGGGTACGTGATGTCTCGGATCGTGTTTTTGGGATCCTTAAGGGGGAGGGGGAGCAGCCCCAAGTCGTGGTCCACATAGGCACCAACGACATAGGTAGGAAGAGAGATGGGGATTTAAGGCAGAAATTCAGGGAACTAGGGTGGAAGCTTAGAGCGAGAACAACCAGAGTTGTTATCTCTGGGTTGTTGCCCGTGCCACGTGCTAGCGAAGAGAGGAATAGGGAGAGAGAGGAGTTGAACACGTGGCTGCAGGGATGGTGTAGGAGGGAGGGTTTTGGTTTCCTGGATAATTGGGGCTCTTTCTGGGGTAGGTGGGACCTCTACAAACAGGATGGTCTTCACCTGAACCAGAGGGGTACCAATATCCTGGGGGGGAGATTTGTTAGTGCTCTTCGTGGGGGTTTAAACTAAATCAGCAGGGGAATGGGAACCTAAATTGTAGTTCCAGTGTACAGGCTGTTGAGAGTAGTGAGGTAGGGGATAAGGTTACAGGGACGCAAGAGGGTACTGGCAAGCAAGAACTTGGTTTAAAGTGTGTCTACTTCAACGCCAGGAGCATCCGGAATAAGGTGGGTGAGCTTGCAGCATGGGTTGGTACCTGGGATCCTGATGTTGTGGCCATTTCGGAGACATGGGTAGAGCAGGGGCAGGAATGGATGTTGCAGGTTCCGGGATTTAGATGTTTCAGTAAGAACAGAGAAGAGGGTAAAAGAGGGGGGGGGGGTGGCATTGTTAATCAAGGAAAGTATTACAGCGGCAGAAAGGACGTTTGAGGACTCGTCTACTGAGGTAGTATGGGGCGAGGTTAGAAACAGGAGAGGAGAGGTCACCCTGTTGGGAGTTTTCTATAGACCTCCGAATAGTTCCAGAGATGTAGAGGAAAGGATAGCGAAGATGATTCTCGACAGGAGCGAGAGTAACAGGGTAGTGGTTATGGGGGACTTTAACTTTCCAAATATTGACTGGAAATACTATAGTTCGAGTACTTCAGATGGGTCTGTTTTTGTCCAGTGTGTGCAGGAGGATTTTCTGACACAGTATGTTGACAGGCCAACCAGGGGCGATGCCACATTGGATTTGGTACTGGGTAATGAACCCGGCCAGGTGTTAGATTTAGATGTAGGTGAGCACTTTGGCGATAGTGATCACAATTCGGTTAGGTTTACCTTAGCGATGGGCAGGGACAGGTATATACCGCAGGGCAAGAATTATAGCTGGGGGAAAGGAAATTATGACACGATTAGGCAAGATTTAGGATGTGTAGGATGGGGAAGGAAACTGCAGGGGATGGGCACAAACGAAATGTGGAGCTTATTCAAGGAGCAGCTAATGCGTGTCCTTGATAAGTATGTACCTGTCAGGCAGGGAGGAAGTTGTCGAGCGAGGGAGCCGTGGTTTACTAAAGAAGTTGAAGCGCTTGTCAAGAGGAAGAAGGCGGCTTATGTTAGGATGAGACGTGAAGGCTCAGTTAAGGCGCTTGAGAGTTACAAGCTAGCCAGGAAGGATCTAAAGGGAGGGCTAAGAAGAGCAAGGAGAGGACACGAGAAGTCATTGGCGGATAGGATCAGGGAAAACCCTAAGGCTTTCTATAGGTATATCAGGAATAAAAGAATGACTAGAGTTAGATTAGGGCCAATCAAGGATAGTAGTGGGAAGTTGTGTGCGGAATCAGAGGAGATAGGGGAAGCGTTAAATGAATATTTTTCGTCAGTATTTACAGTAGAGAAAGAAAATGTTGTCGAAGAGAATACTGAGATACAGCCTACTAGGCTAGATGGGATTGAGATTCACAAGGAGGAGGAGTTAGCAATTTTGGAAAGTGTGAAAATAGATAAGTCCCCTGGGCCAGATGGGATTTATCCTAGGATTCTCTGGGAAGCCAGGGAGGAGATTGCAGAGCCGTTGTTGTTGATCTTTATGTCGTCGTTGTCGACAGGAGTAGTGCCGGAAGACTGGAGGATAGCAAATGTTGTCCCCTTGTTCAAGAAGGTGAGTAGAGACAGCCCTGGTAATTATAGACCTGTGAGCCTTACTTCAGTTGTGGGTAAAATGTTGGAAAAGGTTATAAGAGATAGGATTTATAATCATCTTGAAAAGAATAAGTTCATTTGCGATAGTCAGCACGGTTTTGTGAAAGGTAGGTCGTGCCTCACAAACCTTATTGAGTTTTTCGAGAAGGTGACCAAACAGGTGGATGAGGGTAAAGCCGTGGATGTGGTGTATATGGATTTCAGTAAGGCGTTTGATAAGGTTCCCCACGGTAGGCTATTGCAGAAAATACGGAAGTATGGGGTTGAAGGTGATTTAGAGCTTTGGATCAGAAATTGGCTAGCTGAAAGAAGACAGAGGGTGGTGGTTGATGGCAAATGTTCATCCTGGAGTTTAGTTACTAGTGGTGTACCGCAAGGTTCTGTTTTGGGGCCACTGCTGATTGTCATTTTTATAAACGACCTGGAAGAGGGTGTAGAAGGGTGGGTTAGTAAATTTGCGGATGACACGAAGGTCGGTGGAGTTGTGGATAGTGTCGAAGGGTGTTGTAGGGTACAGAGGGACATAGATAGGCTGCAGAGCTGGGCTGAGAGATGGCAAATGGAGTTTAATGCGGAGAAGTGTGAGGTGATTCACTTTGGAAGGAGTAACAGCAATGCAGAGTACTGGGCTAATGGGAAGATTCTTGGTAGTGTAGATGAGCAGAGAGATCTTGGTGTCCAGGTACATAAATCCCTGAAAGTTGCTACCCAGGTTAATAGGGCTGTTAAGAAGGCATATGGTGTGTTAGCTTTTATTAGTAGGGGGAGCCACGAGGTCATGATGCAGCTGTACAAAACTCTGGTGAGGCCGCACCTTGAGTATTGCGTGCAGTTCTGGTCACCGCATTATAGGAAGGATGTGGAAGCTTTGGAAAGGGTGCCGAGGAGATTTACTAGGATGTTGCCTGGTATGGAGGGAAGGTCTTACGAGGAAAGGCGGAGGGACTTGGGATTGTTTTCGTTAGAGAGAAGGAGGAGGAGAGGTGACTTAATAGAGACATACAAGATAATCAGAGGGTTAGATAGGGTGGATAGTGAGAGTCTTTTTCCTCGGATGATGATGGCAAACACGAGGGGACATAGCTTTAAGTTGAGGGGTGAAAGATATAGGACAGATGTCAGAGGTAGTTTCTTTACGCAGAGTAGTAGGGGCGTGGAACGCCCTGCCTGCAACAGTAGTAGACTCGCCAACTTTAAGGGCATTTAAGTGGTCATTGGATAGATATATGGATGAAAATGGAATAGTGTAGGTCAGATTGTTTCACAGGTCGGCGCAACATCGAGGGCCGAAGGGCCTGTACTGCGCTGTAATGTTCTAATCTAATCTAATAAAATTATGATGAGAAGCGATGTTGGTTGAGAGATAAATGTTTGCTAGGACACTGGCGAGAACTTGCCTGCTCCTCTTTGAAATAGTGCTATGGGATCGTTCATGTCCACCTGAGGGGGCAAATAGGGCCTCCGTTTACCCTCTCATCTGAAAGATGACACCTCAAATGGCGCATCACTCCTTCAGAATTGCACTGGAGTGTCAGCCTAGATTTTGTGCTCTAGTCTCTGGAGTGGGACTCAGAGGCAGGAGCACTCGGACAGCACCACATCTGAAACTGGTAGCAGATAAAATGAGGGGACACTGGTCTTAATGTGACTAGCATTGCATCTATTTCAGATACAAGAACAAAAACTAGCTGAGAGTCTAATCATAGAAAGTTTAAGGCACAGAAAGAGGCCACTTGGCCCATCGTGTCTATGCCGGCTGAAAGACAATCCACCCATTCTGATCCCACCTTCCAGCATTTGGTCTGTAGTCCTATAGATTACGGCATTTGAGGTGAACACCCAGACTCCTTTTGAATGACTTGAGGGTTTATGCCTCAACTACCCTTTCAGGCAGTGAGCTCCAGACTGCCACCACCCTCTGGGTGAATAATCTTTTCCTCAACTCCCCTCTAATTTTTCCACCAGTCACTTTAAATCTATGCCCCCTCGTCACTGACCTCTCTGCTAAGGTAAATAGGCCCTTCACCTCCACTATCCAGGCCTCTCACAATTTTGTACATTTCAATCAGATCTCCCCTCAGCTTTCTCTTTTCCAAGGACAACAACCCCAGCCTATCCAATCTTTCCTCATAGCTGCATTTTTGCAGTCCTGGCAACAGCCTCGTAAACCTCCTCTTTACCCTCTCTAGTGCAATTATATCCTTTCTGTAATGAGGTGACCAGAACTGCACACAGTCCTCAAGTTGTGGCCTAATCACTCCAGTTCCAGCATAACCTCCCTGCTCTTGTATTCTATACCTCGGCTAATAAAGGAAAGGATTCCATATGCCTTCTTAACCACCTTATCGACCTGTCCTGCTACCTTCAGGGATCTGTGGACATTCACTCCAAGGTCCCTCACTTCCTCTAGACTTCTCAATATTTTCCCATTAATCGTTTATTCCTTTTCCTTGTTTAACCTCCCCAAATGCATCACCACACACTTCTCCAGGTTGAATTCCATTTGCCATTTTTCTGCCCATCTGACCAGACCATCAATATCTTCCTGCAGCCTACAGCTATCCTCCTCACTATCTACCACACGGCCAATCTTTGTGTCTTCTGCAAAGTTCTTGATCATACCCCCTACATTTAAGTCCAAATCGTTAATATATACCACAAAAAGCAGGGGACTCAGTACTAAGCCCTGTGGAATGCCACTGGAAACAGCCCTCCAGTTGCAAAAACAGCCAACAATTACCCTTTGTTTCCTGCCACTGAACCAACTTTGTATGCACCTTGCTGCATTTCTCTGGATCCCATGGGATTAAAAAAAAAAAAATAACTTGCCTGCCATGTGGGACCTCGTCAAAAGCCTTGCTAAAATCCATGTAGACCACATCAACTGCACTATCCTCATCTATCTTCCTTCTTACTTCTTCAAAAAATTTGATCAAGTTGGTCAGACATGATCTTCCCTTAACAAATCCATGCTGACTATCCTTGATTACCCTGTGCTTTTCTATGTGACAGTTTATCCTATTTCTCAGAATAGATTCCAATAATTTGCACACTACTGAGGTTAGACTGACTGACCTGTAATTATTCGGTATATCCGTCGCTCCCTTTTTAAACGGAGGTACAACATTAGCAGTTCTCCAATCCTCCGGCACCACACCTGCATCCAGCGATGACTGGGAAATTATGATCAGACCTTCCGCTATTTCCTCTCTAGCTTCTTTTAACAGCTTGGGATGTATTTCATCCAACCCTGGTGATTGATCAACTTTCAAGGATACCAATCCCATTTATACATCCTCTCTCCCTACGTTGATCACATCCAATACTTCACACCCCTCTTCCTTAAGTACAATATCTGCACAGTCCCCCTCTTTTGTGATGTCTGATGCAAAGCATTCATTAACACCACCAACATCTTCTGTCCTTACACATAGGTTGCCCTCCTTGGTCTTTTATGGGCCCTACTCTCTCAGTTATCCTCTTACTCTTAATGTATTGATAAAACATCTTTGAGCTCACCTTGATTTTGCTCACCAATATTCTTCATGCCGTCTCTTTGCATTCCTAATTCCCTTTTTGATCTTATCCCTCCACTTTCTATACTCCTCTCGGCTTTCTGTAGTATTGAGTTCTCGGTGTCGGACATAAGCTCTCCTTTTCTGCCTTACCTTAATGCTGAGTCATTTATTCAAAGACTATTGAGGGAGTACGGAATGATCCGTGCCTCCCATTTAAGTATTTTATTGCTAATGTAATAACCATTATACGCGTGCCACAATAATTTTTATGTTTACAACACCATCCTTTAGATTATTCGATTAAAAAAATACCTGATTGGATGTTTTTGTAAACCAGGCAGACTTTCCCATTCCCGTTGCAACAATCCAGCTCAAATATTCGACACTGCAAATTAAAATGGGGCTTCTCCAAAGGTTCTTCTTTACCTTTTTAAAACAAAAAGTCTAATATTAGAGATATAAAAGCCACATATATATTAGTGACCTAGACCTTGATGTACAGAGCACAATTTGAAATTTACAGATGCTACGAAACTTGGAACGATTGTGAACTGTGAGGAGGAAAGTGTAGAACTTCTAAAGGACATAGACAAGTTGAGGGAATGGGCGGACAAGTGGCAGATGAAGTTCGATGCGGAGAAATATGAAGCCATTCATTTTGGTAGGAAGAACATGGAGAGAAAATATAAAGTGTACAACTCTAAAGGGGATGCAAGAGCAAAGGGACCTGGGGGCATATGTGCATAAGTCATTGAAGGTGGCAGGACGGACTGAGAGAGCGGTTAATAAAGCATACAGCATCCTGTGCTTTCTTAATAGGGGCATAGAGTTCAAGAGCAAGGTCAAGCTAAACTTGTATAAGAGACTAGTCCGGCCTCAGCTGGAGTATTGTGTCCAGTTCTGTGCGCTGCACTTTAGGAAAGATGCGAAGGCATTGGAGACAGTACGGAAAAGATTCACAAGAAGTGTTCCCGGTATGAAGACAGATTGGAGAAGTTGGGACTGTTTTCCTTGGAGAAGAGAAGGCTGAGAGGAGATTTGATAGAGGCATTCAGAAATATGAGGGGTCTGGAGAGAGTGGATAGGGAAAAACTGTTCCCACTCATGAAAGGATCGAGAACAAGAGGGCACAAATTTAAAGTGATTGTCAAAAGAAGCAAAAGCTACAGGAGGAAAAACTTCAAGCAGCGAGTGGTTAGGATCTGGAATGCACTGCCTGAGAGAGTGATGGAGGCAGGCTCAATCAAGGCATTCAAAAGGAATTAGACTGGTACCTGAGAAGGAAGAATGTGCAAGGTTACAGGGAGAAGGCAGGGGAATGGCATTAGGTGAATTGCTAACTTGGAGAGCCAGTGCACACAATATGGGCCAAATGGCCTCCTTCTGTGCTGTAACAATTCTGTGATTCCGTGATGAATATTTCTGAGGGTTTTGTTGACAATATTTGTGTCCTTGGAATAAATTTTGCTTTCTTGCTAACAAAGCATGGTAACAATGAAAATAAATTCAATAAAACTTTATTAATATGTTCACTAGTATTTTGTACATGATCCTCAAAACCCTTCCATATTACCATCTTTAAATGCCATGAGATAACAGCAAACTAATTCTGTAGCACGAAAGGATAATTTATTTTTTTTAAAACTGCAGTTGCTTAGAAAGAGTGTGAAATTTATATTCCCATTGCAATCATTTCAGTTTGATCAGCTGTAAGTTTTTAATAGTAGTCTAAATGATGTAATTCAGATATTTACTAAAAGAAACTGTGAAGTTACTGGCTTTACATAAAAATCTGCAAATGTAAATCTTAGAGGTTTGTAGTGCAGATAGAATGAAATAGTATTCCACGCTTTAAGGTGTTCATGTAAAGTTAAAACAGCTATCAAAATGGAAATAGACTATGTGGTGTCATATGATTAAAGGGAAAAGCCAAGGCCAGGGAGTATATTTTTGCTCAAAGTACTTCCTCCTTTTATAGTAAAAAGTATGCACTGTCATTGTTTTTGATTTTTAAAATGTTAATTTTCCTATCAGCATACAGATCCTTGAGCCGGATTTCTCCCTGCTAGGCTGCATCAATATTAATGATGGGGAACACCCCATTGTCGTATAGTAGCTTCACAGGAAATAGTGGTCATGTGTCTTTAGACTGGTCTGATAGCTGTTCTGGGGCCATAAGATCCTGGGAAACAAATCACTGGCTAGCTACTTTGAATCAAACTGGTTTCTAAATAGATCTCAGTGCTACTCTTCAGTGTAGCTATTTAAACCTGGAGTTTCAAATTTGAAACAAACACTATTTTACTGATTAGATGACGATTTTTCAAAACAGTACCTTCATCATCTGTATCATTATCTAGGTCATCCAGAGTAGGTGCATTAGGCAGGCTGTAAATGGATGTTGTGCCCAGTCGACAAAGCATTGAAATGCTGTTGATTACCATTGTACCCAACTGCATGTTGTTGCCTAAGAGAGAAATACTACTTTATTGGTCAGAGAACAAAAACTTATATTTATATAGTGCCTTTAACGAATAGACACCAAGACACATAAGGAGATCTTAGATCATATGACCAAACACGGTCAAAGAGGTAGGTTTTAATGAGCGCCTTAAAGGAGGAAAGCAAGGTAGAGAGGCGGAGAGGTGCGGAGAGCATACTCCTGAGCTCAGGGCCTGGGCAACTGAAGGCGTTGGCACCAATGGTAGATCTATTAAAATTGGGGATGCTCAAGAAGTCAGAATTAGAGGGGCACAGCTATATCAGAGGGTTGTGGGGCTGGAGGAGATTGCAGAGATTGAGGGGGGGGGGAAACAAAAACAAAAAAGAACTCACTTTTGTCATTCATCACATGGTAAAACATACCTAGACATCCTGCTGCAGTACTAGCTTTATAATCTTATTATTTGTACAGCCACAAAAACTGATAGCTGCAGCAAAATTGCAATTCAATCTTTAGGTTTATTGATATTCACAAACCATTCAAACTTTTTTAAATTTTAAATTTGTGGTATCATCAGGTTAGTTAAGGCCACTGACTTCTTTATTTCCTATATTGTGTACTTTAACAAGCAACAATTACCAATGGAACAAGATGTAGTATAGCCATCTTTTTGGGTATACAAACAGAGATAAAAGTCAGCTTAGGATGAAGAATAAATTGCTCTTAAACAAAGTTACACAACCTTGATATCTCTTCACTGACTGGACATCCACTGTCTAATTTTCTTATTAAAATGACAGCATAAATGGTTATTTTCTTCCTCTTACCTATATATTAATCTTTTGAAAATCTAAATCATGCAGTACTTCCATTAAGAAAACCTAGTGAAAAAACCCTAATAAATAACTTTATACAGAACATTTCATGCCATCAGAACATTACAAAGCATTTTGCAGCCAATTAATTTATTTTTAAAATGTAGACTTTGTTTGGTAGAAAACTCAGCAGCAAGTTTTCATACATTAAGAACCAACAAACACCACTGGCGTGAATAAATCTGTTTTGATGATATTGGTTAAGGAATGAAGTTTGGCCAGGATACTGTGAGAAATCAGTTGCTGGAGAATCTTTTAAATCTAAATGGGCAGATGAGACCTTGGTTTAAGATCTCAGCTAAAAGAGGAAACTAATGTCTTCAGTAATTCATATAACTGAGTTTTAGCCTGGGCTAAAAGATTGCTAATTGCAAAATTGAGGCCAAAATCTTCTGGTATTCAAATAATTTAACAACTTGCATTTATATAGCACCTTTAATGCAGAAAAAGGCGCAAAGACATTTAACAAAGCTGCAACACATGCACCAAGCCGAAGGAGGAATGACCTATGGCTTGGTCAAAACGGTAGGTTTTCACGTGGTTCTTGAAGGAGGAAAGGGAGGAAAGTCTAGAGCATGTGGTCCAAATGGATGAAAGCATAAGTTGCACAAGTGAAGGAGGGAACGTTTAAGAGGCCACAGTCAGAAGAATGAAGAGTTTTGGCAGGGTTTGTCGGGACAGAGCAGGTTACAGAAATAGGGATGGGCAAGTGCATGAAGTGATGAAAACACAAGAATAAGAATTTTAAATTGTAGACAACTGGTGAACTAGGATTATTGTAGATCAGAAGGAACAGGGTTGATGTGTGAGTCAGATCTCTTACAGGATATAATATGGGCACCAGAATGCATTGGAATAGTTGAGACTGAAAGTATAAATGACCATTTCAGCAGCAGATGGGTTAAGATAGGGGCGGAGGCAGGCAATGTTACACAAGTGGAAGCCTTTATAATGGGGTTGGAAGCTCTCCCCCAAGTCAAATAGAACACAGGGATTGTGAACAGTCTGTTTCAGCCTGAGCAAATGCCCAAGTAGAGAGCTGGAATTAATGACGAGGGAACAGTGTTTATGTTGGGGCCGAAGGCAATAGCTTCAGTCTTCCCAATGTACAACTTGAGGAAATTGCACCTCATCCAAGGCTGGATGTCAGACAACCAGTCTGACAGAGAGTAAGCAAAAGGGTTGACAGTAGCGGTGGAGAGATGCAGCTGGCTGTTGCCAGTGCACATGTGGTAACTGTCCCCATTTCTGTGGGTGAGGTTGCCATGGCGCAGCACGTAGATAAGGACTTGGAGGGGACTAAGGACAGTTCTTTGGAGCATCCAAAAGTAACAGTGTAGGGAATGGGAAGAGAAGAGGAGCCAATGATGGAGATGCTCTCCTCCTCCACCTCTGAAGTCCTTGTCTCCAGTAAAATCTTCACCATCACATCCTTGTTATTCCCTGTCATAGCCTCTATCTTTACTGTAGGTTCAAGGGGTGCAAACTTGAGTCTCTCTGTGCACATCTGGTTTAGCCATCTATCAAGATCTGGCTGGATTATATCAAACACTGTCAGGCCTTGCTCTGCTCTGTCATAATTGCCCATTACTTCAAGATCATTTGGGAAAGCAAAGATACCCCTGGCTTCAACTGCCTACGAACATACGTACGAACATACGAATTAGGAGCAGCAGTAGGCCACTCGGCTCTTCGAGCCTGCTCCACCATTCAATAAGTTTGCAGATGACACCAAAATTGGTGGTATAGCGGACAGTGAAGAAGGCTGTCTAAGGTTACAACAGGATATAGATCAACTGGGAAACTGGGCAAGGCAGTGGCAAATGGAATTTAACGCAGACAAGTGCGAAGTGATGCATTCTGGGAAGTTAAACCAGGGCAGGACATATACAGTGAATGGCAGGGCCTTGGGGAGTGTTGTTGAGCAGAGACACCTTGGGGTGCAAGTACATAGTTCCCTGAAAGTGGCAACACAGGTAGACAGGGTGGTGAAGGCGTATGGCATGCTTGCCTTCATCAGCCGAGGCACTGAGTACAAGAGTTGGGACGTCATGTTACAGTTGTACATAACGTTGGTTAGGCCGCATTTGGAGTACTGTGTGCAGTTCTAGTCGCCGCACTACAGGAAAGAGGTGATTAAGCTCGAGAGGGTGCAGAAAAGATTCACCAGGATGTTGCCTGGTTTGGAGGGCTTGAGTTCTAAAGAGAGATTGGATAGGCTGGGTCTGTTTTCCCTGGAGCGAAGGAGGCCGAGAGGGGACATGATAGAGGTATATAAAATTATGAGAGGCTTGATAGGGTAGATAACCAGAGTCTGTTCCCCATGGTAGGGGTGACTAAAAACTAGAGGGCATAGATTTAAGATGAGAGGGAGGAGGTTTAAAGGGGATCAAAGGGGTAAATTTTTCACACAAAGAATAGTGGGTATCTGGAATGAGCTGCCTGAGGTGGTGGTGGAGGCAGGAACAGTAGCGACATTTAAGAGGCATCTGGACAGGTACTTGAATAAGCAAGGCATAGAGGGAAATGGAATTAATGCAGGCAGGTGGGATTAGTATAGATAGGCATTATAGTCGGCATGGACGCGGTGGGCCGAAGGGCCTGTTTCTATGCTGTACAACTATATGACTTTATAAGTTCATGCTTGAACTGATTACTCCACATTTCCACCTAACCCCGATAATCTTCCACCCCTTGAACCCTCCTTAAAATTCGTCCAGCTGGCCTTTCTACTCTCATCTTCAGTAAATATGACCTCCTGGACTTTGTCATGAAGATTGAGACCATTCATTTTTCTGCCTTTGCAGCATCGACCCTTTTTCGCTAAGCAACAAACCAAACATCCCTCAAGCCTTGCCTGTGCCCTAGTAGTGAAAGAGGGGCAAAGCGAGACAGCGAGAAAGGTAGTGCAAGAAAGATAGATAAAATACAGGAGAAGTGAACAATGTCTATCATCCAAATTTGATTTTTAAAAATATATTTGTGAAAAATGCACACAAGTCAAAAGTCTGAGGATAAAGGTTGGGGGACAGACAGAAGGAAGAGGTGGTGTAGTGGTAATGTCACTAGACCAGCAATGCAGAGGTCCAGGCTAGTGCTCTGAGGACATGGGTTCGTATACCACCACAGCAGATGGTGAAATTTGAATTAAATTTGGAATTAAAAAGCTAACCTAATGGTGACCATGACACCACTGTCGATTGTTGTAAAAGCCAGCTGCTGCACTAATATCCTTTATGGAAGAAATCTGCTGTCCTTACCTGGCCTGCATGTGACTCCAGACCCAGACTCTTAAAATGGCCTCTGAAATGGCCTAGCAAGCCACTCAGTTCAAGAGCAATTAGGGATGGAATAAATGCTGGCCTAGCCAGCAATGTCCAGATCCCATGAACGAATAAAAAAAAAACCACCTTGAGTGTCAGGGTATTGCAGGCTCTGGCCTTTGCCACTTGCCATTGTAGCGAAGGGGGATGGATAGGAGATTAAGGGAGGATGAGTGCTACTATTTGCATTGAATTATAACCAATTTTGTGGTATATGTAGATATCCTTGGGTAACTTGAGGTTCGACTTCCAGAACTTCACAGTGAACCTTACAAGTGACAAACAAGGCTTTCAATCCCTAACTTTGGGTTGGTTTTGAACACATCTCATGTTTAACACCACAGGGCGAATTCGGTTCTTCATTAGTCTCAGAGCACTTGTTTTCAAGAACCTACAAATTGTAGCATACGCACTTTTTCAGCTATATTAAAAATCTTCCATCTGTGCTGTCAATCTCATCCATTATAAATTCCTACGCCCAGATTTATAATGGAAATTGCCAGCGTAAACATGTCACATTATAATTACACTCTCCTGCTAGTGGAACGCTGAAATGCTACCACTAGCAGGAGAATGGAATTACTGTATGACAAGTTTACACGGGCAATTTCCATTCTAAATGTAAACGACACAGGAATTTATAATGGATATATAAAAATAAGGACAGAATATAGGACAACTAAAAAGAGGAATTAATTATTTATGTGTGCCCCTGGTACAATTATCCCACCTTCTAACCTTGCTTTATTTGAATACTACACTTGACTCCTGTGAGCATTGCCACAGGAGACTGATTAGTACAAATGGAAAAGAATTTGACCATATAAATGCACAAAGAAGCTTACTGGTCTTACCATCAAACTTTATACTCCAGGTCATCAAAAAGCCATCAGTCATTTGGTAAAAATTCCTCAGATCCTCTGGCAGCAAACAGCAATTCTTCTGCAAACAAACACCTAAATATTTCAGGTACAGGTTTCGATCTAAATTAAACAGTCCTAAACTAAGTGTTTCCTTATCATCTGAAGTATTTATAGATTATAAAAGCAAAATACTGCAGATGCTGGAAATCTGAACTAAAAACAAGAAATGCTGGAAATACTCAGCAGGTCTAGCAGCATCTGTGGAGAGAGAAGCATCCATCATAGGAACAACTTCAAGCGGTTTAAAAACCTGCCCTTAAATTCATTTTTTAAAATTTTAACCAGATTGTCAGTCACCATAAACTGGTGCATTTTCCACGGCAACACCTCTACCAGAGTCCACTTGTCAACCAATCAGCACTCTCTAGCCGTACAGTATAAATTTGTTGTTTCCCTTCCATTGGTATTCTTGTGAATTGTCCTGATGAGTGCATGACGAAAAGCTTTGACAAAATGTCTCTATTGTCAGCAATACTCAAGTTCTGTACTACCAAATGACTACATTTTAAGTTCTGAGAAACCATTTTGAACGATTTGATTGATTCAGTTTCTCATTTAAGAAAAAAGATTGGCAGATTTTTGCCACTTAGTTAAGTATTCAGACTTGTTACTATTTTATAAATACAAAATTTGAAGCAAACAAAGTGAAATGCCTGAAAGTGTGTGTGAAAGTGCTGTTTTAATATAATTAGCAGATCTCCTCAGGTATTGCACATGTTAAATTGGATGATGTATTTTTATAATGACAGAATTTCATACAATAAAATGCACAACATATTTTTCTGTTACGAAGGTAGAGCTGTGTTTAAGGTGGCTTGTCCCTTTGATTATAAGAAGTAGACACAAAACTGTATGCTGTTTGGGCAGGTAACTTTGCGATTTTATGTTTCAGCTGAGTAGCATTCAGCATTTTAAGATATTACACAACTAAACAAAATGTAACATATCTACACACTGATGTACTTTTTCCATGTCATACTGATGGGATGAGGTGTTTTAAAAGGACAGGAACATTTTCACAGGTTAAACTGAATTGCCTCAATTTTCTGATCAAGTTCAAGAAAAAGGAAGAAGCAGGGTAGCCTATGAGGTGGCCAGAAACTCTGGTTTGATTTACAATAATAGTAAAAAGCAAAAATAAATGAAAACTAGTATCACTGGAACTCCAGCCTTGGAACCCTTGCAAGTTGTCCAACAAACTCAGTGTGATCACCAAGATCACATAGAAGATGATGACCGCATAGGAATGCATTTACTGAATATATTGCTAAATTGAATCCCAAGAAACAATTAAACAGGTTCTCAATGTGCTGATGAGGGACCTGGAATGACACAGAGAAAAAGGAAGATAAATAGATCAGATATAACCGACACAGCAAGTGGTGAAAGTTTGAAATGGACCATCTGGAGAAACAAGCAAGCAAGGTTGACAAAATCAATAATTTACGAAGGAGCTTGAAAGATATCTGGGGGAGAAAAAAAAAAATCGATTGAGTGATAGAGGTAGTGAACTATGCAATCTGGTTTTGAATTTGTACTACATTACATAGGAATGTACAACTGCCATGTTTATACAGAGCAACTGTTATGCATTGTGGGAAAAGTTCTTCCAAACAAAAAGTGATCTGGATATACAAAATTTAATTCTGAAAACTTATAATAAAACAGATTAAAGGGCTTAATTGACGGTATGTTTTAGCCTTTAATGGGACAGGCTGTTATCCTAGTAGATATGGCAATTACATTTACAACTGACTTGCAAATTGGGAAATGTTAAATGGACAAGGCTAAAGGCCAAATGGAAACAAAGGTCTGTTCTTAAATTGGAACTTCTATGATTCTATGAGAACGTCAAGAAATATCAACTACTTAAAAAGAACATGGAAGCATGAAGGTCATAACAAAGTTGACGACAGCAATTCGGCAACAAAGACTGTGCTAAGAATTGGGACACCTATGATAAAAATTCCCCATAATCCAGCACATTTTGAAACCACAATTAAAAATATATAAGAATGGTGATCATTAGCAAAGAGCACCAATGACTTCTTAATATAACGTGGTGCAATATACGGTAGAAAATATTGCTATACATACAGAATGTAGAATGTTTTTAGTTTTAGTTATACAGCACTGAAACAGGCCCTTCAGCCCACCGAGTCTGTGCCGACCATCAACCACCCATTTATACTAATCCGACACTAATTCCATATTCCTACCACATCCCCACCTGTCCCTATATTTCAATACCACCTACCTATACTAGGGGCAATTTATAATGGCCAATTTACCTATCAACCTGCAAGTCTTTTGGCATGTGGGAGGAAACCGGAGCACCTGGAGGAAACCCACGCAGACACAGGGAGAACTTGCAAACTCCACACAGGCAGTACCCAGAATTGAACGTGGGTCGCTGGAGCTGTGAGGCTGCGGTGCTAACCACTACGCCACTGTGTCGCCCGAATATTGTATTGTATAGAATATTGTATTCATGACAGTTACAAGAATTTTGTCAAGTAAAAAAGAAAAAGCTACAAGGCTAGGCTACTATTGATATAATTGTTTAAGTGACAATATTTAGTATTGTCAATGCTGTGACTTTTTATTTATTACGCACATTTTCTCTGAAGTTTAGCGTGCTAAGTGACAATTAATAATCAACTTTATTTTTCGTTTAGCTGCGTTATTAGCAAATGTAAATGTCAGTGACATATCAGAACAATGCCTTGAATTAACAGGAACAAAGTATTGGAGCTTCAAAACATTATCATCTCTATAAAATAATCCCTTCCAAGAAATGTATCAAAAGGTAGATATACAGTTCAGATCCAAAGCAAAAATGTGAGCCTGTTCACCTGCTCCCATGAGATGATCATATGACGCTCTGCTGGTTCCTTTTCCACATATCTAACTTCTGTCACACCAGGTCGACTTTCTAAAATGTCAGAAGTAATAGTAAAAGGGTTTATAGACATCTTTATCACTGTATTTCGATTGACTTGTTAACAGCAGCTGTCTCTATTTAACATTCATAGCATCTCACCAATTTGACACCTTAAAACACAACATTAAAGAAGTCTTGATATTCTAAAATAAAAACAGAAAATGTTGGAAATAGTCAGCAGGTCTGGCAACATCTGTGGTAAGAGAAACAGAATTAACATTTCAGGTCCATGACCTTTCAGCAGATGTTCTGACGAAACATCATTGATCTGAAACATTAACTCTGTTTCTCTATAGATGCTGCCAGTCCTGCTGAGTATTTCCAACATTTTCCGTTTTTATTCCAGATTTCCAGCATCTGCAGTACTTTGATCTTGATGTTCTGGCCGTCACATTATTGCAGCATAGCGCAACACACTAAACACTGAATTACAGCTAAAACATTTAGTAGCATCTTTGCTTCTTTCAAATGGCTTATTTTAGGAGATTGCCAACTTTTTGATTTAAAAGAGATATTGTACCACATGAACCTGAATTGCTGTCCAATTTTTAAATATATAAAACATAATGACTTCAAATGAAGTTACTAATTTAGCAGGAAACTACAGACCAGTTAGCTTAACATCCGCCATAGGGAAAATTTTAGAAGCTATTATTAAAGAGGTCATAGCAGGACACTTGGAAAAATTCAAGGCAATCAGGCTGAGGCAACATGGTTTTGTGAAAGGGAAATCATGCTTAACCAATTTATTAGTGTTCTTTGAAGTAACATATCATAGAATTATACAGCACAGAAACAGGCCCTTCGGCCCATTGTGTCTGTGCTGGCCATCAAGCACCTAACTATTCTAGTCCCATTTTCCAGCACTTGGCCCGTAGCCTTGTATGCTATGGCGTTTCAAGTGCTCATCTAAATACTTCTTAAATGTTGTGAGGATTTCTGCCTCTATCACCACTTCAGGCAGTGTGTTTCAGATTCCAACCATCCTCTGGGTGAAAACATTTTTCCTCAAATCCCCTGTAAACCTCCTGCACCTTACCTTAAATCTATGCCCCTTGGTTACTGACCCCTCCCTAAGGGAAAACGTTTCTTCCTATCTAACCTATCAATGCCCCTCATAATTTTGTATACCTCAATCATGTCCCCCCTCATCCTTCTCTGTTCGAAGGAAAACAACCCTAGCCTTTTCAGTCTCTCTTCATAGCTGAACTGCTCCAGCCCAGGCAACATCCTGGTGAATCTCCTCTGCACCCTCTCCAGTGCAATCACATCCTTCCTATAGTGTGGTGCCCAGAACTGTACACAGTACTCCAGCTGTGCTGTGGATAAAGGGGAACCGGTGGATGTACTGTACTTAGATTTCCAGAAGGCATTTGATAAGGTGCCACATCAAAGGTTATTGTGGAAAATAAAAGTTCATGGTGTAGGGAGTAACATTTTGGCATGAATAGAAGATTGGCGAGCTAACAGGAAACAGAGAGTAGGCATAAATGGGTCATTTTCTGGTTGGCAAGATGCAATGAGTGGAGTGACACAGGGATCAGTGCTTGGGCCTCAACATTTTACAATTTGTTTAAATGACTTGGATGAAGACACCAAAGGTATGGTTGCTAAATTTGTTGATGACACAAAGATAGGTAGGGAAATAAATTGTGAAGAGGACATAAGGAAGCTACAAAGGGATATAGATAGGTTAAGTGAGTGGGCAAAGATCTGGCAAATGGAGCATAATGTGGGAAAATGTGAAATTGTCCATTTTGGCAGGAAGAATAAAAAAGCATAATGGTGAGAGACTGATTGTTCTGAGATGCAGAGGGATCTGGGTGTCCTAGTGTATGAATCAAAAAAGGTTAGTATGCAGGTACAGCAAGTAATTAGGAAAGCTAATAGAATGTTATTTGTGAGGGGAATTGAATACAAAAGTAGGGAGATTATGTTTCTGTTATACAGGGCATTGCTGAGACCACATATGGAATACTGTGTACAGTATTGGTCTCCTTATTTAAAGTAATGATGTAAATGTGTTGGAAGCAGTTTAGAGAAGGTATACTAGACTAATACCTGGAATGCGCAGGTTGTCTTACGAGGAAAGGTTGGAAAGGCTAGGCTTGTATCTGCTGGAGTTTAGGAGAGTAAGAGGTGACTCGATTGAAACACAAGATTCTGAGGGGTCTTGATAGGGTGGATGTGGAAAAGATGTTTCCTCTTGTGCAAGAATCTAGACGTAGGGGCACTGTTTAAAAATAAGGGGTCACCCATTTAAGACAGAGAGAAGAAATTTTTTCTCTCAGAGGGTCATGAGTCTTTGAAATTCTCTTCCTCAAAAGGCTGTGGAAGCAGAGTCTTTGAATATTTTTAAGGCAGAGGTAGATAAACTCGTGACAAGCAAGGGGTTGAAAGTAAAGCCTGGCTCGGTTATAAAATGAAAACCCGACCCCGACAAGAATATCCTTCATTCATTCTGGCAGCAGGCTATTCCTGCAGATGGAGTTGTAGGGAATCATGGGTAAGCCTGATCCTGTGACTTCCCGGAAGCAGCAGTGTCCAGCCTGACCCTACCTGAGCCCGAATGCTGGACTTGGAATATGGACCTGATCCAATCTGAACCAGACATATGTAGTCGGGTAGCCAGGCTTTAGTTGAAAGGTTATGGGGGTAGGCAGGAATGTGGAGTTGAGGTTACAATCAGATCAGCCGTGATCTTATTGAATGGCGGAGGAGGCGCGAGGGGCTGAGTGGTCTACTCCTGCTCCTAATTCGCATGTTCATATAATTCTGACCAGTCAATCATTTCCTAGCACTCTCTCAATATGTTTCATGACAAGCTGCTTCCTTGAAGTGCAAGTGATGGCCACAGAAGCACACATCTTATCTGAAGTCTACAATTTTCTTTATTTGCGTGATTAGGGAAGAAAAATCAAAATGATTATGTAAACACACATACTGTTATGGTCAAGTGAGATGGGGTTGAAGGGCTTCCCTCTTTTCCCTCTCCTTGTTAGACCACAACAGATTTAATTCTTTCTTAATGTGGATGTACAGGCCAATTCAGTAGGTGTTTGATTACTTACTTGTTATGGTCATAACTCAAGAAAACTTGTCTGATTGGTTCGCGTTAAAGAAAAAGGTTAACTCTACCGCACCTAAACCGAACTAATAAAATAATAAACTAGACGCCAACTTTCACACACAAATAGGTTAGAGTGGGGAAAGGTAGATTGGTTCAGTTAGAGTCCATAAAAAACGTCTACAGTCTGTGGAGTATGGCTATTCGGCTGGCTTTTAGTTTGAAGAGGTCGATGACTGGTTTGGTGAGAGGGTGAGATAGACCCCCACTTAGGGTCTGCTCATGTCAGAGTCCAGTTGCTTCTCCTCTGCTGCAGAGTAAACACCAGCTTAAAACTACAGATGGGGAGGGGCTTGTCACATGACAGTCACTCAGGCATTCAAACATAGCAGTTAGCAGTCGTGTAATACAGAAAAAAAATTCACCCTGCTAGACCTGGTGCAGCCAACCCTCTACTCCCATAAACTCCTGAGAGGGGAGACATATCTGAGCCCAATCTAGGAAAACCTGAAATTCCTCTTTGAATCCTTAAGGCAATCAAGCAAATTATCAGTAGACCACTGTAATTAGTTACATGTTTCAGTATAAAGCATGGCTACCCGACCTGAACCCAACCAGACCCGACCTGTGTCGGGTCTCTCATTCGTGCTCGGGTCAGGTCAGGCTGGACACGGACACAGTGCTGCTTTGCTCAGGGAGGGAACTTCTGCACAATTCTGCAGGAATAGCCTGCTGCTGGAATGGAGGATCACAACATTTGGACAAGGCATGTTTGATATGATTAACTTTATTACTGTAGTCGGGTCGGATGCGGGAAAAAAATATCAAAGGACTCGAGCCTGGGTTGGGGCTGGATGTGGTCGGGTTGGGTTTCAATTTCATACCCGAGCAGACCTTTATTTCAGTAATGTTCTCCCAAGGGTGATCGCTGTCTGTACTTTCTAACGTCAAACATAAGTCTTTGTTTACATATATACATGCCCCCGGGATCCAAACAGAATTGTTATAGTGCAGAAGGAGGCCATTCAGCCTATAGTGTCTGCACTGGCTCTCCGAAAGAGCAATTCATTTCGTGCCATTCCCCCGCCTTCTCCCTGTAACCCTGCACATTCTTCCTTTTCATGCAAGTCTAATTACCTTTGAATGCTTCAGTTGAACCTGCCTCCACCACACTCTCAGGCAGTGCATTCCAGAGCTTAACCACTCACTGTATAAAAATGTTTTTCCTCATGTCGCTTTTGCTTCTTTTACCAAATACTTTAAATCTGTGCCCTCTCGTTCTCGATCCTGTCACAAGTGGGAACAGTTCCTCGTTATCTACTCTGTCCAGATCCTTCATGATTTTGAATACCTCTATCAAATCACCTCTCAGCCTTCTCTTCTCCAAGGAAAACAGTCCTAACATCTCCAATCTATCTTCATAACTGAAGTTTCCCATCCCTAGAACCATTCTTGTGAATCTTTTCTGTACTCTCTCCAATGTCCTCACATCTTTCCTAAAGTGCGGCGCCCAGAACTGGACGCAATACTCCAGCTGAGGCTGAACTAGTGTCTTATACACGTTCAATATAACTTCCTTGTTCTTGTACCCTATGCCCCTATTGATAATACCCAAGATACTGTATGCTTTATTAACCGCTCTCTCAACCTGTCCTGCCACCTTCAATGGCCTATGCACATATACACCGTCACTCTGCTCCTGCACTCCTTTAGAATTGTTCCCTTTATTCTATATTGTTTCTCTGTGTTCTTCCTGCAAAAATGAATCACTTCACATTTCTCTGCATTGAACTTCATCTGCCACCTATTCGCCCATTCTTGTTGATGTCCTTTTGCAGTTCTACACTATCCTCCTTACAGTTCACAATGCTTTCAAGTATAGTATCATCTGAAAACTTAGAAATTGTGCCCTGTATGCCAAGGTCGAGGTCATTAATTCTTTTTTTTCTTTTGGGCCTCCTTATCTCGAGAGACAATGGATACGCGCCTGGAGGTGGTCAGTGGTTTGTGAAGCAGCGCCTGGAGTGGCTATAAAGGCCAATTCTGGAGTGACAGGCTCTTCCACAGGTGCTGCAGAGAAATTTGTTTGTTGGGGCTGTTGCACAGTTGGCTCTCCCCTTGCGCCTCTGTCTTTTTTCCTGCCAACTACTAAGTCTCTTCGACTCGCCACAATTTAGCCCTGTCTTTATGGCTGCCCGCCAGCTCTGGCGAATGCTGGCAACTGACTCCCACGACTTGTGATCAATGTCACACGATTTCATGTCGCGTTTGCAGACGTCTTTATAACGGAGACATGGACGGCCGGTGGGTCTGATACCAGTGGCGAGCTCGCTGTACAATGTGTCTTTGGGGATCCTGTCATCTTCCATGCGGCTCACATGGCCAAGCCATCTCAAGCGCCGCTGACTCAGTAGTGTGTATAAGCTGGGGGTGTTGGCCGCTTCAAGGACTTCTGTGTTGGAGATATAGTCCTGCCACCTGATGCCAAGTATTCTCCGAAGGCAGCGAAGATGGAATGAATTGAGACGTCGCTCTTGGCTGGCATACGTTGTCCAGGCCTCGCTGCCGTAGAGCAAGGTACTGAGGACACAGGCCTGATACACTCGGACTTTTGTGTTCCGTGTCAGTGCGCCATTTTCCCACACTCTCTTGGCCAGTCTGGACATAGCAGTGGAAGCCTTACCCATGCGCTTGTTGATTTCTGCATCTAGAGACAGGTTACTGGTGATAGTTGAGCCTAGGTAGGTGAACTCTTGAACCACTTCCAGAGCGTGGTCGCCAATATTGATGGATGGAGCATTTCTGACATCCTGCCCCATGATGTTCGTTTTCTTGAGGCTGATGGTTAGGCCAAATTCATTGCAGGCAGACGCAAACCTGTCGATGAGACTCTGCAGGCATTCTTCAGTGTGAGATGTTAAAGCAGCATCGTCAGCAAAGAGGAGTTCTCTGATGAGGACTTTCCGTACTTTGGACTTCGCTCTTAGACGGGCAAGGTTGAACAACCTGCCCCCTGATCTTGTGTGGAGGAAAATTCCTTCTTCAGAGGATTTGAACGCATGTGAAAGCAGCAGGGAGAAGAAAATCCCAAAAAGTGTGGGTGCGAGAACACAGCCCTGTTTCACACCACTCAGGATAGGAAAGGGCTCTGATGAGGAGCCACCATGTTGAATTGTGCCTTTCATATTGTCATGGAATGAGGTGATGATACTTAGTAGCTTTGGTGGACATCCGATCTTTTCTAGTAGTCTGAAGAGACCACGTCTGCTGACGAGGTCAAAGGCTTTGGTGAGATCAATGAAAGCAATGTAGAGGGGCATCTGTTGTTCACGGCATTTCTCCTGTATCTGACGAAGGGAGAACAGCATGTCAATAGTCGATCTCTCTGCACGAAAGCCACACTGTGCCTCAGGGTAGACGCGCTCGGCCAGCTTCTGGAGCCTGTTCAGAGCGACTCGAGCAAAGACTTTCCCCACTATGCTGAGCAGGGAGATTCCACGGTAGTTGTTGCAGTCACCGCGGTCACCTTTGTTTTTATAGAGGGTGATGATATTGGCATCGCGCATGTCCTGGGGTACTGCTCCCTCGGCCCAGCACAGGCATAGCAGTTCATGTAGTGCTGAGAGTATAGCAGGCTTGGCACTCTTGATTATTTCAGGGGTAATGCTGTCCTTCCCAGGGGCTTTTCCGCTGGCTAGGGAATCAATGGCATCACTGAGTTCCGATTTGGTTGGCTGTATGTCCAGCTCATCCATGACTGGTAGAGGCTGGGCTGCATTGAGGGCAGTCTCAGTGACAGCATTCTCCCTGGAGTACAGTTCTAGGTAGTGCTCAACCCAGCGGTCCATCTGTTTGCGTTGGTCAGTGATTATGTCCCCCGATTTAGATTTGAGGGGGGTGATCTTCTTGATGGTTGGCCCAAGAGCTCTCTTCATGCCATCATACATTCCTCTGATGTTTCCGGTGTCTGAGGCCAGCTGAATATGACTGCATAGGTGTTGCCAGTAGTCGTTTGCGCAACGCCTAGCTGTTCTTTGTGCAGTACTTCTGGCTGCTTTAAGTGCTGCGGATGTTAAATCGCTGGGGGCTTTCTTGTAGTTCAAAAGTGCAATGCGCTTAGCGGCTATGACAGGTTCCAGCTCTTCATTATGAGATTGAAACCAGTCTGCATTTCTCTTCGCACTTTTGCCGTAGGTGGTCAAAGCTGACTCATAGATGGCGTCTCTGATGTGGGCCCACTTGGTCTCAGCATCCCCTGTGGGAGTGTTTTGAAGGGCTGTTACAAGTGAATTTAGAAATTTTTGTAACAGCTGTGGGTGAGAAATTCTGCTCGTGTTGATGCGCGGGTGGCCCTTCTGCTTGGAATGATGCAACTTCTTTGGTCTGAGTCTAACCTTGCTGCACACCAGGGAGTGGTCGGTGTCGCAGTCCGCACTGTGGAAGCTGCGTGTGATTTGAACACTATTTAAGGAGGCTCGCCTTGTGACAATGAGGTCTAGCTGGTGCCAACGACGTGATCTTGGGTGCCTCCATGAAACCTGGTGACAGGGTTTAGTGTGAAAGAACGAGTTGGTGATGCAGAGGTTATGATAGGTACACAACTCAAGCAGTCTCTGTCCGTTCTCATTCATCCTTCCAACGCCATAGCGCCCAAGGCAGGAGGGCCATGAGTCATGGTCGGCCCCAACCCTGGCATTAAAGTCCCCCAGCAGGAATAGGTGTTCGGTGTTGGGGATGCTGCTAATGATGTTATGGAGTTGTTCATAGAACTGGTCTTTAGCTTCAGGTGCGGAACAGAGTGTTGGAGCATAGATGCTGAGTAGGTGTACTGGACCAGAGGTGGTGAGCAGTTGGATGGACAGTATGCGTTCCGAGCCATTTGAGGGAGGCTCTATCATGCTGAGCAAGGAGTTTCTGATGGCGAAGCCCACTCCATGCTGTCTTGGTTCTTCAGGATCCCTGCCCTGCCAGAAGAAGGTGTAGTCTTGCTCTGCTAGAGAGCCACTCGCGGGGAGGCGAGTCTCCTGAAGTGCTGCAATGTCCACATTGAGCCTACATTAATATGCATCAGGAAAAGCAAGGGTCCCAACACTGATGCCAAAAACCAACTTGGCAGAAGTGGGATTTGAACCCACACCTCCAAAAGAAGCTGCAACCTGAACACAGCAGCTTAGACCACTCAGTCATCTTGACTGTTGAAAGATAAATTCCACCAGCTGCCATGGTGGGATTTGAACAAGTGTCCCTGCAGCATTAGCCTGGATTGTGAGTTCAGTGACATTACCGCTAAGCCACCATCTTCCCTTTTTTTAAAAAAAGCTATTGTCCACTTTTTGGCATGGGCAAGACATGGTGGGAATTTCACTCATTGTCCGGTGAGCGATATGCTGAATCAGAGGTTCATTGTTAACCCTGAGCATGAAGTCACAAGTACGAGGGCCTTGGGATATGACTCTCATTCTCTGGATTATTTATCCAGTAACTTAACCACTGCATCACTGTATCCCGATCATCTTCAATAACCTACCCAACTGGACAACTGAATTTTAAAATCCTCTCAATATATGTTCTCTGCTTATGTTTTTCTAATAAAAATAGCCCAACTCCTTGAGTCTATTCAGTGCATCATATCCGTCACTCTACTTTGTGTCTTTATATTGTGATACCCCAGCAATATAACCCAAAACCTTATTTTGCCTTCCCAAATGACCTAGATAGAATGCTTGGAGATCTTAAATGATTTATCAACTACAATCCCGATTGGCCCCTTTCATTTTGCCAGGACTTATGCATGGCATGTATATGATTGGACTTTCCCAGACCTAAACAGATTAAACATTGCACCTAGCTATGCTGAAGGACATTTTCTAAAAAGTGGCACAGTCTCCAAAATAATCTAAACCAGCCTACAGCCTATTTATTTGGTCTAAATTCAAAACTCCTGTATATTTTTTGCATTAGTTACAAATTTGTGAACCGCTCCATTAGTGTCCTCATCCAAATCATTAATGAGGATGATAAGCAATGGTCCTGATGTGGAGCCTGGTGGGAATTCACTTATTACCTTATGCAGACTTATTCCCATTGATAATAACCTGTTGTCCTAACCAATGTAATATATGACTGCCAATCCCAAATGATAACCCAAAGAATGACATCATTTTCACTTGCCATTTATGCACCACTTCAAAGGCTTTCTGGAAAGTATTCAACATCTACTGAACTGCTATCATCCACTTAGTCACTTCCTTAAAGAATTCAGTCAGGTATTGAGACAGAACCTCAGTCTCTAATAACTATTGAACTCTCCAAATTATCAGAATTACAACCCATATAATGCCTTCCAGCATCTTCCCTAAAACTGACATTCACACTGCACTTATAAAGCACCTTTAACATAAAAAAAATCTCAAGACATCAAAGGAACATCCATAATTTCAGCTTCAGATTTGAAAGGCTGTAGTACAAACAACCTAAAGGCACTATATAAATACAAGTTTTTGTCAGTGACGCTTGAGGGTTGTACTCCAACAGGTGTCCCCATTGGTGGTTAATCCCTGAGCCAAGCTGCACAGGTAAGCAGTGTGTTTTCAGCATTGCTAGCTTGTATGGACTTTCCAATGGCATTCGGTAATTTGTGCTTGTGAACAATTCACAAATTTCCCATTGTATATTCTAAGAAACCTGATCCAATGAGTTAAACACAGAAACATTTTGCTGTGATAAAGGTGCTATATAAATGCAAGTTGTTGTTGTTTAGTTATAGTGCTAGCTTTACCCAATCCAATCAAAATGGTAGAGATTGCGCATAGAAAATTGCATTGTAAAGTTTACCTAAAAAAAAATTCTCAATTTTTTTAAGTTTTAAGAGGTAGAAGCCTGCACATGACTTTGTTTAATGTGGGGACTTTGGCGTGCCTTCATTGGCCATACAATCTTGACGGGTTGGTAGTCAGATTGAGACGTGTCGAACCATGACGACCAGGACCACCTCGCTGCTGCAGCCTTCTTTCGCCTTCACACGGTGAGATACACAGTCTTCTTTTGCCTGTTTCTGCTGTTGAGAACTTTGTGGACTGCACTATGTCTGGCACCACCCCCAGACCATGCCGCCATGGGCAGCCATAATGAGGAGCAAGGAGTTCCTGACAGCATCACTGTAGTCGTAGTCATAGAGTTATACAGCACAGAAACAGGCCCTTCAGCCCATCGTGTCGGTGCCAGCCATCAAGCACCTATCTATTCGCTGAGGGTAACGGAGGCCATCACCTGTCCCTTCACAAGCCTCTCCATCACATCAAGGTGGCAAATTTGGAGGGTGTTTTTTTTAAAAAAAAACTTCTTTTCAAGTGCTTAAAGGCCTGCTGTGCAGAACAGGATTTTCTGTTTTTAATGGAGTGATTTATAAAGGGTTCAGTTACACAAACACATACAGATATCGGTTTGGAGTTATAACTTGATCAAAACTATTGCAAGAAAATTTGGATATGTTAATTACCAACATTTCTGACAAGCCCCGTGGAAGAGTAAGCAAACGAATTGCCGGTTTAAAGTTTTTTTGTCTCGAAATGTATATTATTTTCAACTAAATCAAACTACATTGAGATACATTGAAAGAATCGGGTAAAATCTTAGTAACATTTCAATAAAACCACAAGCTATCACCATGAACTTCACTACTAACCTTTCCCCCGTTCGGACACAGCCCAATTTTCCTCAAGACAACTTTATAAATAACTATTACCATGTTAGCTGAACTCATTCCCGCCGCACACACAGGGAAGCCCGCTTCACCTGCTAATTTCCATGGTAACTATAACTGCCCTCCACTCACCTAGTATCCTGGTTACACCTAAAGTCAGCCGGTCTACCAAGTCCTTCATATTCGCCGTTTTACAATCTTCCATCCTAGTCCAGGCCTTTTTTCGACAACCCAAACAAACCTAGTTCACTGTGTATACACATAAACAAATTTTAAAAAAAATCTCCCCCAAAAAGAGCGACCTTTCCCGTCTCCCTGTCGTCGACTCTCACACACGACACAGAGAATGCGCCAAACGCAAAGCTCTCTGGGTGTTGTAGTTTTCCCCCGGCTCTCGCTCACTGGACGTGATCAAGAGGGGGCGGGGCGGAGGAGGGAGTGGAAGAGGCAGGGGCGTGGCGTAGGGGCAGCGGGTGGGGCGGAGCGGGCAGGAGGCGAGGAGAAAGGCGGGGCGAAGCGGACAGGGGGCGGAGAGAAGGCGGCGGGGGTCCGGTGAAACTCACCTGACGTCACCGAGTATACAGAGTGGACCGAGTGCACGATGGGAGTGGCGGTTGTTTAAGATGGCGAAGGATGGGAATTTGGTGAGTGAAGTTTTCTGGAGTAAAGATCGTATCCTTTTGAGTTTTTGTTTAAAGCAAGGCTTATTTTAGTGGTGGCTGGCAGTTAGTGCTTGTAAAACAGACTTGTGAATACTGCATCGAGTTTTGAAATTTAGTCCTCATGGATGACACCTGACAATTAGTGTCTTACTCATCTGATCATTCGTGCCTTTGATTGAAAAATAATGGAAACCTCAGTCACCCCCCCCCCCCCCCCCCCCCACCATTGTTTCTCGATTTGTAATATTATTTTAAACTTGCTAAACAAAATTGTTGTAGATACACTTTTACGCATTAGATTTATAGAAATAAGAACAAAGTGCTGGCAATACTCAGCAGGTCTTGTAGCATCTGTGGCAAGAGAAGCAGAGTTAACATTTCAGGTCAGTGACCTTTCATCAGAACTGGCAAAGAAAATCAAATGAAGGGTGGGGTGTTTGGTGGGGAAGGTGTGTGATAGGTGGGGAATGTGTATGATAGGGCAGAGAGCAGGAGAGCTTCAATAACAAAGCTGTCATGGGATAAAGGCAAAAAGCGTGTTAATGCTTGTGGTGAAAGACCAAGCATTAGTCCAGACAGAGTGTTAATGGCAAAATAATGAGCAACACTGTCCACATGAAAAACAGGCATGTGGTTAAAAAATATAATAAAAAAAATAGAAAAATAGAAAAAAAGGCCAGTCATGCTCTGAAATTGTTGAATGCAAGGTTGAGTCCGCAAGGCTGTAGAGTATCTAATCGAAAGATCAGGTGCTGCTCCTTGAGCTTGCATTGATGTTCACTGGAACACTGCAGCAGGCCAATGATAGAAATGTGGGCATGAGGGGGGTGGCGGGTGTTGAAATGGCAAGCAACCGGAAGCTTGGGGTCATGCTTTTGGACTGAGCGGAGGTGTTCCGCAAAGCGGTTACCCAGTTTGCGTTTGTTCTTCCCATGTAGAGGTGATCAGTGAATGCAGTATTCTAAATTGATGGAAGTACAAGTAAATCGTTGGTTCACCTGGAAGGAGTGTTTGGGGCCTTGGATGGTGAGGAAAGAGGAGGTAAAAGGGCAGGTATTACACTTCCTGCGATTGCATGGGAAGGTTCCGAGGAAGGGACGAGATGTTGTGGGTGATGGAGGAGTGGACCAGGATGTCGTGGAGGGAATGATCCCTTTGGAATGCTGACAGGGGAAGGGAAGATGTGTTTGGTGGTGGCATCATGCTGGAGGTGGTGTAAATGGCGGACGATGAAGGATGTGGAGGCTGGTGGGCTGGAAAGTGAAGACAAGGGGAACCCTGTCATGGTTCTGCAAGCGAGGAGAACGGGTGAGGGCAGAAGTACGGGAAATAGGTCAGACATGGTTGAGGGCCCTGTCAACCACAGTGGGGCCGGTGGGGTGGGGAGAATCCTCGGTTGAGGAAAAAGGAAGACATATCAGAAGTGCTGTTATTGAAGGTTGCAACGTCAGAACAGATGTGTTGGAGTTGGAGAAACTGGGAGAATGGAATGGAGTCCTTACAGGAGGCAGGGTGTGAGTCGAGGTGCAGTGTAGATTTACTTTGAAAACACTACATAGAAATGTTGTATAGTTACCTTCTTGCTGTATGTGAGAAATTTAAAATGCTGAGTTTCAAAAAGAAAACTTGCAAAAAAGGAGTTGTAACATTAACCCCCAAAAGTTTTAATAACGCATTAGTATAACAATACAGTGACATGACTAAGATGGAGCATTAGTGTACTGGTGTCCAGTGTACCTAGTTTTTATTTATTCATTTCATGGGATGTGGGTGTTGCTAGCAAGGCCCAGCATTTGTTGTCCACCCCTAATTGCCATTGAGAGGGGGTGGTGGTGGTGGTGGCGAGCTACCTTCTTGAATTGCTGCAGTCCATCTGGTGCGGGTGCACCAACAGTGCTGTTCATGAGGGTGTTCGAGGATTTTGACCCAGCGACAGTGAAGGAAAAGCAATATATTTCCAAGTCCGGATGGTGTGTGGCTTGGAGGGGAACTTGCAGAAGGTGGTGTTCCCACGTGTCTGCTGCCCTTGTCCTTCTAGATGGAAGAGGTCATGGATTTGGAGGGTGCTGTCGAAGGAGGTGTGGCGAGTTGCCGCGGTGCATCTTGTATGTGATGCACACTGTTGCCACAGTGCATCGTTGGCGGAGGGAGTGAATGTTTCAGGTGGTGGATGGGGTGCCGATCAAGCGGGCTGCTTTGTCCTGGATGTCAAACTTCCTGAGTGTTGTTGGAGCCACACTCATTCAGGCAAGTGGGGAGTATTCCATCACACTCCTGACTTGTGCCTTGTTGATGGTGGACAGGCTTTTGGGAGTCAGGAGGTGGGTTACTCACTGTAGAATTTCCAGCCTCTGACCTGTTCTTGTAGCCTCAGTATTTATGTGGCTGGTCCAGTTCAGTTTCTGGTTAGTGGTAACCCCTAGGTTGTTTATAGTGGAGGATTCAGTGATGGTAATGCTGTTGAATGTCAAAGGGAATTGGTTAGATTCTCTCTTGTTGGAGATGGTCTTTGTCTGGCACTTGTGTGACGTGAATGTTGTTTGGCACTTATCAGCCCCAGGTCTTGCTGCATATAGACACGGACTGTTTCAGTATCTGAGGAGTTGTGAATGGTACTGAATATCGTATAATCATCAGTGAACATCCCTACTGATCTTATGATGGTGGGAAGGTCATTGATGATGTAGCTGAAGATGGTTGGGCCTGTGACATTACTCTGAGAAACTCCTGCAGCAATGTTCTGGGGCTGAGATGATTGACTTCCAACAACCACAACCATCTTCCTTTGTGCTAGATATGACTCTAACTAGTTGAAAATTTTCCCCCTGGTTCCCATTGACTTCAATTTTGCTAGGGCTCCTTGATGCCACACTTGGTCAAATGCTGTCTTGCTATCAAGGGCAGTCACTCTCACCTCACTGCTTGAGTTCAGCTCTTTTGTCCATGTTTGGACAAAGGCTGTAATGAGGTCAGGAGCTGAGTGGCCCTGGTGGAACCCAAACTGAGCATCAGTGAGCAGGTTTTTGCTGTTTAAGTGATGCTTGATAGCACTGTCGACGTGACCTTCCATCACTTTGATGATCGAGAGTAGACTGATGGAGTAGTAATTGGCCGGTGCTGGGGGACCTGTGTTTTATTCAATACAGTCAGAGTTGTCCTGTGGTTATAGATTTCTGATTGTATTAGAGATTGTTATTCCCATCCCAAACAATCAAAAGATTGATTCACCTCTGCCTCTGATGCAATAAAACATGAATTACATATGCAAGTTTTAGTAAATTCTGGGGTCTCTTTCATGAGCTCTGAACATCCCAATTAAATAATTATGAGCTGTAGTTATTATGTAGGCCAATATAAATGAGACCCATGTTGTGGTTATATTTATAAAGGAAAATGAGCTGGAAATTGAAAATTATAGAAGTTATAGTTTGAAGTTAGTTATAGGGAAATTACTGGAAGGAATGAATAGAGATGCCTGCTAGCTGTGTGTCTTAATTTCTTTAAAAAAAAAGCCTTCATATGAAGGGCTGTACAGATGGATAATGAGTAAAAATGTGTCCCGTACAGTCCTTTTGGAATCTGTGTTGAGACTTTTGTTCACTATATTAATGATTTGGATGACAGTGTTGGTAGTATGATGCTTAAGTTTTTTTTGATGACACTAAGATTTGTGTAGGAGTTAGGACTTCACACAAAATAAGTAAACTTGCAGCCTGATTGGATATTTGGGTGAGTGGCTCCTGGTGTGGCAAATATCCATCATTGTAGTTCAGTGTACAGTAAGTCCTGACGTATATACCATGCAGGGTTGCCCTTTGAAGGCTGATGAGCAAGACATTGGGGGTTGTGGGTCGTGACCAGTGCTGCAAAGCTGTAAAGAAAGATGTCATGATGTATAGTTAGGACAGTTAAATAAATCCAGAACTAGAAACACAATACTTGCCTTGTATAAGACCTTGCTATGGCTGCATCTAGAATTCTATGACTAGTTTGGTCCCGTTACAGGATCGTGCATAGCAATGCCCTGAGATTATCCAGAGGACAGCCAGTTGACAACAAGTCTATCAGGGCAGCTCACAGAACTGAGGTTTTTTCATTGGAGCAATGTCGACTTTTAGGAGATATGATTGAGGTCTTCAAAATGATGAAGGGAATAGATTCTGTTCAAGTGGCCAAGTTATTTGAGCTGAATGTGGGGGGTGGATATGAATACAAAATAAGAAAACAGCTTAGATGCCTGGCAGAAATACTTTTTGTAAGGAGTCATCAACTTTTGAAATCCATTGGCAGAATGTGCTGAGTATATGTACTGAAAGTGACTCGTGGTGTCTTGCAAGGATCTGTGCTGGGGTCTCAACTATTCACTATATTAATAACTTAAATAACCAGTTAGAGAACCATGTATCCAAGTTGGCAGATAACACAAAGATTAATGGCATAGTAAATAGTGCTCAGGGGAACATAAAATTATAGAGAGATGTTGATGAATTAAGTGAGTGTGCAAAACTGTGGCAGGTGGATTTCAACGTTGGTAGGTGTGAGGCCATCCATTTTGGGACCAGAAAAGGATAAATGGTGAAAAGCTAGGAACAGTGGAGGTCCAAAGAGATTTAAGGGTCCATGTATCATCACTAAAATGTAGTCGTAGGCTACAAAAAATAAACAAAAAGGCAAATAAAATGATAGCCTTTACATCTAGAGGTATTGAATGTAAAAAGGAGGAAGTTTTGCTACAGCTTTGCAGAGCTCTGGTTAGACTGCATCCAGAGTAGTGTGTACAGTTCTGGGCACCATAGAAAAGATATATTGGCCGTGGAAGGAGTGCATCGCAGATTCACCAGAATGTTACCACGGCTCCAAGGGTTATATTATGAGGAGAGATGTGCACCAGGATGAAACATTAGAAAGGAGAAACCAAGTGTGCAGGGGAATAGGAGAGAAAAATCAAGAATAGTTAAGCAATAGGAGGGATAAAACAAGGAGAAAATGTGATGTAGTCTGAGATGGGTTTGGAGTGCATATGTGTAAATGTACATAGCATGGTAAGTAAGGTTGGTTAGCTGCAGGCTGAAGTCACTACAGGGAACTATGATATAGTGGCAATAACAGACCTGGTTCAAAGGAAGAGAGGACTGGGAACTTAATGGGCTAAAAATTTGTTTGAGGCATTTCTGGGGTGGAGGGATGTGATTCGCGACCTGCCCACAAGGTTCCATTGGAGGTGGGCAACATGCAAACTTCGTATTCCCGCCTTATTTACCTGAGAGTAGCATGGGGCCGAGGGGGTTCTTGGTTACTGGCATCCTGTTTGCTCTGCTAGCTGCTTTTAAGCTCAGCAGGGGACCAAACAGTGTTCTGGTGAGATCACGTGGTGCTACTGAATAACATTGCCGGAATTTAAAAGATAGAAAATGGAACAGAGGGCGGAGAGAGGGTTCCAGGGTGATTGACGCGGCTGTGGAGGTATTTCTGGTGGAGGTGGGCAGGAGGAGAGATGCCATGGTTCCATGGGGGGGGGGGGGGGGGCAGGAGACTACTGTCAGAAGGCATTGGGAGCAGTTGGCTAGGGAGCTCTGGACTCGCAGACTTGGCAACAATGCTGGAAGTCTAATGACCTTGAATAATAAAAACAGAAAATGCTGGAAATACTCAGCAGGTCTGACAGCATCTGTGGAGAGAGAAGCAGAGTTAATGTTTCGGGTCTGTGACCTTTTCATCAGAACTGTAATCTAATGACCTTGCATGGGTGGTCGAATCAGTGAATGCATCCTCGTGTGACATCTACCCATCATACCACCAATCTTTCATGCTTCTCAATGCACCAGACCCCAATCACTCACGCAGCAACACTCTCTGGCACTCAGCACTGCCGCTTAACAACCAAATACTCCATTTCATCCTCACACATTTACTGATACTGCCAGCCTCTCACCCACTTCTTGCTGCCTCCACTTATCTCCTGCTATGTCAATGACAATATCTATTTAGTTAGAATTAAGAAATACCAGGAACTGTTACGTGACTGGGTGTATACTATAGGCCACTAAATAGCAGGAATGAAAAGAGGAGCCAATTTGCAGGAAAATTGCAGCAAGTTGCAAGAACCAAAGAGTAGTGATGTTGGGAAATTTACATTATCCTGTTATAGACTGGGATAATTGTGTAAAGGGAAAAGAAAGAGGAGGAATTCCTAAAATGTGCACAAGAGACTTCCTCAATCAGATTGTTTCTGGCCCAGTGAGGAAAGAAGCAGTGCTGGATCCAGTTCTGTGGCATGTTTCAGTGGGAGAGCATTTGAGAACAGTAATCATAATATAAGGTTTAGAACGGTTAATGGAACACAAGACACAGGAACTAGAGTAGACCATTTTGCTCTTTGAGCCTGCTGTGCCATTCAGTGAAATCATGACTGATCTAGCTCTACTCCACCTTTCCGCACTAGCCCCATATTCCTTAATCACCTTAGTGGAATGAAAAGGATAGGAGTAATCAAGCAGGAAATACTTGAGGATAATACTGGAGGAGGGCTAACTTCATTGAGTTGAAAAAGGATCTGGGGCAGATGGATTACAATCAAAAGATTGGTAGGCAAAACAGTAATTGAACAATGGGAAGCCTTCAAAGAGGAGATGGTTAAAGTACAGAGTAGGTACTTTCGTATTGCAGGGAAAGATAAAACATCCAAAACTAGAGTTCCCTAGATGACTAAAGATACAAATGTTAAAATTAGATAGTAACAGGAGACAATTGGCAAATGCAAGGCTTAAAATACAGTAGAGAACCAAACTGAATATAAAAAGTATGGAGAAGATGTAAAAAAGGGAAAAGAGGGGCAAAGAGAGAGTATGAGAATAGATTAGCAGCTAACGTAAAAGGAACCCAAAAAACTATTATAAACACATAAATGGTAAAAGCGTAGTCAAAAGAAGAGTGGGCTGGATTAGGGACCAAAAAGATGGATTGGAATCAAAAGTGGTTGGCATAAATAGTAATTGAACAATAGGAGGCTTTCAAAAAAGAGATGGTTTGGGTGCAATGTAGGCACATTCCCATCAGAGGGAAAGGAAAGGCATCCAAAGCTAAAGTTCCCTGGATGACTAAAGATAAAGAGGTTGAAATGAGATAGAAAAAAGGCAGCTTATGACAAATGTTAGGTTCATAAAGTGGACAACGAGGCTGAAAGCAAAAAATAGAGAGCTAAAATGGGAATAAGAGGGGCAAAGAGAGAGTATAAGAATAGATTAGTTGCTAACATAAAAGGAGCCCAAAGGTTTTTCAAAAGCATATAAATAGTAAAAGGGTGGGGCCGATTAGGCACCAAAATGATCATCTTGTGGAGACAGGGCGCGGCTGAGATACTAAATGAGTACTTTGCATCTGTCTACAGAAGAGGATGCTTCCAATGCAGTTGTAAAGGAGGAGGCAGTAGCAATATTGTAGGATAAAAATAGATAAAGAGGAGATAATTAGAAAGTTGGCAGTCCTCAGTAGAAAAGGCACTCAGTTCAGATGGGATACATCCTGGGTTACTGAGGGATGCAAGGATGGAAATTGTGGTGGCTGTGGCCACAAACCTCCAGTCCTGCTTGGAAATGTAGGTGGTATCAGAGGACTGAAGGAGTGCAAATATTACACCCCTGTTCAAAAAAGGGGAGAGGGGTAAGCCTGGCAATGACAGGCCAGTCAGTCTAACGTCAGTGGTAGGGAAACTTAGAGACAATAATCCAGGACAAAATTAATTGGCATTCAGAAAAGTATGGACTAATAAATGAAAGCCAGCATGGATTTGTTGAAGGCAAATCATGTTTGACTAACTTGATTGTGTCATTTGATGAAGTAATGGAAAGGACTGATGGTATTGTGGTTGATATGCATATGGACTTTTTAAAAGGTATTTGACAAGTATCAAATAATAGGCTTTAATTTTGCTAACAAGATAATGAGATTAAAGGGACAGTGGCAACATGGATATAAAATTTGGCTAAGGGGCAGAAAGTAGAGTGTAGTAGTGAACGTTTTTCAGATTGGAGGGAATTGTGTTGTGGTGTTCTCCAGGAGTTGGTATTAGGACCACTGCTCTTCTTGATATATAATATATATTAATGACCTCGACTTGGGTTTATGGGGCATAATTTCAAAATATGCTGCTGACATGAAACTCAAATATAGTTTAATAACAGACTTCAGGAGGACATAGACAGAATGGTGAAATGGGCAGACATGTGGCACATGAAATGTGACACAGAGAAATGGGAAGTGATACAGTTTGGTAGGAAGAATGAGAGGCAATATGACTAAATGGGACAATTTTAAATGAGGTGCGGGAACAGAGACAGCAGGAATGGGGGTGGGAGGTGTATGTACACAAATCTTTGAGGGTGCCAGGATAAGTTGAGCAGGCTGTTTAGAAAAAGAAAGCCTATGGAAACCTTAGCTTTATTAATGGAGGAATAGAGTATAAAAACAAGGAAGTTATGCTAAACCTTTATAAAACATTGGTTAGGCCCCAGCTGAGTATTGTGTTAAATTTTGGGCAACACACTTTTGAAAGGATGTCAGGGCCACAGAGAGGTTGCAGAAGAGTCAGTTATAATGGGACAGAAGGAGGCCATTCAGCACATCAAGTCCATGCCGGCTCTCTGTAAAGAAATTCAATCAGTCCCATTCCCTGGCTCTATCCTGTAGCCTGTAAGTTTATTTCCCTCAAATGCCTATCCAATTTCCTTTTGAAATCATTCATCGTCTCTGCTTCCATCACCCTCGTAGGCAGAGTGTTCCAGGTCATTACCGCTTGCTGTGTAAAACAAAAAAGTTCTTCCTCACATCTCCCTTGCATCTCTTGCCCAAAACCTTAAATATTTGAGCCCGAGTCCATGTGCCATCAGCTAAAGGGAATAGCTGTTCTTTGTTTACCCTATCCAAACCTGTCAGAATCTTGTACACCTCTCTGAAATCTCCCCTCAATTTCCTTTTCTCCAAGGAGAACAACCCAAGCTAACCTTGTAGCTAAAATCCTTCATCCCTGGAGTCATTCTGGTAAATCTCCTCTGCACCCTCTCAAGGACCCTCACATCCTTCCTGAAGCATGGTGACCAGAACTGGATGCAATACTCCAGAGCTTTATAAAGGTTCCATATAACTTCCCTGTTTTTGTACTCAACGCCTCTATTTATGAAGCACAAGCTCCCATATGCTTTACTAAGCACTCTCTCAATATGTCCTGCCACCTTCAAAGATCGATGCAGCTCAATACCCAGGTTACGCTGTCCCTGTACACTCTTTAGAACTGTAACATTTCGTCTATATTGCCTCTCCCTATCCCTTTTGCCAAAATGTATCACCTCACACTTCTCTGCATTAAATTCCATCTGCCACTTGTCTGCCCATTCTGCTAACCTATTATAGTTGATTGGTATCATCCTCACTGTCTGCCACATCTACAAGTCTGGTACCATTGGCAAATTTTGAAATTCTACTCCGTATTCCAAAATCCAAGTCATTTACGTACATGGAAAAAGGCAGTGGTCCTAGAACTGAACCTTGGTGAACACTGCTGTCTACCATCCTTCAGTCTGAAAAACAACCAGTTACCACGATCACAGATATTAATCTGACTGGCCTGTAGTTGCTGGGAATGTCCTTAAATTTTTTCTTAAATCTGGGTGTCACATTTGCCACTCTCCAATCCTCTAGCACCTCCCCTGTATCTAGGGAAGATTGAAAGATTATGGCAAGCCCTTCCACTATCTCCACTCCCAATTCCTTCAGCAATGGGATACAAGACATCCAGACCATGTGACTTATCCATTCTCTGCATAGCCAGCCTTTCCAATACACTTGTCGATCAATTTTAACCTCATTCATTATCTCTGCCATCTCTGTTTCTACGATATTTTGTCAGCATTGCCTTCCTTAGTAAACACCTATACAAAGTACTCATTAAGTATTCTAGCCTGACCCTTTGCCTTTAGGCATCTATCACCCTCTTTGATCCTAATAGGCCACACTACACCTGTTGCTACCTACTTACTATTTATTTCCTGGCAGAATATTTTTGTTTAGTTTAGAGATACAGCACTGAAACAGGCCCTTCGGCCCACCGAGTCTGTGCCGACCATCAACCACCCATTTATACTAATCCTACACTAATCCCATATTCCTACCACATTCCCACCTGTCCCTATATTTCCCTACCACCTACCTATACTAGGGACAATTTATAATGGCCAATTAACCTATCAACCTGCAAGTCTTTGGCATGTGGGAGGAAACCGGAGCACCCGGAGGAAACCCACGCAGACACAGGGAGAACTTGCAAACTCCACACAGGGAGTACCCAGAATTGAACCCGGGTCGCTTGGAGCTGTGAGGCTGCAGTGCTAACCACTGCGCCACTGTGCCGCCCTTTTATATCAACTGCCATTCTATTCTCATTCTCTCTTTGCCATATTTTCCTGTTCACTTCCACTCTCCACTTATTGTATTTGGCCTGGTTCTCGCTTGAAGAATTCATGCATTATACACCATCTTTTCTGTTTTTTATCATATTCTGCATCTCCCTTGTCATCCAAGGAGCCCTGGCTTTGGTTCCCTTACCTTTTGCCCTTGTTGGAATATACCTGAAACATCTCCTTAAAGATGACCCATTGATCTGTTATGGTTTTTCCTGTCAGTCCTTGGTTCCATTTTAGCCTGGCTAGATCTCCTGTCATCCTATTGAGGTTAGCCCTCTTCCAATTTTGAAGTTCTGCTCTAGATATGAACAAGAAGCAGGGGTAGGCCACTCGGCCCCACAAGCCTGCTCCGCCATTCAACAAGATCATGGCTGATCTTTTTGTAACCTCATCTCCGCATTCCTGCCTATCTCTGGTAACCTTTTACCCCCTTGCTTATCAAGAATCTATCTACCTCTGCCTTAAAAAATAATCAAAGGCTCTGCTTCCACTGTCTTTTGAGGAAGAGAGTTGACTTGCCTTTCAGGAGAGCAGCGGACAGGAGCAGACCTGCAGGAGGAACACGGAGCGGGGAGCAGTTAAATAAAGCCGGAGGATAGCGGCCTGCAGAACAGGAGTCCAGGCGTGCCTGAGTTTGAAAAAACAAGTTAACAGTGACATTACAGGAAAGCTTGAAGGTGATTGGTTGGTGAGTAACTGCTGTTAGGGAGTATCTGGAAATAGCTGGGTTAGTACACTATTGTTAGGGAGCATCTCAACAACTGGCAGACTAAACACGAGTAAAAAAATTAAGTTTTAATAAAGAACTGGTGAGCTTTTCTTTGAGTAGGTTTTATTTTAACTAAGTGAGGTGAGAGTGACTGCCCTTGACATCAAGGCAGCATTTGACCGAGTGTGGCATCAAGGAGCCCTAGCAAAACTGAGGTCAATGGGGATCAGGGGGAAAACCCTCCGCTGGCTGGAGTCATACCGAGCGCAAAGGAAGATGGCTGTGGTTGTTGGAGGTCAATCATCTCAGCTCCAGGACATCACTGCAGGAGTTCCTCAGGGTAGTGTCCTAGGCCCAACCATCTTCAGCTGCTTCATCAATGACCTTCCTTCAATCGTAAAGTCAGAAGTGGGGATGTTCGCTGATGATTGCACAATGTTCACCATTCGTGACTCCTCAGGTACTGAAGCAGTCCGTGTAGAAATGCAGCAAGACCTGGACAATATCCAGGCTTGGGCTGATAAGCGCCACAGAAGTGCCAGGCAATGACCATCTCCAACAAGAGAGAATCGAACCATCTCCCCTTGACATTCAACGGCATTACCATCGCTGAATCCCCCACTATCAACATCCAAGGGGCTACCATTGACTAGAAACTGAACTGGAGTAGCCGTATAAATACCGTGGCGACAAGAGCAGGTCAGAGGCTAGGAATCCTGCGGCGAGTAACTCACGTCCTGACTCCCCAAAGCCTGTCCACCATCTGTCCACTATCTACCCTAGATATTACCTACCCTATACCGATGCCTGCCTTCATCGGTCGGGGCACAGAGTATAAAAATTGGCAAGTCATGCTGCAGCTGTACAGAACTTTAGTTAGGCCACACTTCGAATATTGCGTGCAATTCTGGTCGCCACACTACCAGAAGGACGTGGAGGCTTTGGAGAGGGTACAGAAGAGGTTTATCAGGATGTTGCCTGGTCTGGAGGGCATTAGCTATGAGGAGAGGTTGGATAAACTCGGATTGTTTTCACTGGAACGACGGAGGTGGAGGGGTGACGTGATAGAGGTTTACAAAGTTATGAGCGGCATGGACAGAGTGGATAGTCAGAAGCTTTTTCCCGGGGTGGAAGAGTCAGTTACTAGTGGACATAGGTTTAAGGTGAGAGGGGCAAAGTTTAGAGGGGATGTGCGAGGCAAGTTCTTTACACAGCGGGTGGTGAGTGCCTGGAACTTGCTGCCAGGGGAGGTGGTGGAAGCAGGTACGATAGCGACGTTTAAGAGGCATCTTGACAAATACATGAATAGGAAGGGAATAGAGGGATACAGTCCCCGGAAGTGCAGAAGGTTTTACTTTAGGCAGGCATCAAGATCGGCGCAGACTTGGAGGGCTGAATGGCCTGTTCCTGTGCTGTACTGTTCTTTGTTCTTATGGACTGCAGCGGTTCAAGAAGGCAGCTCACCACCACCTTCTCAAGGGCAATTAGGGATGGGCAATAAATGTTGGCCTGGCCAGCGACGTCCCCATCCCATGAATGAATTTTAAAAAACTACTGATTATTAGCATTTATCAGTATTCGTAAGATTTTATTAATTCTAAGGTGTTGTGGTATTTGTAAGGTTCCTTTTTTTTTAGCAGTAGCAAAGGGTCATCTAATAAATAAAGGAATGGCAGGGATGTTTCAACCTTGAGAGTGGACCTCCTATGCTATGTGGGAGTTCCGGGATGCTTCCCGTATCCTGGAGAACCATTTGTGCGGGAAGTGTTATCAATTGCAGCAGCTTGAACTCCGGGTTTCGGAACTTGAGCGGCAGCTGGCGACTCTGCGGTACATTCGTGAGGATGAGAGCTATGTGGATAACATGTTTATAGATGTGATCACCCCACATCTTAAGAGTATGCAGGGGGAGAGGGAATGGATGACTGCCTGGCAGTCAAGAAGAATCAGGCAGGTAGCGCAGGAGACCCCTGAGTACATCTCGCTCTCCAATAGGTATTCAGTTCTAAATACTGAGGAAAGTGATGCTTCACCTGGGGAGTGCAGCCAGAGCCAAGGCCATGGCACCATGGGTGGCTCAGCTGCACAGGGGGCTACATGGAAGACTAGAAGAGCCATAGTGATAGGTGATTCAATAGTCAGGGGAACAGACGGGCGTTTCTGTGGCCGCAGACATGAATCCAGGATGGTGTGTTGCCTCCCTGGTGCCAGGGTCAAGGATGTCACTGAGCGGCTGCAGAGTATCCTGAAGGGGGAGGGTGAACAGCCAGCAGTCATGATCCACATCAGAACCAATGACGTAGGTTGAAAGAGGGATGTGGTCCTGCAGTCAAAATTTAGGGAGCTAGGTAAGATATTCGCAAGCAGGACCTCAAAAGTAGTCATCTCTGGATTCCTTCCAGTGCCAAGCGCAAGTGAGTATAGAAATAGAAGGATAAGACAGATGAATGCCTGGCTGGAAAGATGGTGTAGGAGGGAGAGTTTTAGATTCCTGGGACATTGGGACAGGCTCTGGGGGAGATGCGACCTGTACAGGCCAGACGGGTTACACCTGAGCAGAGTTGGGACTGAAATAAAAACAAGAAATGCTGGAACCACTCAGCAGGTCTGGCAGCATCTGTGGAAAGAGAAGCAGAGTTCACGTTTCGGGTCAGTGACCCTTCTTCGGAACTCAGTTGGGACTGAGTTCCTTGCGGGACGTTTTACTAGTACTGTTGGGGAGGGTTTAAACTAGTTTGGCAGGGGCATGGGGACCTGAGGGTAGACTCAGTTAGGACAAAATCAGAAATGAAAATGGAAGGCAGAAAATTGATGGATGAGTCTGGAAGACAGAGGCTAGAAAATAAAAAGAGTGTTTGGCAGTGCTCAAGGGTATCCATTTCAATGCAAGGAATATAGCAAATAAAGCAGGTGAACTGAGGGCACAGATAGACATGTGGCAGTATGATATCACAGCTATTACAGAAACATGGCTTAAGGAGGGACAGGAATGGCACCTCAACGTTCCTGGTTACAGGGTTTTCAGGTGTCGTGGGTGGGGGGGGGGGATAAGAAAGGATGGGGGTGGTAATTTTGCTCAAAGAAACTATTGCAGCTGTGAGGAGGGATGATATGTTGGAAGGTTCATCAAATGAGGCCATATGGATTGAGCTAAGGAACAAAAAGGGGGCAATCACACTGCTGGGAGTGTAATATAGACCCTCAAACAGTCAGTGGGAGATAGAAGAGCAGATGTGTTGGCATATCTCTGAGAAGTGCAAGAACAATAGGGCAGTAATAGGGGATTTTAACTACCCCAATATTAACTGGGATAGTTTCAGTATGAAAGGAATTGAGGGAGCAGAATTCTTGAGAACTTTCATTGAGTGCATTCAGGAGAACTTTTTTGGCCAGTATGTAGTAAGTCGAACAAGAGAGGGCGCAGTTTTAGGCAATGAAGATGGGCAGGTGAAACGAGTGGCAGTGGGAGAGCATTTTGTTGGCAGTGATCATAATTCAGTCAGTTTTAACATAATTATGGAAAAAGGCAGATATGGAACAGGAGTTAGAGTTCTCAATTGGGGCAAGTCCAATTTTACAAAACTGTGGAGTGATTTAGCGAAAGTGGACTGGAAATAACTACTTGAAGGTAAATCAGTGTCAGCAGTGGGAGGCATTCAAAGGGGAGATTCAAGGGGTTCAGGGTAAACCTTATCCCACAAAGTAAAAGGATGAGATGGCCAATTCTAGAGCCCCATGGATGTCAAGGAGCTTACAGGGTAAGATAAGGCAGAAAGGGAAAGCTTATGTCTGGCACCGAGGACTCAATACTACAAAATGCTGAGGGGAGTATAGAAAGTGCAGGGGTGAAGTAAAAACGGAAATTAGAAAAGCAAAGGGAGGACATGAAAAATTATTGGCAAGTAAAATCAAGAAAAGCCCAAAGATGTTTTATCAATACGTTAAGAGCAAGAGGATAACGAAGAAAAGGGTAGGGCCGATCAGAGATGTACAAGGGAACTTAGCGTGGATGCAGAAGATGTGGGCAGGGTTCTTAATGAGTTTTTGTTGCTGTCTTCACAAAAGAGAGGGATGATGCAGACATTGTAGTGAAAGAGAAGTGTGAAATATTAGATATGATCAGCATAATGAGAGAGGAAGTACTAGAGGGTCTGACATTCTTGAAAGTGGATAAATAGCGGATGCGCTGAGGATCATCTTCAAATCCTCACTCGATACGGGCGGGATGCTGGAGGATTGAAGGTCTGCGAACATTATACCATTGTTTAAAAAGGGTGCGAGGATAGGCGAAATAACTATAGGCAGTCAGTCTGACCTCGGTGGTGGGTAAATTATTAGAATCAATTCTGAGGGACGGGATAAACTGCCGCTTAGAAAAGCATGGATTAATCAGGGATAGTCAGCATGGATTTGTTAAGGGATTTGTTAATGTCTTACTAATTTGATTGAGTTTTTTGAGGAAGTAATAAGGAGCTTTGATGAGGGTAGTGCAGTGGATATGGTCTACATGGATGTTAGTGAGGCATTTGACAAGGTCCCGCATGGCAGACTGGTCAGAAAATAGAAAGCCCATGGGATGCAGGCAAATGTGGCAAGTTGGATCCAAAATTGGCTCAGTGACAGGAAACAAAGGTAGTAGTCGACGGATGTTTTTGCGAATGAAAAGCAGTTTCCAGTGGTTTTCCACAGTGCTCAGTGTTGTGTCCCTTGCTGTTTGTGGTAAATAATAATGATTTGGGCTTAAATATGGGAGGCATGATTGGGAAATTTGCTGATGACACAAAAATTGGCCGTGTAGTTGATAGTGAAGAGGATAGCTGTAAACTCCAGAATGATATCAATGGTTTGGTTGAGTGGGCGGAAAAGTGGCAAATGGAATTCAATCCAGAAAAGTGTGAGGTAATGCATTTGGGGAGGGCAAACAAAGCAAGGGAATACACAATAAACGGGAGGATACTGAGAGGGGTAGAAGAAATGAGACACCTTGGAGTCCATGTCCACAGGTTCCTGAAGGTGGCAGGAAGGTAGATAAAGTGGTGAAGAAGGCATATGCTTTATTGGCCGAGGTATAGAATACAAAAGCAGGGATGTAATGCTGGAACTGTATAAAACGCTGGTTAGGCCACAGCTGGAGTATTGCTTACCGTTCTGGTCACCACATTACAGGAAGGACATAATTGCTCTGGAGAGAGTACAGAGGAGGTTTACAAGAAGGGCTTGGAAGTTGCAGCTATGAGGAAAGATTGAATCGGCTAGGGTGTTTCCTTAGAACAGAGGAGGCTGAGGGGTGTTTTAATTGAGGTGTACAAAATTATGAGGGGCCGAGATAGAATAGACAGGAAGGACCTGTTTCCCCTGGCTGAAAGATCAATTACCGGGAGCACAGATTTAAGATGATTGGTAGAAGGATTAGAGGGGACATGAGGAAAAATATATTCACCCAGAGGGTGGTGGGTGCCAGGAATGGTGGTGGAGGCAGAAATCCTCAACTCATTTAAAAGGTACCTGGACATGCACCTGAAGTGCTCCAACCCGCTACGGACCAGGTGCTGGAAGGTGGGATTAGATTGGGCGGCTAGATTTTTTGGCCGCAGACATGGTGGGCTGAATGTGTCATAATTTTTCTTTGGTTCTATAGCCTCCTTAATGATCGATTCTAACACCTTCCCTGCAACAGATGTCAAGCTAACTGGCGCCTCATTACTTTTTTTTTTTGTCTCCCCCACCCTCCCCCACCTTGAATAGAGGGTTTATATCTGTGCCTTTCCAGTTGAATGGAATCTTTCCAGAAGCCAGTGAATTTTGAAAAATTAACACCAATGCATCTACTACCTCATTAGCCACCTCTTTTAGGACCCTTGGATGAAGCCCGTCAGGACCTGGGGACTTGTCAGTCCACATCTCCATCTGTTTGCTCTGTACTGTTTCCCTGGTGATTGTAATTTCACCAAGTTCCTCTCTTCCTTCCACCTGCTGATTTGCAGTTATTACTGGAATGTTTTTTGTATCCTCTATAGGGAAGACAGAAGCAAAATATTTTTTACTTCCATCCGCCATTTCCTCCTTATCTATTATTAACTCCCCATTCTCACTTTCTGGAGGACCAACACTCACTTAACTAACTTTTTTCCTTTTTTAAATACCTGTAGAAACTCTTGCTATCTGTTTTTACATTTCTAGCTAGCTTCCTCTCATACTCTAATTTCTTTCTCCTGATTAACCTTTTAGTCATTCTCTGCTGGTCTTTATATTCTGACCAATGGAAGATAGAAACTCATCTTTGCGCAATTATATGTTTTTCCTTAAGTTTGATGCTTTCCTTAACTTCTTTAGTTAACCACGGATGGTGAGTCCTCCCCTTAAAATTTTTCTTTATGGTAGCGATATACTTATTCTGAGTATTCTGAAATATCCCCTTAAATGTCTGCCACTGCTTCTCTATTGATCTATCTCCTAGCCTAGTAACGCAGTTCACTTTAGCTAGCTCAGCTTTCATCCCCAGGTAGTTGCCCTTATATAAGTTTAAAATACCATTCTTAGACCCACTCTTCTCTCTTTCAAACTGGATGTAAAATTCAATCAGATTGTGGTCGCTGCTACTCAGAGGTGTCTTTGCTCTGAGGTCATTCATTAATCCTGTCACATTACACAAAACCAAGTCTTATATAACCTGCTCCCTGCTTGGTTCCCGAATGTGCTGCTCTAAGAAACTATCTCGAAAACATTTTGTGAACTCTTTATTCAGGCTACTATTGCCAATCTGATTTTTCCAGTTTATATGTAGATTAAAATTACTCGTGATTATTGCCGTCCCTTTATCACCAGCACCCAATATTTCTTCTTTTATACGTCATCCTACATTGTGATTGCCATTAGGGGCCTGTAGACCACTCCCAGTTCTTTCCCCTAGTATTCCTCATCTCCACCAAAACAGATTCTACATCCTGATATCCTGATCCAAGGTCATCTCTAACTATTGCACCAATGCCATCCTTGAGTAACAGTGCTACCCCTCCAACTTTACCTAGCTTCCTATTCCTCTTGAATGTCATATACCCCACAATATTCTGGACTCAATCCTTGTCATCCTGCTACCATGTCTCCATAATAGCTATCAGATCATATTTATTTGCTTTAATGTGTGCTATCCGTTCGTCTACTTTGTTATGGGTGAGTCCAGAACTAGGGGGCACTGTTTTAAAATTAGGGGTTGCCCTTTTAGGACACAGATGAGAAATTTTTATCTGGGGGTTGTGTGACTTTGGAACGCTCTGTCTCAGAAGGTGGTGGAGGCGGGGTCATTGAATATTTTTAAGGTGGAGGTAGATAGATTCTTGTTAGGCAAGGGAATCAAAGGTTATCCGGGATAGATGGAAGTGTGGAATTCGCGACACAAACAGATCAGCCATGATCTTATTGAATGGTGAAGCAGATTCGAGGGCCTGAATGGCCTGCTTCTCCTAATTCGTATGTTCGTATTTAGAGGTCTTTAGTATACACCGAGTAGTGTAATCATCTCCTTTTTGCTTCTCGACTCGAACCAAATGGATTCTGTCTTTTCCCCCCCTCAAGGACATTCACTTTCCAACACTCTTCCCTAATCAGTACTGCCAGAATCACAGAATTGTTACAGTACAGAAGGAGGCCAAATGGCCCATCGTGTCTGCACCCTCTCTGAATACGCAATTGACCTAATGCCATTCCCTCGCCTTCTCCCCGTAACCCTGCACATTCTTCCTTTTCAGGTAATTGTCTAATTCCCTTTTGAATGCTTCGATTGAACCTGCCTCCACCACACACTCGGGCAGTGCATTCCAGATCCTAACCACTCGCAGGGTGAAAAAGTTTTTTCTCATGTCGCTTTTGGTTCTTTAGCCAATCACTTTAAATGCGTGCCCTCTCATTCTCGATCCTTTCACGAGTGGGAACAGTTTTCCCTAATGTTAAGTAAAAACAAAGTGCTGGAAATACTCAGCAGGCCTGGCAGCAATGCCATCCCACCTCCCTTTTTTCCTTCCCTATCTTTTCTGCAAACTTTGTATCCTTGAATATTAAGTCCAGTCCTCAACATTTTTAAGCCATATTTCTGGTATTGTCACTACATCATATTCCCACACGGCTATTTCTGCGTGTGGCTCACCAATTTTATTCACTATACTTTGTGCGTTTGCATACATGCATTGTAAATCTGTCCTTGTCTTCCTCGTAGTCCTTGTCAGTCTAATCCTATCTAATATGATGTAACTTCCTTCTCTAGTACTATCCAACGCTCTCACTCCTTTATGTACCTTATTCCTCTTTTCTGCTTCTATATGCTGGTGCCCATCCCCCTGCCAATTTAGTTTAAACCCTTCCCGTGAGGACATTGGTCCCAGTCCTGTTGAGGTGCAACCCCTCCCTTGAATGTTACCGGCGATGAGCGACTTCATTTATGTGGAGAGACTGGAGAATTTGAGATTGTTTTCCTTAGAGCAGTGAAAGTCAACAGAGGATTGTTCCAAATTATGAATGGTTTTGATAGAGAAATTGAGGAGAAAGTGTTTCCAGTGGCAGAAGGATCAGCAACCAGAGGACCCAGGTGACCCAGATTTAAGGTGATTGATTGATTGACTGGCAAAAGAACCAGAGGCAACATGAACTTTTTTTCACAGTGAACTGATGTGTTATGGAATGCAGAATGTAGGGGAGTGGGATTAGTCACCTCGACCCAAGAGGTGGCACAGGCATGATGGGCCAAATGGCCTCCTGTGTTGCATTCTATACTTCTATGTCTACTTAAACTAAGCTTGTATTCCCTGGAATATAGGTCAAGGGGTGTTTTTATTAGGGATTTGAGATTGTGAAAGGAAATTATAGGGTAAAATAAAGAGAAATGTTTTCTGCTGGTGGTGGAGTCTAGTACAGCAGAACATAATTGTAAAATCAAAGCCACGTCATACAGGAGAGAAGTTAAGAAACGCTTCGCACAATGGGTGGTAAAAGTGTGGAACACCCTCTCAAAAAGCAGTAGATGCTAGCTCAATTAATTTTCAATCTGGGATTGCTAGACTTTTTTTGCTAGCCAAGGGATATGGAGCCAAGCATGGTAAATGTAGTAGGTTACAGCTCAGTCATGATTTAATTGAATGGAGGAATAGGCTTGAGCGGCTGAATGTTCTACTCCTGTTCCTATATTCCTAGTATAGATTCACTACAGGCCTTTAGAAGAACCTGCGAGTGGAAGACCTCTTAACTTACAGAAATGGGGCTGGTAGCAGTGATTAGTGTTATCAGTTACAGCCATCTCCTGGAACTTGCCTTGTTGCCTTCAGGAGTCAGGAATTTTCCAGAATTTATTTTCCTTGAATTGCTCTCACTATTTTTTTGCCCCTGCTCAGAGATTGCCTGAATTGGGGGTGGGTTGATGGTACATGTAGGCACACATGTCTGGATGGGTCAGTTTGGATTGATCAATTTGTCCTTTCCTGTCCTTTTCTTAGCTTCATATTGGCCACTGGTGGCTGGTAATACATGCTGAGAATTGGACCATTTCCCTTCCTATTTCTAAACTCTGTCCATATGGATTCTGTCTGAAAGCAATCTCCTAGGACATCCTTTACATTCTAGACCTATTATAGAATTCTTTACTAACACTGTCACTCCATTTATCCCTTAGAATATTTTGTCATCAGGAATGTTCAGCTTCCTGCCCTCGTCTAAACCACGTCACTCTCGATACAATTATTGCACTAAATTCTTGTGTCCTTATCATTCACCGTCACAATTTTCTTGAACCCCTAACTTTTTGTCTCCAACTTTTCAACACATGCCATCATTCAGCTTTTACCACCCACCTGCCATATCAACTTCTGTTGCAGTCATTACTATCAATCTCTGTACAACCTGGCTGCTTCCTTCTCTTTCCTCCATTGGGGATTTTGTACTTTTCCAATGATGCAGTGTTACTCCTCAAGTTCCCCCTTCTACTGCCATTTCTCCAACTTCATGCTTTCATTTCAACAAAACAGTCGCTCACTACAAATAGAATTAAAATACTTTGAATTTTTTTTCTTATTTATATTCAGGATCTAGTCAGGATCTATACTACACAAAACAAGTCTTAGTGAAAGAGGAGTTGGTTGAAATACTGGATGAGCTAAAAAATTGATAAAAAGGAGGCATTAGGCTGGCTGCACTTAGTTGATAAGTCACCAGGAATGGATGAAATGCATCCAAGGATACTGACGGAAGCAAGGGTGGAAATTGTGGAGGCACTGGCCATCATAATCCAATCCTCCTTTGATACAGTGGTGCTGCCGGAGGACTGGAAAATAGCAAATGCTACACCCTTGTTCAAAATCAGGTGTCAGGATAACCAACTTCAGGCCAGTCAGTTTAAACTTGGTGGTGGGAAAGCTTTTAGAAATGATAATCTGGGACAAAATTAACAATCACTGGGACAAATGTAGATTAAGGAAAACCAGCACAGATTATTATTTGTTTAACTAACTTGATTGAGTTTTTTGATGAGGTAACAGAGAGGGTTGATGAGGGTAATGCGGTTGACGTGTCTTACATGAACTTCTAAAAGGCATGTGGGATCCGGGGCTTTATAAATAGAGGCATAGAACACAAAAGCAAGGAAGTTATGGTGAACCTTTTATAAAACGCTGGTTTGGTCTCAATTGGAGTATTGTGTCCAGTTCTGGCACTACACTTTAGGAAGGATGTGAAGGCATTTGAGAGGTTGCAGAAATGATTTATGGGAATGTTTCTCGGGATGAGAGACTTTAGTTACTTGGATAGGTTGGAGAAGCTGGGACTCTTCTCTTTAGAGAAGAAAAGGTTGAGAGAAGATTCGATAGAGGTGCTCAAAATCATGAGAGGTTTGGACAAGTTAGATATGGAGAAACTGTTCCCATTGGCAGGAGGGTCAAGAACCAGAGGACACCGATTTAAGACGATTGGCAAAAGAACCAGAGACGACATAAGGAAAAAACTTTTTTTATATGCAGTGGGTGATTAGGATCTGGACTGCAGTGCCCGAGGGTGTGGTGGAGGCAGATTCAATTGTGGCTTTCAAAAAGGAATTAGAAAATTATCTGAAGAGAAGAAATTTACAGGGCTATGGGGGAAAGGCAGGGGAGTGGGACTGACTGAGTAGTTCTTAGAGAGCTGGCACGGACACAACGGGCCAAATGGCTTCCTTCTGTGCTGTTGCCATTCTGCGATTCTGTGAAATATATTTTGAAATTGACAACCTTTTTGCAACCCTCCAGTTTTTAGAAAATTTATTTATTTAGAGATACAGCACTGAAACAGGCCCTTCAGCCCACCGAGTCTGTGCCGACCATCAACCACCCATTTATACTAATCCTAGACTAATCCCATATTCCCTACCACTTCCCCACCATTCACCTACCACCTACCTACACTAGGGGCAATTTATAATGGCCAATTTACCTATCAACCTGCAAGTCTTTGGCTGTGGGAGGAAATCAGAGCACCCGGCAAAAACCCACGTGGTCACAGGGAGAGCTTGCAAACTCCGCACAGGCAGTACCCAGAATTGAACCCGGGTCGCTGGAGCTGTGAGGCTGCAGTGCTAATCACTGCGCCACTGTACTGCCCAAAATGATCAGAAAAGTTCTTTGTACAGTATTTCCTTTAGTAGAAAGAAAATGTTATATGCATCCATTTGACAAAAAATGCAGTTTTTGACATAGCCTCCATGTGTAGGAAATACTTTAGTTTAGAGATACAGCACTGAAACAGGCCCTTCGGCCCACCGAGTCAGTGCCGACCATCAACCACCCATCCATACTAATCCTACACTAATTCCATATTCCTACCAGATCCCTATATTTCCCTACCACCTACCTATACTAGGGACAATTTATAACAGCCGATTAACCTATCAACCTGCAAGTCTTTTGGCATGTGGGAGGAAACCGGAGCACCCGGAGGAAACCCACGCAGGCACAGGGAGAACTTGCAAACTCCACACAGGCAGTACCCAGAATTGAACCCGGGTCGCTGGAGCTGTGAGGCTGCGGTGCTAACCACTGCGCCACTGTGCCGCCCCTGCACCACTGTGCCGCCCCTTTAATTCAGAGCATTTAGTGAATGCTGCTACAGGAGTGGATAATTACAATAGTTTATTGAAAATACAGATAGGCCATGTACAGTTTCTGGCATCAGCAAGATTATTTCTCTCTGCTCCTCCTCTTCTCTTGGCAAATACAATGTCTGTGTCTGCATTAAGTTTCATGGGGTTGACCCTTATGAATGAGGATGTTTGGTGTGTGTAATGCTGCTGAAGAACCTGTGTATGTACATTCTGTTCCTAAGGCTGATCCTCACCACTGTTTGAATGCATAAAATACAGAAACTAGGGAGAAATCAGATTCAACAGTAAATTATAGGTACTTTTCTCTGAAGAGTAGGGTTGTGCGACGGTGCACTATTACTTTTCATCACCTGTTTGAGGTAGGGCAAGAAAACAGTTGTTGACTAATAATGGCTCCTTTGTGAGAGACTGAATTCTATAGTACACATTTGAAAACAATTCTGACATTAAGAATACTTTAGAAAATAAAATGAGACTTAAAGACATGAGGCTAAGCATTTACACTTCATGGGTTCGGTTATAGTTTTGATACTCATCAGAATTGATTCTGAACAACTGGAGAAAGAATAGATGGGCCTGGACTGAACAAACATGATGAAACAAAATAGCTGTTTTAAAACAGATTTGAAGGAGTAATGTGGGGCAGACCATACACACTGTTTTTAGTAGTGCCCACCACCCATGGGTCAACAGGTGCTACACATTAATATTCCTAGATGACCCATGCATAGTAGCTTTGAATGTGAGCAACCAGTTGATAAAAATCCTTTCTGCCAGTCTGCACTTAGTGGGCTTTTAAATGGCTTGTTTGAAATCCAAGAGTAGATTTACCAGGAGTTCCTGGATCTGCCTGCTAAATTTTATGCTGACTTAGTTAATATACACAATATGGGTAAAAAGTAAAGTGGGCAGTTCAGAAATATTCTTTTTTTTTGAGATGATGTGTAGTGATTCTACTTGTACTTCCATGATCTGGCTGCACTCTGGTGAAATTTCTGCAATTCCTAATAGAAGTGTAATGCCTCAAGTTATAAAATATCTGAGCATTCAGAGAAGCCAGAATTAACTCATGGCTTTGTGGTTGCTAATGCTCTTAAAGGCTTTTTTTGGAATGTCATTCTTTAAGGGAAAAACTGGAGAGGGATAAGAGGGTTTTGTTCTCTGAAATGCAACCCATTCAGAATGATTGAAATGCGATGACTGCAAATATAAAGTTGCACCTGATTTTACGGGTAGTTTTGCTTTATCTGCAGCGCCTGTGGAAGAGTGTCTCACTCTAGAATTGGACTTTATAGCCACTCCGGGCGCTGTTCCACAAATCACTGACCACCTCTAGGTGCTTACCCATTGTCTCTCGAGACAAGGAGGCCAAAGAAGAAGAGTTTTGCTTTCCAAAACTAGCTCTGTTCTATCAGCTGCTATCTTTCTCTTGCTCTCCCCTTGCTTCATTCTTTTTTAAATTCTATCACTAGACAGCTTGCTGTCTATATCTAGAAGTACTGCAGCAAACTAACTGCCAAGATTCTCAGAAAATATATGTTCTTTCAGATTATTGTTGAATATCCTAAGCCATTTTTGTAGTTCCCACCGGTACTTGAAATCTTGTAATTGGGGGTATTTGAAATTTCTTTATCCATTTTTAAGACTAGATGTTTTGTAGCAAAGAAGAACCTCATCAAGTCTATTCTTTCAAAGACTTGACTCACAATATGAATTGGCTTAGGTAAAGGTTCTGCAGAGATAAATGGAGCTAAATAATAGAATCTTTGGGCTGGATTTTAATGATTGGAGTATGTCTGAGAATCTTTGGCTATGTCCAGCTCTTTTACTGTGTCAAATCTCACTTTCTTTAACATTGTTGCATCTAGCATCGGACGAAGAGCAGTCCATGGTCTTTGTGCCAGGTATGGTTTTGGGAATTAGTTTGCAGGACACTTTGTTTGTGCCGTTACTTTAAATATGTTTTGCAAGCTGTTTGAGTAAGGTGCTTTTAAATACATTTTGATCTATAATGCATCCCAAGAAAGTACTATATATGGATCTGTACAAAGTAATGCAGAAAATTTGTTCATTTATCCTATTATTTATTATTGGTAATAACATTTTGAATTCAATATTGCAGATATGTGAAAAACCCATGGCATTGTGTGTTTAGATTGCTACCTGCCTATTTTTGTGAGTGGCATCTATTGCAAGGACTGTTGTTTTAAAAATAAGGTAGTGTAGACCATCCCAGGGTAAAATTGTCTTTTTCCAGAATGTTATATTATGGGTCTTCATAATTTGTATTTATAATTTTTTATTGCCCACTGAGTGGATCCCTTTTTTTCAGTTGTAGCAATCATGCATGGGATTTTTCTGTAGAATGGATGGATGCCCATATCACATTTAACTGTTCTAATATACAGAGAAACAGTAAATTACGGACACTGTAGGGGCTGGCATCAGTTGTCCATTTTTGGAGGTGGCCTTATTTTCAAAATTGTCATTACATGTACTGTAAGGAAAAAAAACATTCAGTCGAATGTGGAGTTCTTTACCCAGCATTCATTTACAGCAGAGAAACTACTCCGTTCCTGGGTTAGAGCCATGAAGCAGTCATTCTCAAAGACGGAGTGATCTCCCGACCACCATGCATACTTGATAAAGAGCTCCCAATTCCGCCAAAGATCAAAAGCCCTTTCACAAAATACGCTGTCACCTCAAGGGAATTTTAGGGCAGAAAGGAAGTGAGCTGCGAAGAGAAGTGCAAGTGATCACAACTCACTGAAAGTTCCCGATACAGTAGCTTTGCAACAGGCTGTATCCCATGTTTTAAGCTGTAAAAGGGCTTGGTACATTGAAGGCTATTTGTAGTTCGTAATTTGCAAATGTCTGTGGTTTCACAGTGTCTCTTGTATATTTTACCATGTACGTTATTTGGGTCTCTTAATTGTCTGTTTTTTTGCGTCTCCATTTATGCAGGTTACCTTCTATACATTTTTTAAACCAGTGTGTGAATGCAGAAACGGGAAGGAAAAGGAATCGAGATTATAATCTTTCTATGATTTTCTTGAATATCTGTATTAAAGTAATATATCTGTTACGACCAGGTGAGAAAGGTGTCTAGGGGTCTGTTACTATCTTCACCTGGTCTTATTGTAACAGGGTTTAATTTTAAACAGTGTTTTCAGCTCCCCTTTGTGAATCCTTGTTCACAACTTTCCAACTATAAGGCAAAGAAATGAGCACAAACAGGCTTTCTTTGGTTTAAAGAAGAAAGATAGAATTTGTTAAACCTTAAACTTAAACTCTAATACAGTTCACACCTATGGATATATGACGTGCCCACGCTAGCATGCACACGTGATATACACATGCAGATAGGAAAAGTAAAGAGAAGAGGAATATATAGTAGAGAGGGGTTTGAGGCAATCTCTTGTTACGGGGCTTCGAGCTCACTATAGTCCTTTATTAAGTAGTCTTGCTTTTTGTTGGGGCCCTGTAGTCGTCTTAAAACCTTGTTCGTGTAGGAAACTTTTCTCTCTTTGAGTTTCACGTGTTTTCACAAGATTCAATTCTGTGGGAAGGAGATGGAAGCAGGTAGGAGAGAGGAGTTCTTGCTTCAGTTCCAGGAGATATCTTTACTCCATGAGCACATGGCTTTGTCTCAGTTCAAATCCTTTGTTGGAAGTTCAAATTCAAAAAATCTCTAGCCAGCTAGTCATGTGACTAAAACTGATTTGACCACTTCTTCTGTGTATTGGGGAAGCAACGACTGGGTCGCTTTTGTTCCAACACTGCTAGTTACTATACAAAAAATGTCTTTCCAGTCAGGGGCTTGCAATTTTAAGTTTTAATGTTCATGTGGCGAAATAATGGGTGCCTCAGTCTTGATAGATGGGGGATTTGCCTGACATATCAAATATATATTTATTTTCAAGTTGCTTTTTGCTGCTTTCCAAAACTGACTGTGTTCTATCAATTGCTATCTTTCTCTTGCTCTACCCTTGCTTCATTTCTTTTTTAAAATTCTATCACTAGGCAGCCTGCTGTCTATATCTAGAAGTACTGCAGCAAACTAACTAACAAAGTCTAACAAACTTGATTGAATTTTTCGAGGAGGTGACTGGATGAGTTGATGGTAAGGCAGTTGATGTAGTCTACATGGACTTCAGTAAGGCTTTTGATAAGGTCCCTCATGGGAGATTGGTTAAGAAGGTAAGAGCCCATGGGATCCAGGGCAATTTGGCAAATTGGATCCAAAATTGGCTTAGTGGCAGGAGGCAGAGGGTGATGGTCGAGGGTTGCTTTTGCGATTGGAAGCCTGTGGCCAGTGATGTACCGCAGCGATCGGTGCTGGGATCCTTGCTGTTTCTAGTGCACATTAATGAGTTAGACGTGAATATAGGAGGTATGATCAGTAAGTTCGCAGATGACATGAAAATTGGTGGAGTCGTAAATAGTGAGGAGGAAATCCTTAGATTACAGGACGATATAGATGGGCTGGTAAGATGGGCGGAGCAGTGGCAGATGGAATTTAATCCTGAGAAGTGTGAGATGATGCATTTTGGGAGGACTAACAAGGCAAGGGAATATACAATGGATGGTAGGACCCTAGGAAGTACAGAAGGTCAGAGGGACCTTGGTATACTTGTCCATAGATCAATGAAGGCAGCAGCACAGGTACATAGGGTGGTTAGGAAGGAATATGGGATACTTGCCTTTATTAGCCGAGGCATAGAAATATAAGAGCAGGGAGGTTATGATGGAGCTGTACAAAAAGCTAGTTAGGCCACAGCAGGGGTATTGTGTACAGTTATGGTCCCCGCACTATAGGAAGGATGTGATTGCACTGGAGTGGGTGCAGAGGAGATTCACCAGGACGTTGCCTGGGCTGGAGCATTTCAACTATGAAGAGAGACTGAAAAGGCTGGGTTGTTTTCTTTAGAACAGAGAAGGCTGAGGGGGCCCTGATTGAGGTATACAAAATTATAAGGGGCATAGATAGGAAGAAACTTTTTCCCTTAGCGGAAGGATCAATAACTAGGTTTAAGGTAAGGGGCAGGAGGTTTAGAGGGGATTTGAGGAAATTTTTTTTCACCCAGAGGGTGGTTGGAATCTGGAACACTACCTGAAGGTCCGACAGTCCTGAAAGTCCTGAAGGAGACTACATGGTAGAGGCAGGAACCTTCACAACATTTAAGAAGTATTTAGATGAGCACTTGAAACGCCGTAGCATATAAGGCTACGGGCCAAGTGCTGGAAAATGGGATTAGAATAGATAGGTGCTTGATGGCCGGCACAGACACGATGGGCTGAAGGGCCTGTATAACTCTGTGACTCTATAGCTGCCAAGATTCTCAGAAAATATATGATCTTTCAAATTATTGCTGAATATCCTAAGCTATTTTTGCTGTTTTCACCAGTACTAGATATCTTATAATTGGGCGCCTTTGGAATTTCTTTACCCACTTTTAAGACTAGATGTTTTGTAGCAAGAAAAGAACCTCACTGAAGCCTCTTCTTTCATAGACTTTACCAAACCCAATTCATATTGTGAGGAAAGGTTCTGCAGAGGTAAATAGAGCTAAAAATCGATCACTCTCCATCAGATTTGCAACTTTTTGGGGGGTGTTCCAGATTGCCGTCACCTTCTGTGCAGCGAACTGCTTCCTGATTTCACTCCTGAATTGCTGAGCTCTATTACTTTAAGATTATGCCCCTAATATATGATGTTGCATTACCCCTCAGCCTTCTCGGGTCAAGGGAATACATGCCAAGTTTACACAACTTACTTTCACTTTTTAAGCCCTGGTATCATTCTGGTGAAACTGCATTGTACCCCCCCCACACAACCACCCCGCTGACGTTCCAAAGCCAAGATATTCTTCCTGAGGTTTGGTACCCAAAACTGAATGCAGAACTCTAGATGGGATCTAACTAAGGCTCTACAACTGAAGTGTTACTTTTTCCTTTTATATTCCAGCCTCCTTGTGATGAAGGTCAATGTACCATTAGCCTTTTCGATTACTTTTTGCACCTGAGCACTAGCTTTTAAATAACCTGTTTGTATTTGCATGATACGTCCCTCACTACAATTCCTTTTTGAAAGGAGTCACTCTTTATAACAAAGATCTGTGATTAATCATCCATGTCTGAATTCTTTCTAATGCATTAAAGTTAATTTGAGGATAGGATGCTTAAACTGCACACCATATTTAAAATTTTGGCCATCCAGTATTCCACATAAATGTAGAATAACCTTTTGACTTGAAGTTAAATGCTCTTGAGCTGCATCCCAGTATGAGATTAGCCTCGTTGGTAAAAGCTTTATATTCATAATAGCTGATTTTATACTGCATCTGGTCTTGAGTTAATGAGTTCACAGCTGCTATCCCACATTCAGTTTTGGATAGTGCAGATTGTTACGATCAAGTGAGGAGGGGTTGAAAGGCTCCCCTCTCATCCCTCCTTGTTTGACTGCAACAGGGTTTATTTCTCTTAAGCAGTGGATGTGCTTTCCAATTCAGTGAGTGTTTAATCCTTTACGGGCTATGATCATAAAATAATCAAATTGGACAGGTTTTCTTGAGTTTAAACAAGAAAGAGGTCAGTTTATTGTACTTAAAACCAAAACCTGATCTAAGTAAAATAATAAACTACGCTCCAACTTTCACACGCGCACACACACACACATAAGTAGGTTACAGAGTGAAGAAGGATAGATTGGTTGGATTAGAGTCCAGAACAAATGAAAAGAATATACAGTCTGGAGTCTGGTAATTCAGTTGTCTTCCGGCGAAGTTTTTGGCTGGTAGAGGTGGCCACCTGGTTCAGGGTTTTCTTGGAGACAGTGACATAGATGGTTTCCTCCCCGGGGTCTCTGTCTGCAGCAATGTTAGACTTGGATGTTTTGCAGACCGCAGGCAGGGTTTGAACTTACAGGATTGCCTGGAGAGAGACAGACCCCCACTTGGGCCCTCCACTGATCAAAAACAGGTGCTTGCCTGCTGTAGAGAGAAGAGACTGCAGGTTTTTCCACACAGATGGAGAGACCACACATGATGTCCCAGTGTATTCTCTCTTTTGCATCTTAATTAGTTCAAGTCTAAGAATTCCAATCTCTTTCTGGTCCCATTGTTTCAGTATTTACCCTTTGAGGTTTATGTCCACCAGTATTTATGTTCCAAGATGGCTTTGAATGTCTTGCTAATAGAAGTAAGGCAGGTAGCTCATTCAAAATTTGCAAGCCATTGTTCTGGTGGGAGATGAACAAGACATTTGTCGTCTCCTCAATATCTTGGTATGTGAGGTATTTCGATGCAAATTGCGATGGCCATTTAGCTGCTAGCAGGGATCGTTTTATCATTTTTTGGTCTCCTTTGTTTTTAAAGTTTAATTCAAGTTCTTTGTCTCCTGCTTTCTAATTAATGTTTAATTCAGGTTTCCAACTGATGTATTTAAAGAAACATCATTTGGCATAGCACGTGTTCATGACTAGATAGTCTTCCTATAATTTAAAAAAATGCTCAGCATGTAGGTGATGTTGCATAGGCTGCATTTAGAGTTTCTTCTTAGTAATCTTGAGAATGTGGTGGTGGGGCTTCACCTTGGATCACTGCAATCTTTGTGTTACTGGTGTTGGGTAGGGAATTCCAGGATTTTGACCTGGGAACAATAAAGGAATGTTTCTAAGTTGGAATGTTGAGAAATGGGCAGATTTTGAAGGTGATGGTATTTCCATTATCTTGCTGCTTTTGATTCTCAGTGGTGGAGATGCTGTTGAAGTAATGTTAGTGATTTGCTGCACTGCATTCTGATGATGCATGCTGTAGTTATGTTCTGGTGATGAAGGGTGTGGCCATTGAATTCAGTGCTGGGGTATTGCAAACTGCTCTTTCTTCAATGATGTTGTGCCTCTTGATAGTTATTCCAACTGTTCCCATTTAGGTGAGTGGTGAGTATTCTATCACACTCCTGACTTGAGCCTTGTAGGTGGTGGAGAAGCTTTGAAGGGTCAGGAGATGAGCCACTCATTGCAGAGCATCAAAGTCTCTGTCCTGCACTTGTATCTATGTAGTTGGTAGCCTTGTCCAGTTAAGCTTCTAGTTAATGTTGATTTTGCTCCAATGCAGTGATGGTGAGGGACTTAATAATGGTTAATTGCGATTAGTGGTCAGGCCTTTCCTTGTTTGAGATGGCCATTGCCCGACACTTAGGTAATGCATTGAGAGGAATTATGAAAAACAGAATACTGGTTTCATCAGTGAACAGCTCCACTCCTGGCTTAATGACAAAGGAAAGGTCACTGATGAAGCAGCTGAAGGGAATACAACCATAGTTTGTGTAATTGCTGTTCATAATTTAACCCTTGGAGTGTGGATGGTATTCTGGTAAAACTATACTGCACTCCCTCCAAAGCCAATATTTCCTTTTTGAAGGTATGGTGCCCGAACTGCTTACAGTACTCCAGGTGTGGTCTAATCAGGGCTTTGTATAGCTGAAGCATAACTTCTGCTCCTTGTGTTCGGTCCTCTAGATATAAAGGCCAGAATTCTATTAGCCTTTTTATTATTTTCTGTACCAGTTCATGACATTGTAATGATGAGTACTTTGGACCTCCACTGTTTTCTAGCTATTTACCATTTAGAAAGTACCCAGTTCTATCCTTTTAGGTCCAAAGTGGATGACCTCACATTTGCCTACATTGAAGTCCATTTGCCACAGTGTTGCCCATTCACTTAAAATCACAGATATTGATATTATGCTTCCATTTACAGTGCTTACAATGCCACCTATCTTTGTGTCATAAGCAAATTTGGATATGTGGCTTTCTATTCCATCATCTAAGTTTATAAATACAGTGAATTGTTATGGCCCAATTACAGAGCCTTTTAGTATTTATTTGGTTCTGAGGTTATGCATAGTCAGTATTAGGAAGAAGAACCTCAAAGGTAATAATCTCTGGATTATTACCTGAGCCATGTGCAAATTGCCATAGGGCTAATAAGATTAGAGAAATTAATGCATAGCTCAAAGACTGGTGTGGTGGAAGTGGGTTCCAGTTCGTGGGGCACTGGCACCAGTACTGGGGAAAGTGGTGGCTATACCGTTGGGACGGTCTGCACCTGAACCGTGCTGGGGCTGGTGTTCTCGTGAGCCGCAAACCTATGGAAGTAGAGAGGGTTTTAAACTGAATAGTGGGGGCAAGGGATCAAACTTGGGAAGATATGGTAAATCAACAAGTAGAGACAAGGCAAGGGAGAAAGGTATTAATATGGGAAATGATAAACAGATTGTGACGGGAAGGGACAGAGCATACAAATCTAAGAGTAAATCAACAGATAAGGCTAGAGGTTACAATAATAAAAGAACAAAACTAAAGGCTTTGTATCTGAATACACGTAGCATTCGAAACAAAACAGATGAACTGATAGCGCAAAAAGAAATAAATAAGTATGATCTGATAGCCATTATAGAGACATGGCTGCAGGGTGACATAGATTGGGACCTGAATATTGAAGGGTACATGGCATTTAGGAAGCGAGGAAAAGGTGGAGGTGTAGCTCTATCAATTAATGATAGTATTAGTGCAATAGAGAGGGATGACCTAAGTTCAGGAGACCAGTATGTAGAAGCAGTTTGGGTAGAGATGAGAAATCATAAAGGCAAGAAGTCACTTGTGGGAGTGGTATGCAGGCCACTTAACATTAACCACACTGTAGGGGTATAAAGGAAGAAATAATGGCAGCTTGTCAGAAAGGTACAGCGATAATTATGGGGGATTTTAACCTACATCTAGAGTGGAAAAATCAGATGGGCAGAGGTAGCCTGGATGAGGAGTACATAGAATGTTTTCAGGAAAATTTCTTGGAACAATACGTTCTGGAGCCAACCAGAGAGTTACGAGACAGTATACTGGACCTGGTATTGTGCAACGAGATCGGATTAATTAATGACCTCATAGTGAAGGCGCCCCTAGGTAGCAGTGATCATAATATGATTGAATTTTACATTCAGTTCGAGGGAGAGAAGAGTGGGTCCAAGACAAGTATTTTAAACTTAAATAAGGGCAATTATGAGGGCATGAAAGCAGAGCTAGCTAAAGTAAACTGGCAAATCAGGTTAAGGGATAGGTCAACAGAGATGCAGTGGCAGCCATTTAAGGGGATATTTCAGAATACACAGAATAGATGCATTTCAACGAGAAAGAAAAATTCCAAGGGTGGGATCCACCATCCGTGGTTAACTAAAACAGTTAAAGATGGCGTCAAACTTAAAGAAAAAGCCTGTAGTTGCGGTTTGCAAGTTCTCCCTGTGACCTCGTGGGTTTCCGCCGGGTGCTCCGGTTTCATCCCACAGCCAAAGACTTGCAGGTTGATAGGTAAATTGGCCATTGTAAATTGCCCCTAGTGTAGGGATGTGGTAGGGAATATGGGGTTAACGTAGGATTAGTATAAATGGGTGGTTGTTGGTCGGCACAGACTTGGTGGGCTGAAGGGCCTGTTTCAGTGCTGTATCTCTTTTAAAAAAAATATAAAAAACAGCAAAGAATGACTAAAAGATTGATAAGGAATGTAAAATTAGAGTACGAGAGAAAGCTAGCTAGAAATATAAAGACAGATAGTAAGAGTTTCAATAGATATTTGAAGAGTTAACAAAGTCCTATAGAAAGTGAGTCCGGGGAATTAATAATGGATAATAAGGAGATGGCAGATGAATTGAACAGATATTTTGAATTGGTCTTCACTATTGAGGATAAAAGTAACATAACAGTATTAGCTGCAAGTCAGGAAATGGAAGGGAGGGAGGAACTCAAGAAACTTGCAATCACCCAGGGAAGTGGTACTGAACAAATTGTTGGAGCTGCGGGCTGACAAGTCCCCGGGTCCTGATGGACTTCATCCTAGGATGTTAAAAGAAGTGGGTAGTGAGATACTTGATGTGTTACTTTTAATTTTCCAAAATTTGCTAGATTCAGGGAAGGTTCTGTTAGATTGGAAAATAGCGAATGTAGCTCCTATATTCAAAAAGGGAGGGAGACAGAAAGCAGGAAACTACAGGCCAGTTAGCTTAAAATCTGTCATAGGGAAAATGTTGGAAGCTATTATGAAAGATGTTATAGCAGGGCATTTAGAAAAATTCAAGGTAATCAGACAGACTAAACATGGTTTTGTGAAAGGGAAATCATGTTTAAGCAATTTATTGGAGTTCTTTGAGGGAGTTAAATGTGCTGTGGATAAAGGGGAACAGGTGGATGTATTGTACTTAAATTTCCAGAAGGCATTTGATAAGGTTATACATCAAAGGTTATTGCGGAAATTAAAAGCTCATGGTATAGTGGGTAACATATTGGCATGGATAGAAGATTGGCTAGCTAACAGGAAACAGAGAGCAGGCATAAATGGGTCATTTTCTGGTTGGCAGGATGGTGGTGTGCCACAGGGATCTATGCTGGAGCCTCAACTTTGTACAATTTATATAAATGACTTGGATGAAGGGGCGGAAGGTATGGTTGCTAAATTTGCTGATGACACAAAGGTAGATAGGAAAGTAACTTGTGAAGAGGACATAAGGGGGCTACAAAGGGATATAGATAGATTAAGTGAGTGGGCAAAAACTTGGCAAATGGAGTATAATGTGGGAAAGTGTGAAATTGTCCACTTTGGCAGGAAGATTATAAAAGAAACTTATTATCTAAATGGTGAGAGATTGCAAAGCTCTGAGATGCGGGGGATCTGGGGGTCCTAGTGCATGAATCGCCAAAGGTTAGTATGCAGGTACAGCACGTAATTAGGAAAGCCTGTAGAATGTTATCTTTTATCGTGAGGGGAATTGAATACAAAAGAAAGGAGGTTATGCTTCAGCTATACAGGGCATTGGTGAGACCACATCAGGAGTACTGTGTACAGTACTGGTCTCTTTATTTCAGGAAGGCTGCTATGTCCTGACTGCCCAAGAGAGCATGGGAAAATGGCCCACTGACACGGAACACAAAAGTCCGAGTCTATCAAGCCTGTGTCCTCAGTTCCTTGCTCTACGGCAGCGAGGCCTGGACAACGTATGTTAGCCAAGAGCGACGTCTCAATTCATTCCATCTTTGCTGCCTCGAGAGAATCCTTAGCATCTGGTGGCAGAACCGTATCTCCAAAGCAGAAGTCCTTGAGGCAGCCAGCATCCCCAGCATATACACCCTACTGAGCCAAGGGCGCTTGAGATGGCTTGGCCATGTTCTTTTTTTTTTTTCTTTTGGGCCTCCTTATCTCGAGAGACAATGGATACGCGCCTGGAGGTGGTCAGTGGTTTGTGAAGCAGCGCCTGGAGTGGCTATAAAGGCCAATTCTGGAGTGACAGGCTCTTCCACAGGTGCTGCAGAGAAATTTGTTTGTTGGGGCTGTTGCACAGTTGGCTCTCCCCTTGCGCCTCTGTCTTTTTTCCTGCCAACTACTAAGTCTCTTCGACTCGCCACAATTTAGCCCTGTCTTTATGGCTGCCCGCCAGCTCTGGCGAATGCTGGCAACTGACTCCCACGACTTGTGATCAATGTCACACGATTTCATGTCGCGTTTGCAGACGTCTTTATAACGGAGACATGGACGGCCGGTGGGTCTGATACCAGTGGCGAGCTCGCTGTACAATGTGTCTTTGGGGATCCTGCCATCTTCCATGCGGCTCACATGGCCAAGCCATCTCAAGCGCCGCTGACTCAGTAGTGTGTATAAGCTGGGGATGTTGGCCGCTTCAAGGACTTCTGTGTTGGAGATATAGTCCTGCCACCTGATGCCAAGTATTCTCCGAAGGCAGCGAAGATGGAATGAATTGAGACGTCGCTCTTGGCTGGCATACGTTGTCCAGGCCTCGCTGCCGTAGAGCAAGGTACTGAGGACACAGGCCTGATACACTCGGACTTTTGTGTTCCGTGTCAGTGCGCCATTTTCCCACACTCTCTTGGCCAGTCTGAACATAGCAGTGGAAGCCTTACCCATGCGCTTGTTGATTTCTGCATCTAGAGACAGGTTACTGGTGATAGTTGAGCCTAGGTAGGTGAACTCTTGAACCACTTCCAGAGCGTGGTCGCCAATATTGATGGATGGAGCATTTCTGACATCCTGCCCCATGATGTTCGTTTTCTTGAGGCTGATGGTTAGGCCAAATTCATTGCAGGCAGACGCAAACCTGTCGATGAGACTCTGCAGGCATTCTTCAGTGTGAGATGTTAAAGCAGCATCGTCAGCAAAGAGGAGTTCTCTGATGAGGACTTTCCGTACTTTGGACTTCGCTCTTAGACGGGCAAGGTTGAACAACCTGCCCCCTGATCTTGTGTGGAGGAAAATTCCTTCTTCAGAGGATTTGAACGCATGTGAAAGCAGCAGGGAGAAGAAAATCCCAAAAAGTGTGGGTGCGAGAACACAGCCCTGTTTCACACCACTCAGGATAGGAAAGGGCTCTGATGAGGAGCCACCATGTTGAATTGTGCCTTTCATATTGTCATGGAATGAGGTGATGATACTTAGTAGCTTTGGTGGACATCCGATCTTTTCTAGTAGTCTGAAGAGACCACGTCTGCTGACGAGGTCAAAGGCTTTGGTGAGATCAATGAAAGCAATGTAGAGGGGCATCTGTTGTTCACGGCATTTCTCCTGTATCTGACGAAGGGAGAACAGCATGTCAATAGTCGATCTCTCTGCACGAAAGCCACACTGTGCCTCAGGGTAGACGCGCTCGGCCAGCTTCTGGAGCCTGTTCAGAGCGACTCGAGCAAAGACTTTCCCCACTATGCTGAGCAGGGAGATTCCACGGTAGTTGTTGCAGTCACCGCGGTCACCTTTGTTTTTATAGAGGGTGATGTTGGCATCGCGCATGTCCTGGGGTACTGCTCCCTCGTCCCAGCACAGGCATAGCAGTTCATGTAGTGCTGAGAGTATAGCAGGCTTGGCACTCTTGATTATTTCAGGGGTAATGCTGTCCTTCCCAGGGGCTTTTCCGCTGGCTAGGGAATCAATGGCATCACTGAGTTCCGATTTGGTTGGCTGTATGTCCAGCTCATCCATGACTGGTAGAGGCTGGGCTGCATTGAGGGCAGTCTCAGTGACAGCATTCTCCCTGGAGTACAGTTCAGCCATGTGAGCCACATGGAAGATGGCAGGATCCCCAAGGACGCATTGTACAGTGAGCTCGTCGCTTGTATCTGACCAACCGGCTGTCCATGTCTCCGCAAATGCGACATGAAGTCCTGTGACATTGACCACAAGTTGTGGGAGTCAGTTGCCAGTGATCGCCAGATCACTGGTGGACAGCCATAAAGGCGGGGCTAAAGAGTGGTGCATCAAAGGGACTTAGCAGTTGGCAGGAAAAAAGACAGAAGCGCAAGGAGAGAGCCAACTGTGTAACAGCCCTGAAAACCAATTTTATCTGCAGCGCCAGTGGAAGAGTCTGTCACTCTAGAATTGGCCTTTATTGTCACTCCAGGTGCTGCTCCACAAACCACTGACCACCTCTAGGCGCTTACCCATTGTCTCTCGAGACAAGGAGGCCAAAGAAGAGAAGAAGAAATGCGTTGGAAGCAGTACAGAGAAAGTTTACTGGACTAATACCTGGAATGGGCAGGCTGTCTTACGAGGAAAGATTGGACAGGCTAGGCTTGTATCGGTTGGAATTTAGATGATTAAGAGGTGGGAGAATCTGGAACTAGGGGTTACTGTTTAAAATTAAGGGGTTGCCCATTTAAGACCGAGATGAGGAAAATTTTTTTTCTGAGGGTCGTGAGTCTTTGGAATTCTCTTCCTCAAAATGCAGTTGAGACAGTGTCTTTGAATATTTTTAAGGCAGAGGTTGATGGATTCTTGATGAGAAAGGGGGTGTAAGGTTATCGGGGATAGGTGGAAATGTGGAGTAATCAGTTCAGCCATGAACTTATTGAATGGAGGAGCATGCTCGAGGAGCCGAGTGGCCTACTCCTCCTAATTTATATGTTTATAATAGACTTTTGGGTATCCTTTTATGTTGGCCACTAATGTGTTCTCATGCTCCCTCTTTTCCTGTCTTATTCCCCTTTTTAGATCTCTTCAGTACTTTGTACATTCAACTTGGTTCTCTACTGAGAACAAACCTTTTTCTGTCTCTTTTTAATCGCTATATATTTTGTCATTCAGGGAGTGCTTCCTTTGGAAGCCCTTCCTTTTCCCCCTCAGTTAATGTGCATCTTCTGTATGCGAACTGTCTCCTCTTTGAAGGCCTCTCATTAAATTACTGTTTTGCCTTCCAATTTTTGATTCCAAAACATTTGGGCTAGACCACTTTTCAACTCACTGAAGTTAACCCTCCTCCAGTTACGTGTTTTACTCTTGATAGCTCCTTGTCCTTTTTCTATAACTGTCCTCAATCTGATGGTATTATGATCACTATTCTCTACACACTCCCCCACTGAAACATGCTCCACTGTCCCACTTCATTCCCCATAGCTACATCCAGCACTGCTTCCTGCCTGTTGGGGAGGTAAAGGCACATGTTGGTTTGTAGGGATGAGAGGCCTGGGGTGTGGTCAGTGACTTTGAAGCTGGAAGACTATCTTGTGTAAAAGCCAAAAACATTAAAGGCATTATGGATTGTAATGCACTGGTGTTACGACTAGGTGAGAAAGGTCTAGGGTTCTCTTTCAGTCTTCACCTGGTCTTACTGTAACAGGGTTGAATTTAAAACACTGTTTTTAGCTCCCCCTTGGGGGCTTTCCAATTATAAGGCAAAGAAATCCGCACAAACAGGCTTTCTAAGGTTTAAAGAAGAAAAGTTGAAATTTATTAAACATAAACTCTAATTTGGTTGACACCTACGGATACACAACGTGCCCACACTAGCATGCGTACACGATACACACATGCAGATAGAGACAGAACAGAGCAGAAGAAATAAAGTGGAAAAGTTTGAGGCAATGTCTAAAGAGTTTTTGTTGCGGATCTTCGAGCTTACTGTCGAGTCCTTGATTGTAGGTAGATCTTGCTTTTCGTTGGGGCCCAGTATTTTTAAACCCTGTTCGCTGTAGGAGACTTTTCTCTCTCGAGGTTCATATTTTGTCTTCAGTGGATTCAAAGGCTTGTGAGAAAGAGGTGGGAACAGGCAGACAGGAGGGATCTTCAGTCCAAGAGCATTCTGCTTTGTGCCCAAACTGTTGGTACAAATTCAAAAAACTCAGGTTGCCCAACAGGTTAGTCATGTGACTAGCTGGTTTGACCAGGTCCGTTTGTGTATTCGGCCATCTTAGCAGTCAACCTGGAATGCGAGCTTCCCCACCTTCAACATCTGGTGATCAAAAGTCCATTGTGGGTTGAATGTGTCAGGGAATGGTCTTTTCTCCTTTCCAAGCACTGCATGTTAATATGCAAATGTATTTACAACCAGTGGTCCATTGTGGATTGAATGTGTCTGGCAATGGCTGCTTTGACCTTCCAAACACTGTCTGTTAATATGCAAATATATTTCCAGCCAAGATCTGGCAACGTTTTTTTTTAAAGCAAAGCCTTTTTTCATTCCAATAACAGTTTGAAATCAGTGTTCATGGCAAAATTAATGTGCCTCATTCTTGGCAAGGGGATGCCTAGCATGACAACCAGCATTGAATAATTAGAGTGATATCCTGCAGTTTTCTTCCTTGATTGCTTTCAGGGCTGTGGGGAATTTCTCATGTAAGTGAGTATGATAAAGGGACTTTTAAGCTGACACATATGTAATAATGTCACAAAACAGGGAAACGCTAAAGTTCAAAGTGCATTTAAATGTATGGCAAAGGAGGATGGCTGTTGTTATCAGAGGCCAGTCATCACTGCGGGAGTTTCTCAGAGAAGCACTCTTGGCACAATGACCTCCCTCCATCATAAGGTCAGCAGTGAGGCTGATCGCTGAGGAGTCCACAGTAATGAGCTCTCTTCGTAACTCCTGATAATGAAGCAGTCCATATCAGTCTTTGGCAGATATGTGGTGCAGATGTCATGCGAGCATAGTTATATATGTATTAGGAGCAGGAGTAGGCCACTCAACCCCTCGAGCCTGCTCCGCCATTCAATAAGTTTATGGCTGAACTGATTACTCCACATTTCCACCTACCCCCGATAATCTCTCACCTCCTTGCTTATCAAGAATCTATCTACCTCTGTCTTAAAAATATTCAAAGACTCTGCTTCCACTGCCTTTTGAGGAAGAGAATTCCAAAAACTCACGACCCTCAGAGAAAAAGATTTCTCAGTCTTAATTGGCCGACCCTTTATTTTTAAACAGTGGCTCCTAGTTCTCAATTCTCCCACAAGGGGAAACATCCTTTCCACATCCACCCTGTCAAGACCCCTCAGGACCTTATATGCTTCAATCAAGTCGTCTCTTACTTTTCTAAATTCCAGCGGATACAAGTCGAGCCTGTCCAACGCATTTACATTCTTCCTTAAATAAGGAGACCAGTACTGTACACAGTACTCCAGATATGGTTTCACCAATGCCCTGTATAGCTGAAGCATAATCTCCCTGCCTGTGTATTCAATTCCCCTTGTGATAAACGATAACATTCTATTAGCTTTCCTAATTACATGCTGTACCTGCATATTAACCTTTTGCGATTCATGCACTAGGACACCCAGATCCCTCTGCATCTCCGTGCTTTGCAATCTCTCACCACTTAGATAATATGCTTTTTTATTTTTCCTGTCAAAGTGTCACCTACCACTTAAGTGCCAGGCATTTATACCACATAAGTGCCAGATAATGACTGTTTTCGATAAGAGGAAATTCAACCATCTTCTGTTGACCATCAACACTTAAGTACATAAAATCTATAGGATGCACTGCATCAACTGAGCAAGGTTACTTAAACAGTATTTCCCTTCACTGTTAAACCCCACCACCGGGCAGGAAAAGAGCAGCATTATTGTAGGAACACCATCATCTCCCAGTTGCTGTCCAAGTCTTACACCGTCCCGTGCATATATTCCTTCATTGTTGTTGGGTCAGTATCCTGACCATCAGCACAAGGCATGTTGCTCTCTAACCAGTATCTGAGTACACCTTGTTCTCCAACCAGTATTCAGTTTCTGTTTCCATAGACATGATTCCAGGGTGGAATGTTGTCTCTGTTGCCAGAGTTATGGATGTCACTGAGTGGCTGCAAAGCATTCTAAGGAGCAGGTTAACAGCCAGAGGTGATGGTCCATATTGGTACCAATGCTGTAGGTAAAGAGAACGATGAAGTTCTATAGGCAGATTTTAGGGAGATAGAGAGATAGAATATCATAGAGAGATACAGCACTGAAACAAGCCCTTTGGTCCACCGAGTCTATGCTGACCATCAACCACCCATTTATACTGATCCTACATTAATCCCATATTCCCTACCACATCCCCATCTTCCCTCAATTCTCCTACCACCTACCTACACTCGGGGCAATTTACAATGGCCAATTTACCTATCAACCTGCAAGTCTTTGGCTGTGGGAGGAAACCGAAGCACCCGGCGGAAACCCACGCGGTCACAGGGAGAACTTGCAAACTCTGCACAGGCAGTACCCAGAACCGAACCTGGGTCGCTGGAGCTGTGAGGCTGCGGTGTTAACCACTGTGCCGCCTCGGGAAAGAAATTTTAAGAAGTAGGACCTCAAATGTAGCAATTTCTGGATTGCTCCCGGTGCCATGCACTAGTGAGTAGGGAAATAGGTGGATAATGCAGATGAATGTGTGGCTGAGGTGATGGTGCAGGAAGTCAGGCTTTAGATTCCTGGGCCATTAGGATCTGTTCTAGGCGAGATGGGACCTGTACAAGTCGAATGGGTCAACAGGACCAGGACCGATATTGTGGTATGGAGATTTGCTAGTGCTGCTTGGGAGGGTTTAAGTTATCTTGGTAGGGGGATGGGAACCTGAGCATAGATTCAGAAGTGAGAGAAGCAAGGCAGGAAATTAGTGAGTATGGAAGGCAGAGAAAACAAAGGCTCGAAAATAAACAATAAAGGCTTTCTGTGATTAGTGGTATATACTTCAGTGCAAAGAGTCTAGTGAATAAGGCAGGTGAGCTGAAGGCACAGATAGACACATTAAAGTATGATGATATAGCTATTGCTGAAACATGGCTTAAAAGGCAGGAATGTCAACTCAACATTCCGGGTTACAGGGTTTTCAGAATGGATAGAGGGGGGAATAGAAAAGGAGGGGATATCACAATATTGTTCAAAGAAACAACTGCAGCTGTGAGGAAGGAAGATATGCGAGAAGGCTCATCAAATAAGGCCATATTGGTTGAACTGAGGAACAAGGAAGGGGTAATCGCCCCATATAGTCAGAGGGAGATAGAAGAGAAAATAAGTAGGAAAATTGCTGAGAAATGCAGAAACCAAAGGGCAGTAATAGTAGAGGTTTCAACTACTGGAATAAAATCAGTCTGAAAGGTACAGAGGGCACAGAACTCTTAAAATACGTTTAGGAGAACTTTTTTGCCAGTATGCAGCAAGCCCAACAAGAGAAGGGACAGATCTGGATTTAGTTTTAGGAAATGAAGCTGGGCAGATGGAAGGGATATAAGTGGACGAGCATAATGGTGGTTGTGATCAGAATTCAGTTAGATTTAGCGTAGTCATGGAAAAGGACAAGGATTAGACCAAGAGTAAAAGTTTTAAATTGTGGAAGGGCAAATTTTACTAAGCTGAGATGTGATTTGGTAAAAGTGGCCTAGAAATAGCTACTTGAAGTGTCAGAGCCATTGGAGGAATTCAAGGAGGAAGTAGGGAGAGTTCAGAACAAATATGTTATTAGAAAGAAAAAGGGCATGGGACTCCCAAATTTATCCCTCTGGCCCTGATGTCAAAGAGCATGCAAAATAGGATAAGGCAAACAAGGGAAGGTTCAGTCAGATACTGAGAGTTCAATACTACAGAAAGCCTAGAGGAATATAGAAAGTGCAAGAGTGAAATTTAAAAGGAAATTAGAAAAACAGAGGACAGGAAAAAATATTGGCAAGTAAAATCAAGGAGACCTCAAAGATGATTTACAGTACATAAAGAGCAAGAGGATAACGATGATAGAGTAGGGCCAATTAAAGAGATAAAGGCAACTTGTGTGGGGAGGTGGAAAACGTGGGCGTGGTTCTTGAATACTTTGCGTCTGTCTTCGCAGAAGAGGCGGGTGATGCAGACATTGTGGTTGTTGAGGAGGAGTAGGAGTGTGAAATATTGGATGGGAAAACACAGTACGAGAAGAAATATTATGGGGTTTAGCATCTTTGAAAGTGGATAAGTCACCAGGCCCAGATGAAATGAATCCCAGGCTGCTAAGAGAAGCAAGGGAGGAAATAATGGAGTGTTTGAGCATCATTTTCTCTGGCTACAGATGTGGTGCCGGAGGATTGTTAACCCTGTACCATTGTTTAAAAAGGGGATAGACTAAGTACAGGCCATCCAACCTAACCTTGATGGTGGGCAAATTATTGGAAAAAATTCTGAGGGAGAGTGTAAATCGTCATTTAGAAAGGCATGGATTCATCAAGAACAGTCAGCAGAGATTAAGAGAAGCTTGTGTCTGAGTAACTTGATTGAATTTTTGAGGAGGCAACAAGCAGGCTTGATGAGGGTAGCGTGTTTGATGTAGTCTACAGTATTTTTAGCAAGGCTTTTGACAAGATCCCACATGATGGACTGGTAAGAAAAGTAAGAGCCTGTGGGATCCAAGGGAAAATGGCAAGTTGAATCCAAAATTGGCTCAGTGGCAGGAAACAAAGGGTGGTGGTCAACAGGTATTTTGTGACTGGAAGGCTGTTTCCAGTGGGGTTCCACAGGACTTGGTGCTAGGTGCTTTGCTTTTCATGGTTATATGTCAATAATTTAGACTTAAATATAGGAGACATGATTAAGACGTTTGCAGATGATGCAAAAATTGGTCATGTGGTTGATAATGAGGAAAAAAGCTGTAGACTGATAGAAGATATCAATGTACTGGTCAGGTGGGCAGAAAAGTGGCAAATGGAATTCAATCCAGAGAAGTGTGAGGTAACACATTTGGGGAGGGCAAACAAGGCAAGGATACACACAATAAATGGTTGGATACTGAGAAGTGTAGCGGAACAGAGGGACCTTGGAGTGCCTGTCCACAGATTTCTGAAAGTAACAGAACAGGTAGATAAAGTCAAAGCAAATAAAAGCAAAATACTGCGGATGCTGGAAATCTGAAACAAAAACAAGAAATGCTGGAATCACTCAGCAGGTCTGGCAGCATCTGTGGAAAGAGAAGCAGAGTTAACGTTAACTCTGCTTCTCTTTCCACAGATGCTGCCAGACCTGCTGAGTGATTCCAGCATTTCTTGTTTTTGTTTGAGGTAGATAAAGTCGTTGAGAATGCCTACATGATAATTACCTTTAGCCGAGGCATCTGTGTGGACAGATTATTTGAACTTGCTAGTTTATAGAAAAGGAGGGGTGCACATAAAATAAGTAAGCTTAGAACAAGGTTCGATGGCAGGAGATTTATGCATACAGTTATTGATGATTAGAATAAGGTACTGGCTGTTTGGTGAGTGTGGATTTGCTGCAACACTTAAAAAAGAAGCTGCATGAGTTCCTTCCTGTGGCTAGTATCACTGCATGCAGGAGGTAAGTAGGATGTTGGGTTGGGTATGTGCCACATGGTCATTGTGACCTTAATTTTCTTTGTCTTAGGGGATCAGAGAGGAATTTTGAAGATTTTTTTCCCCCCTGAATTGGTACGTGGGTTTTAAAAAAAATTATTATTGATTCTCCTAGGTGATTACAAGATTGCTGGTGGGGCCCTGGATGCGTTGCAACTGTTTGGGGTGGCTGAGATGGACCAGCTCTTTTTGTGTATTCTTAAATAGAGATGGGCAATAAATGCAGTGTAGCTGGTGTTGCCAAGAAGCCATGAATAATATTTTTTTATAAAATAATGTTTTAATAAATCACTGCTGTTCTGTGCCACATCTTTACAAACTGTTTATTAGGGATGCTGATGGAAGGAAACATCAGACCTGAATCAAAGGTGAAGTGGTGTAAAATTCAAGAAGTTGAAGCGAAGCTGCCAGTCCATTCTGATTCTGTTTTTGTGAATCCCTTTAAGACCAAAGCTGGAAAACCAACCATGCCGAACAAGGTAAAATGATGTAATTTTTATTGCATTTTGTAATCCACTGAAGATTAATGTACATGCTGGCTTTAGAGGGGTGTTTTTGTAAAAAAAAAATAATTCTTGATGTTTTTGGTGAAGTGATGCGCATAATTCTGTTGCAAAGGCTTCTAGTTCAAGTAATCAAATAATGTTATTCAATAAAGTTATTGCATTGAGTGTTTGCAAACAGAAGTGTGAATTTGTTTCCCATAAAGGTTGTACCCATTCAATATTGTGGTGCACCCTGAAGTAGATTACTTTGAAGTTCCTCAGCACTGACATTTAGTGTTTAAACAATTGAAGTTAGGCTCTTCTTTCATTTAAGATTAACTCATAACCCCATCCCCTTTGTTTTGGACCAAAGGCTATCCCTAGAATACATTGCTAGCACCATCTGAATATATATAAATGATTTGGGTATATGGGGCACAATTTCAAAATTTGCAGACACAAAACCAGGCAGTGATGATTGGAGTGATTTAAGGACATAGGTAGTTAGGCGGGGGAAATTGATGCTAGATAAAATGTAATTCAGGGATATATTGGGGTCATATATGTTGAGTGGAAGATAAAATTTCCTATCTCAGTCATTTGAGGAATTTCTGGTGCTGCTCATTAGTCTAATCTTTTCCCTTGAATAGTATAGAAGCATATCACACACTTGAAAAACACCAGCTGCCACACCTGGTAAATTCAGAAGTCTGTACTTCATGTTCATTAAGGCGACTTGGCGAACATGAGTTAATTTAGCTGTGGTTTCTTACACTGTCATTGATATAGATAGGTCCTTCGTTTTACCAAGTTACTAATATTGAAGCAAATTGCCAGTCATCTTTTGTACTTTTTTTTTGAGTGGCATGTTTCACGGTCAAGTTGTTGACTATTTAATGTTTATTTCAACGGTCTTCAGGCAGGCCTTCTAGGACTTATGGTCAGGTTGAGAGAGGATACCAAGTCCCTTCCAAAAGGAAAAATGTTAGTGTCAACTTGGCTCAGTGATACTACTCTCACTTCCGTTTTGACTCATCTGAGGCTTGATATCAGACAGCATAGAATTGGTTGAGGGATCAAAGAAAATGGTGGAGAGATAGAGCTGTGTATCATCTGCACATACCGTGCTGACTGTGTGTCTGCAGATGATGTTACCAAAGGGTGGTACATAGGAAAAGGGACCGAGGATAGATTGCAGCAGAGGGAGAAGTTGAATTGGTTCTGTGGGGCAAATTGACATAGAACTCATAGGTGACAACTCTCTCAAGGACCCTAGTGATGCAAGGGAGATTAAGGTGGGGAGGGGTGAACAATAGCCTTTTGCACAAGTACATAGTATTTACATCACAAAAACAGGCCATTTGTCCATTTCAGGTCTAGTGTTGAGCTTCTTCCCACCTTGCTTCATCTAACTCCATCAACATATCCTTCGGTTCCTTTCTCTAATGTGGTTATCCAGCTTCCCCTTAAATGCATTTATGCTAGCTGTCTCAATTACTTCTTCTGGTAGCGAATTCCACATTCTAACCACTCTCTCCTGAATTCCCTTTTGAATTTATTAGTGACTATCTTATATTTATGGCCTCCCTATAGTTCTGGTCTCCCTTGCAAGTGGAAAAATTTTCCCTTTGTCTAACCTATCAGACCCTTCCATAATCCTAAAGACCTCTATCAGGTAGCTTGTAGCACATACTCCAGATTGTTGTTTCCTACCAACTTTATGCCTGTTTGTTCCACAAAATAGTCTTGAAGGGGGAGAATAGAAGTGCCAAGCAAAGGGAGCTGCTGACAATGTTAGCTATTGTTGAGTCATTAGGAGTAGAGCAAGGAGTTGATGATGGGAGCAGGTGATTGGTCTGATGGAGCACAAGTTTAGAAAGGGCAAGGAGAAAGATGAAAAAGGAATTAGTGCCAGGAGAAGTGTAACTGGGTTCTCGTGTTTTACCTTGAAACAGGTTATGAAGGAGAACAAAGGGACCAAGAGTGCATCTTTGAAGGATCTTTGCCCAGAGGACAAGAGGCGCATTGCTAACCTAATCAAGGAGCTTGCAAGGTGATTGTTGGAACTTTTGATAGCTTCATTGTGAAGCTACAAGTAGCCCTTTTACTGGAACAATGATGCCTATAATGCTGATACAAAAGATATAAATTATATCAAATGCTTTCCAATATTGTTTAGCACCCCATAGCTCTTCCCATTTCCAGTGTGGGCTGGTTGGCAAATGATTGTGTACAACCCCCCTCCCAGATACTTATTAAAGCAAATAACAACAATATACTGCAGATGTTGGAAATCTGAAATAAAAACAAAGTGCTGGAAATACTCAGCAGATCAGGCAGCATCTGTGGAGAGAGAAGCAGAGTTAAAGTTTCAGGTGGGAATCTGTGGAATGCATTGCAATCCCAGACAACCATGTCTGTGGTAAGTGTCTGCAGCTTGCACAACTTCAGCTCAGAATTGCTGAGCTGGAGACCGAGTGTTGCAGAAATTGCGGAGCATCAGGGAGAGGGGGAGAGTTAACTGGACACTTTGCTCCAGGAGGCAGTCACACCCCTTAGAGTAGGGAGAACGTTGGAGATGGCCAATGGTCAGGGACAGGAGGGTGTGACTGCAAGTGAGGCAGGTAGGGGGAATCAGCATGTAGTGATGGACAAGGTCAGGGGCTGAGGCTCCTCCAACAGGTATGAGGTCCTTGCTACATGTGTGGATGAAGAGAAGGAGTGCAAGATGGATGAGCGGTCTGACTATGGCACCATGGTGAAAGATGCTATTTCAGTGGGGGGAGTGAAGAGGAATGTGGTAGTGATAGGAGACAGTATAGTCAGGGGCATAGATACTGATCTCTGCAGATGCGACTGGGAGCTTTGAAGGCTGTGTTGCTTGCCCGGTGCCAGGGTTAAGGACATCTCCTTGAGGCTGGAGAGGAACCTGGGGTGGGAGGTGGAGGATCTAGTTGTCGTGGTCCATGTGGGAACCAATGACATTGGTAGAACCAGAAATGATCTGCTTAGAGAATTTGAGGAGTTAGGGTCCAAACTAAAACGCAGAACATCAAAGGTAATCATCTGTAGATTGTTACCTGAGCGCCACACAGATTGGCACAGGGTCAAGCAGATTAGAGAACTAAATGCATGGCTCAAAGAGTGGTGTGGGAAGAAGGGGTTTCGATTCTTGGGGCACCGGCATCAGTACTCAGGGAAGAGGGAGCTATTCTGTTGGGATGGGCTTCACTTGAACTGGGCTGGAACCAGTGTCCTGGCCAATCGCATAACTAGGGCTGTGGCCAGGGCTTTAAACTAACAGAGGTGGGGGAGGGTTTGGGTCAGAGAGTTTAACAAAAATTGTACATTAGCAAATAAGGTAATTGCAGGGAATAGAAAACAGGTTAAAAAAAATGAGATAGAAGTTCCTTTATCTGAATGCAAAAAGCATCTGTAATAAGATAGAAGGACTAGTGGCAAGAATAGAGGTAAATGATCTAGATCTAATTGCCATTACCGAGACATGGTTACAAGGAGATCAAGGTTGGGAAATGAATATTCTGGGGTACATAATATTTCGGAGAGACAAAAGGCAAAGGAGGAGGGGTAGCCCTGATAGTAAAGGATGGCATAAGGATATAAATAAGAAAGGATCTGGCCTCAGAAGATCATGAAGTAGAATCAGTTTGGGTGGAAATTCGGAATAGCAGGAGTGAAAAAACACTGGTGGGAGTAGTTTACAGGCCCCCTAACCGTAGTTATATTATTGGACAGAACCTTAAACGGGAAATTATTGGAGCATGTAAAAAAAAAAAGGTAATGTACTAATTGTGGGGGACTTAAATCTGCATATAGACTGGGACAATCAAATTGGCAACAATGGTCTAGAAGATGAATTTGTAGAATGCTTTTGTGACAGTTTCTTGGAGCAATACGTTGTAGAAGCAACTACGGATAAAGCTATCTTAGATCTCGTATTGTGTAATGAAGCAGGTTAATAAGCAATGTCATAGTAAAAGATCCACTGGGAAATAGTGATCGTAATACCAATCTATTTCATGTTAAGTTTGAAAGTGACACATTTCAATCACTAACAAGAATCTTAAACTTAAAGCCAATTACAAAGATATGAGGGGAGAACTGACTAAGGTTAATTGGGTAAATGGCAGTATGGCAGTAAATGAACAGTGGGAAATATTTAAAGAAACAATTCAAAGGAGTCAACAAAAGTACATTCTGTTCAAAATCAAAAACACGTCCAGAAAGACCCATTAGTGGCTCACTCAGGAAGTTAAGGAGAGTATTAGACTAAAAGAGGAGGCTGACAATGTTGCATAAAATATTGGCAAGTCTGAGGATTGGGAGTGTTTTAGAAACTAGCAAAGGGCCACCAAAAAGTTGATAAAATGGAAAAAATAGAATGAGAGTAAACAAGCCAGCAATATAAAAACAGATTGTAAGAGCTTTTATAAGTACATAAAAAGGAAGAGAGTAGCTAAAGTAAACGTTGGTCCCTTAGAGGCAGAGACAGGTGAAATCATCATGGGGAGTGAGGAAATGGCATAGGCATTGAACAAGTATTTTGTGTCTCTCTTCACAGTAGAAGACACAAGTTCCATACCAGAAATGAGCAGTAACCTAGGGGCTAAAAAGAATGAGGAAAATAAGGATATTGATATCAGTCGAGAAAAGGTATTGGAGAAACTTGAGGGACTAAAATCTGACAAGTCCATGGGACCAGATGGCCTACATCCAAGGGTTCTAAAAAGCGATAGCTGCAGAGATAGTGGATGCGTTAGCTATGATTTTCCAGTATTCCTTAGATTCAGGAATGGTCCCGTCAGATTGGAAGTTGGCAAATGTTATACCGCTTTTCAAGAAAGGAGGTCGAGAGAAAACGGGGAACTACAGGCCAATTAGCCTAACATAAGTCGCTGGAAACTATTATTAAAGAAGTCTTAACATTGCTCTTGGAAAAGCATAGTATAATTAGAACAAGTCAACATGGTTTTACTAAAGGGAGATGTTTGACAAATTTATTAGAATTTTTTGAGGATGTAAGTAGTAAGGTAGATAAAGGGGGACCAGTAGATGTAGTATACCTGGATTTTCAAAAGGCATTCGATAAGGTGCCACATAAAAGATTAATAGGCAAGTTAAGGGCTCATGGTGTTGGGGGTAATATATTAGCGTGGATAGAGGATTGGTTAACAGACAGGAAGCAGGGAGTGGGTATAAATGGGGCATTTTTGAGTGGGCAGATAGTCAATAGTGGGGTGCCGCATGGATCAGTGCTGGGGCCTCAGCTATTTACACTCTATATTAATGACTTGGATGAAGAGGCAGAGAGTAATATATCGAAGTTTGGTGATGATACAAAGCTTGGTGGCAAGGTAAGCTGCGGAGAGGATGTAGAGAGGCTGCAAAGAGATATAGATAGGTTAAGTGAGTGGGCAACAAGCTGGCAAATGGAGTATGATGTAGGGATGTGTGTAGTTGTTCACTTTGGTCGTAAAAATAGAAAAGCAGAATATTTTTAAAAAGGTGTGAAACTGGTAAATGTTCAGAGACTTTGGGTACTCCTACAAGGAACACACAAAGTTAACATGCAGGTGAAACAGGCTATCAGGAAGACAAATGGCATGTTGGCCTTTATTGCAAAGGGATTGGAGTACTTGCACTCGAGGCAGTGCAGCAAAGATTCACTAAATTGGTCCCTGGGATGAGGGGGTTGTCCTTTGATGGGAGGCTGAGTAAATTGGGCCTATATTCTCTGGAGTTTCGAAGAATGAGAGGTGATCTAATTGAGACATACAAGATTCTGAAAGGGCTTGATAGGTTAGAAGCTGAGAGATTGTTCCCGCTGGTCAGGGAATCTAGAACGCGGGGACACAGTCTCAGGATAAGGGGTCAATCATTCAGGACTGAGATGAGGAGAAATTACTTTACTCAAAGGTTGAGAATCTTTTGAATTCTCTACCTTGGAGGGTTGTGGATCCTGCTTCATTGAATACATTTAAGGCTGGAATAGATACATTTTTGGTCTTGCAGGGTATCGAGGGATATGGGGAACAGGCGAGAAAGTGGAATTGAAGCCCAAGATCAGCCATGATTGTATTGAATGGCAGAGCAGGCTGGATGGGCCAAATGTCTACTTCTGCTCCTGTTTCTTGTCATCTTGTGTCTGTGACCTTTCATCAGAACTGGCAAAGGCTAGAAGAGAATTATTAAAGCAAATTAGATATTGGCAGACTTGTGATTGTTGATCTGCAGAACTTGCTTTGGATGAATGAAGGATGAAATCTTAATTGCCCAAGTTGTACCTGCACTTTAAAGCAGTGCAAATTAAGCCATTTCTTGCTGTGTTTTTTGTACTCTTGTTTCCAGATTTCTTTTTATTACTTGGTGGGTTCTGCCTCTCTGATCACTCCCACAGGTGAGCCCTTGAACCGATGGATTTCTTTCATTTTCCCAGATAGCTGATAAATACGTTGTATGTTTATGGATTGAAGAGAGAACACAACTTTTTTTTTGCAGCTGACTGGTTTTGTTATACACTCGTGTGATCTATCTTGTCTTTGGAAAGTGGCAGAATAGCACTGCATTAGACAGTGAGATAAGCTTTAAGAGCATATGAATGTATGAAAATGATGGACAGGAAAAGACCGATCGAGCCTGTCCCATAAAGTTGTGACTCTATGCATTTTGATACATTTCTTACCAGCTCGGAGCCATGCTGTCTCCTGGGAATGGTGAAAAAAAAAAGATAAAAATGCAGACCAATTAGAGAAAAAAGGATGCAAAATTGCTCCTTGACCCATGTAGGCAATCAAAGCAGGAAATCATGTTAATCCTGATTTATGTTACAGGTTAGGTATCTCTTGTACGAGGTGACCTTTGCTCCAGCTCTTTCTTAAACAAGACAGCGAATCAGTATTCCTTGCACCAGCTGGCAACTCATTCCAAAGGTCCATTATGCTCTTGGCAAAGAAGAACTACCAAATATCCAGTTCTGCCTTTACATAACTTGTAAGCGTGATCCCTGGTTCTCCCGAGCCTATCCAGTGGAAATAGTGGTCCACATAATCTAGTCCCTTCATTATTTTATAAACCTGACCTCATTCATTGAGTCTATACAAAAGCAAAGTACTGCGGGTGCTGGATATCTGAAATAAAAAGAGAATATGCTGGAAAACGCAGCTGGTCAAGCAGCATCTGTGGAGAGAGAGAGAAACAGAGTTGATGTTTCAGGTCGATGACCTTTCATTAGAACTGGCAAAGGTTAGGTTACTTGGCAGCAGTTGTAGATCTTTTACAGTCCACACACCTGCACAGATCCTGATGTAATCCAGAAATTTCCAGATCATTCTCCTTCTCCAGTGGAAAATATTTAAAGAAACATTTAACAAAATACAGAGCGAGAATATACCCCTGAGAGGAAAAAGCTCCACTTCACAGAAAAAACAGCCATGGACAACTAAGGAGATTAGGGATAGCATAAAACTAAAAGAAAGGGCTTACAAAAATGCAAAACGCAGCACAGATCCGGCCGAATGGGATAGGTACAAAGGCCAGTAAAGGGTCACAAAGCAGCTCTTAAGTGCTACGAAAAGGGAATATGAAAGGAAACTTGCAAGGGACATCAAAATCAAAAAAAATAAATTTTATAGTTGCATAAAAGGAAAGCGGGTGGTCAAGAGCAATGTAGGCCCACTAAAAGCTGAAAATGGAGATATTGTCATTGATAATGGGGAAATGACAGACATGTTGAACAATTACTTTGCCTCAGTATTTACAGTTGAAAAGGAGGATAACTTGCCGAAGTCCCGAAAAAATTAATAGCCGATAGGGGACAGGGACTTAATACAATTAACGTAAGTAAAACATCAGTAGCAAGGAAATTAATGGAACTAAAGTGAGAGAAATCCCCATGACCTGACAGTTTCCATCCGAAGGTGTTAAAGGAAGTAGGGGAGCACATTGTAGATGCCTTAACTGTAGTCTTTCAGAGTTCCCTAGCTTCAGGAGTGGTCCCTCTGGATTGGAAAGTTGCACATGTCACTCCACATTTTAAGAAGGGTGAAAGGGAGAACCAAGGAAATTACAGACCAATTAGCCTGACATCTGTGTTGGGCAAGTTGCTGGAATCTGTAATCAAGGATAGGGTGACTGAAAACCTAGAAAAATTTCAGTTAATCAGGGACAGCCAGCATGGATTCATGACGGGAAGGTCATGCCTGACAAATCTCATTGAAATTTTTTAGGAGGTGACTAAGGTAGTGGACAGGGGAGTGTCGATGGATGTTATTTATATGGACTTCCATAAGGCATTTGATAAAGTCCCACATAAGAGACTGTTAACTAAGGTAGAAGCCCATGGAGTTGAGGGCAAATTATTGACATGGTTAGGAAATTGGTTGAGTGGTGGGCAACAGAGAGTGGGGATAATGGTTAAGTACTCTGGCAGGATGTGACAAGTGGTGTCCCACAGGGATCTGTGTTGGGGCCTCAATTATTCACATTATTCATTAATGACTTGGATGATGGCATAGTAAGTCATATATCCAAATTTGCTGATGATACAAAGTTAGGCGGCATTGTAGACAGTCTAGATGATAGCATAAAATTGCAAGGAGATATTGACAGACGAGGTGAATGGACGAAACTGTGGCAGATGGATTTCAATGTGGGCAAGTATGAGGTTATCCATTTTGGACCCAAAAAGGACAGAGCAGGGTACTTTCAAAATGGGAAGAGGTTAAGTACAGTGGATGTCCAAAGAGACTTGGGGGTTCAGGTGCATAGATCTTTAAAATGCCACGAGCAAGTGCAGAAAATAATCAAAACGGCTAATGGAATGCTCGAAGATTGGAGTATAAAGACACAGAGGTCATGTTGCAGCTGTACAAAACCCTGGTTAGACCCCACTTGGCGTACTGTGAGCAGTTCTGAGAACCACACCTTAGGAAGGATATATTGGCCTTGGAGGGAGTGCAGCATAGGTTTACAAGAATGATACCTGGACTACATTGGTTAAGTTACGAGGAGACATTACACAAATTAGGCCTGTTTTCGCTAGAATTTAGAAGGTTAAGGGGTGATCTGATGACAGTCTTCAAGACATTAAGAGGAAAAGACAGGCTAGATAAAGATAAACTATTTCCACTGGTTGGAAATTCTAAAACTAGGGAGCATAGTCTAAAAATTAGGACCAGACCGTTCAGGAGAGATGTTAGGAAGCACTTCTTCATGCAAAGGGTGGTAGAGGTTTGGAACTCGCTCCCACAAACAGCAGTTGAAGCTAGAACAGTTGTTAATTTTAAATCTGAGATAAAGAACAAAAGAACAGTACAGCACAGGAACAGGCCATTCAGCCCTCCAATCCTGCGCCGATCTTGATGCCTGCCTAAACTAAAACCTTCTGCACTTCCGGGGACCGTATCCCTCTATTCCCATCCTATTCATGTATTTGTCAAGATGCCTCTTAAACGTCATTATCGTACCTGCTTCCACCACCTCCCCCGGCAGCAAGTTCCAGGCACTCACCACCCTCTTTGTAAAGAACTTGCCTCGCACATCCCCTCTAAACTTTGCCCCTCTCACCTTAAACCTATGCCCCCTAGTAACTGACTCTTCCACCCTGGGAAAAAGCTTCTGTCTATCCACTCTGTCCATGCCGCTTATAACTTTGTAAACCTCTATCGTGTCGCCCCTCCACCTCCGTCGATCCAGTGAAAACAATCCAAGTTTATCCAACCTCTCCTCATAGCTAATGCCCTCCAGACCAGGCAACATCCTGGTAAACCTCTTCTGTACCCTCTCCAAAGCCTCCACGTCCTTCTGGTAGTGCGGCGACCAGAATTGCACGCAATATTCTCAGTGTGGCCTAACTAAAGTTCTGTACAGCTGCAGCATGACTTGCCAATTTTTATACTCTATGCCCCGACCGATGAAGGCAAGCATGCCGTATGCCTTCTTGACTACCTTATCACCTGCGTTGCCACTTTTAGTGACCTGTGGACTTGTACGCCCAGATCTCTCTGCCTGTCAATACTCCTAAGGGTTCTGCCATTTACTGTATAATAGATAGATAGATTTTTGTTAAGCAAAGATATTAAGGGATATAGAGTTAGGCCTCAGATCAGCCATGAATGGCGGGACAGGCTCGGAGCTTAATGGCCTACTCCTGTTCCTATCTTCCTATGTTACTATAATCATACATCAAGGTCATTAATGAAAACAGTAAATACCAGTGGTCCTAACACCAATCCCTGTGGGAGACCACTGGTAACTGATGTCAAAGCAGATCCAAGCCCATAACCAACGGATCAGATCTAAGCTCTGCAGTCCTGCCACTCCAGCTGTGAATGGTGGTGGACAATTAAACAACTAACTGGAAGAGGTGGCTCCACATATATCCCCATCCTCAATGATGGGGGAGCCCAGCACATCAGTTCGAAAGATAAGGCAGAAGCGTTTGCAACAATCTTCAGCCAGAAGTGCCGAGTTGATGATCCATCTCGGCCTCCTCCTGAAGGCCCCAGCATCACAGATGCCAGACTTCAGCCAATTCGATTCACTCCACGTGTTATCAAGAAACGACTGAAGACACTGTATACTGCCAAGGCTATGGGCCTTGACAATATTCCGGCAATAGTACTGAAGACCTGTGCTCCAGAACTTGCCGCGCCCTTAGCCAAGCTGTTCCAGTACAGCTACAACACTGGCATCTACCCTGCAATGTGGAAAATTGCCCAGGTATGTCCTGTACAGAAAATGCAGGACAAGTCCAACCCAGACAATTACTGCCCCATCAGCCTACTCTCAATCATCAGTAAAGTGACGGGAGATGTCATCAACAGTGCTATCAAGTGGCACTTGCTTAGCAGTAACCTGCTCAGTGACGCTCAGTTTGGGTTCCGTCAGGGCCACTCAGCTCCTGACCTTATTACAGCCTTGGTTCAAACATGGACAAAAGAGCTGAACTCCAGAGGTGAGGTGAGTGTGACTACCCTTGACGTCAAGGCAGCATTTGACTGAGTATGGCATCAAGGAGCCCGAGCAAAACTGAGGTCATTGGGAATCGGGGGGAAAACACTCTGCTGGCTGGAGTCATACCTAGCACAAACGAAGATGTTCATGGTTGTTGGAGGGAGGTCAATCATCTGAGCTCCAGAACACCACTGCAGGAGTTCCTTACGGTAGTGTCCTCGGCACAATCATCTTCAGCTGCTTCACCAATGACCTTCCTTCAATCATAAGGTCAGAAGTGGGGATGTTTGCTCATGATTGCACAATGTTCACCATTCGTGACTCCTCAGATACTGAAGCAGTCCCTGTAGAAATGCAGCAAGACTTGGACAATATCCAGTCTTGGGCTGATAAGTGGCAAGTTCATTCGTGCCACACAAGTGCCAGGCAATGACCATCTCCAACAAGAGAGAATCGAACCATCTCCCCTTGACATTCAATGGCATTACCATTGCTGGATCCCCCAGTATCAACATCCTTGGGGTTACCATTGACCTGGACTGGAGTAGCCATATAAATACCATGGCTACAAGAGCAGGTCAGAGGCTAGGAATCCTGAGGCGAGTAACTCACCTCCTGACTCCCCACCTGCCTGTCCACCATCTACAAGGCACAAGTCAGGAGTGTGACGGAATACTCTCCACTTGCCTGGATGGATGCAGCTCCAACAACACTCAAGCTCAACACCATCCAGGACAAAGCAGCTCGCTTGATTGGCACCCCATCCACAAACATTCACTCTCTCCACCACCGACGCACAGTGGCAGCAGTGTGTACCATCTACAAGATGCACTGCAGTAACGCACCAAGGTTCCTTAGACAGCACCTTCCAAACCCGTGACCTCTACCAACTGGAAGGACAAGGGCAGCAATGCATGGGAACACCACTACTTGCAGGTTCCCCTCCAAGTCGCACACCATCCTGACTTGGAACATTATCGCCGTTCCTTCACTATCGCTGGCTCAAAATCCTGGATCTCCCTTCCTAACAGCACCGTGGGTGTACCTACCCCACATGGACTGCAGCGGTTCAAGAAGGCAGCTCATCACCACCTTCTGAACGGCAATTAGATGGGCAATAAATGCTGGCCTGGCCAGCGACGCCCACATCCCATGAATGAATTAAAAAAAAAGAATGGCTTGACTGTTCCCTGAAACCCACAGTTCGGTACCATGGCTAATTTTGCAATCTTTGTATAAACCAGACACGCTTTACTATGAGTGAAGTTGCTTTTTGACTTTTTACAGTGACTGATTTAAGAAATGCAATATTATGCAAAATCTTTGGCAGTGCTTCATTTTTATTTGTCCCATTTGCTTTAAGAGACTTTACAAATGTACCAAAAACAAGAATGTAGAGAATACTGCCTTTCATGATTGTCTCATGAGCTCCAGTCCCATGATATAAGTGTAAAATATAACACTAAAAATCTTTGATATAGCCTTCTTGAAAGCTTAACCAGGCATTTCTGTAGTAATGTAGCTTGAAATTGTATGCCTGATGATAGTGTGTTGTATTTATAAAGTTAATTTTATTTAGCTGCTGTTCCGAAAGCTATTTTCTTCCAAAAACCTCAACTTCTGTAATGTCAACAACAACAATAACTTTGTATAATGCCTTTATTGTCGTAAAAAATCCCAAGATGCTTGTCAGGAGGGTTATCAAATAAAATATCAAGCATGAGGTGATCTTGGGGCAGGTGATCAAACGTTTGGCCAAGGGTTGCAGGACTTGAGTCTCAGCATTCTTTGGACCCGAGAATAATGGAAAAACACTCCCATCTGAGTTCGATAAAATTTTGGCTACCCAGACGGTAAAGACAGGCAATACAATGCTCTGTGATGGACTGCTTAACACTTACAGATTTTGGAAAGGTGTAAAGGTAACAGGGTTGTAGTGGTGGGTGATTTTAACTTCCCCTATATTGACTGGAACTCGCTGAGTGCAACGGGTTGGATGGGGCAGAATTTGTAAGGAGCATCCAGGAGAGCTTCTTGAAATAATATGTAGATAGTCCAACTAGGGAACGGGCCGTATTGGACCTGGTATTAGGGAATGAGCCCGGCCAAGTGGTCGAAGTCTCAGTAGGGGAGCATTTCCGGAACAGTGACCATAATTCCATAAGTTTTAAGGTACTTGTGGATAAGGATGAGTAGTCTTCGGGTGAAGGTGCTAAATTGGGGGAAGGCTAATTATAACAATATTAGGCAGGAACTGAAGAATTTAGATTGGGGGCGGCTGTTTGAGGGTAAATCAACATCTGACGTGAGAGTCTTTCAAACGTCAGTTGATTAGAATCCAGGACCGGCATGTTCCTGTGAGGAAGAAGGATAAATTGGGCAAGTTTCGGGAACCTTGGATAGCGAGGGATATTGTGAGCCTCGTGAAAAAGGAAGCATTCATAAGGGCCAGAAGGCTGGGAACAGACGAAGCCCTTGAGGAATATAAAGAAAGTAGGAAGGAACTTAAGCAAGGAGTCAGGAGGGCTAAAAGGGGTCATGAAAAGTCATTGGCATACAGGATTAAGGAGAATCCCAAGGCTTTTTATGCGTATATAAAGAGCAAGAGGGTAACCAGGGAAAGGGTTGGCCCACTCAAGGACAGAGGAGGGAATCTATGTGTGGAGCCACAGGAAATGGGCGAGGTACTAAATGAGTACTTTGCATCAGTATTCACCAAAGAGAAGGACTTGGTGGATGATGAGTCTAGGGAAGGGAGTGTAGATAGTCTGGGTCATGTCGTTATCAAAAAGGAGGAGGTGTTGGGCGTCTTGCAAAGCATTAAGGTCGATAAGTCCCCAGGGCCTGATGGGATCTACCCCAGAATAGTGAGGGAGGCAAGGGAAGAAATTGCTGGGGCCTTGACAGAAATCTTTGCTACAGGTGAGGTCCCAGAGGACTGGAGAATAGCCAATGTTGTTCCTTTGTTTAAGAAGAGTAGCAAGGATAATCCAGGAAATTATAGGCCGGCGAGCCTTACGTCAGTGGTAGGGAAATTATTAGAGAGGATTCTTCGGGACAGGATTTATTCCCATTTGGAAACAAATGAACTTATTAGCGAGAGGCAGCATGGTTTTGTGAAGGGGAGGTTGTGTCTCACTAACTTGATTGAGTTTTTTGAGGAAGTGACGAAGATGATTGATGAAGGGCAGTGGATGTTGTCTATATGGACTTCAGTAAAGCCTTTGACAAGGTCCCTCATGGCAGACTGGTACAAAAGGTGAAGTCACACGGGATCAGAGGTGAGCTGGCAAGATGGATACAGAACTGGCTCGGTCATAGAAGACAGAGGGTAGCAGTGGAAGGGTGCTTTTCTGAATGGAGGGATGTGACTAGTGGTGTTACACAGGGATCAGTGCTGGGACCTTTGCTGTTTGTAGTATATATAAATGATTTGGAGGAAAATGTAGCTGGTCTGATTAGTAAGTTTGCAGATGACACAAAGGTTGGTGGAGTTGCGGATAGTGATGAGGATTGTCAGAGGATACAGCAGGATATAGATCGGTTGGAGACTTGGGCGGAGAAATGGCAGATGGAGTTTAATCCGGACAAATGTGAGGTAATGCATTTTGGAAGATCTAATACAGGTGGAAAGTATACAGTAAATGGCAGAACCCTGAGGAGTATTGACAGGCAGAGAGATCTGGGCGTACAGGTCCACAGATCATTGAAAGTGGCAACGCAGGTGGATAAGGTAGTCAAGAAGGCATACGGCATGCTTGCCTTCATCGGTCGGGGCATAGAGTATAAAAATTGGCAAGTCATGCTGCAGCTTAGTTAGGCCTCACTTGATATATTGCGTGCAATTCTGGTCGCCGCACTACCAGAAGGACGTGGAGGCTTTGGAGAGGGTACAGAAGAGATTTACCAGGATGTTGCCTGGTCTGGAGGGCATTAGCTATGAGGAGAGGTTGGATAAACTTGGATTGTTTTCACTGGAACAACGGAGGTGGAGGGGTGACATGATAGAAGTTTGCAAAGTTATGAATGGCATGGACAGAGTGGATAGTCAGAAGCTTTTTCCCAGGGTGGAAGAGTCAGTTACTAGGGGACATAGGTTTAAGGTGAGAGGGGCAAAGTTTAGAGGGGATGTGCGAGGCAAGTTCTTTACACAGAGGGTGGTGAGTGCCTGGAACTTGCTGCCGGGGGAGGTGGTGGAAGCAGGTACGATAGCGAGATTTAAGAGGCATCTTGACAAATACATGAATAGGATGGGAATAGAGGGATACGGTCCCCGGAAGTGCAGAAGGTTTTAGTTTAGACAGGCATCAAGATCGGCGCAGGCTTGGAGGGCCGAATGGCCTGTTCCTGTGCTGTACTGTTCTTTTGTTCTTACTACTTATAAGAAAATGTTCGAAATATGGCATAGAAAATTATGCCTACAATCGCCCGCAAGCAGTCACTTTACGTTGATCTTTGTTTAATCAGTTACTGACCAAGTCACTCTACCCTCCGACTGTAGCAAGAAGGTTTCTTTAACCTTTCTTTGTTCCTTTCTTGAAATAGTTGACAGGATGTTACACTGACAGGACCTCACTGTCCTGTCAAATCCATTTTAGACTACCATGCCCAATGGTATGTCGTGTTCTTTGTTTTGAACCATGGAGTTAAAGCCTGCGTGGACATTGTTCACTTTTATTAAACTTTCTTCAGCAAATTTCCATCATGCGGACACCAGGCTGGGCATTCCTTCATCACCTAGTCGTGATCTTTTTGTTTTAAAAACGGATCACCTATGGGTTGGTTGGATAGCTTCACAAATCCCAACCATTGTGCTGGTATAAGAATATTTGCAGCTTATTTTTGTAGAATCTTCAAGGCATGCTTTCCCGTTTCAGATAAAGGTGTCTGTTCTCTGAATGACATGGCTTTGTTCAACAAAAGGAAGAGAGTAGCTAAAGTAGATGTTGGTCCCTTAGAGACAGGAGAAATCGTCATGGGGAATGAGGAAATGGCAGAGGCATTGAACAATTTTTTTGTGTCTGTCTTCACAGTAGAAGACACAAGTTCCATACCAGAAATAAGCAATATCCTAGGGGCTAAAAAGAGTGAGGAAATTAAGGAAATTGATATCAACAGAGAAAAGGTATTTGAGAAATTTGAGGGACTAAAATTTGACAAGTCCTTGGATCAGATGGCCTAGACCCTCGGGTTCTTAAAGAGATAGCTGCAGAGATAATGGATGTGCTGGCTATGATTTTCCAGAATTCCTTAGATTCAGGAATGGTCCATTCAGATTGGAAGTTGGCAAATGTTACACCGCTTTTCAAGAAAGGAGGTAGAGAGAAAACAGGGAACTGCAGACCAGTTAGCCGAACATCAGTCATTGGGAAGATGCTGGAAACTATTATTAAAGAAGTCTTATCATTGCACTTGGAAAAGCATAGTGTGATTAGCACAAGTCAGCATGGTTTTACTGAAGGGAGGTCCTGTTTGACAAATTTATTAGTGTTTTTTTGAGGATGTAAGTAGTAGGGTAGATAGAAGGGAACCAGTAGATGTAGTGTAGAGGGAAGACGGTAGCGCGTGTTAATGTCACTGGACAAGTTATCTAGAGCCCAGGCTAATGCTCTGGGGACAAGGGTTCAAATCCCACCATGGCAGCTGGTGGAATTTGAATTCAGTTGATAAATAAAGAGGAGGTGGCATTGCACTGTTGATCAAGGAGTCAATTACTGCAGTAAGGAGGGATGGTATCTTAGAAGGTTCCTCAAATGAGGCCATATGGGTAGAACTTAAAAACAAAATGGGGGCAGTCACTAGGCTTGGAGTGTACTACAGACCTCCAAACAGTCAGGGAGAGATAGAGGGACAGATATGTAGGCAAATCTCAGGGAGGTGTAAAAATAATAGGGTAATAATAGGGGATTTCAACTTCCCTAATATCAACTGGGATAGTCTTCGTGCAAAAGGCTTAAAGGGGGCAGTATTCTCAAAATGCATACAGGAGAGCTTTTTGAGCCAGTACGTAGCAAGTCCTACAAGAGAAGGGGCAGTACTGGACCTAATCCTAAGGAATGAAGCCGGACCAGTGGTAGAAGTGTCAGTGGGGGAGCATTTCGGGGATAGTGACCATAACGCTAAGATTTAAGGTAGTTATGGGAAAAGACAAAGATGGGCCGGAAATAAAGGTACTGAATTGGGGGAAGGCCGATTTCAATATGATAAAACAGGATCTGCCTAAGTGGACTGGGAGCAGCTACTTGTAGGAAAGTCTACATCAGATCAGTGGGAGTCATGCAAAGAGGAAATAGTGAGAGTTCAGAGCCAACATGTACCCATTAAGGTGAAGGGTAGGACCAACAAGGCCAGGGAACCCTGGATGTCAAAGGATGTACAAGATTGGATCAGGAAAAAAAAAGGAAGCTTATGGCAGATTCAGAGTGCTGAAAACAGTGGTGGCACTAGAGAAGTATAGGAAGTGTAGTGGGGTATTTAAAAAAAAAAAGTAATTAGGAGAGCGAAGAGGGGACATGAAAAAACACTGGTGGGCAAGATAAAGGAAAATCCTAAGGCATTTTATAAGTATATTAAGGGCAAGAGGATAACCAGGAAAGAGTAAGGCCCATTAGGGACCAAAGTGGCAATCTGTGTGTGGAGCCGGAGGGCATAGCTGAGGCTTTAAATGATTACTTTTCATCTGTGTTCACTATGGAGAAGGACGATGTAGGTGCAGAGACCAGGAAGGGGGATTGTGATGTACTTGAACGTCCCCAGGCCCAGATGAGATTTATCCCAGGCTGTTATGTGAGGCAAGGGAGGAGATTGCAAGGGCTCTGATACCTTTCCTGTGGCCAGACAGGATTTGAAAATTTGTATCAGAGGATTGGAGGACAGCGAATGTGGTACCATTATTTAAGGGTAGCAGGGATAAACCAGGTAATTTACAGGCCGGTGAGTCCAATGTCAGTGGTTGGGAAACTGTTGGAAAAAGTTCTGAGCGACAGGATTAATCTCCACTTGGAGAGGCAGGGATAGTCAGCATGGCTTTGACAGGGGGAGATTGTGTCGAACTAACTTGATTGAATTTTTTGAAGAAATAACATGAAGATAGATGAGGGTAGTGCAGTTGATGTGCAATACATGGATTTTAATAAGGCTTTTGACAAGGTCCCACATGGAAGACTGGTTAAAAAAATAAAATCCCACAGGATCCAGGGAAATGCAGCAAGGTGGATACAAAATTGGCTCAGTGGCAGGAAACAAAGGGTAATTGTTGATGGCTGTTTTTGCAACTGGAGGGCTGTTTCCAGTGGCATTCCACAGGGCTTAGTACTGAGTCCCCTGCTTTTTGTGGTATATATTAACGATTTGGACTTAAATGTAGTGGGTATGATCAAGAACTTTGCAGACGACACAAAGATTGGCCGTGTGGTAGATAGCGAGGAGGATAGCTGTAGGCTGCAGGAAGATATTGATGGTCTGGTCAGCTGGGCAGAAAAGTGGCAAATGGAATTCAACCCGGAGATGTATGAGGTGATGCAGTTCGGGAGGTCAAACAAGACAAAGGAATACACGATTCATGGGCAAATACTGAGAAGTGTAGAGGAAATAAGGGACCTTGGAGTGAATGTCCCCAGATCCCTGAAGGTAGCAGGACAGGTTGATGAGGTGGTTAAGAAGGCATGTGGAATCCTTTCCATTATTAGCTGAGGTATAGAATACAAGAGCAGGGAGGTTATGCTGGAACGGTATAACTCACTGGTTAGGCCACAACTTGAGTATTGTGTGCAGTTCTGGTCATCTCATTGCAGAAAGGATGTAATTGGACTAGAGAGGGTACAGAGGAGATTTATGAGGATGTTGCCAGGACTGGAAAGTTGCAGCTATGAGGAAAGATTGGATAGGCTGGTGTTCTTCTCCTTGGAACAGAGAAGACTGAGGGGAGATCTGATTGAAATGTACAAAATTTTGAGGGGCCTGGATAGAGTGGAGGTGAAGGGCCTATTCACCTTGGCAGAGGGATCAGTGATGAGGGGGCATAGATTTAAAGTGATTGGTGGAAAAATTAGAGGGGAGATGAGGAAAAACTTTTTCACTCAGAGGGTAGTGAGGATCTGGACCTCACTGCCTGAAGGTGTAGTTGAGGCAGAAACCCTCAAGTCATTCAAAAGGAGTCTGGATATGCACCTGGATGATACAAAGTTAGGTGGCATTGTAGACAGTCTGGATGATAGCATAAAATTGCAAAGAGGTATTGACAGACTAGGTGAGTGGGCAAATCTGTGGCAGATGGATTTCAATGCGGGCAAGTGTGAGGTTATCCATTTTGGACCAATAAAGGATAGAGCAGGGTATTTCTAAATGGGAAGAGGTTAAGTACAGTGGATGTCCAAAGAGACTTGGGGGTTCAGGTGCATAGATCTTTAAAATGCCACGAGCAAGTGCAGAAAATAATCAAAAAGGCTAATGGAATGCTAGCCTTTATATCCAGAGGATTGGAGTATAAAGGCACAGGTTATGCTGCAGCTGTACATAACCCTGGTTAGACCCCACTTGGCGTACTGTGAGCAGTTCTGAGCACCACACCTTAGGAAGGATATATTGGCCTTGGAGGGAGTGCAACATAGGTTTACAAGAATGATACCTGGACTACATGGGGTTAAGCTACGAGGAGAGATTACACAAATTAGGCCTGTTTTCGCTAGAATTTAGAAGGTTAAGGGGTGATCTGATGACAGTCTTCAAGACATTAAGAGGAAAAGACAGGCTAAATAAAGATAAACTATTTCCACTGGTTGGAAATTCTAAAACTAGGGGGCATAGTCTAAAAATTAGGACCAGACCGTTCAGGAGAGATGTTAGGAAGCACTTCTTCATGCAAAGGGTGGTAGAGGTTTGGAACTCGCTCCCACAAACAGCAGTTGAAGCTAGAACAGTTGTTAATTTTAAATCTGAGATAGATTTTTGTTAAGCAAAGATATTAAGGGATATGGGCCAAAGGCATTTATATGGAGTTAGGCCGCGGATCAGCCATGATCTCATTGAATGGCGGGACAGGCTCGAGGGGCTGAATGGCCTACTCCTGTTCCTATCTTCCTATGTTCCTGTGTACCTCAAGTGCCGTAATCTGCAGGGCTACGGATCAATGCTGGAAGGTGGGATTAGAATAGGTGGATCGTTTTTCGGCCGGCACAGACAGGATGGGCCAAGTTGCCTCTTTCTGTGCCTTAAACTTTCTATGTTTCTATGATAGGCTGAGTAAATTGGGCCTATATTCTTTGAAGTTTAGAAGAATGAGAGGTGATCTGATTGAGACATACAAGATTCTGAAAGGGCTTGATTGGGTAGAAGCTGAGAGATTGTTTCCGCTGGTTGGGGAATCTAGAACGTGGGGGCATGGTCTCAGGATAAGGAATTGATCATTCAGGTTTGAGATGAGGAGAAATTACTACACTCAAAGCACTGTGAATCTTTGGAATTCTCTACCTCAGAGGGTTGTGGATGCCCCATCGTTAAATACATTAAGGCTGGGATAGATCGAGTTTTGGTCTCGCGGGGAATCAAGGGATATAGGGAGCGGGCAGGAAAGTGGAATTGAAGCCCAAGATCAGCCATGATCGTATTGAATGGTGGAGCAGGCTTGATGGGCCATATGCTCCTATTTCTTGTGTTCTTCTATTCCTTCCTGATAGCATTGTCTGGTTTCACTGAGCTACCACAGCTCAGCAAGTATTTTTTTTTAAACAAAGAAAACAAATCATTTTTCTTTCTGCACTACTCTCAACTTTCTTAAAGCATGCTGGTAAATTTGGTCAAGCTTTTAAGTTTGGTCAAGTTATATCAAACTTGTATTCTTACAAGAAATAGGTTTCGAGGGATGTCTTCAAGGAGGGAAGAGAGGTAGGGAGGTTTTGGGAAGGAATTCCAGAGCTTATGGCCTTGATGGCTAAAGGTATGGCAGCTAATGGTGGAGTGATTAAAATTGGGGATGCTCAAGAGGCAGAATTGGAGGGATGCCGATATCTCGGAGAGTTGTAGGGCTGGAGAAGATTTAAGATATGGAGGGATGAGGCCATGGAGCGATTTGAAAATGAGGATGGGAATCCTATGCATTGTTGGACTGGGAGCTAATTTAGATCAGTAAGAACAGTGGCAAGGGTTGATTGAGACTTGGTGTGAGTTAGGATATTGACAGTAGAGTTTTGGATGAGTTCAAGTTTATGGAGGGTAGAAGGTGGGAGACCGACCAGGAGACCGTTGGAATAGTTGAGTCTCTCGGTTAACAAAGGCATAGGTAAGGGTTTCAGTAGTAAATGAGCTGAGGCAGAGGTAGAGTTGGGCGTTGTTATGGAGGTGGAAACAGGTGGTCTTTAGTGATGGCATGGATATGTGGCCATGAGCTCATCTTGGGGCCAAGTATGACACCAAGGTTGCGAACAGTCTGGTTCAACTTCAGACAGTTGCCAGTAAGAGGGATGGAATCGGTAGCTTGGGAATGGAGTTTGTGGTAGTGACCAAAGACATTGGTTTCTGTCTTCCCAATATTTAGTTGGCGGAACTTTCTGCTTGTCCTGTACTGAATGTTGGACAAGCCGTCTGACAATTTAGAAACAGAGGATTCGAGAGAAGTGCTGGTGAGACAGAGCTGGGTGTTGTCAGCGTACATGTGGAAACTGCAGCTGTTTTCGGTGTTATGATCAAGAAACAGAACCAAATTTACCGAATGGCCCCAATAATAAAAACAAATGGACAAGATTTCATTTTTAGAACTTTTACTCCAACAATCAAACCAAATCAACATAAATTAAACATGAAATAACAGACATATCACGGTCAATATATATAGTTTATAGAATACATGTTAATTATCATATGAAACAAAGATAGATCTCTCTGATTTACTGGGCAGTTCTCTCAGCAAAGGTGGCACCGAACAACCACAAAGTTCTTCAAAACTCTGGGGCGGCACAGTGGCGCAGTGGTTAGCACCGCAGCCTCACAGTTCCAGCGACCCGGGTTCAATTCTGGGTACTGCTTGTGTGGAGTTTGCAAGTTCTCCCTGTGTCTGCGTGGATTTCCTCCGGATGCTCCGGTTTCCTCCCACAGCCAAAAGACTTGCAGGTTGATAGGTAAATTGGCCATTATAAATTGCCCCTTGTATAGGTAGGTGGTAGGGGAATATAGGGACAGGTGAGGATGTGGTAGGAATATGGGATTAGTGTAAGATTAGTAGAAATGGGTGGTTAATGGTCGGCACAGACTCGGTGGGCCGAAGGGCCTGTTTCAGTGCTGTATCTCTAAATCAAATCAAATCTGAACTTCAGGTAGATTTCCAGCTGCTATCCTCTCAGACACAGACGATATAATGCCTTCTCGTCGATAGCGAGCATTGTAGTCTTCCGGACAATGTTTTGGTCTCGTCACCTCTTGAATGTCCTTGACCCTGCACACGACTGTCTTGGTGGCATAGTTTTGCTGGTATTTCTTTAAGTCTTGGGAAGCAGCTGCAGCAACTTGTATTTGTCAATGGTCAGTTCCCAGAATCAGCTTTCTCTCTCTGCTGCTTCTCTGCCACAACAAACTGCAACCTACTTGAACTCTGCAAGCCTGTAATCTGAGCTTGGATAGCACTAGTCACATGCTTCTGGTCGTATCTAGTTCCAACCAGTTTCAGTTTCCTCAGAACCCAGCTGTTTTTAGTTTTCTGTCAGTTAGGGTCTGTATCAAAAAGCAACCTTTGAAATCCAAGTCAGTGCACCGAACAGAATTGAACAAATCATCAATTTTGACAGCAGTCTGCACATGCTCCTCCACTGGTCTTGCAAGCTGCAGACTCCATCACATTGGAAGATATCGCTGAGGGGCAGCCTGTAGTTGAGAATTAGGACAGGACTAGAAGTAACAGTGCAGGAGTGGGCAGAGAAGCCATTTCAGGTGGCTCTCTGGCTACGACTGGATAGCTATGAATGGAACCATTTGAGGGCAGTCCCACCCAGCTGTAAGATGGTGGAGCAGCATTGAAGGAGGATGGTGTAGTCAAGTGTCAAAAACCATGTCAAAATATGAAGAGGCCTTTTCGATTGAGCCAACGCTTTATGTTGTAGTTGTACCATAAGAGAGAGGGGAAAGTTTATGGAGGATTACTTTCCATTCCATTAGCTGTGAAGCCTCCCAAGGATCTATCCTGGACTCCCACGTCTTCCTCATCTACTTGGTTGACTAAAAAAGTTAAAGATAGTATTAAACTTAAAGAAAAGGCATATAAAGATGGGTGTCAGGTCAGAAGATTGGACAAAATATAAAAATCAGCAAAGAAGGACTAAAAGATTAATAAGGAGGGAAAAATTAGAGTACGAGAGAAAGCTAGCTAGAAATATAAAAAAATCAGACAGTACACGTTTCTACAGATACTTACAAAAGAAAAAAGTTAACAAAGTGAGCGTTGGTTCTATGGAAAGTGAGTCTGTGGAATTAATAATGGGAAATAAGGAGGTAGCAGATGAATTAAACAGGTATTTTGCATCAGTTTTCACAATAAAGGATACAAGTAACATCCCAGAAATAGCTGTAAATCAGGAAATGGAACAGAGGGAGGAACTCGAGAAAATTACAATCACCAGGGAAGTGGTACTGAGCAAATTGTTGGAGCTGCGTGCTGACAAGTCCCTGGTCCTGATGGACTTTAGCGTCTAGTGAGATAGTTGATATGTTGATTTTAATTTCTGGCAAATGGAGTATAATGTGGGAAAATGTGAAGTTGTCCATTTTGGCAGGAAGAATTTTTTTAAAATTATCTAAATGGTGAGAGATTGCAGAGCTCTGAGATGCTGAGGGAGCTGGGTGTCCTAGTGCATGAATTGTAAAAGGTTAATATGTTAGTACAGCAAGTAATTAGGAAATCTAATAGAATGTTATCATTTATTGCGAGGGGAATTGAATACAAAAGTAGGGAGGTTATGCTTCAGTTATACAGGGCATTGGTGAGACCACATCTGGAGTACTGTGTACAGTACTGGTCTTACTTAAGGAAGGATGTAAATGCGTTGGAAGCAGTTCAGAGAAGGTTTACTAGACAAATGCATGGAATGGGCGGCTTGCCTTATGAGGAAAGGTTGGACATGCTCGGCTTGTATTCACTGGAGTTTAGAAGAGTAAGCGGTGACTTGTATATTTTAATCAAGATTCTGAGGGGTCTTGACAGGGTGGAAGCATGTTTCCTCTTGTGGGAGAATCTAAAGCTCAGGGGTCACTATTTAAAAATAAGGGGTCACCCGTTTAAGACAGATTGAGAGAAATCTTTTTCTCAGTCGTGAGTCTTTGGAATTCTCTTCCTCAAAAGGCAGTGGAAGCAGAGTCTTTGGAAAATTTTTAAGGCAGAGGTAGATAGATTCTTGCTAAGCAAGTGGGTGAAAGATTATTGGGGGTAGGCGGAAAGTGGAGTTGAGGTTACAATTAGATCAGCCATGATCTTTTTGAATGGCGGAGCAGGCTCGAGGGGCCGAGTGGCCTACTCCTAATATGTATTTTCATACGTTTATATGTAATTTTCCAAAATTTGCTAGATTCAGGGAAGGTTCCATTAGATTGAAAAATAGCCAATGTAGCTCCTTTATTCAAAAAGGGAGGGAGACAGAAAACAGGGAACTACAGGCCAGTTAGCTTAACATCTGTCACAGTGAAAATGTTAGCTATTATTAAAGACGTTATAGCAGGACACTTAAGAAAATTCATGGTAATCTGGCAGAGTCAACATGGTTTTGTGAAAGGGAAATCCTGTTTAACCAATTTATTGGAGCTCTTTGAAGAAGTAACATACACTGTGGATAAAGGGGAACCGGTGGATATAATGTACTTAGATTTCCAGAAGACATTTGATAAGGTGCCATATCAAAGGTTTTTTTAGGTTAGATTAGATATACAGCACTGAAACAGGCCCTTCGGCCCACCGAGTCTGTGCTGACCATCAACCACCCATTTTTATACTAATCCTACACTAATCCCATATTCCTGCCAAACATCCCCACCTGTCCCTATATTTCCCTACCACCTACCTATACTAGTGACAATTTATAATGGCCAATTTACCTACCAACCTGCAAGTCTTCTGGCTTGTGGGAGGAAACCGGAGCACCCGGAGAAAACCCACGCAGACACAGGGAGAACTTGCAAACTCCACACAGGCAGTACCCAGAATCGAACCCGGGTCCCTGGAGCTGTGAGGCTGCGGTGCTGACCACTGTGCCACTGTGTGGAAAAGAAAAGCTCGTGGTGTAGGGGGTAACATTTTGGCATGGATAGAAGATTGGCTAGCTAACAGGAAACAGAGGGTAGGCATAAATGGGTCATTTTTCCGGTTGGCAAGATGTAATGAGTGGTGTGCCACAGGGATCAGTGCTGGGGACTCAACTTTTTACAATTTATATAAATGACTTAGATGAAGGACCGAAGGTATGGTTGCTAAATTTGCTGAAGGCGCAAAGATAGGAAGGAATGCAAGTTGTGAAGAGGACATAAGGAGGCTGCAAAGGGGCATAGATAGGGTAAGTGAGTGGCAAAGATCTGGAAAATGGAGTATAATGTGGGAAAATGTGAATCTGGAAAATGGAGTATAATGTGGGAAAATGTGAAATTGTCCATTTTGGCAGGAAGAATAAAAAAGGAGCATATTATCTGAATGGTGAGAGGATGCAGAGAGATCTGGGTGTCCTAGTGCAGGAATTGCAGAAGGTTAGTATGCAGGTACAGCAAGCAATTAGGAAAGCTAATAGAATGATATCATTTATTGCGAGGGGAATTAATACAAAAGAAGGGATGTTATGCTTCAGCTATACAGGGCATTAGTGAGACTACATCTGGAGTATTGTGTACAGTATTGGTCTCCTTATTTAAGGAAGGACGTAAATGCATTGGAAGCAATTCAGAGAAGGTTTACTAGACTAATACTAATACCTTGAATAGGCAGGTTGTCTTACGAGGAAAGGTTGGATATGCTAGGCTTGTATCTGTTGTAGTTGAGAAGAGTAAGAGATGACTTGATTGAAACATATGAGATCCTGAGGGGCCTTGACAGGGTGGACGTGGAAAGGATGTTTCCTCTTGTGGGAGAATCGAGAACTAGGGGTCACTGTTTAAAAATAAGTGGTCACCCATTTAAGACAGAGTTGAGGAGAATTTTTTTCTGAGGGCTGTGAGTCTTTGGAACTCTTCCTCAAAAGGAGGTGAAAGCAGAGTCTTTGAATATTTTTAAGGCAGAGGTATAATAGCTTCATGATAAACAAGGGCGTGGAAGGTTATTGGGAGTAGGCGGGAATATGGAGTTGAGGTTACAATTTGATCAGCCATGATCTTATTGAATGGCGGAGCAGGCTCGAGGGGCCACGCAGCCTACTCCTGTTCCTAATTCGTATGTATGTTCGTATGTGCTGTTCCTCAGTGACATCACCCAATGACACTTGTGACAAGGTCCCTCATGGCAGACTGATGCAAAAGGTGAAGTCACATGGGATCAGAGGGGAGCTGGCAAGATGGATACAGAACTGGCTCGGTCATAGAAGACAGAGGGTAGCAGTGGAAAGGTGCTTTTCTGAATGGAGGGATGTGACTAGTGGTGTTACACAGGGATCAGTGCTGGGACCTTTGCTGTTTGTAGTATATACAAATGATTTGGAGGAAAATGTAGCTGGTCTGATTAGTAAGTTTGCGGACGACACAAAGGTTGGTGGAGTTGCGGACAGTGATGAGGATTGTCAGAGGATACAGCAGGATATAGATCGGTTGGAGACTTGGGCGGAGAAATGGCAGATGGACTTTAATCCGGACAAATGTGAGGTAATGCATTTTGGAAGGTCTAATGCATGGCCATGTGAGCCGCATGGAAGATGGCAGGATCCCCAAAGACACATTGTACAGCGAGCTCGCCACTGGTATCAGACCCACCGGCCGTCCATGTCTCCGTTATAAAGACGTCTGCAAACGCGACATGAAATCGTGTGACGTTGATCACAAGTCGTGGGAGTCAGTTGCCAGCATTCGCCAGAGCTGGCGGGCAGCCATAAAGACAGGGCTAACTTGTGGCGAGTCGAAGAGACTTAGTAGTTGGCAGGAAAAAAGACAGAGGCGCAAGGGGAGAGCCAACTGTGCAACAGCCCCAACAAACAAATTTCTCTGCAGCACCTGTGGAAGAGCCTGTCACTCCAGAATTGGCCTTTATAGCCACTCCAGGCGCTGCTTCACAAACCACTGACCACCTCCAGGCGCGTATCCATTGTCTCTCGAGATAAGGAGGCCCAAAAGAATGCAGGTGGGAGGTATACAGTAAATGGCATAACCCTTAGGAGTATTGATAGGCAGAGAGATCTGGGCGTACAGGTCCACAGGTCACTGAAAGTGGCAACGCAGGTGGATAAGGTAGTCAAGAAGGCATACGGCATGCTTGCCTTCATCGGTCGGGGCATAGAGTATAAAAATAGGCAAGTCCTGCTGCAGCTGTACAGAACTTCAGTTAGGCCACACTTAGAATATTATGTGCAATTCTGGTCGCCGCACTACCAGAAGGACGTGGAGGCTTTGGAGAGGGTACAGAAGAGGTTTACCAGGATGTTGCCTGGTCTGGAGGGCATTAGCTATGAGAAGAGGTTGGATAAACTCGGATTGTTTTCACTGGAACGACGGAGGTGGAGGGGCGACATGATAGAGGTTTGCAAAGTTATAAGCGGCATGGACAGAGTGGATAGTCAGAAGCTTTTTCCCAGGGTGGAAGAGTCAGTTACTAGGGGACATAGGTTTAAGGTGCGAGGGGCAAAGTTTAGAGGGGATGTGCGAGGCAAGTTCTTTACACAGAGGGTGGTGAGTGCCTGGAACTTGTTGCTGGGGGAGGTGGTGGAAGCAGGTACCATAGAGACGTTTAAGAGGCATCTTGACAAATACATGAATAGGATGGGAATAGAGGGATACGGACCCCGGAAGTGCAGAAGGTTTTAGTTTAGGCAGGCATCGAGATCGGCGCAGGCTTGTTGGGCCGAATGGCCTGTTCCTGTGCTGTACTGTTCTTTGACACATCAGGTTCCTTTTGTACACTAAAATAAGGGCCAATTGTACCCTGATGCCACCCAGCTCTGCCCTTCAATGAAATCTCTTGACCCCTCCACTATGCTGTCAAACTGCTAGTACCGCATCCAGTCTTGAAGGAGTGACAATTTCCCCTTGTCAGACATTTTTGTCTCTTGCTACAAAGTCTGTTCACTACTTGTCCCCTTCCTTCTTGTCCAAGGTTGAATCAAACTGCTTTTAAGATTAGCCCCAAAGTAAACTTCTGAACCCATATCCGCTCCAGCATAAAGACCACGTTGCTCCACCTCTGAAACCTTACTTATAGCTGTCCATTTGCTAAAACCCTTATCCATGCCTTTTTCAATCCAGACTTGCTTATTCCAGTGCTCTTCTAGCTGGCCTTCCATACTTTTGGCCTCACTTAAAACGGCTCGCTCCCTAGATTCCTCTGCCTCTCCACCTCCCTTTCTTCCTTTTAATACCCTGCTCTTTGATTAAGAATTGGTCACCTTTCCTAATATATTCTCCTTTTGGCTTGGCATCCATTTTTGTCTGATTTTGATGCTGTTAGCGTTGCTATGTAAATGGAAGTTGTTTTTGGAGGAAGTTATGAGTCAAAATTGGCCTAGGATTGTGATGTACCTTTCATCTCGAACTAAGGGTCACTGTTCAAAAATAAGGGGTTAGCCATTTAAGATCGACATGAGGAGAAATTTTTTCTCTGAGGATCGTGAGTCTTTGGAACTGTCTTCCTTAAAAGGAGGTGAAAGCAGAGTCTTTAAATATTTTTACAAAGTGACTCCTGACAACACAGTGGCCTGCTGATGTCATCAGAGTGCGCCAAGCTGCACACATGCGCAGCTACATCTTGCCAGGACTAAGTGAAGCATGCACTGGATGACGTCATCGCACAGCGCCAACATCATTGCGCATCCGCGCCTGGTTCATCTTCGCGCATGCGCAATAGAGCGTCATCGGGTACCCAGCCCCCAGTCGGCTGGAGGAAGCAGCTGAATGGGAGACTTTGAGGCCGGAGCTCGATCCCCTTGGCAACTCGCTCCAGGCCTTGACGTTTCTTCCCCTCAGCCGCTTGCTCCAGACCTCACTGCTCCCATCCGCCCCCCACCGCTCCCCTGGCCAATTGTTCCCTGCTCGCGCCACTGGTCGCTCGCAAGTTCCCTGCCCTCCCCAGCCGCTAGCTCTAGGCCGCGCCGCTTCCCTCCTCTCGGCCAGTTACTCTTATGTCGCCCCGTCACCCCTAGCGGCCCGCATTGCTACTTCGGGCGGCGCGTGGAGAACAATCAAACGTGGGAGTGAGTGACCGAGAGGAGGGAAGCGGCGCTGCCTATAACTAGCGGCTTGAGGGGGTTGGGGAGCAAGCGACTGACCGGAGAGCGGGGTGGCGAGGAGTGGGGAACAACCGACCAGGGAAGTGGGGATGAGCAGCGAGGTCTGGAGCGAGCAGCTGAGGGGGGGAAGCGGCTGTTGGGAAGGAGGGGGAGAAAGCGAGTTGCCGAGGGGGGAGAGCGACCAGAGGGGCGGCAGCTAGCAGCTGCGTTCGGGTGAAGTCACTCCTGGTCAGTCATATAAAAGAATCATGATAACGAATTGGCAGCACATTTTATACTCTGCCTGATTTTCTTTCCATCGATCGGGGTGCCAAATCACTATTTTACAATGGAAGTTCAATCATAAAATTCATTTTGTATTTAATAGGATTACTGGAATATTAAATGGATCTGAGGATTACAGTTAGTATCCTGTAACTACACAGTAGCGTATTACTGGGCTTCCATCCGACTTAATGTAAGTTTAGTTTGCTAGAATGATCGAGCCATAAACATTTCCTGTGATAAATTAAGCAGCACCATCTTGAATCCTGGCAGCTGCCTGAACATTGCAGACACTGACGTTCCAGTCAAAGAACCTGCATTTGTGCATGTGCAAATACTGTGCCACCTAGTGGTTGCATTGTCAGCAAATGCAGCCATATTTTTAAGGCAGAGATAAATATATTCTTGTGTAGCAAAGGGGTGAAAGTTTATTGGGGGTAGGCGGGAATATGGAGTTGATGTAACAATCTGATCAGCCATGATCTTTTTGAATGGCGCAGCAGGTCCGAGGGGTCAAGTGGTCTACTACTCCAAGCCTGTGAATAGACTGCATATCCCTTGGCTGGATCTTCTGAATGGGCGTATTGCACAACGATTGGGTTGAAGGATTGCGCGGTCATCCATCAATGTGTTCACTGAATGTTTACCTGATGTGGCTGTTCCGATGTTATTGTTTTCTAAATTTTTGTAGGATTGATGATGCTGGGTGCCTTGGTTTGACTTCCTAGATCATCACATTTGAAGGCCCAGCAGGCAAAAAGCAGCAAACTCCAGTGGCACGGTTGAGAATTTGGCTTCTTTGGTGGGTGGATTTGGGGATGTTTAAAGCTCAGGGAAGTACTTGAAAATTATATAACATAGTTTAAAAATGTTAGTAAGTTTGAAAACTCACCTGCTTACTCAAATCCATGCGTGCTCAGGGTCTTTGAGAGAAATAAAACTGCTCTGCAGAGCCAGCCAGTGACGAGTATAGATCCGCAGTGCGACAGTCATCAGTGGAAAAATCTTATTAAAAATGTGAAGGGACAGGGGTCACTTAATACTGAAGATGTCTGTCTGTGTGTGTGTGTGTCTCCCAGATATACATCTATATGTAAAATATATATCTATTATATAAGAGAGAGGAGGGCATGCATAATCACACCATGTGCGCTTCATGCTTCCAATGAAAACTGTATTTGCAGGAATTTTGAGATCTCCGGTTAAGTGAAATATTTAGCTATTTGACAATATAGTTCCAATAATTGTTGAGGGATAAATATTTCAACTGGATGAAAAATGTACTGTGATGGACTCAATGTCTTATTTCTGTTCTTTTTTTGGGCTGTTTGATTTTTTTCTCAGTCTTAGCATTACTGTGTACTCCAGTAAACAGACCTTTTGTGTATCTTTTCTTCTTTATGCCTTGATAAATATGGTGAGATCCAGAGATCAAAACAGAAAGTGCTTACTTTGCATACCAGTTACTGGAATATTTCATATGCTTCCATGTGGCTCCCTTCTCTTTGAAAAGTGCACTAAGTATATACACATATCAGGCTGGAGTACAGGTCCTAATCTGAGAGGATTTAGTAGCTAATTTTTACAGTATAAAAGGCTGATACACTTCCCAAATCATCTTGATACCTAAAGTTGCTAATCTCTTTTGCACGCGCTCTCTCTCTCCATCCCCCTCTCTCGTGAATAAGTCCCTATCACAGCACTGAAATGACCCCAAGCAAAATCTCAAATAATATCGTTGTGACTGTGTACTATCCTTTCTCATCCTTCTCCACCTCGCTGTACCCTTTGACTACTCCATGTGATCAAATCCCTTAATAGTGTTGTTCCTCCTTATCTTGTCCTACAAACCTACGAGATATTTACATTCTCCAACTCCTGATTTTTTTGTGCATTCCCCACTGTCTTTGCCCACCATTGGCAGCTGTACTTTCAGCTCTGTCCTTAAAATCTACCTTGATTAAGCTGTTGTTCACCCCTCGAAAAATCTCCTGCTTTGATTAGCTATCACTTTTTATCTGATTACACTCCTGCGAAGTGTCATAGGACTTTCTTATGTTAAAGGCACTGTATAAATGCGAGTTGTTGTGTTAAGCTGAGGAAATTCAAGAGAGTGATATGTAAACAGCAAGGTGCCATGTTCTTGGGAACAAAGCATATGAAGTGACGGACTGTAATCTAAATTCTCTCTCCATATTGCAGAAAATAGCTAGTCATGATTGATCTTAACCTTGTGTTTTACCAGTTCACTTGCTGTCTCTGATAATAAGGGCATTTACTCAGAAATTTAATGGACAAAAAATATAAAAACCAAGCAGTTCTGTGTTCTGGGATTTCATTTTGTAATTTGTTTTAACTTAGAAAGATTGCAGTCGCTGGTAGAGGGACAGGAATAGAGCACTGTAAGTTGTTTGTTGATCAATAATCTGTCATGGACCATCTTGAATGTAATTTGTTTAGATGGTTAGAATTTATTTGCTACTCGTAAACGGTAGCTGACAATTTTTGATGTTTGAAATAATCCCATTTGGCTGCCGAAGTAATCTTTTCATGCCTGCCATTGATGCCTAATGTTACTTTAAATTTCTCTGCATCCCACCCCTTTAAATATTCTTAACTGGTTGTCATGAACTTGACAGGTCCTTATGCCTTTCTGTGTAGCATGGAGTACTATGATATATTTCTGGTGAGTATTTAGTTTTGTCCTCTGCTGCCTGCAATTTATAAGCAAAACAGTACTTCATTTTTACCGTTTGGATTTTGGCTGATTTTATTAATTTAAAAGCAGGTTATTGTGAGCAGCAGCAAAATGGGGTGAAGCAGTCTTGATATTCTAAGGAATAGTGAAGGAATTTAGCTGTTTTTAACTTAGTTGAGGGTTCCAGGATAGCTATGTCATCATAGCAAATCCCTCGTACTGTAAGATTGAAGCTGAATGGGCCAAATAGTGACAGAAGATTAGAAAATTTGAAGATGTCAAGCGTGCCCTTTGGGGAATGGTTTTGCAATTGCTGGGAGCCATTAAGGTGCTTCCTCTTCTGGGACGACCATTATAATGGAGTGCTTAAAGAGTTTGAATTAAAAGTTAATGGTGTAACTTGTGTTTGAAATCTGTAATTTCAAAAAAAATCTGTTCTCAGTATCCAGGTTTCTTGCAACTTGTTACAAAATTGATCCATCAACCATTTGCTTTACCCCATTGAGTTGCACAAAAATGTAACCAAATGAGAATAGTTGTTTGATCTACAGATGCTTGATTTTCAGATTTTCAATAAAAAGCCCATTGCAGTTAATTATAGCTCAATGAGTACAATCTTTTTTAAGCACAGTAGCTGGATATCTGAAGACAATGTGGCTCTGTAATATACATGATCACACTGAACCTAGGTTACTTTAGTTTCATGCCTACTTGTCATATTTTGTTTCTCACTGATGAGATTAGTGTGGTCTGAATGTTCAGTTCTTTTTGATCTTCATTACGAAAAATAAATGATTTCTTCACAAACATGGAAATATGTTTAGACCCTAAAATGTCAAGTGGCAGTCAAATCTTAAACTAATTTACGAGTAGTTTATGACATTGTTACGACCGAGGCAGGAGGAGTGCACTGTTAATTCAGTTCCACTTCTCCACGGGTCACAGCATAGCAATAAATTTTCCCACCTATTGAAAAACAGCCAATTACATACTCTGTTTGTTCCCCAGAATAAAGCACACCAACCAGGTTTCTTTAATCAACAACAAAATTAGCTATTTATTATAAAACAAGTCTTAACCAGTAATGAGAACTCTATATAGGAAAAGCTCCTTATTTCCCTAGCCCTCATGCACACATACATACAATAAAAAAAAACCGGTTAACCGGGGAAAAAGGATTTTTGGTTTATAGCTGTTTCATAAGAATGAAAGGAATAATAAAATAACTCAGGTTGTCATGTTCTGGTAGGAAGTTCCTCGGTTTGGCGAGGTGTCCCAGAGTCAAATAGTCAGATGCCACTCAAAGTTTCTCCAGGCGAGGTTGATGAACAGTCTGTGATGGTTAGGCGTTCAAGGCAACTCAACTACAGCAGGCTTCACATAGGTCATTCATCAGGGGTGTAGCAACAGGTCATCTTAGGTTTTACAGCAGTAGGAGAGCAGTAAAAGATTTTTTCAGATTTCAGGATTTCTTAAAACACAGGAGGCTACAGGAACCACTTGATGCAGGGATTCTTCAGAGACAGGAGGCAATAGGAATCTGACAGCTTTGAAATACAGGGTTTCTTCTCTAGAAATGCAGGATTCCTTGACAGACAGAGATAACACTTTCTCTGGGTCTTCCACTCTGATCTCCAGGCAGATCAGAACCAAGTTTCTCTTTGTCCAACTCATTGGCGTTTTAAAGGGTCCAAAGTGAAAGCAAAAGCTTCCTAAACAGCTCACATGTCCACACATAGAATCACCCTTGTTATTCAAAGAGTAGCTCTAAGGATGTCAAACCCCTTGCTGGTCTCCTTGAAATTGTCTGCTTTCCTGTTCTTGTATACAAGTTCAGCTTCCTTTCAAAACATCCACAGAGTTCAGCTTTTGTTTTGAACTTCCTTTTGAAACATTCAAAGATTTCAGCTATTTGCAAGTGTCTCATTGTCCACTGAAAAATCCTTTTTTCAGTTTTTTTTTAAAACACTCTGCATTCTAAGTTTTTAATACAAAAACCTTGTGTTATGAAAGTGACTATTCTGTTTATAAAAAAAAAAAAGGATTTTTAATAAGCTGAATAAATACTTTTTAATCAAGGGGGCAGTGAGGGCTGATGTGCAACAGTGTTAGGGTTTGTCATCTGGTTTGGGCTAAGCTTCAAGCAGAAACCATGGCAACAGGAGCAGAAAACTGAAACACTCCTTTTGGACAATCCCGGCAGCAGGCACAGAACATATGGTGAAAAATTGCAAGCTGTTCAGCTGTTAGTCAGAGTGTGCGTGCGTCAAGTCTGGAAGGAGATAAAAAGTCAAGTGCTGCTAAAGTGCCAAAGTAGGACAGAAAAAGGAAAGAATTCCAAGGAAGAATGGAAGACTATAACCAATCTCGTTTTCTCGAAATTCCCTCAAAGACTCGGTGAATTTCAGTGTAATTTTGTCTTGTTCCTGCATTTCGAGAAGGCCTGCTAAATTAGAACATAGAACATTACAGCGCAGTACAGGCCCTTCGGCCCTCGATGTTGCGCCGACCTGTGAAACCATCTGACCTACACTATTCCATTTTCATCCATATGTCTATCCAATGACCACTTAAATGCCCTTAAAGTTGGCGAGTCTACTACTGTTGCAGGCAGGGCGTTCCACGCCCCTACTACTCTCTGAGTAAAGAAACTACCTCTGACATCTGTCCTATATCTATCACCCCTCAACTTAAAGCTATGTCCCCTCGTGTTTGCCATCACCATCCGAGGAAAGCGACTCTCACTATCCACCCTATCTAACCCTCTGATTATCTTATATGTCTCTTAAGTCACCTCTCCTCCTCCTCCTCTAACGAAAACAACCTCAAGTCCCTCAGCCTTTCCTCGTAAGATCTTCCCTCCATACCAGGCAACATCCTAGTAAATCTCCTCTGCACCCTTTCCAAAGCTTCCACATCCTTCCTATAATGCGGTGACCAGAACTGCACGCAATACTCCAGGTGCGGCCGCATCAGAATTTTGTACAGCTGCAGCATGACCTCGTGGCTCCGAAACTCGATCCCCCTACTAATAACAGCTAACACACCATATGCCTTCTTAACAGCCCTATTAACCTGGGTGGCAACTTTCAGGAATTTATGTACCTGGACACCAAGATCTCTCTGCTCATCTACACTACCAAGAATCTTCCCATTAGCCCAGTACTCTGCATTCCTGTTACTCCTTCCAAAGTGAATCACCTCACACTTCTCCGCATTAAACTCCATTTGCCATCTCTCAGCCCAGCTCTGCAGCCTATCTATGTCCCTCTGTAACCTACAACATCCTTCGGCACTATCCACAACTCCACCGACCTTCGTGTCATCCGCAAATTATTTTTCAAGGCTGCTTCTAAAAGAACTGTTTTAAAAGACCTGTCTACGTACTCAGAAGTTTGGACTGAATACCAGTTTGGAACAACATATCTCATCTGCTGTTTACTTCAAGGAATGAGCAAGTGTTATATTTGTGTTTTTTTTCTCTGTCACAGAGCTCTGATAAAATTCTTTTTTTTAACTTTTTCTGGTTAACTGATTTAGGTATAGGAATATATATGTGTGAGTGCGAGGGTCTAAAGTTAAAAAAGGATTTTAAAAATTGGTTAAAGAAGAAAAGAGGACTTATTAAAAATTAATGTTGGTTATTTAAAAAGTTTATCTATGTGCTATTGTTTTACTTCTTTACTAGTTAAGACTTGTTTTATAATAAATGGTTAAATTTTGTTCAGTAAAGAAACCTGGTTTGGTGTGTTCTATTCTGGGGGAAAAATTGTGTATCTGTTTGACTGTTTCAGCAAGTGGAAAACTTTAAAGAATATGTTATGACCAGTGGAGAAGTGGGACAGAATTAACAGTGCACTCCTCCCACCTTGGTCGTAACACTTGTAACGACATCAGTAAACAATTTGGCAGGTGAGTCCAAAGAGAAATGGGGCATAATTTCCTTTGACCTTGAACTGGAGTTTATCTTTAGAGTTTTGAGGATAGAAATGAGCTCAATCGTGCAGGCGGCTGATGTGCACTGAATATCTACACGTCTACTTTCGGATTGTTGGAGCGACTAATTTTCCTGAGCAATCAAAACTTATGGAAAGCTGAATTTATGCTGCAGCTTGTGTAGCATGCCTTGCTTTTGTCAAATGCTGAATACCATCTGTTTGGAGCTTGCCAAACGAGACATATGATAGAATTCTTCACCAAAATGGAGAGTGACGTAGTTGATTCTGAGAGTAGGGTCCTGAATCTTAGTAAAGGAAACTATGTAGGTATGAGGTGCAAGTTGGCTATGATGGATTGGGAAGTGTTATTTAAAGGGATGACAGTGGATAGGCAATGGCAAACATTTAAAGAGCACATGGATGAACTGCAGCAATTGTTTATCCCTGTCTGGCGCCAAAGTAAAACGGGGAAGGTAGCCAAACGATGGCTTACAAGGGAAATTAGAGATAGCATTAGATCCAAGGAAGAGGCATATAACTTTGTCAGAAAAAACAACAGACCTGAGGATTGGGAGCAGTTTAGAATTCAGCAAAGGAGGACCAAGGGATTGATTAACAAGAAGAAAATAGAGTAGGAGAGCAAGCTTGCAGGGATCATAAAAACTGACTGTAAAAGTTTCTATAGGTATGTGAAGAGAAAAAGATTGGTGAAGACAAATGTAGGTCCTTGACCGTCAGAAACGGGAATTTATTATGGGGAACAAAGAAATGGCTGACAAACTAAATGCATACTTTGGTTCTGTCTTCACAAAGGAGGATGCAAATATCATACCAGAAATGTTGGGGAACACTTAGTGAGAGAGAGGAACTGAAGGAAATCAGTATTAGTAGAGAAATGGTGTTGGGGAAATTGATGGGATTGAAGGCCAATTGAGGGCCTGATGGTATGCATCCCAGCGTACTTAAGGAAGTGGCCCTAGAAATAGTGGATGCATTGGTGGTCATCCAAGATTCCATAGACTCTGGAACAGTTCCTACAGATTGGAGGGTAGCTAATGTAACACCACTATTTAAAAAGGGAGGTAGAGAGAAAGCAGGAAATTATAGACCATTCAGCTTGACGTCAGTAGCGGGGAAAATTCTAGAGTCCATTATCAAAGATTTTATAGCAGAGCACTTGGAGAACGGTGGTAGAATCGGGCAGTGTCAGCATGGATTTGCGAAAGGGAAATCATGCTTGACAAATCTACTAGAATTCTTCGAGGATGTAACTAGTAGAGTTGATAAGGGGGAGCCAGTGGATGTGGTTTATTTGGACTTTCAGAAGGCTTTTGACAAAGTCCCACAGAAGAGATTAGCATGTAAAATTAAAGTGCATGGGATTGGGGGGTAGTGTATGGCAATGGATACAAAATTGAATGGCAGAAAAGAAACAAAGAGTAGGGATAAATGGGTCTTTTCCCAAATGGCAGGCAGTGACTACTGGGGTACCACAGGGATTGGTGCTCGGACCCCAGCTATTCACAATATATATTAATGATTTAGATGAGGGAACTAAATGTAATATCTCCAAATTTGCAGATGACACAAAATTGGGTGGGAGGGTGAGTTGTGAGGAGGATACAGAGAGGCTTCAGGGTGATTTGGACAAGTTGAGTGAGTGGGCTAATGCATGACAGATGCAGTATAATGAGGATAAATGTGAGGTTATCCACTTTGGTAGCAAAAACAGGAAGGCAGATTATTATCTGGCTGTAAACTGAGAAAGGGGAATATGCAGCGAGACTTGGGTGTTCTCGTACACCAGTCGCTGAAGGTAAGCATGCAGGTGCAACAGGTGGTTAAAAAATGGCAAATGGTATGTTGGCCTTCATACCAAGAGGATTTGAGTACAGGAGCAGGGATGTCTTGCTGCAATTATACAGAGCCTTGGTGAGGCCACACCTGGCAAATTGTGTGCAGTTTTAGTCTCCTTATCTTGCTATAGAGGGAGTGCAGGGAAAGTTTACCAGACTGATTCCTGGGATGGCGGGACTGACTATGAGGAGAGATTGAGTCGGTTAGGATTATATTCGCTGGAGTTCAGAAGAGTGAGGGGGGATCTTGTAGAAACCTATAAAATTCTAACAGGACTTGATAGGGTAGATGCAGGAAAGATGTTCCCGATGGTGGGGGAGTCCAGAACCAGGGGTCATAGTTTAAGAATACGGGGTAAACCTTTCAGGACTGAGATGAGGAGAAATTTCTTCACCCAGAGAGTGGTGAGCCTATGGAATTCGCTACCACAGAAAGCAGTTGAGGCTAAAACATTGAATATTTTCAAAAAGGAGTTAGATATAGCTCCAGGTTCTAAAGGGATTAAAGGGTATGGGGAGAAAGAGGGAACAGCTTACTGAGTTGGATGATCAACCATGATCATAATGAAAGGCGGAGCAGGTTCGAAGGGCCGAATGGCCTACTCATGCTCCTATTTTCTATATTTCTATGTAATTCTGGAGTTTAACTTTTCATAGAGTTATACAGCACAGAAACGGGCTCTTCGGCCCACCGTGTCCGCGCCGGCCATCAAGCCTATCTATTCTAATCCCATTTTCCCTCACTTGGCCCGTAGCCTTGTATGCTATGATGTTTTAAGTGCTCATCTAAATACTTCTTAAATGTTGTGAGGGTTCCTGCCTCTATCACCCCTTCAGATAGTGTGTTCCAGATTCCAACCACCCTCTGGGTGAAAACATCTTTCCTCAAAACTGCTCTAAACCTCCTGCCCCTTACTTTAAATCTATGCCCCCTGGTTATTGACACCTCCGCTAAGGGAAAAAGTTTCTTCCTATCTACACCCCTCATAATTTTGTATACCTCAATCAGTTTCTCCCCTCAGCCTTCTGTGCTCTAAGGAAAACAACCCTAGCCTATCCAGTCTGTCTTCATAGCTGAAATGCCCCAGCCCAGGCACCATCCTGGTGAATCTCCTGTGCACCCTCTCCAGTGCAATCACATCCTTCGTATAGTGTGGTGACCAGAACTGTACACAGTACTCCACCTGTGGCCTATCTAATGTTTTAGACAGCTCCATCATAACCTCCCTGCTCTTATATTCTGTGCCTCGGCTAATAAAGGCAAGTATCCCATATGCCTTCCTAACCACCTAATTGACCTGTGCTGCTGCCTTCAGTGATCTATGGACAAGTACACCAAGGTCCCTCTGTTCTACCTAGGGTCCTACCATCCATTGTATATTCCCTTGCCTTGTTAGTCCTCCCAAAATGCATCACCTCACACTTCTCAGTCAAATCTGTATCATTTAAAAATGTTCAAATAAACCAGCATTTACTAATAAAATAATATGATAATATATGCATCACTGTTTTAAACCCTAGTGTATCACAAACAACTTGCATAGTGACTTTAATGTAGACTAAAATCATACATGCTTCATGGGTATAATCAAAAAAATGGGCACCAAACCAAAAAAAGGAAATATTTGGAGATGTGAACAAAAACTTCACTAGTGTTGTTTTTTTAATGCTGTATCTTCAAGGAGGAGAGGGTGGTGGAATGGTTTATGGAGGAAATTGTAGAGCATGGGACCTTGACAATCAAAGGTGTACACACCAAGGGTAGGGTATAGAAAGAGGCATACTTAAGAGGGTGGAGCAGACAGTTCTGAGATTGTTTAGCACTGGAGGAGGTTGTAAAATTGGGCAGGGAAGGTGTTCTGATGAAAGGTCATTGACCTGAAATGTTGACTCTGCTTATCTATCCACAGATGCTGTCAGACCTGCTGAGTATTTCCAGCGTTTCTTGTTTTTGTTTCAGACTTCCAGCATCTGCAGTATTTTGCTTTTATTTAAGGCTATTAAAGGGTTTGAACATGAGGATTAGAACTTTAAATTTGAGGTATTGAACTGGGAGTGCCAGTCTCTGTCAGTGAGGACAGGTGGTACTTGGCAAGTGGTACTTGGTGAGGGAGAGAATAGAGGCAGCAGAGTTTTGAACAAATTGATGTTTACAGGGGGTGGAGGATAGGAGACTGTAAGGAGGAACGTTGAAATTGCAAGCAGGGGCTGAAGTAGAAATAGGCAGTCTTTGTGATGGAGTGGATATGCGGTTGGAAGCTCAGGTTTGGGTTGAAAAGGATGCCGAGTTGTTAACTCTTTTGATGGCAATTCTTTTTATTTTTGTCCGAGGCAATGACTGGGAAATGGGTTGGAATTGGTGATGAGATTAAAGATTTTGTGGCAGAGGCTGTAGACAATGGCATAACTTCCCATTGCTTAGCTAGACTCCAGAGGCATTGGAGGGGTTAAGAGAACTGGTGGACAAGTAAAGTGTGCTGTTGCCAGCTCTTGTGGAAGCTGGTTCCATGTCTGCAAGTGATATCAAGGTGCATCATATATAAATAAGGAAGATGAGCGGTTAGAGGATGGATCCTTAGAGGAGTTGAGGTCATGGGTGGGAAGACGGATTCGCTAGAGATGTTTTGACTATGCCTGGTGTTATGACCAACCTAGTTCCATTTCTCCACAGGTCGCAACATATATTTAAATTTTCCCACTTACCGATATGGTCAATCATATACCTCCTATTTTTCCCAGGATAAGACACACTAACCAGTTTTCTTTAATGAACAACAAAAATATCAGTTTATTATAAAACAATTCTTAACCAGTAATGAAGCAAAGCATAAACACACAGGTTGAAATTTTTAGAGTTCCTTTTTTGTTTACCTTAACCCTTCACACTCACACACATAGATACATATACCAGTTAACTAGCAAAATAAAAGGGATTTTAGTTCAGAGCTCTATTGCAGACAAAAAAAAACTCTTGGGCTGAATACTTGCTCATTCTTGAAGAAAACGGCAGATGAGATATGTTGTGTTCCAAAGCTGGCATACAATCTTGCCTCAGAGTACACGTAGATGGGTCACTGAGATCTTTTAGAACAGTTCTTTTCAGGCAGCATTGAAAATTAATTTAGCAGGCTTTTTTTCAAAGACAGGAGATGAGATGAGTTGACACTGTGGACTTCTGAGGGTCTTTTAGAGAGGTGCTGTGAAGCAGGGTTGTGGTCTTCTCTCCTTCCTTGGGAATTCTCTCCTTCGGCAGGCTTTTTAAAGAGATGAAACAGGCTGGGCTGAGCTGGGGTTCTGTCCTATCCAGGGGCGCGCAACTGGCGCTTCTCTGCCCCCATCTTCCTCACTTACCAGGATTTCCGTTCTATTTTTAACCTGAGTCATGTGACCACCAGTAAAAGTTGTTGCCAAACCAGTTCCTTCAGTGTCCTCTTGATGGCCTTCTTGAAAAAAACTAGTCCAACATTTCTTCAGTTTGACTATGAATTCCTCAAAAATTATTTTAACAAAAAACAGAATAATTTTCATAACACTGAATAGATAGCAGGACCAAGCAAGAGGCAGTCCCACTCAGAGGATGGTGTGACTGTGTCAAAGGCTGCAGAATGGTTGAGGGGGATGGGGAAGGGTAATAGACATGGTCACTGTCATAGAGAATGTTGTTCATGACTGGTTAGGATTGTTTGTGCTGTGGGAGAGGTAGAAACCTGATTGGCAATATTCAGTGCAGGAAAGATGGACACAGACATGTTGAAGGACTTTGGCGAGGGAAAGAATGTTGGAGAGGGGGGTGGTAGTTTGCAAGGACAGAAGTGTTGAAGGGATGTTGAGGATGGGATGATGGCAGTTTTAAAGGAGGGGGCCACTGTCTTTAAGGTGGGAGGGGAAACCATTTACAATGCAATCTAGTAAGGGAAGGGAAGATGGGAATTTGTGTGGTAAGCAGTTCCGTAGGAATGGGGTCAAGGGAGCAGGAGGTGACAACCATGATGAAATGAGATCAGAGAATACATAGGGAGAAATGAAAGGGAAACTAGAGAGAGACAAGTATCAGGGCAAGGGCAGTGAGGTGCTTGGGGAATGTCTAGCTTGGTGGGTAAGGGAAAGAGAGGAAGCAGCAGAGGAGAATAAGGCCTAATAGCACATTATGTGGTCTAACCAGATCTGTAAAGGGGTGGTTCAGCCAGTTGTGCACCAGATGCAATCAATATGTCCATGTTGGACTTAAGGGAGTGAAGGTAGGATGAATATCAATGTGAATGATTGGGACAGGAGATGGTAAGACATTGCTGGGCCAAAAGTGGAGATAAGTGACTTATTGAGCAAATTGACAACTACAGTGGTAACATTGGAACTGAAGCAAGTTTTTAGGATTTCTCATTGTATTATTTAGATTGCAAAGTATGTAGCTACAAGAAAATTATAACTGTACTTTGAAGAAAGATTTTCTTTGGGAGAAATTAATTTCAATTTATACTTGGAAATCTCTGATTTTTGGCAGATTTTTGTGGCTGTATTTTGCAGGCTTTCTTTGGCTTGCTATATTAAAATATATCACAGGTAATAGGAGAGCAGCAGGAGATAAATTCAGTTCTACTCCTTAAGTTGATGTCATTTTTTTGTATACCATTATTTCATGTGATTGATCTGTGAAATATGAAATCTGGGGTGGCTGCGCATATTGTGTCTGTGTTCTTTTTCTTTTGTTTGCTTCCTCCTTCCCCCAACTGAAAGTAATGCCTCATGACTGCATTGGTGGTTGTGGCCCTTTGATACCTTGCCCAAGTAATTCTTCATAAATGAACCTCGACAGTGAGTTTGCTGGGATAATTGGTTGGGAGTCATGGCAAACAAGCAAGCCAGACCCTCTTCTCCATTGGGATCCATTTGCAATTGCAACAGGAGTTCCTCTGATGCTAAAACCAGTTGTAGCATTTCAATACCACTCTGGCTTACTGAAGTCAATTCATCATATACCAGGAATTGAGGCTAAAATATAACATATAATGTAGCAGAATGCACTTTTGAGGAACTAGAGTAATTAGTTTTCATCAAACATGGAGGAGAATACATGAATGAAGGTTAAGTGCTGGAAACACATTTCAGTTAAAATTTAGCTGCTTCTCCTGTGTATAAAATGTAATGCTTGTTTTATATGCTTATCTACCTAGAGTAAGTGAGGAGAAAGAAGAAACTTTGGAACGATTAAAAGTTGAACAGGAATCATTTGAAAAGAAAATCAGAGAGCTGGAGGACCAGAATGAACTCATTGTGACTGAGCAGGAAGATATCCTTAACTGGTCTAACATTTTTGAAGTAAAAAATATTATGTGCCATACTATTTAGTAGAATACATCTGTATCCTATGTATTCAGGATACTTAAATATAGTTTAAGACAAATTGGATAGCGTGCAGAGCCACTTTAGTTCAACATCTTGCAGTGCCAGCCTCTAATTTTGAGTTTGTAGAATAAGTTGGTGAGGTTATTTGGCTGTTGCAATTCTACATTTAAACAACCAAGTTGAATAATCATAGTATGTTGTCCTTTCCCCAAAGATGAGTTCAAATTCCATAAGTAAACAATGTGATCTAATTAGCTGATTGTGCACGTTTACAGTGATTAAACAGATGAGATGAGAATTTTTTTCACTGAGCTGTCGGGATCTGGAACGCTCCACCTGAAAAGGTGGTGGAAGCAAAATCCAAAAATAATTTTAAAGAGAGTTGGATATGCACTTGAGGAACAGACAAAAAGCGGGGGTGTGAGACGATGCACAATGGTTCTTTCACAGAGCTAGCACAAGCATGATGGGTGGAATGGTGCTGTAAGTTACTATAATTCTATGAGTAATGTCTCTGATACTGAACTTCTGTTCTTTATACATAGTGCACGGCTTTTTGCTAATGCTATGCATGACTGGCATTCAGAAGAACTTGGCTGAAATTTGGCAAGTGTGTCGTGGATTTGATTTATATCATTTAATTCCTTTTTTTAGCACTGGTGTTGAAGCATTTTTCCACATTGAGAGAATATATAGGTGATCCACATTACAATAAAGCATCATTTGTATACCTTTCTAAATTGACAGAGATGATGTGATGAATTTTCTGGATGTAGATTATTATTGGCCGTCAGGATCATTTGTGGGTCTGTAACCAGACCATTAGAGCAGCATGCCTTCCAGGTCAAATTTCTGTAAGGTGACCAATTAGCAGCCTGCCTCTGGGTTCACCATCCAATTAAAGACATGGGTGGGTTGAGAAGGAGGGAGGTCCAATCGGCGCACCGGCAGCCTTCACAGAGGCTGGAGTGTCAGTGCTCTGTTGAACATAGAACATAGAACAGTACAGGCCCTTCGGCCCACGATGTTGTGCCGAACCTTTAACCTACTCTAAGATCAAACTACCTACATACCCTTCATTCTACTATCATCCATGTACCTATCCAAGAGTCGCTTAAATGTCCCTAATGTACATGCTTCTACTACCACCGCTGGCAGTGCATTCCACGCACCCACCACTCTCTGTGTAAAGAACCTACCTCTGACATCTCCCTGAAACCTTCCTCCAATCACCTTAAAATTATGCGCCCTGGTGATAGCCCTTTCTGCCGTGGGAAAAAGTCTCTGGCTATCCACTCTATCTGTGCCTCTCATCATCTTGTACCCCTCTATCAAGTCGCCTCTCATCATCTTGTACCCCTCTATCAAGTCACCTCTCATCCTTCTTCGTTCCAATGAGAAAAGCCCTAGCACCCTCAACCTTTCTTCATAAGACATGCCCTCCAGTCCAGGCAGCATCCTGGTAAATCTCCTCTGCACCCTCTCTAAAGCTTCCACATCCTTCCTATAATGAGACGACCAGAACTGAACACAATATTCCAAGTGTGGTCTAACCAGGGCTTTGTAGAGCTGCAGCATAACCTCGCGGCTCTTAAACTCAATCCCCCTGTTAATGAAAGCCAACACCCCATACGCCTTCTTAACAACCCTATCAACTTGGGTGGCAACTTTGAGCGATCTATGGACATGGACCCCAAGATCCCTCTGTTCCTCCACACTACCAAGAATCCTGTCTTTAAGCCTGTATTCTGCATTCAAATTCGACCTTCCAAAATGAATCACTTCACACTTTTCCAGGTTGAACTCCATCTGCCACTTCTCAGCCCAGCTTTGCATCCTGTCAATGTCCTGTTGCAACCTACAACAGCCTTCCACACTATCCACAACTCCAGCAACCTTCGTGTCATTGGCAAACTTGCTAACCCAGCCTTCCACTTCCTCATCCAAGTCATTTATAAAAATCACGAAGAGCAGTGGTCCCAGAACAGATCCCTGCGGAACACCACTGGTCACCGAGCTCCAGGCTGAATACTTTCCATCTACTACCACCCTCTGTCTTCTATGGGCCAGCCAATTCTGTATCCAGACAGCCAACTTTCCCTGTATCCCATGCCTCCTTACTTTCTGAATGAGCCTACCATGGGGAACCTTATCAAACGCCTTGCTAAAATCCATATACACCACATCCACTGCTCTTCCTTCATCAATGTGTTTTGTCACATCTTCAAAGAATTCAATAAGGCTTGTGAGGCATGACCTGCCCCTCTCAAAGCCATGCTGACTGTCTCTAATTAAACTATGCTTTTCCAAATAATCATAAATCCTGTCTCTCAGAATCCTCTCCAATAATTTGCCTACTACCGACGTAAGACTGATTGGTCTATAATTCCCAGGGTTATCCCTATTCCCTTTCTTGAACAAGGGAATAACATTTGCTGTCCTCCAATCATCTGGTACTACTCCAGTGGACAGTGAGGACGCAAAGATCATCGCCAAAGGTGCGGCAATCTCTTCCCTCGCTTCCCTTAATATCCTTGGGTATATCCTGTCTGGCCCTGGGGACTTATCTGTCCTCATGTCTTTCAAAATTTCCAGCACATCCTCCCTCTTCACATCAACCTGTTCAAGCATATCAGCCTGTTTCACGCTGTTCTCCCAAACGACCAGGTCCCTCTCACTAGTGAATACTGAAGCCAAGTATTCATTTAGGACCTCCCCTACCTCCTCCGACTCCAGGCACAAGTTCCCTCCACTATCCCTGATCGGCCCTACCCTCACTCTGGCCATCCTCTTGTTCCTCACATAAGGGCAGAGTGAAATGGCTGAGGGAACAGGCAGCCATCTCTGCACCCCAAACGCCATCTGTGAGGCCAGTCTCCAGCAGCTGCTCTTGCAATGGTAAGCCTCTGCCTGCGAATGCCCACAGGGTTTGCCATTTGCACCATTACATGGTCGGATTGCATTTTATTTTCATGCTGCTCCGACCTCCTGCCTCCGATTAACCGAGGTTCTGACACAGAGTGGGGCCCATGTGTTGCATTTGGAAATTTGCTGCTAATTGCCCATTAAACAAGCTTAATTGGCTTCTTACCGCTACTGGGCAGGATGCTGTCACCCCACAGAAGCCGTCTCCAGGAAAAGCAGGAGGAGGCAAGAACACGTCAGGCACAATGTCTTTCTCTGCTATTTTCCCTGCTCTCCCCACCCCACTCACCTCCAAATCAGCCTCCAAGTCCCTTAAAGTTGCTCCCTATGTGTTTTTCAGTCTCTCCAATGTTGGGTACTATCTATATTACAGAAGTTTTGTATTTGGTATGTCGTTCCTTTAAAAAAAAATCATGACACCTGAAAATGCCACACTTTAGCATTACACCTCAAAATGTAAGAATTTTAGGGAAAAAAACAATGATTAACCAAAATAATGTCTTATTTAGGTCTTGGATCAAACATCTTTTTAGTTTATGGTGATTCTGAGGACAGGGGAACCCTGTCACTGGGGATAACTCCACTGCGTTATTCGTAATAGTGTCATGGGATCTCGGTTTAACGTCTCATCCAAAAAACAGTACCTCTTTGCAGCACTCCCTCAGTACTGCAATGGAGCGTGAGCCTTGATTTTTTTTTTTCCGTGCTCAAGTCCTGCAGTGGGACTTGAACCCACGATCTTCTGATTCAGAGGTGAGAATGCTACCAACTGAGCCATGGCTAAAACCTATGATTTGCAAAGATGATGCCAGAACTGCGAGGTTAATCCTACTAGGAAAGGATGAACAGGCTGGGCCTCTTCTCTTGGAAAGAGAAGGTTGAGAGATGACCTAATAGAGGTCTTTAAAATTATGAAAGGTTTTAATAGATTAAGAAAGCATTCTTCTACTTGTGGAGAAAAGCAAAGCTAGAGGCCATCAATGTAAGATAGTCAAGTAATCAAATTTGTAATTCAGAAGAAATGTCTTTACCCAGAGAGTGAAACTCGCTACCACAGAGGAGTTGAGGTAAATAGTATAGATGCATTTTGGTAAAGCTAGATAAGCATGAGGGAATAAGGAAAATAGAGAGTTATGTTGATATAGTTAGATGAAGAAGGATGGGAGGAAGTTTGAATGGCATGGATTGGTTTGGGCCGAATGACCTGTTTCTGTGCTGTATATTGTATGTAATAGTGCCTTTGCAAATTATTCCCTAACTTCTTGCACTGATGCAATCCATCTGGAACTGGGAGTTTATGCATTCCCAGTTTGATTAGTTTATCATTTATCTCCCTCTTTCTAAATTAAAGGTTTTCATATCTGTTTTGATCTCTTCTAATGTCATATACAACATAGTTGTCTTTGATTGTAATTACCAAAGCAAACATTTTGTTATGCAAGTGCTTCCATTTTTTTTAATGTTTTATTTTTTGAGGACTTGTGTTAAAACTGAAAAGACAGGACAAGATGTTGTTTGAAAGCCACCTGTGCTGGAGGTCATTTGTGATTTGGGCTCAGAAAACAACAGAACCCTTGGTGACTTGGGGAAAAATGGTTATGGCGAAGCCACATGTCCAAGTTTATGGAAGTCAGGAGGTCGACTCTATTTGGGGTTTGGATTGTTTTCAGTTAGCTGTTAGTTGTTACTGTTTGAAGACAGTTGGTGCTTTCCTGCCAAGGTGAAAGGAAATCACCCAGCTCACCACTCACCACCTCCTCTACCTTTCTGAAGAAATCCTGCCAGGATCCAATGTGGGAAAAAATCCCTGGTGTCGTATAGCTTCTGAGGAGCTGGAAAAAATCCTGCGATTCAAGTGTGTGCTGGCGAAAAAGCCTTGATGCCACATTGCTCCTAGAAAGCCTACTAGAATAATTCTTGACATCTCCAGAATGGACGGCTTCTGAAACGAACCCAGTGACCTGTCTCCGTATGCTCTGATGCCATGCCAAAAAAGGGACAACTGACTTCCTTCCATATCTTCATTCTTTTTTCGTCCTGAATTAGCAAGTATTTGGCCCGAGTAGTTTTTTTTTTGTCTTTTTTTTGTAACAGACCTCTGCAGAGTGAATTTCTGTATTTTTTCAAATGTGTGTGTGTAATTGGAGAATTTTTAAAAAAGGGAACTTACATATTTTTTAATCTGTGTGTTAATGCTTTGCTTCGTTACTGGTTAAGTCTTGTTTTATAATTTGATAATTGTGTTGTTCATTAAAGAAACCTGGTTGGTGTATTTTGTTCTGGGATTGAAAAAAAGAGTGTCAGTAACCATTTAAATAGATGTGACCTGTGGAGAAGAGGAACATCTAATTGGGGGTTAATTGTCCGGGGTACCCAAAGCCTACGGCGTGCAATTATAAGTGGGGTGATACTAACTTAAAAGAGGAACAGGAATAAAACAGGTTTCATGTGCATTAGAGTAACGTTTACACTACTGGAATGTCTTTGTCTGTTGCTACGACCTTTCTGGGGAGGGCAGATGTATCCCCGAGTGATTTGAGAAACTTAACAAAGGCTTGGCTAAAGGATTTGGCAGAATTGTTGGTGTTAGAGTTAAAACCAGGAGCTAAGAAAGCATACATAATTGCAGTAATAGCACAGCATTTGACGACAAATCACATGGTAGAAAAGTTGAATTAGCTAAAATTCAGTTGCAGATGAGGCAGCTTGAACTTGACAAAGAAAAAGTAATAGAATTGGAAAAACGTAGGCTTGAATTTCAAAGGGAAAGTGAAAGAGAAGGAAGGGAATTCGAATGAAAAAGATGGAACTAAGACGAAGGGGTGGTCTTGACTCCAGTGAGAATTTTGGTGGGTAAGATCTGATTCCAGCCCAGGACCCTTTGGAGAGCTGTTTAAATTTGTGCAAGCCCTCCCGAAGTTTGAGGAAAGGGATGTAGAGGCATTTTTTATTTCTTTTGAAAAGATAGCCAGACAGATGAAATGGCCAAAGGAAAGCTGGACGCTGCTTATGCAAAGCAGGTCGACGGGCAGAGCTCATGAAGTTTATGCCATGCTTTCTGAGGAGGCTTCTGCAGATTGAGATGGCAAAAAAGGCTATTCTTGCTGCTTATAAGTTAGTCCCTGAAGCGTACAGGCAAGAATTGCAGAACCTCCGGAGACAGCCTGGGCAGACTTGTATAGAATTGAGAGGGTAAAGCAAATTAATTTTGATTATTGGATGTGGGCACTAAAGGTAGAGGCCACATATGAGAACCTTGGGGAACTAACTCTCCTGGAAGAATTGAAAAATTCACTCCCTCCATTAGTAAGAACCCATGTAGATAACCAGAAAGTTTCAACAACCAGACAGGTAGCAGAAATTGTTGATGATTGCGACCTTGTTTACAAGCCCAAGTCCTTTGTGCATCATCCCCACAAACCTGAGAAGGATAGGAGGTGGGAGGGTGAAAGGAAGGCAAGTAGCCAGGGACAAGAAAGGACAGCTGCAAACTCCCCGGGATGATCTCCTCACGCCAGAAAGGAAGATGCTGAGGGTGGAAGTGAGGTCCGAAAGCCAAAGTGTTACCATTGCCACAAGGTGGGACACATTTGTACAGAAGTTGCGGGGTAAACCCATGGGACTTATTGGGGTGCAGAAAGCCACGGTAGAGAAAGGGATTACGACAGATGAGGCTGTAACTCTGACTGCAGCTGTCAGGCCAAGTACAAAAACTGCTGAGGGTGGGGGTGGTGGAGGTTGTGAACAAGATACCTGAGAGTTGTAGGGAATTCTTGTCAAAAAGAAAAGTAACTCCTTATCCCTCAAGTGAGGCAGGTAAACCTAGAGTTATACTTAGGGAGACAGGAGCCACCCAAATTCTCTCGCTGGGGAAAAGCATGACTTTTCTACCAGCGAGTGCATTGAATGCCAAGGTTTTAGTGAATGGTATTGGCAGGGAGTATATACCTGTACCTTTGTATCAGGGTGCACCTGGAGTGTGACCTAATGTCTGGAACGATAACTGTAGGACTTGTCCATAGTTTGCCGATAGACGGAGTTGGCCTACTCCTGGGATATGATTTGGCCGGAGCAAGAGTAATAGCTTCTCCAGTAGTCACGGAAAAACCAAGTGAAGTTCAAGAGACAGAACAGTTGCAGGAAAAGGTTCCAGGAATTTTTCCTTCATGGGTCGTGACCCGAGTAAATTGGCACCGTAGACTGATATCCAAATATCTGAAACTTTCTTTGAACATTTCCTTCAGATTATCCAAATCCCCAGTCAGTCTTCTCTGATCAAGGCTCAACAAGCCGATCCAAAGTTAAATAAAATGGCACAATCAGCTGTAACTGAAGCAAAGGGAGTTCTGGAAGGCTACTCTATTAAAAATGGGATTCTGATGAGGAAGTGGAGAGCTCCACAGATCTGCAGATGAAGAATGGATGGTTGTTTTATATAGTAGTAACGCCAGGGAATATTAAGGATAGCCTGTGAAATTCCTATAGCGGGACATGTGGGGATCTGGAAGACCCAGTCATGTATTGGTCGACCTTTTTACAGGCTAGGTCTTTCCAAGTACCTGGTACAGTTTTGTAAAATGTGCCATACGTGCCAGATTGTGGGAAAACCGCAACCTGTCATAAAACCGGAACCTCTAATTCCTGTACCCGTTTTTGGGGAACAATTTAGTCGGGTGTTGGTAGACTGTGTAGGACCTTTATCGAAAACAAAGGCAGGGCACCAATATATACTCACTATCATGGATATGGCTACTCGGTTCCCGGAGGCCATTCCCTTGAGAACAATTTCTGCTAAGGTAGTGGTAGAGGAGTTAACCTAGTTCTTCACTAGACATGGGTTACCGATTGAGATTCAGTCGGATCAAGGTTCAAATTTTATGTCTAAAGTTTTTCAGGAAGTTGTGGGTAATTTGGGTATAAACCTGAGGATTGGGAGGATTTTAGAATACAGCAAAGGAGGACAAAGAAACTGGAAAAAAAAGGGAGAATAGAATATGAATGTAAGCTAGCAAAAAATATAAAAACAGACTGTAAAAGCTTCTGTAGGTACGAAAAAAGGAAATGTTTGGCTGAGGCAAATGTAGGTCCAGGCAGAATCAGGAGAATTTATAATGGGGAATAGAGAAAAGGCAGAGAAGCTAAATGATTACTTTGTGCCTGTCTTCACTGAGGAAGATACAAGTCATCTCCCAGCATTAGAAATCCAAGGTATTGGGGGGGAATGAGGAATTGAAAGAAATTAGTATTAGTAAGAAGGTTGTATTGGAGAAATTAATGGGGCTGAAGGTTGATAAGTCCCCAGGACCTGATCTGCCACATCCCAGAGTGTTGAACGAGGTAGCTAAGGAGATAGTGCATGCATTGGTGATCATCTTCCAAAATTCTATAGATTCTGGAACGATTCCTGCAGATTGGAAGGTCGCAAATGTCATCCCACTATTTAAGAAGGAAGGGAGAGAGAAAACAGGGAATTACAGACCTGTTAGTCTTACATCAGTCGTTGGGAAAATGCTGGAATCTATTCTAAAGGATGTGATAAATGGACACTTGGATAATAATCTGATTGGGCATAGTCAACATGTATTTATGAATGGGAAATCATGTTTGATGAACCTGTTGGAGTTTTTTGAGGATGTTACTAACAGAATTGATAAAGGGGAGTTGGTAGACGTGGTATACTTGGATTTTCAGAAGGCTTTTGACCAAGTCACCCACAGGAGATTGATTCGCAAAATTAAAGCACATGGGATAGGAGGTAATATACAGGCATGGATTAAGGATTGGTTAACAGGCAGAAAACAGAGTAGGAATAAATGGGTCATTCACGCGTTGGCAGGCTGTGACAAGTGGGGTACCGCAGGGATCAGTGCTTGCGCCCCAGCTGTTCACAATATATATTAATTTGTTTGTGGGGACCAAATGTATTTCCTAGTTCGCGGATGTCACAAAGTAGGTGGGAATGTGTGTTGTGAGGAAGATACAAAGCGACTTCAAGGGGAATTGGACAGACTTAGTGAGTGGGCAAGAATGTGGCAGATGGAATATCGTGGAAAAATGTGAGGTTATTCCCTTTGGTAGGAGGAACAGATGTACAGAGTATTTCTTCAATGGTAAGAGATTAGAAAGTGTAGATGTGCAAAGGGCCCTAGGTGTCCTTGTCAATAAGTCACTGAAAGCTATTCTAAGATCCTTCCAATCCTCAGCTTTATACCTAAATTATAAAGATTCAATGGGTTTGAGTGTGTAAATGTGTTTTAATAATTTTTCATCTTCTGTTTTTCAGTTTGTAATGAAACGTATTTAAAAATGGCATTCATTCCTCTAAGGATGGAAGTGTTACGAAAGTTCTTACATTTTTTTAATGCTTTATTTTTTGAGGACTTGTGTTAAAACTGAAAAGATTCCATGGATGTTTTCTTTTTACCAAGTTCACCGACAGGACAAGATATTGTTTGGAGGTTATCTGATTTGGGCTCAGAAAACAGCAGAACCCTTGGTGACTTGGGGGAAAATCGTTACAGAGAAGTGTCATGCAGGCCCCTACCTGCCAAGAATGAAGCACATTAATTTCGCCACCTGGACATTAAATTTCAAATTGTTGCTGGGAAGAAGAGAAGGCCTGTTAGGAGAGGTTGCCAGGCCCCCTGACTGGAAAGACATTTTTGCATATTAGCAGACAGTGTTGGAACAAAGGAGCTATCCCCTGCTCCCATACACTACACGGAAGAGACTTGGTCAAACCAGTCAGTCACATGACCACCCTGCAGGCCAACTTGGGGAGTTTTAAATTGTAGAGACAGTGTTTGAACTGGCGGAAAACTCTTGGCTGCTGGATTGAAAAGAGCCCCTCCTGTCTGCTCCCATCTCTTTCTCACCAGCTTCGGAATCCATTGAAGCCACATGAACCCCAGGAGAGAAAAGTCTCCTACACTGAAAAAGGTTTAAGAAGAATACTGGGCCCCAACGAAAAGAACGATCTATCTTCAAGCAAGGACTATACAGTGAGCTCGAAGATATTGTCTCAGACTTTTCCACTTTATTTCTTCTGTTCTGTCTCTATCTGCATGTGGGTAACGTGTATGCATGCTAGTGTGGGCGCATCGTGTATCCGTAGGCGTTAACTGAATTAGAGTTTAAGTTTGATAAATTTCTACTTCTTTAAACCTAAGAAAGCCTGTTTGTGCTGGTTTCTTTGCCTTATAATTGTAAAGTGGTGAACAAGGATTCACCAAGGGGGAGCTAAAAACATGGTGTGTTTAAAATTCAACAATGTTACAGTAAGACCAGGTGAATGCTGAAAGGGAACCCTAGACCTCTTTCTCACCTGGTCGTAACAGAAGCCACAAGTCAAGGTTTATGGAAGTCATGAATTGACTCTCTGTTCTCTCTGTTTGGGGTTTGGATTGTTTTCAATTAGTTGTTGTATGAACTATTTGAAAACAGTTGGTGTTTTCCTGCCAAGGAGAAACTAAATCACCCGGCTCACTACCACCTTTACCTTTGTGAAGATTCCTGCCAGGATCCAATGTGGGAAAAAATTCCTGGTGCCGTATAGCTCCTGAGGAGCTGGAAAAAATCCTGCGATTCAAGTGTGTGCTGGCGAAAAAGCCTTGATGCCACATTGCTACTAGAAAGCCGACGAGAATAATTCTCGACATCTCCAGAATGGACGGCTTCTGAAACGAACCCAGTGACCCGTCTCCGTATACCCGGATGCTGGACCAAAAAAGGGACAACTGACTTCCTTCTATATCATTCTTTCTTTCTTCAAGAATTAGCAAGTATTTAGCCAAAGTAGTTCTGTCTTTTTTTTTTGTAACAGACCTCTGCAGAGTGAATTTCTGTATTTTTTCCAGTGTGTGTGTAATTGGGAAATTTTTTTTAAAAGGGCACTTTCATATTTTTTAATCGGTGTGTTAATGCTTTGCTTCGTTACTGGTTAAGCCTTGTTTTATAATAAACTGATAATTTTGTGGTTTATTAAAGAAACCTGGTTGGTGTATTTTATTCTGGGATAAAAAAAAAAGAGTATACGATTGGCTGTGTCTGTAACCAGGTAAACATTTAAATAGATGTTGTGACCTGTGAAGAAGTGAAACTAGAAAAGACAGTGCACTCCTCCTGCCTCGGTTATAACAATTTAATATTTATGTCAATTAATTGTCATTACCTGTGAGTTTATCATGTGTATTCCTTAGTGGCCCTATCTTTATCATGATTTTTCTTTTGTTATTTGTGTCTGTAGAATATTTCTTATATTCTATGATTTAATTTTGCAATTCCTCTTTGACTTTTTTCCAAACCTTATCGTATTTCCTTTTGCCGTCCTTCTCTCTATTTATATGCTTAGTGTATGCCATTTTCTTTCTTTTCAATTTTTCTCTTATTTCTTTCTTCATCCATGGTGTGTCATTACTGGCTAGTTTGCTGTTTTTTAATGGCATATATTTTTCTTGGACTCTGATCACTGTTTTTAAATGTTTCACACTGCTGTTCTATTTATTTGTCAGTAAATTTTTCAAGTTTATTTCCCTAGTTCCATTCTCCTCATCATAAAATCAGCTTTTTTTCCAGTTTATTACTTTGGTTTTCATCTTAGTCCAATCCTACTCAATCTTTATCTTGAGCCTTACTATACAATAGATATTCCTCTGTGGTTACTTCTCTTATCTGCTCTGGTTCATTTCCTAATACCAGAACCAGCATGCTCTGTTGGGTTTTTTACATACTGGGTAACAAAGAAGTCCTGCACACAGTGTAAAAGCTCCATTCCCTATACCCCTTTTTCTACCTCTTGCCAGTTTTTTGGGGGGATAGTTAAAATAAAAATCATGGGAGATTTTATGCCCTTTAATCATGTCACATAGTTGGTTTCTTCCTCCACCTTTTTTCCAATATTAGGTGGTCTGTAGGTATATTTCTACTAGTGTGATTGATCCCTTATCTGTTTATTTAATTCATATGAATCTTCTGGATTGTGAAATAATTAGAGCTGTAAAGAACTGAAGCCAGGAAAAGCAGAAGGATGTGATTGAATTCCTGCAAAAATGATAAAAGGACTTGGAGAGAAGGCAACAAGAGAACTGATTAAATTGTATAAGGAAATGTACAGTGAGGGAGAATGGCTGGAAGACTTTGAGGAGCACAATGGTCCCATTGGGGAAGAGGGCAAATACCATGAAATGTGAAGAGTGCCGCACTATAACTTTGATTACGCATGCATCCAAGATAATATTAAAGATCTTAGCAAATAGATTAGAAGGCAAGGCAAGCCTCAGCTGTGATCAGTTCAGTTTTAGAAAGGGTTGTGGAACTAGAGAGGCTGGAGCAGTGATGAGAGTGTTATTCAAAAGGCACATAGAAAGCAAGAAGTAGACACCTGCTTTGTGAATTACGAAAAAGCTTTCAAGCAGGTGAACTGGCAAAAGCTGTTCAAAGTGCTGGAGGCGATCAGAGCTAACTGGAGACATAAAAGAATGATTGGAGCAGTCTGTCCCATCTACAGAGTGATAATCAGCATAGTAGTTGGTGAAACTGAACCTGGTGTAATCGGGCGTTAGGTGAGACAAGGCTGTTTACTATCACCATTGCTCTCGAACAACTATGCGGAAGCAGTGATAAAAGAAGCACTCGGTGAAGTTTTTAAAAATTCTTTCGTGGGATATGGACATCGCTGGTGAGGCCAGCATGTTTTGCCCAGCCCTAATTGTCCTTGACAACTGAGTGGCTTGCTAGGTCATTTCAGAGGGCAGTTAAGAGTCAACCACATTGCTGTGGATCTGGAATCACCTGTAGGCCAGACCAGGTAAGGACAGCAGAACCGTCCTTGTCCACTAAGGACATAAGTGAACCAGATGGGTTTTAATGACAATTGATAGTTTCATGGCAGCATTACTGAGACAAGCTTTCAATTCTAGATTTTTTTGAATTAATTGAATTTAAATTCTCTCAACTGCCGTGGTGGCATTTGAACCTTTGTCCCCAGGGCATTAGCCTGGTCCTCAGGATTACTAGTTCAGTGACATTACCACTATGCCACCCTGATTGTACAGAAAGGTGTCAAAGTAGGAGGTCAGTTGGTGAAGGTAGAGAGATTTGCAGATGACCAGGCTCTAGTGGCTAGTACAACAGAAGATCTACAGATACTAATGGATAGACAATGCAGTGGTGAAAGCCTACAGAATGAAAATTAATGTAAAAAAAGACAAAAGGTATGAAGATTGGAAGAAATAATGGTAGGGAAGCAGTGGTCAAAATAAATGGTCAACAGCTGGAACAAGTATCTCAATTTCAGTAGCTCAGAAGCATCTTGTCAGAAGATGATTACTGCCAGAAAGAAATCAGAGCTAGACAAACAATAGCAAGGAATGCATTCTCCAGACATGAAGAATTGCTCAGTACAGGAATGAGTAGCGATCTTAAAAAGAGTTATCAAGACTGTGATTTGGAGTGTCTTATGTAACATGGACCTTGAGAAAAGCGGACATCCAAGACTAGAAAGTTGTGAAATGTGGTTCTGGCGAAGGATGGAGCGGGTCAGTAGGAGAGAACACGGGAGCAATGAAGAAGTTCTCAGGATGGTTGCAGAGGATAGATTGTTAGTGAATATGAAAGAAAAACAAGGTTGGATTGGCCATATTCTAAGACATGAGAACTTGCTGACAGAGGTAACTGAAGGAAGATTAGAGGGATGTAGACCAAGTGAGGGAGAAAGAATGGTGATGTTAGACAACTTGAAATTGAAAATGGGAGACTTGTACAAGCAGCTGAAGAGGAAGGTATAAGATTGCGAGGCGTGGAGAAATGAGCAGAGGACCTGTCCTGAGGGTGATCACCAATCATATCCGGATTCTGTTACTAACTTTCTTATGTCTTTTTTCCACTACCATTATATCTTTTCTAAATAGTACAGCTACCCCGCCCCCTATTCCCTCTACTTTCTGATTGTTATAATCTTCAATATTTCTTTACCAGTCCTGCTCTTTGTTTCATCAGAACTGGGAAAAGTTAGAGATTGTATAGGGTTGAAGCATGTGAAAAGGAGGAGGGTGGGAAAAAGAACGTAAAGGAAGCTCTGTGAAAGGGTGGAAGTTAGGAGAGATTACATGACAAAAGGGTTGATGGTGCATGCCCAAAGGGTGTGGTAATGGAACAAGTAATGAAACAAAAGATATATCTAGAGGAGGTGTGAATGGCAGAATCATGAACAGGTGCCATCCAAAAGCAAAAAAAAAGAGAAAAATGAAAGGAAAACCAAAACCAGCAAAGCAGAAGGAAACAAAATGGGGGCAGAGGTTTTGATTTGAAATTGTTGAACTCCGATCAGGAAGGTTGTAAAGTGCCATATCGAAAGATAAGGGACTGTTCCTCAAACTTACATTGAGCTGCAGGAGGCCAAGGTCAGAGTGGGAGCAAAGTAGAGAATTAAGAGGACTGGCGACTGGAAGCTCAGCATCACGCTTGTGGACTGAATGTAGGTGTTCCGCAAAGAGGTCACCCAATCTGCATTTGGTCTCCCCAGTGTAGTGGAGACTGCACCATGAGCAGCGAATAAATTGAAAGAGGTACAAATAAGTTGCTGTATCACCTTTTAGGAGTGTTTAGGACCTTGGACGGTGAGAAGGCAGGTAAAAGGTCAGGTGGTGCATCTCGTGCGCTTGCATGGAAAGGTGCCATGGGAAGGGGAGGGGGTGTTCAGGGTGATTGAGGAGTGGATGAGGGTGTTGCGGAGGAAACGGTCCCTTTGGAATGCTGAAAGGGGAGGGGAAGATGTGTTTGGTGGTGGTATCACTTTGAAGGTGGAGGAAATGGCAGAGTATGATCCATTGAATACAGAGGGTGTAGGTACATCCACCGCACTGTTAGGGAGGGATTTCTAGGATTTTGATGTAGCAGCAGTGAAGGAACTGCGATACACTTCCAAGTCAGGGTGGTGTGTGACTTGGAGGGGAACTTGAGGTGGTGTTCCCATGTGTCTGCCGCCCTTGTTTTTTTGGGTGATAGAGGTCGTGGTTTTGGAAGGTGTTGTCAAAGTAATCTTGGCAAGTTGCTGCAGTGCATCGTGTAGATAGTACACACTGCAGCCATGGTGCACCTATGTTGGATCGAGTAAATGTTTAAAGTGGTGGATGGGATGCCAGTCAAGTAGGCTGCTTTGTCCTGGATGGTGTCGAGCTTCTTGGTACTCATCCCAGCGGGTTGGGAGTATTCCATCACACTCTTGACTTGTGTCTTGTAGGACAGGCTTTGAGGATTCAGGAGGTGGGATACTTGCCACATATTTCCCAACCTCTGACTTGCTTTTGTAGCCACAGTATTTATGTGGCTGATCCAGTTAAGTGTCAGGTCAATGGTAATCCCAGGGTGTTGATGGTGGGGGAATTCTGCAGTGTTAGTGCAATTGAATGTGAGGGGGAGATGGTTAAATTCTCTCTCTGGAGTTTTAAAAAATTATTTCATGGGATGTGGGTATTGCTGGCAAGGCCAGCATTTGTTGCCCATCCCCAATTTTTCTTGACAGCTGAGTGGCTTGCTAGGCCATTTCAGAGGGCAGTGAAGGGTTGGCCACATTGTTATGGGTCTGGAGTCGCATGTAGGCCAGACCAGGCAAGGAGAGCAAATTTCTTTTCCTAAAGGACATTAGTAAACCAGATGAGATGTTATGACCATCAATAATTTCATGGCGCCATTACTGAGACTAGCTTTCAATTCCAGATTTTTATTAATTAATTGGAGATGGTCATTGACTGGCACTTGTGTGGCGTGAATGTTGCTTGTCACTTATCAGCCCAAGCCCTGAATGTTGTCCTGGTCTTGCTGATTGCAGACACTGACTACTTCGTTATCTGAGTAGTTGCGATTGGAACTGAATGCCGTACGGTCATCAGTGAACATCCCCACTTCTGACCTTGTGATGGCGGGAAGGTCATTGAAGAAGTGAGTGGGCATCTGGCCTCTTGCCATTTACCCTTGGTGGGGGGAGGGAGGGGGAGTGAAAGTTGGGAGAAGGTGGATATAGGTTTTAGGGTTAGATGAGTGCCCAGCAGAGGAAGGCAAGGGGTGGATGCACGGCTTGAGTAGATAGTTTGAAGGGGAAGCGGTAAAGGTAGTGATAGAAATCTGGGTAGTAGGCAGAAGAGAGAGTGGGAAGGTGAAAGGGTAGGAGACATGACTGGAGCAAGAAAATAGCAGGAATCAGCTTGTAGAAATTCGTGGTCTTGGTGGAAGAGGAAATGAGCGATATTGCAAGGAGCGAGTGGGTAGAAGGAATGGGAACTTGAAGGGCTAGGGAATGTGATGGGAGTAAAGGGATGCTGGACGCATGAATAATTGGGAGAGAGGATAGGAAGTAAACCACTAAGGGCTATATTTTCCCCATGATTTTCAACTGTGAAAGGCAACCCTCCTGCTATTGGTGGCTTCTTTCCATGTTATACTGCCTGCCTGAAAAAAGAAATCGGAGAAGGAGAGAGAGGCAGATGATGACACAGAAGGAATAAAAGTTGGGGGGAGAAAAAGACATGAGAGACTCAGTAGAAAGAAACAGCTACACAAAGGCAACAGATACAAATAGGAAACTTTATTCTGATTTACCATTTGCAGTGCCATGGTAGATTGACCAATATATATAATTTTGTGGATAATTTCTTTAGAGGATGTTTTGGAATGAAAATAATACATCAGTAATTCAGTCTACATTTCTTTGGCCTCCTTGTCTCGAGAGACAATGGGGGTAACGCCTGTAGGTGGTCAGTGGATTGTGAAGCAGCGCCTGGAGTGGCTATAAAGGCCAATTCTAGAGTGGCAGACTCATCCACTGGTGCTGCAGATAAAATTGGTTGTCGGGGCTGTTACACAGTTGGATCTTTCCTTGCGCTTCTGTCTTTTTTCCTGCTGAATGCTAAGTCTCTTCAACTCGCCACGCTTTAGCCCTGCCTTTATGGTTGCCCACCAGCTCTGGCGATCGCTGGCAACTGACTCCCACAACTTGTGATCAATGTCACAGGATTTCATGTCGCGTTTGCAGAGGTCTTTAAAGCAGAGACAAGGACGGCCGGTGGGTCTGATACCAGTGACGAGCTCGCTGTACAATGTGTCCTTGGGGATCCTGCCATCTTCCGTGCGGCTCACATGACCAAGCCATCGCAGGCGCCACTGGCTCAGTAGGGTATATATGCTGGGGATGTTGGCCGCCTTGAGGACTTCTGTGTTGGAGATACGGTCCTGCCACCTGATGCCAAGGATTCTCCGGAGGCAGCAAAGATGGAATGAATTGAGACATCGCTCTTGGCTGACGTACGTTGTCCAGGCCTCGCTGCCGTAGAGCAAGGTACTGAGGACACAGGCTTGATACACTTGGACTTTTGTGTTCTGTGTCAGTGCGCCATTTTCCCACACTCTCTTGGCCAGTCTGGACATAGCAGAGGAAGCCTTTCCCATGCGCTTGTTGAGTTCTGCATCGAGAGACAGGTTACTGGTGATAATTGAGCCTAGGTAGGTGAACTCTTGAACCACTTCCAGAGTGTGGTTGCCGATATTTATGGATGGGGCATTCCTGACGTCCTGTCCCATGATGTTCGTTTTCTTGAGGCTGATGGTTAGGCCAAATTCGGTGCAGGCAGCTGCAATCCTGTCGATGAGTCTCTGCAGACACTCTTCAGTGTGAGATGTTAATGCAGCATCATCAGCAAAGAGGAGTTCCCTGATGAGGACTTTCCGTACTTTGGTCTTCGCTCTTAGATGGGCAAGGTTGAACAACCTGCCGCCTGATCTTGTGTGGAGGAAAATTCCTTCTTCTGAAGACTTGAACACGTGAGAGCAGCAGGGAGAAGAAGATCCCAAACAGTGTAGGTGCGAGAACACAGCCCTGTTTCACGCCACTCAGGATAGGAAAGGGGTCTGATGAGGCGCTGCTATGCTGAATTGTGCCTTTCATATTGTCATGGAATGAGGTGATGATACTCAGTAGTTTTGGTGGGCATCCAATCTTTTCTAGTAGTCTGAAGAGACCACGTCTGCTGACGAGGTCAAAGGCTTTGGTGAGATCAATGAAAGCAACGTAGAAGGGCATCTGTTGTTCACGGCATTTCTCCTGTATCTGTCGAAGGGAGAAAAGCATGTCAATGGTGGATCTCTCTGCTCGAAAGCCACGCTGTGCCTCGGTAGATACGCTCGGCCAGCTTCTGGCGCCTGTTTAAAGCGACTCGAATGAAGACTTTCCCCACTATGCTGAGCAGGGATATTCCATGGTAGTTGTTGCAGTCACCGTGGTCACCCTTGTTCTGATAAAGGGGGGTGATATTGGCATCGCGCATGTCCTATGGTACTGCTCCCTCGTCCTAGCACAGGCAAAGCAGTTCGTATAGTGCTGAAAGTATAGCAGGCTTGGCACTCTTGATGATTTCAGGGGTAATGCCGTCCTTCCCAGGGGCTTTTCCGCTGGCTAGAGAATCAATGGCATCATTGAGTTCCGATTTTGCTGGCTGTTCGTCCAGCTCATCCATGACTGGCAGAGACTGGGCTGCATTGAGGGCGGTCTCCGTGACAACATTTTCCCTGGAGTCCAGTTCTAGGTGGTGTTCCACCCAGCGGTCCATTTGCTTGCGTTGGTCAGTGATTGTGTCGCCTGATTTAGATTTGAAGGGGGCAATCTTCTTGATAGTTGGCCCAAAAGCTCTCTTAATGCCATCATACATTCCTCTGATATTTCCGGTGTCAGAGGCCAGCTGAATATGACTGCATAGGTGTTGCCAGTAGTCATTTGCGCAGCGCCTGGCTGTTCTTTGTGCAGTGCTTCTGGCTGCTTTGAGTGCTACGGATGTTAACTCGCTGGGGGCTTTCTTGTAGTTCAGCAGTGCAATGCGCTTAGCGGCTATGACAGGTTCCAGCTCTCCAGTGTGAGATTGAAACCAGTCTGCATTCTGCTTCACACGTTTGCCATAGGTGGTCATTGCTGAGTCATAGATGGCATCTCTGATGTGGGCCCATTTGGTCTCTGCATCCCCTGTGGGAGTGTTATGAACGGCTTTTTCAAATGAATTTCGAAACTTACGTAACAGCTGTGGATGAGAAATTCTGCTGGTGTTGATGCGCGGGCGGCCCTTCCGCTTGGAGTGATGCAGCTTCTTTGGTTTGAGTCTAACCTTGCTGCACACCAGGGATTGGTCGGTATCTCAGTCCGCACTGTGGAAGCTGCGTATGATTTGAACACTGTTTAAAGAGGCTCACCTTGTGGCGATGAGGTCCAGCTGGTGCCAACGACGTGATCTTGGGTGCCTCCAAGAAACCTGGTGACAGCGTTTAGTGTGAAAGAATGAGTTGGTGATGCAGAGGTTATGATTGGTACATAACTCAAGCAGTCTCTGTCCATTCTCATTCATCCTTCCAATGCCATAGCGCCCAAGGCAGGAGGGCCCAACCCTGGCATTAAAGTCCCCCAGCAGGAACAGGTGTTCGGTGTTGGGGATGCTACTAATGATATTATGGAGTTCCTCATAGAACTGGTCTTTAGCTTCAGGTGGGGAGCAGAGTGTTGGAGCATAGATGTAGGTGTACTAGACCAGAGGCGGTGAACAGTCAGATGGACGGTATGCGTTCTGAGCCATTTGAGGGTGGTTCTATCATGCTGAGCAAAGAGTTTCTGATGGTGAAGCCCACTCCATGCTGTCTTGGTTCCTCAGGATCCCTACCCTGCCAGAAGAAGATGTAGTCTTGCTCTCTTAGAGATCCACTCGCAGGGAGGCGAGTCTCCTGAAGTGCTGCAATGTCCACATTGAGTCTACTGAGCTCGTTGTTAATGATGGCGGTCTTCTCAGAATCGTTGATTTGTGTAAGGTCTTCCTCCGACAGGCTAGGAGACACAGTTCTGACGTTCCAGCTTGCAAAATGAAGTCTACATTATATACATAAAAAAAAAACTATGTGGCCAAATCTGAGTCATTTATTGAGATGATCTGCAGAGGGCAGTAGTCACCATGTTTTGCAGCTTTGCACTGTCATAGAAAACTTCACTTTTTGTATTCTTTCTCTGAGTACCTTTATTAGTCAAATTTAGAGAGTTTTCTACATCCTGAGACTCCAGACATCATGCGATATTTGATTTTACGAACCATGTTCAGGAACAAGAATTCGTGCCTTGTTTTATTTGAAATGTTATTTCCAGAACGTGAGAGAGAAATTGTGGCTGGTTTATTGTAGTTATCTGCTCTGTTTATTCTTAAACATAAATACTAGATAAGAAATCAGCCATTATGTTGTCGGGTTAAGTGTTGCTCGGAGAGACTGCCTGCAGAGACTAGCAGATAATTTCGCAACAGCAATAACCTTTGCTTGATTGGAGTAATTTTGATTGAAGTGATTATTTCCAAGGTACTTTAGGGACAGATGAGTGCTGCACAATGTCCTTGGAATAATTTGACTCTGCTACTGTTGAAAACATAAGATTTATACATTAAACACAAGCTTTGCAAATAACTGCAAACTGTTTGTGAGACCCTGCAGAATTAACAATTGGGCTTGGTTTAGTTCTCGTGAGTCAGATTTGACAGCTAACAAATGGCTGCCCTTTTAGGTCAAGTTATTAGCCCTCTGTCAAAATATTCTGAGACTACATTGGTTTGGAAGAAGTGGAATTGACTGTAGAATTTGAGTTTGAATACAACAGTGTTGCATATCTACTTTGAATAAACTCAGTGATTAGTAGTTCTCTGATTTTAAGAGGCTTGCGTTTCATTGGTGCAGATTCTACTAGCCATATTCCTGTTAGGATTTGAGAGTTTCCTCCTTGGCTGAAGGTGGTTTACCCATTTTTGGAGGGCTGTCACTCTTGTACACTCAAGTCATCTGAGGTTGAGTGGCATGAGTTTTGTAAATTACTGAAGTGTTAATAACCTCTTTATGCTCTCAGCTGAATGGTAGAAACAACAGGCAAAAGGGAAACTTATATGATTTAACGGGTGACTGTTTTTTGATTCTCAATCTGCATTGCTTTTATAAACCATACAGTATAATATTTTTGATCTTTCAAAATTGATCTCATGTACAAAATATGCATTATGTAAAATTTGTAGCACAGAAGCAGATCATTTGGCCCACTGGTCTGTGCTGGTATTTATGCTTCACATGAGCCTCCTTCCATTCTACTTCATCTAACCCTAACAGCATATCCTTCTATGCCCTTCTCCCTCAAGTACTTATCTAGCCTCATCTTAACTGCATCTGTGCTAATCGCCTCAGATGTTTTGGCAGAAATACAATACAACCCATACCACCTTCATCACAAAGACCACCTGCTTCCACCTCCATAACATTATCCAACTTTGCCCATATCTTGGCCCATCTGCAGAAACCATCATCCATGCCTTTGTCATCTCCAGACACAACTATTCTAATGTTCTGTGGATGGCCTCCCATCCTCCACCCTCCATAAACTTCAGCTCATCCAAACCTTTGCTGCACATCTCATATCCACACCGGACATACTTATTGACCCATTCTGGCATCTGGTCCTCCCAACACCTCAAATTTAAAATTCTTTTTGAAATCCCTTCATGGCCTTATTTCCTTGAGCCCTTAAAAAAAACTCCACCTCACTCAAGCTGTCCATACCGCTAACAATGACATCTTGTGCAACCTCCACTTAGTTGTGCTATTGATGATCATCCTTTCAGCCATTTAGGCCCCACGTTCTGCAGTTCCCTAGCTAAGCCCCTCCACTTATCCCCACTCTTAAAACTCACTGCTGACCAAAGTTTTGGTTATTCCTCTCAAATACTTCCTATGGCTTTTAATCCATTTTTTTGACAACGCATCTTGATGTTTTTCTGTGGGAAAGATGCTACATAAATGTAAGTTGTTGATTTAATTTTACAGGTCCGATATTCAAAATCCAGCACCCTTGGGACAGAGACAGTGCCGAATTCAGGATTTTCCCAGATTCTGGACAATAAAATTTATAGCCTATCCTAGGTTAAAATCAATGAATAAGAGATATCTGTACATGAAATAATTAATGAGAAAGAATAATGTATTGACGAATGAATTGATGCAAAAACAATCCTTGACCCAAGGAATTTCAATGGTTCAGAATTTTTATTCAGTAACTTAAACTGTTGCAAAAGAAACTCCCTATCTTGCTGCAACTATATAGAAAAACACCATCTGCAGGTGGTTAAGCATTTAAATAATGCTCTGAGGGTAAGTTCGCTGAGCACAGAAGTGACCACAGGTTCACTGATGAACTGGCTTGACCAGCTTAGTTGTTCTTTAGTCGTGCCTCTAGAGGGCCCTGTTCTACAAAATGGGTTTTGATTGTTTTAAAAAATGTCTGGTTTTTGGACAACTGGATTTTGGATATCGGACCTGTACTAAACTTACCTCATTCTTCTTTCTTAATGCTCTTGCCACATATCACTTCTCACACTGAAAGGGTATGCTGCCAAACTATGCCAAAGCTCAACCAATTTTACGTCATAATCAACTGCTAGTAGACATGGAAAACAGCCTACTTAACTCTTCCTTTTTGTGTGTCCTGCCATGCACCAGTTAGCACATTGAAAGCGACCTGCATCCAGGGCTTAGGCAAGGCCACTTTGTAATCAGCTGCCAGGAGGGGTGAAAAACCAACATGCTAAGTGTGTTGTATTGCTGCATTCCCCTTAACTGTCCTAATAGAGTGGAAAATGATTATGAAGACAGTTGCAGCACGCAAGTTATAATCTACCATTTGTTAAATAAAGCACTTGTATTTGTAAAGTCACTATCAGGTCTTTCAGGATAGGGGTGTCTAAGCTGTGGCCGCAGAATCTTAGCAGCCTGAGCCCCAAAGATCAGGCAGGTTGGTTCAATTTGCTGTTTTATCTTGTTTGAATTTGGTGGGCCTACAGGTTTGGGAAGTTCTGATTTAAGTGCTATTTGTCTCATTGGTGAATAAATCTCAAATTAGTGCACCCAAATCTATTAGCCTGATATATAAGCAAATTAATAGACACAAATTTATATAGTACCTCTAACATAAAATGTCCCAAGGCGCTTCACAGGAGCATTATAAAACAAAATATGAGACTGAGACACATAAGGAAATATTGGGTCAGATGATCAAAAGTATGATCAGAGAGGTAGGTTTTAAGGAATGTCTTAAAGGTGGAAAGCAAGGTGGAGAGGTATAGGGATGGTATTCTAGAGCTTGGGGCCCAGACAACTGAAGGCGCAGCCACCAATGGTGGAGCGATTAAAATCGGGGATGCTCGAGTGATCAGAATTAGAGGAGTGCCGATATCTTGGAGGGTTGTGGAGCTAGAGAAGATTACACAGATAGGGAGGGAGTGAGGCCATGGAGAGATTTGAAAACGAGGGTGAGAATTTTAAAATAAAGACATTGCTTGATTGGGAGCCAAAGTAGGTCAGCGAGCACAAGGGTGAAAGGTGAACAGGACTTGGTGCGAGTTAACACATGGGCAGCACAGCTTTGGATGACCTCAAGTTTATGGAGGATAGAATGTGGGAGACCAGCCAAGAGTGCATTGGAATAGTCAAGTCTAGAGGTAATGAAGGCATGAATGAGGGTTTCAGCAGCAGATGAGCTGAGACAGGAGCAAAGTTGGGCGATGTTAGAGGTGGAAATAGATGGTCTTCGTGATTGCATGAATATGAAGTCGGAAGCTTATCTTGCGGTCAAGTGTGACACCAAGATTCCAAACAGACTGGTTTAATTTCAGACTGTTATCAGGGAGCGGGATGGAATTGTTAGCTAAGGAACAGAGTTCCGGGATGAAAATGATGGCTTCAGCCTTCCCATCAATTTAATTGGAGGAAATTTCTGCTCATCCAGTACTGGATGTCAGATAGCAGTTTGATAATTTAGCAACAGTGGAGGGGTCAAGAGAGGTGGTGGTGAGGTGGAACTGGGTTTTGTCAGCATCCATGTGAAAACTAATGCTGTGCTTTCGATGCTGTCGCTGAGTGGCAGTGTGTAGATGAGAAATAGGGGGCCAAGGGTAGATCCTTGGGGGCTACCAGAGGTAACGGTGCAGGAACAGGAAGAGAAGCCATTGCAAGTGATACTCTGGCTATGATTAGATAGGTAAGAATGGAATCGGGTGAGAGCAGACCCACACAGCTGGACAGTGGAGTGGCATTGGAGGCGTATGGTATGGTCAACTGTGTCAAAGGCTGCAGACAGATTGAGATGGATGAGGAGGGGAAGTTTACCGTTGCCACAGTCACATAGGATGTCATTTGTTATTTTGATGAGAGCTATTTCAGTACTGTGGTAGCAGCAGAAACCTGAATGGAGGAATTAAAACGGAGTTCTGGAAAGGATGGGAACACATTTGGGAGGTGATAACACGTTCAAGGACTTTAGAAAGGAAAGGGAGTTAAGCATGGGATGATAGTTTACAAGAACGATGGGCTCAAGGGCTTTTTTTTTTGAGGAGAAGTGTGATAGATTTAAAGGAGAGAGGGACCATACCTAAAGAGAGAATCATTAACCATATCGGCTAATATGGAGACTCGGAAGGGAATTTGGATGATCACTAGTTTAGTGGGAATAAGATTGAGGGAGCAGGATGTGGGTCTCGTGGACATAATGAGCTCAGAGAAAGCATGCGAGAAAATAGAGAAACTAGAGAAAGATGCAAGTTCAGGGCTAGGGCAGGGGGGAGCACTGGAGGAAGTTTGGCCAAGTGGACTAGTGGAAGACGGGGACGCAACAGAGGCAGCTGATTTGGATGGTTTTGATCTTAGTGACAGAGCTCCTCACACATTGTTGAAGGTGAGGGTGGAGGGGACAGGGGAGGACGGTTTAAGATTTTTTGCTTTAGAGAAAATAAGCCAGGGATTATTTTTGCATTCCAGGATCCTCCTGGAATAGTCATAGAGAGATACAGCACCAAAACAGACCCTTCGGCCCACCGAGTCTGTGCTGACCATCAACCACCCATTTATACTAATCCTACATTAATCCCATATTTCCTACCACATCCCCACCTTCCCTCAATTCTCCTACCACCTACCTACACTGGGGGAAATTTACAATGGCCAATTTAGCTATCAACCTGCAAGTCTTTGGCTGTGGGAGGAAACCGGAGCACCGAGCAGAAACCCACGCGGTCACAGGGAGAACTTGCAAACTCCGCATAGGCAGTACCCGGAATTGAACCCGGGTCGCTGGAGCTGTGAGGCTGCGGTGCTAACCACTGTGCCACTGTGCAGTTTTAGTGGACGGGAGCAGGACTCTATAATGCTTTATGTGGTCCGGCCAGATCTGGCAGTGGACGGCTAAACCAGTTGTCCGCCATATACTTTCAAGTCTGTGTCCATTTGATTTAGGGAGTGGAGATGAGGGCCATAATTGGCGGGGGGAGGGGGGGGGGGGAGAGCCGGAGTGAGAGAGAGTAATGTATCAGTGTATCAAAGGCCAAAGGTGAAGGTGCAGTTGGCCAAATCAGTAACTGCAGAAATGTTGTGGTGAACGGAGGGCTAGACAGTTGGGATTTTGAAAGTGCAGTCATAAGTGAATTGGAGCGTACTTTTTTCCATCGACAGATGCAGAAGAAGGTGGGGTTGGGGTGTGGAAGGGGGATGTGGGTGCTGAGTGATACAAGGAAGTGATGGGAGCCGGCCATATCTGCAATTGATAGGATTGGACTAGCAAGACTACGTGAAATGGCAAGGTAAAGGGGGTGGCTGTGAGTTTGGGTTGGAGAGGGAGAGATTTTGGGATGATAAGAGGGCAGTGACCTTAGAGGAGAGCGAATGTGATGAGTTGAGATGGAAGTTGAAATCACAGGATGAGAAGTTCAGTGCAGAGGCTGAGGGAGGAAAGCAGTGAAGATATCTCTGAGAAAATTTATATTGTACTTGGGAGAGCGGAACATTGTGTAAACGTACGTTACGTGTGACACTGCAAGACAAACACCAAAGTGGGCCACAAAGACAGAAGCTTGGACACTGCTGTCTTAGTACATGCCAAAGACTTCACAAACAGGTGGTATGTGGCTAAATGTAGTAGACAGTTTGCACATGGAGAATCCCACAAACAACAAATGATATGCATGACCAGCTGCTCTGTTTTTGTCAATGTCGGGTTGAGGGAGCAATGTTGGCCAGAACACTGGGAGAGTTCCTTACTTTTTTTCAATAGTACAGTAGGAATGTTTATAGCAACTCCAATACACCCATTGTACAAAATACAATGCAATGATGGAGTCCTGCATTGTTGTATTGGTTAAATGTCTCTTTTGAGAGACAGCACCTGCGACAGTACAGCATTCTTTGACCATATCGATCTTTGCACAATGGCAGGGGCTTCTGATAACACCAGTGTGATGCCCCTTTTTCAAAGGACTATTTGCAATTCTGAAATGTATCCTGTGACCATTATATGACATTGTATTATTTGAAGAGCAAGTTGTTCTCCCAGCATCCGTACCAATATTGGTTCCTCAACTCAGCATCAAAACCAGATTTACTGCTCATTTATCTCCTGTATAAAGTGGTTGCAGACTTGCCTACATAGAAAAATTAATTCGTTAGTTGTGAAGCGCTTTGGAATATCATGAAGGTATGAAAGGTGCTGTATAAATGCAATTTATTTCTCTTTTATTTAAAAAAAAAATGCATAAACATATTTTCAATACCCTGAAACATAACCAAGCTAAATAACTAACTGGCTAACTAACAGGACACAGAGTTTGGGTAAATAGAGCATTTTCAGATTGGCAAACCTTACTAGTGGAGTGCTGCAGGGATCAGTGTTGAGGCCTTAACTATTCACGATCTATATTAACGACTTGGATGAAGGGACTGAGTAGCCAGATTTGCTGACGATAGAAAGATAGATAGGAAAGCAAGCTGCGAGGAGCACACAGTGTCCGCAAAGAGATATAGATAGGTTAAGTGAGTGGGCAATAATGTGGGAAAATGTGAGCTTGTCCACTTTGGCAGGAAGAATAGGAGAACAGAATATTATTTACATGGAGGGAGAGCAGAATCTTGCAGTACAGAGGGATCTGGGTGTCCTTTTACATGAATTTCAAAAAGTTAGTATGCAGGTAGAGCAAGTAATTAGGAAGGCAAATGGAATTTTGGCATTTGTTGCGAGGGGGATGGAGTATAAAAGTAGGGAAATCTTGCTACAACTGTATAGCGCATTGGTGAGACCGCACCTAGAGTACGGTGTACAGTTTTGTTCTCGTTACTTAAGGAGGGATATACTTGCATTGGAAGCAGTTCAGAGAAGGTTCACTAGGCTAATTCCTGGGATGAAGAGATTGTCTTTTGAGAAAAGATTGAGCAGATTGGAGTTTAGAAGAATGAGAGGTAATCTTATTGAAACATTTCAGATTCTCAGGGGCTTGACAGGGTAGATGCTGAGAATCTAGAACTAGGAGGCATGGTTTCAAAATAAGGGGTCTCCCTCTCAAGATGAGATGAGGAATTTCTTCTCTGAGGGTCATTGATCTTTGGAATTCTCTTCCCCAGAGAGCAGTGAAGGCTGGGTCGTTGAATATATTCAAGGCTGAGTTAGACCGATTTTTTTATCTACAGTGGAGTCAAGGGTTATGGGGGGCAGGTAGGAAAGCACAGTTAAGGCCACAATTAGATCAGCCATGATCTTGTTGAATGGTGGAGCAGGCTCGAGGGGCTGAATGGGCTACTCCTCTTGTTTCTTATGTTCATATATTCTAATCAAATCAAAAACAAACCATTCACCAGTCATTGAAAGCCCCATCTGCAATACCACAAAGCATTAAAAAAATTGTTTTAATGCTGCATGCAGCTGCCATATTCTTTTTAAAATTAATTCATTGAGGAGATGTTGCTGGCAAGGCTAGCTTAAATTGCTCATCCTTAATTGCCCTTGAGAAGGTGATGTTAGTGAGCTGCTTCTTGAACCATTACAGTCCGCACGGTGAAGATACTCCCATAAGGCTGTTGGTTGGGAGTTCCAAGATTTTGACCCAATGACGATGAAGGACCGACAGTGCACTTCCAAGCCAGGATGGTGTGTGACTTGAATAGGAACTTGGAAGTGTTTGTTTTCCCATGCACCTGCTGCCCTTCTCCTTCTGGGTAATAGAGTTGGCGGGATCAGGAGGGGCTGCTGAAGAAGCCTAAGCAAATTGCTGTAGTGCATCTTATAGATGTGCACGCTGCAGCCATGTTCACTGTTTAAGGTAGCTGATGGGGTGCTGATCAAGTGGACTGCATCATCCTGGACTGCTGTTGGAGTGGCACCCATCCAGGCAAGTGGAGAGTATTCCATCACACTCCTGACTTGTGCCTTGTAGATAGTAGAAAGGCTTTGGCAAGTCAGGAATTGAAAATACATTGGAAAATAGGAGTAGGCCATTCAGTCCATCGAGCCCTTTCGTTTTTTTGTTAGTTTACATTCATATTCTATTCTCCCTTTCTTTATCAGTTTCTTCGTCCTCCTTTGCTGTATTCTAAAATCCTCCCAATCCTCAGGTTTATTACTACTTCTGGCCATTTCTTTTAAGCTTATGCAATCCTTAACTTCCTTTGTTAGCCATGGTTGACTGCCTTTACTTTTGTGGTTTTTGTGCCTTGAAGAAATGTATAGTTGCTGTAAACTATGTAATAATTCTTTAAAGATTATCCATTGTTTATTCTTAGTCATAGTTATACAGCACAGATACAGGCTTTTCAGCCCATCATGTCTGTGCCAGCCGTCAAGCACCTGACTATTCTAATCCCATTTTCCAGCATTTGGCCCATAGCCTTGTATGCTATGGCATTTCAAGTGCTCATCAAAATACTTCATAAATGTTGTGAGGGTTCCTACCTCTACCACCTCTTCAGGCAGTGCGTTCCAGATTCCAACCACCCTCTGGATGAAAAAATGTTTCCTCAAATCCCTTCTAAACCTCCTGCACCTTACCTTAAATCTATGCCCCCTGGTTATTGACCCCTCCGCCAAAGGAAAATGTTTCTTCCTATCTACCCTATCAATGCCCCTCATAATTTTGTATACCTCAATCATGTCCCCCCTCAGCCTTTTCTGTTCTAAGGATAACAACCCTAGCCTTTTCAGTCTCTCTTCATAGCTGAAATGCTCCAGCCCAGGCAACATCCTGGTGAATCTCCTGTGCACCCTCTCCAGTGCAATCACATCCTTCCTATAGTGTGGTGCCCAGAAATATACAAAGTGCTCCAGCTGTGGCCTAACTAGCGTTTTATACTGTATTCTGTGCCTGGGCTAATAAAGGCAAGTATCCCGTATGCTTTCCTAACCACCTTATCTACTTGTGCTGCTGCATTCAGTGATCTATGGACAAGTACACCAAGATCCCTCTGACCTTCTGTACTTCTTAGGGTCCTACCATCCATTGTATATTCCCTTGCCTTGTTAGTCCTCCCAAAATACATCACTTCGCACTTCTCCGGATTAAATTCCATATGCCACTGCTCTGCCCATCTTACCAGCCCATCTATACCCATATGCACTGTCATACCTCTTACAAAAAAATACCCAGCCTTTGACCTATATTAATGTGGCTGGTCCAGTTACATTTCTGGTCAATGGTGATGCCCCAGGATGTTAATGGTGGGGTATTTGATGATTGGAATGCCATTGAATCTCAAGGGAAGGTGGTTGGACTATGCTGTTGGATCATTGCCTGGCACTTGTATGGCAGGAATTTTATTTGCCACTTATCAGCCCAAATCTGCATCTTGTGAAGGTCTTGCTGCGTTCAGGCTTGGACTGCTTCAATATCTGAAGAATTGTGAATGGAACTGAATACTGTGCATTTATTAATGAACATCTTCACTCCAATGCTGGAGGGAAGATCATTAATGAAGCAGTTAAAGATAGGTTGGACCTAGGACACTACCCTGAGTGACTCCTGTAGTGATGTTCTGAATATGAGATGATTGTTTTCCAACAAGCACACATCTTGCTTTGTACTAGGTATGACTCCAACCAGGGGAGAGTTTTCCCCCTTGATTCCCATTGACTTCAGTTTTACTAGGGCTCCTTGATGCCACCATCAGTTAAATGCTGCTTTGACGTTGAGAACATTCACTCTCACCTCACCCCTGAAATTCTTAGGGCTGTCTTTGGACTAATATTGTCATGAGGTCTGGAGCTGAGTGGTCCTGGTTGAACTCAACTGAGCATTGATGAGGAAGTGGTGCTCGATAGCACTGTCGTTGGAACCTTACATCACTTTGCTGAGAGTAGATTGATAGGACAGTAACTGGGTAGATGCTAGTGTTATAGCTGTACTTGAATAGCATGACTGGAAGAACTGCCAGCTCGACAGTAGGACAGCTGAGATGTTGTCAATGCCTTTGCTGTATTCATCCACTTGGCTGTTTCTTAATATCATGTAGAATGAATCAAAATGGCTTAAGACTTATATCTATGATGGGTTCCTCAGGATGAAGCCAAGATGGATTATCTACTTGGCACTTTGGGCTGAAGATGATTGTGATGCTTCAGCCTTGTCTTTTGCACTCATGTTGGGATGTGCTATCATTGAGGATGGGAGAGTGTTCATGGAGCCGCCGCCTCCTATTGTTTTTATCATCCACCACCATTCACCACTGGATGGGACTGCAGAGCTTTGATCTGATCTGATCCGATCTGTTGGCTGTAGGATTGCTTGGTCCCGTGCTTATGCTTATGGTAGAGTGAGGGATATGCCTGGATGTGAGGTTACAGATTGTGGTGGGATACAATTCTGCTGCACACACTACTTCCTGGATGCTAACATTTGAGCTGCCATACATGTTCTGGATCTATCCCATTTAGCCTGGTTCCAGTGCCACTCAAAATAATGGGGGTCTCCTAAGTGTGAAGGTGGGACATCATCTCCATTAGGACTGTGCAGTAGTCAGTCTTACCAATACTGCCATGGACAGTTGCATCTGCAGCAGGTAGATTGGTGAGGGAAAGGTCAAGTCGCTTTTCCTCTTCATTAGTTCTCACCACCTGCCGCATGCCGAGTCTAACAGCTATGTCCTTCAGGCACAGCCGATTTGGTCAGTAGTGATGGACGTTGTAGTTTCCCATCCAACGTAGATTCAGTGCCTTTGCTACCCTCAGTGCTTCTTCCGTGTGGTATTCAACATGGAGGGATACTGATTCATCAGCTGATGGAGGGTGGTAGGTGGTAATCGGCTTGAGGTTTCCGTGCCCATGTTTGACCTGATGCCATGAGACTCCATGGGATTTGGAGTCGATGTTGAAGACTGTCAGGGTCAGCCCCTCCCAACTGTATACCACTGTGCCACCACCTCCAAGTAGTTCTGTCCTGCAGTGGGACAGGTCATACTCAGTTATGGAGGAGTATGGAACATTGGCTGTAAGGTATGATTCAGTGAGCATGACTTTGTCCGGCTCTTTTTTGACTATTATGTGGAACAGCCTTCCCAATTTTGGCACAAGTCCCCAGATGTTAGTGAGGAGGATTTTGCAGAGTTGACTGGCCTGGGCCTTTGCCTTGTCCGAATCCTATGCCAAGGTTGATACGGAGTGGTCCGTCTGGTTTTATCTTTATCGTAATTTGTTGTAGCGGTTTGATACAACTGAGTGACTTGCTCGGCCATTTCAGAGAGCAGTTAAAAGCCATTTCAGAGAGCAGTTAAAAGTCAACCATGTTGCTGTGTGCCTGGAGTCACATGTAGGCCAGCCTAAGGACTGTTGCCTTCCTTACCTGAAGGACATAGTAGACCAGTTGGGTTTTAATGACAGTTATGGTCACCATTACTGATACTAGGTTTTTAATTCCAGATTTATTTAATTACTGAATTCAAATTCACAACTGCCATGGTGGCCTTGCATCTCCATATTATTTGTCCAGGCCTCTGGATTACTAGTCTAGTAATATAACCACTATGCCACCATACCCTCAGTAGTTCCTCTGATGAAGTGTGGTTACTTTTTTTCCTCTCCATGCAAACAAATGTTTCACTTTAAAAACTATTTATTCATTATATTCTGTTGTGCTACTGTGTTTAAACAACTTGTGAAATAACAGGGCACAGTTCGTGTGTTTTGCAGCCTGCTTCATTCATTATTTAACTGATATTACATGTTGCCCTCTATGCGACATTTAGCAAAATGTAAAATAAAAATACATGTTTTGGCTATCTGTTAGCAATTTATTTTCATTTTAAACTCATCATGTCTCAGAAATCACTATAGACTGAATTGTTTTCTAAATCTATAAAATTCCTTGGACCATTGATAATTTGTCCACTTGCCGAGTTTGAGTCATGTGCAATGATTGTAAAACCATTTTATGCTGAGAAAAGCTTCTGCCCTCATGAGTACTGCTTTTCTGTTTTGAGAGGAAAATAGTTGCTTTGTAATGTCTCATCATTGAAATAGCATTGACTAAGTTTTTCAGTGCTTTTTATTCTCCCGATTGTTATTTTCTTTGACCCACTTTGTACCCTTGCAACAGCAGTATAAAAAATGCCAAGAACTCCTGAGTGTTTACCAGAATTATCTGTCTGAACAGAAAGAAAAACTGAACTACTCCTTGCCTGAGTTCAGCTACACTAAGCAAAAGGTAAGGCCCAAACTTCCCAACTCGATAGGATGGAATTATTGCGGGCAGTAGAGAGATGTGTGAACTGAAGAGCTAAATGTACATTTGCACCTGCAGAAGATAAACTTATTTCATCATCTTGACAAGAACTTAATGAGCATTCTGCTTGAGCACCTGTTAAAAGTGACATGAGAATGATAAGATACTAGTTATGTTTCTACCATACTGGACTCAGCTGCCGGTTGAGAAAGTATGAGGAGGTGTTATACTAGGCTGCTCTCTGAGGCCTGGAAGAAGCTTGCTTGCACAAAGTGCATTGCCTGGGGGGCCAGGAGAAGATAAATGATCTACTGTTAGCAAAAGACATCTTCATTAAGACTGTCTGTTTTCATAAAACAGAATTGATATCAGAGTTCCTACTTAAATGTAATTGTAGCTCCAAATTGATGAATAATTCACACAAGACTTTATCGAATTGGTGTAGGAGATCTGGTGCACAACTTTGCCAGTACCATAACTGGCCGAAGAATTTTTTTTTTCTTTCTTGAGAAATATTAAATAAAACAAACATTTCATGAATACAAAAGTAAAATACTGCATATACTGGAAAGCTTAAATAAACACAACATTCTGGAAATACTCAGCAGTATTTCCAGCATCTTCTGTTTTTACTTCAAACTTTTTGCATAAATATTGGGGAAATTTACGTTCAGGATATAAGGATGCTTACTTAAATTCAAATCCTAGTTTAAGGCTGCAAGACTTGTATATACCATGTAAAAGTGATCTAAGTTGCATTACATTTGCCTAACCACAACAAAACGCATTCTTTCAGGGGCAATTATATTATTCTTCTCCGTTTGCTGTGGCATTTAAAAATTGTGTGCCATAAAGTAGATATTGACTAATTTAATGTGGCAGCAATATTAATTCTGTTTCATTGCTTTAAAGATGGGGCAACCAGAGAACTATATAACATTCCTCCAGTTGAGTAAAATACCAATTTATATATAAATATCCTTTACACTTCAAATGTCACACGTTCAAGTTTCTATGACACATCCCTCAAAACAAAAACTAAACGAGAGAAAGGTAGTAATTTCTTGCTGGTTTTATCTGACCATGGAGAGGAGCTGGGAATTTACAGCCTGCTCAAATTATTATGGAAGCTTCCATAGGAACAAAACAATGCTCTCCACTGATTTGTCTTGAGAGGAAAATTTCTGCAAAAATAACAGCTTAAACTTAAAGTGGTTGGGGTTCTATGTAGAACCAGAAAACTTAAGAAAAAATGTCTAAAGGGTAAGAAACAGTTACTACTTGTTAGAGGAGTTATGTCAAGATGTGAGGCAGTGCTGAGGTAATGAACAGTACAGAAAAAAAAACTGAAGACTTGACGTGGGAGAATCTAGAACGAGGGGTCACTTTAAAAATAAGGGGTCACCCATTTAAGACTGAGATAAGAAATTTTTTCTCTGAGGGTCGTGGGTCTTTGGAACTCTGCCTCCAAAGGCGGTGGAAGCAGAGTCTTTGAGTATTTTTAAGGCAAAGGTAGATAGATTCTTGATAAGGGGGTGAAAGATTATCAGGGTAGGCAGAGACATGGAGTTGAGGTTATGATCAGATCAGCCATGATCTTGTTGAATGGCAGAGCAAGCTCGAGGGGCCAAGTGGCCTATTCCTGTTCCTAATTCGTATGTTCGTGTGAAGCAAGACAAGGGGGTGCAGTAAACAACTAAATTGCAAATTTAGTGTTGGTGCCCCAAGTTTTTTTTACTCACACACATGAAATGGACTTCTGCGTGGGGTATTTGTTACAAAAATGCTGGGCCCATTTCAGCAACTTGATAAAATGCGATGGAGGGTTTTGGGGAAATGTAGGGTCTTTTTGGTTGGATGCGTTGAGATGTGCCAAATGTTTCTCCTCATCTTCCCTGGACTTCCAGTGTGTCAATTTATCTATCTTGTCTTGTAAACTGTTCAAAGCAAATTTCTACGTTTTTTGAATTAATTTTAAAAATGCATGCTATTGATGTAGCCACTTGAGTATGTGTTACATTGTGAAAACCCATTCTTTCCTGATGCTTTTTGCAATTTTGTGTGCCAATGTGAAAGCATGCCAAAGTCAAGAGAATAAATATTTGCTGTTTCGCGTCACTGAAGGGAGTGGGTGAAGCAGCACCTTGAAACTGCACACACATGAATACAGGTTGGAGTTCAGCTTTTGGTGAGGCAGGAGGTTGAGAGTTCGAACCTGATGCTAAGGATATGCTGCGTTGTCAGGTGTCATTAGACGGTCCTGGTGATTCAGGTGTATGACAAAGATCCCAAAGAAATACTTAAAGAGCAAAGAATTGTTCTAGTGCCTTGGCCAACATTTTTCCTTTAATCAATTAAAAACCCAATTGATCGTTCATTAAATTAGTGTCATTGCTGGTACAGAATGGCTGTTTGTCTATGTAATTCACAGCACCTCCAAACTAATTCCATGAAATGCTCTGATACATTTAGATTTGATATGGGAAATACATACATCAGAATTGTTTAACAAGAGTTTGATGTGTTAGTTTTGGAATTTAGACGCTTAGCGCTTTGGTGGTCTTATTCTTGCTTTCAGATTTGGAATATCAGTATTATTGCAGAGTATGTAAAAGGGCTTATGTTTATAATTTACTTATTAGTGTTTTGTATTTTTTTTCTCATCAACATGCAGCTGAGAGATTTTGGATATATGTATATATGTATGTTTTCACAAACTGTTCCGATTTATATTTTTAAACATATATAACTATTATAGGTCATGAGCTTGTCAGGATTTGGCGGTCCATATGTGATATTAATCTGAGTATTTGAATCTGGTGCTATGTTACTTGATTGCATAAATACAGAATAGACAGTAAAATGAAAATGGAAACTGTTGCTTTTCTGTGTTTCATCTTTGGAAATGCAGTTTTTGATTTTACTTTTGGGATTTATTCTGCTCTATTCTTAAAGAAGGTTGAAGGGGAAACTTGTTTTTAAAGAAAATAAAACGCTGTTTGGTTGGTATTGAATATTAACAGTCCTGTTCAGAATCCATACTGTAAAAGAATGGGAGTAAATGAGACTCCTTTACAACACGATTATTAATTAGCCCTTTTTCTTTGCACAATGCTAGATCTAAAATAGCCCGTTCCCTAGTTGGTTCCTCAACCTACTGCTTTAGAAAAGCATCTCGCATACATTCCAAGAATTCGTCCTCCACAACATTAGTACTAATCAGCTTTACCCGGTCTATATGTAGATTGAAAGCCCCCATGATTACTGTATTACCCTTGTTACATGCATCTCTAATTTCCTGATTTATACTGTGATTTACATTACCACTGCTGTTTGGTGACCTATAAGCAACTCCCATCACTGTTTTCTGCCCCTTGCTGTTCCTTAGTTCCATCCAAACTGAATCTATGTCTTGATCTTTAGAACTAAGGTCATCTCTCACTACAGTACTAATGCCCTCTTTAATTAACAGGGCTACTCCACCACCTTTTCCCAGCTTCCTGTCCTCACTGAATGTCACATATCCTTGGATATTCAGGTCCCAGCTTTGGTTTCCTTGTAGCCATGTCTGTAATAGCTATCAAGTCATACATAAGAATTTCTATTTGAGCTGATAATTCATCTGTTTTATTGCGAATGCAGCAGACATTCAGATACAGAGCCCTTAATTCAGTTTTTTTTTACTGTTTTTGTAAACTCTGGCTCTATCTGCTGGCACACTCTTAAATTTGCAATCATTGTCCCTTCCTGCCATAGTCTGATTATCATTTCCTTTATTGCTGCCTTGATCTATTGCCTTGTCATTTCCCCTTAATTTATTCAATCTTTCCCTACATGATCCCTCCCCCCATCCCCCCATTTAGTTTAAAGTCCTCTCCACTTCCCTAGTTATACGACTAGCTGAAACACTGGTCCCAGCACGGTTCAGGTGAAGTCCGCCCCAACGGTACAGCCCCCTCATTCCTCAGTACTGGTGCCAGTGCCCCATGAAGTGGAACCTGCTTCTCCCACGCCAGTCTTTGAGGAAAATAAAACAAATCTTAAATGCTCCCTTACTTTCTTTAGCTGTGTTTAACCTTTCAGCAAAAATACATTTTTTTTAAGTAAAGAAGCAATCCAGAGCTGGAAGCCAGAATGCAGTTTGTTACAATTATCTGTGTAATAAGAATTAAAAATTTAGTTGCTACAATTCTGAAACATGTAATTAACAAGATAACCTGTGAGTTGCAAAGGTGTGAGTGAATTTTACTAAATCTGCCATTCTATTGTTTTGGCATGTTTACAGTGTTGTAAGAGAACTGGTTGCTATAAATTATGAGCAGGTTTTAAAATAGTTATTACACTGGCTGTATCTATAGATATAGTTAGATACAGCTCTTGGGTCTAAAGGGATCAAAGGGTATGGGGCGAAAGCGGGAATAGGCTACTGAGTTGGATGATCAGCCATGATCATAATGAATGGCAGAGCAGGCTCGAAGGGCCAAATGGCCTATTCCTGCTCCTATTTTCTATGTTTCTATGTATATTTCGGCAAGTTGATTACATTAAAACGTTTTGATAGCTTTACAGATTTTCTGCCCTATTCATGTTTTAGTATTGAATAGGTTACGCATTTTGGTAGGTGAATACTTTGTGTGGCCAGAATTGCACTTTTCTTCTAATTTTGATGGCCATGTGATAATGACCATTGATATATGTCACCTTTGTAATTGAACAGTTCCTTCATATGGGGTATTGTTCAACTGCTTCATTTAGGTAGTCAATCTTTCTTCCAAAATGTTATTTAACTAGTATCTCAGCTTTAATTAGAAAAAGGTCCCTTTTGCATTTGCCATAAATTTCTGACCACTTGGAGCTTAATGGTAATCTAAAAGTGCATAAAGTTTACAACAAAAGCAAAATAGACTCGATTTGTTAGACTGGTTCACCAATCTGATTAGTCAACTCAATTCAGATAGGGATAAATGATGTTTATCTTGTAGTTGTTACTCAATTGGACAAAAGGTGGTTTCTTCTATTTTGTTAACTACATTTTTTCTGTTGGTAACCTTAATCAACAGGAATATAAAAGCTCATCAGTGTTACTCAGATGAGGTGCCTAAATAGCCATGGATGTAATCTCAGTACAACAGAGTAGTGATTTTGTGTGATACTGTGTAAACTTAATTTTGCTTTTAATCTTTTGCCAATAGGATCAAAATCTTGCAAAATCAATATTTCATATAATCAACATTATCAGATCACAAAGAGAGAAATTCCTTGTGAGTTTCAATTCAAATTGCTTTGGAGGTTGAATTAAGTTCTTTCTGTTTCCTATGTAATGAGCTTTAATGATTTTTAAACAAGCTGCAACTGGTTGTATTGGCCTTTAACATTTTTATTGCCTCCATTTATTTGAGCTGTCATTGCAAGTGGTGAAGGCTGAGGAGAATGTGGCTACCTGCTCATTTAGGCCAAAGGAAGGTAGTTTGTTGTTGGTCATCTGTGACTTCCTTATTAGTTCTTGGGATTTGGGCATCGCTGGCAATGCCAACATTTATTGCCCATTCCTAATTGCCCTTGACCAAGTGATGGTGAGCTGCCTTCTTAAACCGCTGCAGTCCATGTGGTGTAAGTACACCCACAGTGCTGTTAGGAAGGGAGTTCCAGGATTTTGACCCAGTGATTGTGAAAGAACTGTGATATAATTCCAAATCAAGATGGTGTGTGACTTGAAGGGGAACTAATTCGGATGAACTTGTGTAGACATTGGATTTTGTAAAACTTTTTATAAGCTAATACTTGACATTATTATGTTTTTAAGACAGAGTTTTAAATGTGCTTGCAAACCCCTCTGCTGCCTCACTGAGCTTGTCCAGAAAATGGTTGCACTACTAGACCAGGAAGGTCTCACTTTTGATTCCCCCATCTGTACCGAGGCTGAGTCATTAATCTCAGGCAGGAGTGGCTGTAGGAGTGCGATAATTGATTAGTTTTATATTCCTTGAGTTAGTGCAGAGACAACTAAAATTTTCACTCTTGATTTCTATCGAGCAAAACAGCGACCCGGGTTCAATTCTGGGTACTGCCTGTGTGGAGTTTGCAAGTTCTCCCTGTGTCTGCGTGGGTTTCCTCCCACAAGCCAAAGACTTGCAGGTTGATAGGTAAATTGGCCATTAGCAATTGCCCCTAGTATAGGTAGGTGGTAGGGAAATATAGGGACAGGTGGGGATGTGGTAAGAATAAGGAATTGGTGTTGGATTAGTATAGATGGGTGGTTGATGGTCGGCACAGAATCGGTGGGCCGAAGGGGCTGTTTCAGTGCTGTATCTCTAAACTAAAAAAAAAAACCTGGTTATGTTCGAGGAGTACAGGACTGAGCTCGTGTGTGATGCTTCACATGGTAGCTCACAGATGAATAATGAGCAGTACAATTTAGTGTCAGAAGGCAACCTGTACTTCAGAAGGGGAGGGAGAAAATTAATGAGGAAAAATGATGCTTTTTGCATTTTGGCAAACCAAGGTGAAGGGTGAAGACCTATACGGCAAAATGCCAACAAGCTTGCAAAAGGTGAAAATGATGAAACATGAAGTAAATTATGATTATGTGATATTGAACTTTGGTTTTAAAAGCCTGAAGACTACAGGTGAGATCAAAGACTGAGGGAAGGTAAGAAGCTCCACAGTACTGGGAAAGATTGAATTAGACGATTGTGCGATTAGTCTCTCCTCTGCACAGTAAGGTGAAAGAACATATAGTATGTTTCCAGGTTAGAAGAAGGGGTATTTAGTGTGGCGGTGAGAGAGGATATGGTGGTCAATCTGCCTAATGTTCCTGTTTTATCCACTGCTACACCAACTAATTTTTGGCACTTTAATGCAGGAAAATTCAGCCCTCCTTGTTAAATTTATTGAGGGAGAAATGTTGGGCATGAAAAAGGAAACTAACCATTTTTGAGGCAGCTCTAGCAATGGAGGAAATAAATGGAGACTGTAAAATGGTTTAGATGAGGGATTATGGGTAGAATCATGAGAGGTGTGAGGGACTGAATTTTCCAAGTCCTTAGGATGCGGGACTAGGAGCAAAATCAGAAAATAGCGCGTTGGGTTGGCTACCCAAAGGACTGTAAAAGCTTCTATAGGTATGTAAAAAGGAAAACATTAGCGAAAACAAATGTGGGTCTACTACAAGTGGAGTCAGGAGAATTTATAATGGGGAATAAGGAAATGGCAGAGAAACTAAGCAAATACTTTGTGCCTGTCTTCTTGGAGGAAAATACTAAAAACCTCCCAGAAATAATGGACAATCAAGGGACAAGTGTAAATGAGGAACTGCAAGATATTAATATTAGTTTTAAAAAAAAGTGCTAGAGAAATTAATGGCACTTAAGGTAGATAAATCCCCTGGACTTGATGATCTGCTTCCCAGAGTGTTGAAAGAGGTGGCTGTAGAGATAGTAGATGCATTGGTGGTCATCTTTCAAAATTCTATAGACCCTGGAATGGTTCCTGCAGATTGAAAGGTGGCAAATGTAACCCCACTATAAAAGAAAGGAGGGAGAGAGTAAGTGGGGAATTACAGACCTGTTAGTCTAAAATCAGTAGTAGCGAAAATGCTAGAATCTATAATAAAGGATGTGATAACAGGACACTTAGAAAATAATGATAGGATTAGGCAGAGTCAACATGGATTTATGAAAGGGAGATCATGTTTAACAAACCTGTTGGATTTTTTGAGGATGTAACGAGCAGAATAGATAATGGGGAACTCGTGGATGTGGTATATTTAGATTTTTAGAAAGCTTTTGATAAGGTCCCACACAAGAGGTTTGTAAAAAAAAAAAAAATTGAGTATGGATTGAGAACTGGCTAACGGACAGAAAACAGAGTCTAAATAAATGGACCATTTTCAGCTTGGCAGGCTGTGACTAGTGGGATACCGCAAAAACAAATGTGGGTCTATTACAAGCAGACTCGGTGCTTGGGCCCCAGTTATTCACAATCTATATCAATGATTTGGATGTGGGGATTAAATGTAATATTTCCAAGTTTACTGATGACACAAAACTTGGTGGAAGCGTGAGTTGTGAGGAGGATGCAAAGATGCTTCAAGGTGATTTGGAGAGGCTAAGTGAGTGGACAAAAATTTGGCAGATGGAATACAATGTGGAGAAATGTGGTAGGAAAAACAGAAATACAGAGTATTTCTTAAATGGAGAGAGGCTGGGAAGTATTGAACTTCAAAGGGACTTGAGTAAAAGAAAAATACTGTGGATGCTGGAAATAAAAACAAGAAATGCTGGAAATACTCAGCAGGTCTGGCAGCATCTGTGGAGAGAGAAGTAGAGTTAATGTTTCAGGTCAGTGACCCTTCAAAACTGGCAAATGTTAGAAATGTAATAGGTTATAAGCAGGTAAAGCGGGGGTGGGGCAAGAGATAACAAAGGAGAAAGTGCAGATAGGACAAGGCCACAGAATAGCTGACCAGAAGGTTGTGGAACAAAGGCAAACAAGAGACTTGAGTATCCTTGTTCATGAGTCACTGAAAGCTAATGTGCAGGTACAGTAGGCAATTCAGAAGACAAATGGTATGTTGGTCTTTATTACAAGAGGATTTGAGTAAAGCAATAAAGATGTTTTACTGCAATTATATGGAGTTTTGGTCTCCTTACCTAAGGAAAGATTAACTTGCCATAGTGTGAGTGCAACAAAGGTTCACCAAACTAATTTCTGGGACGGAGAGATTGTCCTATGAGGAAAGATTAAATAGACTGGGCCTTTATTCTCAGGAGTTTAGAAGAATGAGAGGCTATCTCATTCAAACATACAAAATTCTTACACGGCTTGACAGGGTAGATGCAGGAAGGATGTTTCCCCTGGTTGGCGAGTCTAGAACCAGGGGACATAGCCTGAGCAGTTTTTAGGCACTCCACTGAGGCTGCAGCCCATCATTTAACTGGAGGCAGACTACTGGCCCCAGGCCAGGGGCCAATGACGTCTCTTCTCCATCACCCCAGCACGAAACCACTGGGATGCGATGTCCACAGCCCCAACCACATGCCAGCCTGTGGAGTGGTTTCCCCCTCCACACTGATGACCTGCCACCTGTGGCCATGAGGATGTTTAACATTTTACAATCCTGCAGAGAGCTTCTGCATTTTGAGTTGCCCTCAGCATCTCCTGCCTTTCTCTGCAGCACCCTCCTCTGCCGGTGGAACTGCCAGCTGGTTATCGTTGCAAGGTCTCCCATTGGGTGTCTCACTTCACTGGTCCACCCATCATCCTTAATTGGATGGGGCTTCTGGAGGTGGCTTCTTAATTGGCCACTTTCAGGAAGCTTAGGAGCGACGTCCCACCATGGCCACTTCCGGGTTCCACCCAGAATTGAAGCCGACTTTGGGATCACGGTCCAACCAGGAAAATCCACCCCAGGGTGTCAGCTCTTGATTGAGAGGAATTGAGAATTTGGGTTCATGAAGAATTCCATTGCTTTTAAACATTGTGGAACCAAAACGAAGAGTAATTTGTCTCGTGTAAGAGTATGGAGCAACAAGCATTTATGTCACACCTTTAAATTTAAATAAAAGTCCCAGTCTCCTTCACAAATGGCCATACATAAAATGGAAAGTGAGCCAGGAAAGGAGAGTTTAAGTTCAGTGATGAAAAGAATGGTCAGTCAGATAAACTTTGTGGAGGTATTGCAAGGAGCAGAGGTGTAAAGAGGGAGTTCAGCAATTAGGACCCAGCTGCTAAAGGGTCCACCACCAGCAATTAAGTGAAGGGGGTGGTGTGGGGATTGCGCAAACTGCTTGAGGAATGGACTGTGGGGTGGGATGGCTGGTGGAGTATGCAGTTGGAGGAGATTTACAGAAAAACAGGGTGGTCAAGGTCTGAGAGAGATTTAAAGACAAAAAAGATTATTTTAAATTTAAGGCATTGGCAAGATGAGAGGGAGCCAGTGTTGGACAGGACAAGATGTAGTCATTTAAATGTTATCAGTGATGTTGGTGAATATGGAGTGGACAGTGGATGGAGAGAGAGGACAGAACTGTCAGGAATCCTAAATTAATGGAAAAGAAGTCCAAGGACAAGTAATCAAATACATATAGAGCAATTTGAGGGGAAACTGATATCTATAAATGTAGCTATGTGATGGAAACATCTTTAGAAGTGCACAGTGCCAGGTTCTGTAAAATGCTTTAGAGATGTCCAGGGCAAGGAAAGATAACTTAGTAAGTGTTCAAGAGCAAAGTTCCATAGGCGTATAACATGTGTCACAGAATGCAAGCAGAATGCTGATGCTGAAAGCTATACTTGACTGTCTTTGGGCCAGAACTTTGTAGTTGATAGGCCACTTGAGAGTTAACTTTAGAAAGTAGCAATCTCAGGTCAATAATTTCACAGGTAGGTGGAATCAATTTTTTGGAGAGTAGATTGAAGACCATCAAATTTGCAAAGAGGGAAGATGACTGATAATATTGGAAAAAATGGTATAGAACAGGTATAAATTTGGAGATAAAAGCAAAATACTGCGGATGCTGGAAATCTGAAATAAAAACAAGAAATGCTGGAACCACTCAGCAGGTCTGCTAGCATCTGTGGAAAGAGAAGCAGAGTTAACGTTTCGGGTCAGTGACCCTTCTTCGGAAATAAATTTGGAGATGCAGTCTTGAACGATGGGTGGGTGCCATTAGGACAGAAGGTCTTATTGGAGGGAATGCAATAAAACTTACATAAGTCACAAGGTTCTGGGTTCAAGTCCCACTCCAAGACTTGAGCACAAACATCAAGGCTGACAATCCAGGCTGAGAGAGTACTGCACTGTTGGAGGTGCCATCTTTCAATTGAGATGTTAAACCGAGGCCCCAACTGCCTGCTCAGGTGGATGTGAAAGATCCCATGGCACTATTTTGAAGAAGAGCAGGGGCATTATTCCCGGTGTTCTGGTCGATATTTATCCCTCAATCGATATCACAAAAACAGAGTGACTGCACTTCAAAAGTACTCATTGGCTATAAAGTGTTTTGAGAAGTCCACTTGTCGTGAAAAGCTTTATATAAACGCAAGTCTTTATTTTATGATAGAACAGAGTGGATTTTTTAAAGTAATATAAATGGGACTTCCAGAAACTTGTGACATTTTGGGTTTTGACAAACAATACAAGGATGTGGGTAATAAGTATATCTTATTTTGTGTATTTAAGAATGTGGGCCATGCAACTTCTGGGCAATTTTTAGTTCACAGTAAAAGCAGGGAGGCGACAAAGAGCATATTGGAAAGATCTAGTCTCAACGTTATGAAGATGTGGATTGGACTTTGATGACAGATTGAGCAGGTTGGGCAATTGTGGGTTCTGATGAAAGACCTGAAGTGTTCACTCTGTTTCTCCCTACACGGATGCTGTCAGGCATGCTGAATATTTCCAGCCATTTTTGTTTTTATTTCAAATTTCCAGCATCCACAATATTTTGCTTTTGTAGATGTGGGATGATGTTTACCAAAGAGAGCATTATTAACAGCACTTAGATTTGAGGGACAAAGCTACACTTGAGGTTCAGTAGTATTGTATGGTTTACACTTCTGGACTTAGTTTAAGGTGGTGCTAACTATAGACATGAATTATGTGAAATGTTTCCCTGACACACACTAAAGATAATTCAGTTAAAACTTACAAGACATAGAGCTACCATTACAATCTACATTATTAAACCTTTCCAGGTTGCATAATATTTGCTGCTGTTATGACCAGGTGAGAAAGGTGTCTAGGGATCCGTTACTGTCTTCACCTGGTCTTATTGTAGCAGGATTTTATTTTTAATTAGTGTTTTGAGATCCCCTTTTGTGAATCCTTGTTCACGGTTTTCCAATTATAAGGCAAAGAAGCCAACACAGCAGGTTTTGTCAGGTTTAAAGGAGAAAAGTGAAATTTATTAAAACTTAGACTTAAACTGTAATATGGTTGATGCCTATGGATATACAACGTGCCCACGCTAGCATGCACACGCGATATACACATGCAAATAGGGACAGAAAAGACGAGAGGAAAATATAGTAGAGAGGGGTTTGAGGCAATATCAGAAGAGTTTCTTGTTTACTGTGCTTCGAGCTCAATTGATTGTAGGTAGTTTTGCTGTTCGTCGGGGCCCAGTGTTCTTCTTAAACCTTGTTCATGTAGGAGACTTTTCCCTCTTTGAGGTTCACGTGTTTTCACAAGATTCAGTTCCATGGGAAAGAGATGGAGAAGCAGGACTGGAGAGGAGGTTCTGTTCCAACCGGGAGCACACGGCTTCCTGAGTTCAAATCCTCTGTTGGAGGTTTTGAAATTGAACTTCCAACAGTCAGTCATGTGACCAAAACTGGTCTGACCACTTCTTAGAATCATAGAGTTATACAGCACAGAAACAGGCCCTTTGGCCCACTGTGTCCTCACCGGCCATCAAGCCTATCTTTTCTAATCCCATTTTCCAGCACTTGGCCTGTAACCTTGTATGATATGGCGTTTTAAGTACTCATCTAAATACTACTTAAATTTAGTGAGGGTTCCTGCCTCTACCACCCCTTCAGGCAGCGTGTTCCAGATTCCAACCACCCTCTGGGTGAATTTTTTTTTCCTCAAATCCCCTCTAAACCTCCTGTCCCTTACCTAAATCTATGCCAATATAATAAAAGCAAAATACTGCAGATGCTGGAAATGTGAAATAAAAACACGAAATGCTGGAAATACTCAGCAGATCTGGCCACATCTGTGGAGAGAGAAGCAGAGTTAATGTTTCAGGTCAGTGACCCTTCATCTGAATCTATGCCCCCTGGTTATTTACACCTCCACCAAGGGAAAAAGTTTCTTCCTATCTACCCTATCTATGCCCCTCATAATTTTGTATACCTCAATCATATCTCCCCTCAGCCTTCTCTGCTCTAAGGAAAACAACTCTAGTCTATCCAGTCTCTCATCATACCTGAAATGCTCCAGCCCAGGCAACATCCTGGTGAATCTCCCCTGCACCCTTTCCAGTGCAATCATATCCTTCCTATAGTGTGGTGCCCAGAACTGTACACAGTACTCCAGCTGTGGCCGAACGAGCGTTTTATACAGCTCCATCATAACCTCCCTGCTCTTGTCTTTATTAGCCAAGGCATAGAATGTAAGTATCCAATATGCCTTCCTAACCACCTATCTACCTGTGCTGCTGCCTTCAGTGATCTATGGACAAGTACCCCAAGGTCCCTCTGACCCTCTGTACTTCCTAGGGTCCTACCATCCATTGCATATTCCCTTGCCTTGTTAGTCCTCCCAAAATGCATCATCTCACACTTCTCAGGACTAAATTCCATCTGCCACTGCTCCACCCATCTTACCAGCCCATCTATATTGTCCTGCAATCTAAGGCTTTCCTCTTCACTATTTACGACACCACCAATTTTCATGTCATCTGCGAACTTACAGATCATACCTCCTATATTCACGTCTTACTCATTAATGTGCACTACAAACAGCATGGATCCCAGCACCCAGCACCAGGCTTCCAATCGCAAAAATAACCCTCGATCATCACCCTCTGTCTCCAGCCACTAAGCCAATTTTGGGTCCAATTTGCCAAATTGCCCTGGATCCCATGGGCTCTTACCTTCTTCACCAATCTCCCATGCGGGACCTTATCAAATGCCTTGCTGAAGTCCATGTAGACTACATCAACTGCCTTACCCTCATCAACTCATCTAGCATTTTGATCCAGCGACAGTGAAGGAATGGCGATATATTTCCAAACCAAGCTTGAAGGCAAACTTGTATATGGTGGTGTTCCCATGCATCTACTGCTCTTGTCCTTCTAGTTGGTAGAAGTCGTGGATTTGGAAGGTGCTGTCTAAGGAGCCTTGGTGTATTGCTGCAGTGCATCTTGTAGATGGTACACGCTGCTGCCACTGTGCGTCAGTGGTGGAGAGAGTTAATGTTTGTAGATCGGGTACCAATCAAGCGGGCTGCTTTGTCCCGGATGGTGTGGAGCTTCTTGAGTGTTGTTGGAGCTGCACCCATCCAGGCAAGTGGAGAGTATTCCATCACACTCCTGACTTGTGCCTTGTAGATGGTGGACAGGCTTTGGGGAGTCAGGACGTGAGTTACTCGCCTCAGGATTCATACCCTCTGACCTGCTCTTGTAGCCAGGGTATTTATATGGCTGCTCCAGTTCAGTTTCTGGTCAATGGTAGCCCCTAGGATGTTGATAGTGGGGGATTCAGCGATGGTAATGCCGTTGAATGTCAAGGGGAGATGGTTGGATTCTCTATTATTGGAGATCAGCATTGCCTGGCACTTGTGTGGCGCAAATGTAACTTGCCACTTATCAGCCTAAGGCTGAATGTTGTTCAGGTCTTCCTGTATATGGACATGGACTGTTTCAGTATCTGAGGAGTTGCAGATGATACTGAACATCATACAACCATCAGCGACCATCCCACTTCTGACCTTATGATGGAGGGAAGGTCATTGATGAAGTAGCTGAAGATGGTTGGGCTTAGGATGCTACCCTGAGGAACTCCTGCAACAATGCTCTACGACTGAGATGATTTGGCCTCTAACAACCACAACCCTCTTCCTTTATGCTAGGTATGACTCCAACCAGTACATTTCATATTACTGGAATTTTTAACCTATGCATCATTTACAGTGCAAAGCCTTTTCACCTTCGACAATACACAGGTCAGGAGTGTGATGGAATATTCTCCACTTGCCTGGATGAGCGCAGCTCCATCCTCACTTAAGCGCGAAACCATCCAGAACAATGCAGGCCACTTGATTGGCCCTCTTTAACCAGCTTAAGCGTTCACTTCCTCCATCACCAGCACAGCACGGCTAGAGTCTGTACCATCTAAAAAAACGCACTGCAGCAACTCTCCCAGGTTTCTTTGGCATCACCTCCCAAACATGCGACTACCACCTAGAAGGACAAGGGCAGCAGGCGCATGGTAACACCGTCAGCTCCAAGTTCCCCTCCAAGTTGCGCACACAACTACTGCTCCCATTTTCTCGAACAGCCGATGCTATTAATGGTTGTACTATTAGCATTTACAGCGCCTGGAGACCTGTCTTTTGATTGTTTATATATCCCACTACCACCCCTTCCCGGTTGCCTTGCACCATCATTCCCTTTGTCATTTAATCACTCCTGCCTTCCACCCTATTACAGACTTTCCCTTTTTATTCTTTCCTTCCCCCCCCCCCCCCCCCCCCCTTTCCTTGTCTCTGCAGTTGCTTAAAACCTGTTGTATCTCCAACTTCCTCCAGTTCTGATGAAAGGCCATCGGCCTGAAATGTTAACTGTTTCTCTTTGCACAGGTGCTGCCTGACCTGAGTATTTCCTGCATTTTCTTTTTATACTTGATTTTTGAAGTTTTACTGCAAAGCCCATTGTTAAGAATTGGAAATAAAAATTAATAGAAAACTAATTTCTGGAATACCGAAATTAAAATAGAAAATGTTGCAAATACACAGCTGGTCCGTAAGTCAGCATCTTGAAAGAAAAAAAAGAGCTTAATGTTCCAGATAAAGAATCAGTCAGAACTGAAAGACGAAAGTAAGTGATTTCCCCGTATAGGGCTGCCCTTAAGATGAAAGAGGAGAAAAAGTCAAGAGCTAAAGTCTTAAATTTAAACAAAATAAGTTATGGAGATATCAGAGGCGCGTTGTTAAAGTAGATTGGGAAATTAGATTAAAAGATATGACAGTAGTTAAGTGATGGCAAACATTTAAAGAAGTAATTTGTAATTCTCAATGAATATACGTTCTTTTGAGGAATAAAAACTCTACTGGAAAAGTGGTACCATCATGGCTAACAAGAAAAGTTAAGGATGGTATTGGATTAAAAGAAGCAGCTTACTACGTTGCTGAAAAAGTAAGCCTGAAGATTGGGAGAATTTTAAAAATCAGGAAAGGATGACCAAGAAGTTGGTAAAGGGGGCAAAAGTAGAATATGAGAGTAAACTAGTAAGTAATATAAAAACAGATTGTAACAACTTTTACAATTACTTTAAAAAGAGGCTAGCAAAAGTAAACATGGGTTGGAAGTTCTCTTCTCCAACTCCAAACAATTCAAAAGTGAGACTGGAAACAGAAAGTCCACCTTCTCTTGTCACTTCTCTGCACACGTCTTCACGAGTTACCAGGGTTTCTGTTCTATTTTTAACTTGAGTCATGTGACAAGCAGTAACTGTTGTTGTCAAATGATTCCTTTCAGTGTTCTCTTGATGACCCTCTTGAAGGGAATGGTCCAGCATTTCTTCAGTTTGACTGTGAGTTCCTCAAGGAATGTGTTCTTTCGGAATGTTTGAAAGAGATGAAAAAGTGCTGGGTGACGTGCAAAGGCTATCTCAAAACAGAAGTTGAGTAAGATGGTTCCAAAATAAAAGGGGCTGTCTTTCACTGTTTTAGTTAGTTAGTCAAAGAGGTTTACCTGCCTTTTTCCAGCTGTATCTGAAACATTAATCTATTTCTCTTCTAAGGTGCTGATAGATTTGCTATGCACCTCCAGCATTTTAATGCTCATGAATAAATACATTTTAATAAACCAAGACACACTAAACCCGCAGGGATCTTCTGCCTTACATCATTCAATTGTGTCCACATTGAATGTGTTGGGATAAAATTATGACTGCAGGGCTCTTTAGAGCTGCTGCTCAACATGAGATATATATTTATAATGTGTAAAAGAAGTGGGTCAGATATTTTTCTGAAATCTACAGTTCTGGGACAGATCCAGGAGCAAGTACGTTACATGTTCATATATCTGCCACAACCTTAGATATAACCTTTATTGCTTTATGGTTCCCTTGCTAATAGTAAACTCAGATTAAATGCTGTCTGTGTGACTCCCAAAGAATTTGTTTGACTCTACTCTTTAATTGCATCCTCCATTCCAACCTTCTATGGGAAGTGGGGCGGGGGGGAGAACAAACAGCTTAATTTAACAAATATTGGAATGGACAAGTAAACAATACACACTTCTATCTAGAAGTAACAGTTTATTAAAATTAAACGGCAAATACATATCAGAATAATGACCAGGTACAAGAGTAGTGAACTAAAAATGTAGCAGTTGCACAGTTTGAATTGCTGCTGAGGTACTGGTGCCATCTGTGCAGTCTGCGTGCCAGGTAGTCGCACCAGAGATTGAATTGATATGCTCTCTCTCGTGCAATTAACACCTGCAATAAAGCATCTTGCTGTCTGAAGATCATTGAGGCAGATTACTTCTCCACACATTCTGTGACACGTACAGGTGTTACGGCAGGTTATTAGTTATGAAATAACATGCTGCAGTGGACATATAAGTGGATGAATGAATGAGCCATTTATAAATTATGTATGCATGTTTCACAGCAAGCTGCTTAGTGTTTTCCAGTTTCTTCCAGTTTGTAAGACACCAATTAGTGCTGAAATCTGAATAATTGAACAATTTTGATTCCCTTATCATTTTGGATCTAGACATAATGTACAAAATAAGTTTTAAAAACCAGAAGACTCTAGGGTGAAAATTGTTCAACTCCTTCAGATGTGAGCATGTGAGATGTAGCCTTGCTTAGATCTATTTGTACTGAATGCATAATTCTTTGCTTGAATTGATTTGTAATCTTTTGCCAGACAATGGGGTCGATTTTATTTTTTTCCTTGGGCAATGTAAATCAGGCAGGCGGTGGTCCACTTTGGTTGCCTGATGTGGTTGGTGGGGAGACCCCTCGCCATTTTCATGGTTAAGTTTAATTAAAATGCAGTCGGCAAGTTGGCAATGCTAATTGCACTCCCTAGAAGCAACTCACCTTTCGAAGGGTGGGAAATTCAGCAGGCATAAAAATCCAGCACTACATAAAGCCATCCTGTAGCCCCTTAAAGGGGAGGGGAATATTTTGATAATGGGTAGCAGATAGTTGTTTCCTAGAGCAGCAGACAGTATGAATTCAATTTGCGTTCCCTGATTCTCTGATGCTATAGTGGAGCTGCATATAGAGCAAGTCAGCAACAGAAAAGAGGTCCTTTTTGCCTCTGATAGGTGAAGTATTCCCAGGCAAACTTCTCTTCAGCAACGGAGAGAGGTTCGACAAGCATTGTTCCCAGGATCTGACTGCAGTGTGAGAAAAATGTAATGATCTTGCTAGGAATGACGAGGTAAATTCCCCATCACTTCTCTGTCGCTGTCCTTGCAGTACCACCCTACGCCAGTATTATCATTTCTTCCCACCCTGCTTCCCGTGCCTTTACTCTGATCAGAATGAGACACCTCACAAAAAAAAATTGGGGATAAAGGGAATGCAAGCATGTTTAGGCACTTGGCTTCGTCATATAACTCCTTTTAAACCCCAGTATGTTTATGCTGCTTATGGCTACAGAAAATGTATTACTTTGGTATAAACTACCTGTAGTAATAATTAAAGTTTATGCATTTATCAAAGCAAACTAAGTTTACTTTTTGGTCAAACATTAATATTCTCCTAATTACATTGTGCCCATCAGTGTAAGCCTTTACTATTGCTTCTACTTTACCATTTTTTGTTTGTATTATGCAGTTTTTATGATTTTAGAAATGATTGAATCATCCCGCATAATAAAACAAAAGAAAAAAAGACACCACCATCATGTTAAACTGATGAATGTGGATATGCTTGCTCCCTTAATATTTAATTGATTCATCGTTGGATAAATATAATGTAAGATAATGAGTAGCAACTTTGGAGCCCAGATTCATTTGTGTACCAGGTCGGGCCATCTGGGAGCAGCAAGTCTCAGTGAATTGCTTTGTATGCATATATGCAACATAAATAAAATCGAGTGAGATGCAGGATAAGCTGGAAAATTTTGGATGCTTAAGTTCTTTTAAAGACAAATGTGCAAAAATAAATCTGCTCCTCCATCTTCAACTTCAGGCACTCACTGGTTTTAATAACTTACTGTCAGGCAAAGGTGCTAAAGTTGTAACATATATCAACACAATTCTGCCCCTTAGCTCGTGGCTATGTATGGTGGGGGAGAATGTGTTGGTGCATGCTATGTCCACATCTGTTTCATTCTCACTAAGTGTGTGGGATTGAGAATGAAAGTATCAGTTGAATTAGGAGTAATACCAAATTGAATTTTGCCTGAGATTATGCTGCATTTTCTTCAAGTTTTATTTCTGTCATGCAAGACTAACCATTTTTTTTCTCAACAACTCGCCTGTAACTTGAAAGCTCACAATGGTAATTTGAACTGTACAACTCGTACTGTGTGGGCTAATTTCAGAAGATTTTTCCTTGTGACACTGGTGGGTCCAGGTGGTGTTCTGTTCCGTTCTTTTGGGCCTCCTTATCTCGAGAGACAATGGATACGCGCCTGGAGGTGGTCAGTGGTTTGTGAAGCAGCGCCTGGAGTGGCTATAAAGGCCAATTCTGGAGTGACAGGCTCTTCCACAGGTGCTGCAGAGAAATTTGTTTGTTGGGGCTGTTGCACAGTTGGCTCTCCCCTTGCGCCTCTGTCTTTTTTCCTGCCAACTACTAAGTCTCTTCGACTCGCCACAATTTAGCCCTGTCTTTATGGCTGCCCGCCAGCTCTGGCGAATGCTGGCAACTGACTCCCACGACTTGTGATCAATGTCACACGATTTCATGTCGCGTTTGCAGACATCTTTATAACGGAGACATGGACGGCCGGTGGGTCTGATACCAGTGGCGAGCTCGCTGTACAATGTGTCTTTGGGGATCCTGCCATCTTCCATGCGGCTCACATGGCCAAGCCATCTCAAGCGCCGCTGACTCAGTAGTGTGTATAAGCTGGGGATGTTGGCCGCTTCAAGGACTTCTGTGTTGGAGATATAGTCCTGCCACCTGATGCCAAGTATTCTCCGAAGGCAGCGAAGATGGAATGAATTGAGACGTCGCTCTTGGCTGGCATACGTTGTCCAGGCCTCGCTGCCGTAGTCCGTTCACACAGCAGAGAACATAACTGCATAGCAGCTGTGGAGCATCCAGTTCACCTATCAAAGGAAACATTCTCACTTCAATGTAGTAACTTCAGTTGACAGCTCAGTGGCCCCTCTCTCTCCATTCTTGCTCTCTTCCTCCCACTCTCACTCCTCTCGCCCTCATTATCCCCACCAGACAGGCTGGTTTTTGTTTTTCTGTAGCGGAAAAAAGTTAAGTTTTAAAAGTTTGAACCAGTTTAGCTAGAAGTGAAATCTGTTTAGAGATGCAGATCTCAATACATATGGGGAAATTGGGGCTGGCTTGTAGCAGCCTAAAATAGAGTTAACGTGGAGATCCTGCTGAATTTAGCAGCAAGATCTCGTAAAAAAAAATTCTGTTTCCCAACTGACCATGTGGGAAGACCCACGGTGGAAGGCTGCAGCCAGGACAGGAGGGAGGGAGAGAATAATAACAATGCACGTTTTTCCATGTGAGCCTGCAACACAGACTGAAAAGCATGAAAGAAATTGAGATTTCAGCTTTATAGCAGCAGGCAGAAAACTGAGAGCCTGTGACTGGTAACGACTGTTCAATTTCTGCAACTACCCTGTAATGCAGATAGGACTGTAGGGCCAACTTCTTTCATCTAATATTTCAGTGGCAAGAGACATTTGTGACCTTTGGAGTCTGATCATGGTGGGGTGCCAGCGAATTGTGGGGCAGAAAGCAAGTTAACCAATGTGTGGGTAGGAAGCACTTTTGCTCCTTCTGGTCCACACGCAAGTGTTGGAAAGGCACTTACTGCTGGAATAAAAGCAAAATACTGTGGATGTTGGAAATCTGAAATAAGAACAGAAAGTGATGGAAATACTCAGCAACTCTAGCCAGCATCTGTGGAGAGAGAATTAGAGTTGATGTTTCAAGACTGATACGACTCCTTCTTCTGCCCAAAAGTCGGACCCCACCGCCACCCCTCCCCCCTCTCACCGGGGCCTAGCCGATTGTCCCCAGAGAGGCCCGATCCCTACTTAGATTTTTGGAGGTCAGCGTCCCTAGTGCTCTTCTGGCTGGGTGCACTCCCAGAAGTGGCCACTGCTCCTGGTGGGGACTGAGGAGCTGCCTGTCCTCTGATTGGCTAGCAGCTTTTGGAGGCAGGGCTTCCTGCCTCAGGGGGGCAGAAGTCCCGACTGAGGCTGATTAATGGCCTGAGCCACATAAAATAGTAGCGTGGCTTTCAGGCCTGGCAGAGGTGGGCTTTCCCCTGACTTGTGAGTCAGTGGGTGGGGCCATCGCTGCAATGTGAAATTCTGGCCGATAATTCGGGACCAAATTACCAGTCACTTGGACAAATGTGGACGAATTAAGGAAAGTCAGCATGGATTTGGTGAGGAAAAATTGTGTTTAATTTTATTGAGTTTTTTGATGAAATAATAGAGGTTTGATGAGGGTATTGTAGTTGAGATGATATACATGGCCTTCCAAACGGCATTTGTTCAAGTGCCACGTAAGAACTTGTCAGCAAAGTTAGAGCCCCTGGAATAAAAGGGACAGTGGCAGCATGAATACAAAGTTGGCTGACGGACAGGAAACAGAAAGTAATGGTGAATGGTTGTTTTTCGTACTGGAGGTATATAATGGGGTTCCCCAAGGGTCGGTATTAGGACCACTGCTTTTGTTAATGACCTTGACTTCGGTGTGTAGGAACAATTTCAAAATTTGCAGATGACACAACTTGGAAGCATGGTGAAAAGTGAGGAGCATCGTGGAGGACTTCAGGAGGACATAGACAGGCAGGTGGAATAGGTGGACACAAGGCATTTGAAATTTAACGTAGAGAAATGTGAAGTGATGCATTTTTGTAGGAAAAACAAGGAGAGGCAATATAAAATAAAGGATACATTTCTGAAGATGGTAGGGCAGATGGAAAAAGCGGTTAATAAGCCATATGGGGTGGTGGGGGGGATCTTGGGTTTTATAAACAGAGAAATAGAGTACAAAGGTAAGGAAGTTATGGTGAACCTTTGTCATGAAAATGTGCTATGGCAAATGATGATTTTTAATCCACTGGCTGGAAACCTGAATTGAATTTTAAAAAAAGGTGACGCGATGCTAGCAGCTGAAGATGGCTACCCCAATTTGCATCACTGTACTTTGCACGTTCCAATGCATTGAGATGGAGACGGTCTGTCTGCACAGACCTATTGAGAACAACAGAGGGTAGGCGGTGGCGTAGTGGTATTATCACTGGACTAGTAACTGTGCTGAATGGGATAGATTTCAAACGGATCTAGCAATGCAAAACTGAGCATCCATGAGGCCTGTGGGCCATCAGCAGCAGCAGAATTGTACTCAATCACAATCTGTAACCTCATAGCCCAGCATATCCCCCACTCTACCATTACCATCAAGCCAGGAGAACAACCCTGGTTCAATGAAGAGTGCAGGAGGGCATGCCAGGAGCAGCACCAGGCATACCTCAAAATGAGGTGTCAACCTGGTGAAGCTACAACCCAGGGCTACTTGCATGCCAAACTGCGTAAGCAGCATGCGATAGACAGAGCTAAGCGATCCCATAACCAACGGATCAGATCCAAGCTCTGCAGTCCTGCCACATCCAGCCGTGAGTGGTGGTGGACAATTAAACAACTAACTGGAGGAGGTGGCTCCACAAATATCCCCATCCTCAATGATGGGGGAGCCCAGCACATCAGTGCGAAAGATAAGGCTGAAGCATTTGCAGCAATCTTCAGCCAGAAGTGCTGAGTTGTTGATCCATCTCGGCCTCCTCCTGAAGTCCCCAGCATCACAGATGCCAAACTTCAGCCAATTCGATTCACTCCACGTGATATCAAGAAACGACTGAAGGCACTGGATACTGCAAAAGCTATGGGCCCTGACAATATTCCGGCAATAGTACTGAAGACCTGTGCTCCAGAACTTGCTGCGCCCCTAGCCAAGCTATTCCAGTACAGCTACAACACTGGTATCTACCCTGCAATGTGGAAAATTGCCCAGGTATGTCCTGTACACAAAAAGCAGGACAAACTCAACCCGGCCAACTACCGCCCCATTAGCCTACTCTCAATCATCAGTAAAGTGATGGAAGGTGTCATCAACAGTGCCATCAAGCGGCACTTGCTTAGCAACAACCTGCTCAGTGATGCTCAGTTTGGGTTCCGCCAGGGCCACTCAGATCCTGACCTCATTACAGCCTTGGTTCAAACATGGACAAAAGAGCTGAACTCAAGAGGTGAGGTGTGAGTGACTGCCCTTGACATCAAGGCAGCATTTGACCGAGTATGGCATCAAGGAGCCCTAGCAAAACTGAGGTCAATGGGAATCGGGGAAAACCCTCCGCTGGCTGGAGTCATACCTAGTGCAAAGGAAGATGGTTGTGGTTGTTGGAGGTCAATCATCTGAGCTCCCGGATATCACTGCAGGAGTACCTCAGGATAGTGTCCTAGGCCCAACCATCTTCAGCTGTTTCATCAATGATCTTCCTTCAATCATAAGATCAGAAGTGGGGATGTTCGCTGATGATTGCACAATGTTCAGCACCATTCGCAACTCCTCAGATACTGAAGCAGTCTGTGTAGAAATGCAGCAAGACCTGGACAATATCCAGGCTTGGGCTGATAAGTGGCAAGTAACATTCGCGCCACACAAGTGCCAGGCAATGACCATCTCCAACAAAAGAGAATCTAACCATCTCCCCTTGACATTCAACGGCATTACCATCGCTGAATCCCCCACTATCAACATCCTAGGGGCTACCATTGACCGAAAACTGAACTGGAGTAGCCATATAAATACCGTGGCTGCAAGAGCAGGTCAGAGGCTAGGAATCCTGAGGCGAGTAACTCACTACCTGACTCCCCAAAGCCTGTCCACAATCTACAAGGCACAAGTCAGGAGTGTGACGGAATACTCTCCACTTGCCTGGATGGGTGCAGCTCCAACAACACTCACGACACTCGACACCATCCAGGACAAAGCAGCCCACTTGATTGGCACCCCATCTACAAACATTCACTCCCTCCACCACCGACGCACAGTGGCAGCAGTGTGTACCATCTACAAGATGCACTGCAGCAATGCACCAAGGCTCCTTAGACAGCACCTTCCAAACCCGCGACCTCTACCAACTAGAAGGACAAGGGCAGCAAATACATGGGAACACCACCACCTGCAAGTTCCCCTCCAAGTCACACACCACCCTGACTTGGAACTATATCGTCGTTCCTTCACTGTCGCTGGGTCAAAATCCTGGAACTCCCTTCCTAACAGCACTGTGGGTGTACCTACCCCACATGGACTGCAGCGGTTCAAGAAGGCAGCTCACCACCACCTTCTCAAGGGCAATTAGGGATGGGCAATAAATGCTGGCCTGGCCAGCGACGCCCACATCCCGTGAATGAATTTTTAAAAAATGACCTGCGGTATCTGAGTGAACCACTTATCCTGTTCCGATGAGCGAGGCATCAAAGCCATTACCTGAATAATTAACTGGTAGAGACAAACTACTTAAATCTAATCACTTGATCAATGGGACCCTAGATATGAGAAGGGAATTCCTGGACATGGACTGATTAAGTTGCAAGAAGGAATACACACGAGTAACCACCATGCTTGAATCACTGGGTGACAGTCATGTGACAGGCCCACCCTCCGTGTGCTTAAGCTGGTGTTTTCTCTGCAGTAGAGAGACAAGCAGCTAGACGCTGAAGAGAGAAGACCCAAGTGGGGTCCTTCCTTCCTTTCTCTCCAATCCACCTTGAAAGCTTTGAACCCTGCCTGCTGACCATGACCACCCAGGCATACCCCTGCTGCAGACAGAGACTGCTTGAAGAAAATCAGCCGCATTGCTGTCTCCAGGAGAACCACCGAATCAGCTAGTCTTCAAATCGGAAGCCTCAAGACCACCAAAGGAAAGTCGCACAACCACTGAATTCAGCCTGAAGCTAGCAGAGTCACCAACCTCCACAGACTGTATACCCATTTTATTTCCCTGGACTCTCATTAGACCAATCTATCCTTCCTCACTAATTATTTGTGTGTGAGAGTGTAAGTTGGAGCGTATATTTTTATTTTACTTAGATAGGTTTAAGTACAATAAAGCTAACCTCTTGCTTTGTTAAACTCGAGCAAACCTGTCTAATTGGTTCTTTTTATGATCAAGACATGTAAGCAGTTAAACACTCATTAAATTGGCAAGTATATCCACTTCAAAAAGAAATAAACCTGTTGTGGTCAAACTAGGACAGGGAAAAGAGTGGAGCCCTTCGACCCCTCGTCATCTGATCGTAACACTTATTCAGCCTCAACTGGAGTATTATGTACACTTCTGAGCCCCACGCTTTAGGAAGTTTGTGAAGGCATTTGAGAGGGTGCAGAAAAGGTTCACGGGAATGGCTTCAGGGATGAGAGACTTCTGTAACAAGGATAGATTGCCGAAGTTGGGACTGTTCTCTTAGAGAAGGTTGAGAGAATATTTGATAGAGGTGTCCAAAATTGTGAGGGATCAGGACAGAGTAGATAGGGAGAAACTGTTCCTATTGGTGGAAGGGTCAAGAACCAGAGGACACCAATTTAAGCTGATTGGCAAAAGAAGCCACGTGAGAAAAAACTTTTTAACACAGCGAGTGGTTGGAATCTGGAATGCATTGCCTGAGAGTGTGATGGGGGCATATTCAATTGTGGCTTTCAAAAGGGAACTGGATAATTATCTAAAGAGAAAATATTTGCAGGGCTACGATGCGTAGGCAGGGGAATGGGACTAGCTGAGTAGCTCCTGTAAGAGAGCCGGCACAGACATAAAAGGTTGAATTGCCCCCTTCCGTGCTATAACCAGTCTCTGATTCTATTCTGTGATGCAGGGAGCCTCAGGAGGAAACTGAGCTCGATCATCCATTTGGCACCATCTGGCTGAAGATGGTCACAAATGCTTCAGCACTGACTTGCTCGGCTCACCATCAGTGAGAATGGGAATGTTTCTGAAACCTCTTCCTGCAGTTAGTTGTTTAATTGTCCACCACCATTCAAGACTGAATGTTGCATGACTGTAGAGCTCTGATTGGATCCATTAGTTGTGGGATCGCTTAGCTCCATCACGTACTGCTATTGTTTAGCAAGCATGTAGTCCTATGTTACAGCTTCAGGTTGGCACCTCATTTTTAGGTATGCATGGTGCTGCTCCTGGCATGCTGTCCTATACTCATTGAACCAGGATTGGTCCTGTAGCTTGATGGTAATGGTAGAGGGGGGGGGATATGCCAGGCCATGAGGTTACAGATTGTGGTTGAATACAGTTCTGCTGCTGCTGATGTCCCACGGCACTTAGTGGATGTCAGTTTTGAGCTGTGAGATCTGTTCTGAATCTATCCCATTTGGCATGGTGGTAGTGCCACAGAACATGATGGAGGATGTCCTCAGTGTGAAGACAGGACTTGGTCTCCACGAGCACCATGCGGTGGTCACTCCTACCAATACTGTCACGGACAGATGCGTCTGTGACAAGTAAATTGGTGAGGACGAAGTCAAGTACGTTTTTCCCCTCTTGTTAGTTCTCTCACCAACTGCAGTCTGGCAGATAAGTTCTTCAGGGCTCAGTCTACTGAACCACTCTTGGTGATGGACATTTAAGTCCCCCACCCAGAGTACATTCTGTACCATTACTACCCTCAGTGCTTCTTTCAACATGGAGGACCACTGATTCATCAGCTGAGGGAGGGCAGAAGATGGTCATCAACAGGAAGTTTCCTTGATCATGTTTGACTTCATGGGGTCCAGACTCCATGTGGGGGACTCCCAGGCCACACTCTCCTAAGTGTATACCAATGTGCTGCCACTTCTGATGGCTTTGTCCTATCGGTGGGATAGGACATACACAGAGATGGTGATGGAGGTGTCCAGGACGTTGTCTGTAAGGGATGATTGGTGAGTATGGCCGTCAGGCTGTTGCTTGACTAGTTGCTTGGTAGATCTCCCAATTTTGGCACAAGTCCCCAGATGTTTCTGCAGAGGACTTTGCAGGGTTGGTTGAGCAGGATATTGTTTCTGGTGCCTAGGTCAATGCTGGATGGTCCTTCTGGTTTTTTGCTTTTTCAACTTTTCAGTAGTGCTTTAATACAACTGCGTGGCTTGCTAGGCCATTTCAGAGGGCAGTTAAGAGTCAACCAGATTGCTCTGGGTCTGGAGTCACATGTAAGACAGACCGAGCAAGGACGGCAGATTTCCTTCCCGAAAAGACCTGATGGCTTTTGACGATAATCCGGTAGTTTCATGGTCACCAATACTGAGAATAACTTCAGGTTATAAGCGTACTCCCTACATTGAGAACCCAAGAACATCAAAAATGGGAGCAATGGGAGCATATGGCCTGTTGAGCCTACTTCTCCATTCAACACGATGATGGCTGATCTGCCTCGACTCCATTTTCCCACCCACTCCCCATATCCCTTGATTCCCTGAGAGATCTAAAATCTATCTATCTCAGCCTTAAATATACTCAACAATGGAGCATCCACATCCCGAGAGATAGAGAGGTCTCAAGATTCACAACCCTCTGAGTGAAGAAATTTCTCCTTACCTCAGTCCTAGAATCAACCTCTTATCCTGAGACTGTGCCCCATATTCTGGATTCCCCAACAACAGGAAACAACCTTGCTGTGTCTACCCTGTCAAGCAACTTCAGAATCTTGTATGTTTCAATGAGATCACCTCTCATTCTTCAAAACTCCAGAGAGTATAGGCCTAATTTACCCAGCCTTTTTATCGTAGGACAGCCGTTTTTCCAGGGACCAATCCAGTGAACCATCACCGTATCGCCTGTAAGGCAAGTATATTGTGATGAAAACGACACCTGCCAAGAATGAGGCATATTAATTTAGTCATATGGAGCATTAATTTTAAACTCTGGACTGAAAACATGGCTGCACCTGCATTCCAGAAGGACAGTGGCTGGAAACATTTGCATTCTAAGAGACAGTTGCCTGAAGAAGACAATGGAACTGCTCCCTGGTTCAATTAACCAAATGGATTTTGATCACAAGACATTGAACGTGTGAAAGCCAGCATTCGAGCCCCCAACTGAGGATGTCTACCAAGATTGAAAGAATCCACAAAACCTCGCCAGGCAGCTTTTTTAAAATAAAAAGCTAGTCACATGACTGACCTGCTGGCCCAGGTTTGGTTTGAATTGTGTGCACAGAACAGTTTGAGGTCAGACTGCAACTGAACTTGAGAGAGAGCATCTCTCCCTGTCTGTCTGTGTCTCCCGCTCTCTCTCTCTCTCGCCCTCCCTCTCATTCAAAGATGGAAGAAACTCAGCCAAGACAGAAAACTATTGAAACAAGTTTGAAAGAGTTGTTATGATCCTGTAGTTTTTTTCTTTTCTGGGAAGTGTGCAGTGTGCCTTGAAGACTGTAAAAGGATCAGTACTACTTTAAGAACAAGCCAGCCTCAGAAGTTAGCAGGACTTATAGAGAAGATACATTTTGGTTGCCATTGGATACAACCCTACAGAGCAGAAGAACCAGCCAGCTTCAAATGTGCATCGTGGTTGCCCCGGATACAGCCACACAGAGACTGAGGTTAAATATACAGTCAATCGCAACAATGTTTGAAACAAGCTGAAAAACTGGCTTTTGAGACACAGTTAACAGATACACAAACAGCTGTTCTGCCAGCATGTACTGAAGGAATAAACCCTATGTATTATACGCTCAGAATTCTGATTAGTCAAGCCAGATGAATTTCTTAAAAGAAAATAGCCAATCACTTTAACTACTGAGCTGTAATTGCTGAATTCATCACTGGAAGAAGAAGAGCATCACTTTAACTGCTGAACTAGACTACGGACTGTTCTACTGTTGAAGAACCTTTTTTTTTCCTCATCAGACGGCTATGAGGACTTCATGCAACCTTGGATTGTTCCACATTGGAAGATTCCACTTTGGCAGGAGCGTAAAATCTGCAAGGACACTAATCTTTTCTATTTTAAATGTTTCTTAGTAGTGTTTAAGAATTTAATTTTTCTAATTAAACAGTTAATTTGTTGATATAAAGACACCTGGTGTGGTTAGCCTCATTCATGGTCAATTTGGCTGTGGTTTTATTTTAATTTGGAATATTCCAAGTGATATGTTAGGCGATCTGTGGAGGGACGGGACTGAATCAACAGTGTGTTTCTCCCACCGCAATCAGAAGCAGATATTTTGATTGGGGACTTTGTCTTGAGCAGTCGGTCCTAACGGAGTGCACTGGACCCCAATGAGATGACAAGATTTAACTGCAATCAAAGATTTTACATCCAACTCAAAAGGCAGTAAATGAACTCCAGCTATTGCTTCAAACGTTTCCCTTTGATTCTTTCTCCTTTTCAGTCTCTACCTGCTTGTGTGTTCATCGCTTATGCATGCTAGCGTGGTCGTGTCATGTATTTTTAGTAGTGTCATGCAGGCCCCCACCTGCCAAGAATGAGGCATATTAATTTTGCCACATGAACATTGATTTTAAACTGTTACTGGAGTAAAGAAAGGACTTGCTTTAAAAAAAACACCAGACCCTTGACTGGAAAGATATTTGCATATTTACAGACCGTGCTTAAAAGAGACAAAAGAGTATTCCCTAATGCATTCAATCCACGATGGACGTTTGATTATGAGCTCAGGTGAAGGTGAAGGAGCTAGCACTCCAGGTTGACTGCTAAGATGGCCGAATACACAAACTGACATGGTCACACCTGCTAGTCACATGACTAACTGGCTGTTGCAGAGTTTTGAACTGAGAGTTTTAAATTGGAGAAAACAGTGTTTGAAGACAGAAAGCTCCTGGATTGAGAACATCTCTCTCCTGTCTGCTCTCATCTCTTTCTCACCAGCTTTGGAATCCATTGAAGATATATGAAACCCAAGAGAGAAAGGTCTATTACAGTGAACAAGATTTAAGAAGAATACTGGGCCCCAATGAAAAGCAAGAATTACCTACAAGCAAGGACTCTACAGTGAGCTCGAAGCATGGTAACAAAAAACTCTTCAGATATTGCCTCAAACCTCTCCACTTTATTTTTCTTTTTTCTGTTATGACCAGGTGAGAAAGGTGTCTAGGGGTCTTTCTCAGCCTTCACCTGGTTTTATTGTAATAGGGTTTTGTGTTAAACCCACTGTTTTGAGCTCCCCCCTTGTTCACCGCTTTTCAATTATAAGGCAAAGAAATGAGCACAAAAAACTCTAATTCAGTTAACGCCTAAAGATACATGTCGCGCCCCACGCTAGCATACATTTGCGATACGCACATGCAAATAGAGACAGAAAAGAGCAGAAGGAAAATAGAGAGGTCTGAGACAATCTCTGGAGAGGGTTTTTTTTTTGTTATTGTGCTTCGAGCTCGCTGTAGATCTTGCTTTTTGTTGGGGCCCAGTATTATTCTTAAACCTTGTTCAGTGTAGGAGACTTTTCTCTCTCAGGGCTCATAAATCTTCAATAGCTTTCAAAGCTGGTAACAGAGATGAGAGCAGACAGGAAAGGCGGCAGCAAGCCAGCCACTAGAGGTCTTGTCAGTCCAGGACCAAACAGCTTTGAGTTCAAATTCTCTGTGGCCAATTTAAAACTCTCAGTTTAAAACACTGCAACAGCCAGTTAGTCAAGTGACTAAACAGGTCTAACCACGCCCTCTGTGTATTGGGGGAGCAGGGACTGGTTCCTTTGTTACAACACTATCTGCTGGTATGCAAAAAAAAATGTCTTTCTAGCCAGGGGCTTGGCAACCCCTTGTAATAGGTCGTCTTTTCTTCCCAGTAACAATTTTAAAATTTAATGTCCATGTGGCAAAATATATGTGCCTCATCTTTGGTAGGTGGGGGGCCTGCATGACATTTCTATCTCTCTTTTCACGTGTGCATTGCGTATGTATGCTCGCATGGACGAGTTATGTATCCGTAGGCACAGTGGCGCAGTGGTTAGCACCGCAGCCTCACAGCTCCAGCGACCCGGGTTCAATTCTGGGTACTGCCTGTGTGGAGTTTGCAAGTTCTCCCTGTGTCTGCGTGGGTTTCCTCCGGATGCTCCGGTTTCCTCCCACAGCCAAAAGACTTGCAGGTTGATAGGTAAATTGGCCATTATAAATTGCCCCTTGTATAGTAGGTGGTAGGGGAATATAGGGACAGGTGGAGATGTGGTAGGGGTGTAGGATTAGTATAGATGGGTGGTTGATGGTCGGCACAGACTCAGTGGGCCGAAGGGCCTGTTTCAGTGCTGTATCTCTAAATAAAAATAAATTAAAAAAATAAAACCGAATTAGAGTTCAAGTTTTAATAAATTTTGCCTTTCTTCTTTAAACCTAAGAAAGCCTGTTTGTGCTCATATCTTTACCTTATAATTGGAAAGCGGTGAATAAGGATTCACCAAGGGGGAGCTCAAAACACAGTGTGCTTAAGAATAAAACCCCGTTATAGTAAGACCAGGTGAAGGCTGAAAGGGACCCCTAGACACCTTTCTTACCTACTCGTAACAGAAATTTGGGTGCTAGCATCCAGAATTAACCCACAGACAAACGAGAGAATTTGGAAGCGAGAAGCCAAATTGTTCCCAATCACAAAAAAGAGAACATTTTCAATACAGGTTTTCTTGTGGGTGTGTGTGCTTGCATACGAACATGTCTGCAACTGAAGCTAGCAGCTCTCCAAGCCAGGGTGAAGTAACATGGGATAAGTTAAAAGCGCTGTCCATGGAAAATGGCTGAGCCATGTGGGATCACTGTACGTGGCAAGGCGAGGAAGTCTGAAGTCCGATGACTAGTGGCCAATCATAGTTCCCTTTAATATGAAGAAGCAGAAACAGGGTTCGAAGCAGAATCCAACAGGCTATTGTTAGCAAAGATACATTTGGAACAGAGGAAACTTGAATTTGAGGAAAGAGAGAGCCCTCCTAAAGGAAAGGGAAGAGAAAGAGCCTTCCAGAAGGAATGTGAAGAGAATGAAAGGCAGGAGAGAGAAAGAATATTCCAGAAAGAATCCAAAGAAGGCGAGCTGCAGCGGCTTGAGTTAACTAGGGGCTGCGACAGAATAACCCCAGTGAAAGCATGGCCAATATGGAGGATCGTAATTCAGGGCTGGGTACTTGAATTGTTAAAATTTACTCAACTGATCCCAAAATTCAATGAGGGAGACATGGAAGCATTTTTTGTATCTTCTGAAAAACTTGCAAGGTAGTTAAAGTGGCCAGCTAAGACTTGGACTGTTCTGTTACAAAACAAGTTAACAGGGAAAGCCCATGAGGTTTATTCCCTGTTGTCAGATGAGAGTTCCTACAATTATGAACTGACAAAAAATGGTATCCGCGGGGCATATGAGCTAGTATCAGAAGCCTGTCGCCAGAAATTTCGAACATTCAAGGAGCAAGCTCAAAACACCGTGTGCTTAAAATCAAACCCTGTTGCAATAAGACCAAGTGAAGGCTGGAAGAGAGCCCTGGACACCTTTCTCATCTGGTCGTAACAGTAACTTTCCTTAGATATGGAGACCAAAACTACGCACAGTACTCCAAGTGTGCTCTCACTGAAGCCCGGTACACCTGTAGCAAGACGCTTTTTTTTATTCATTCGTGGGTGTGGGGTTGCTGGCTAGGCCAGCATTTATTGTCCATCCCTAATTGCCCTCGAGAAGATGGTGGTGAGCTGCCTTGTTGAACAGTTGCTGCTCTTGGGGTGTAGGTACACCAACAGTGCTGTTGAGGGAGTTCCAGCATTTTGACCCAGCGACAGGTAATGACGATATAGTTCCAAGTCAGGATGGTGTGTGGCTTGGAGGGGAAGTGCAGGTGGTGGTATTCCCATGCATCTGCTGCCTTTGTCTTTCTAGTTGGTAGAGCTCTTTTATTTGGAAGGTGCTATCGAAGGAGCCTTGGTGCGTTAATGCAGTGCATCTTGTAGATGGTACACATTGTTGCCACTGTGTGTCAGTGGTGGAGGGAGTGAATGTTGAGGGTTGTGGATGGGGTGTCAATCAGGTGGGCTGGATATTGTCGAGCTTCTTGAGTGTTGTTGGAGCAACACCCATCCAGGCAAGCGAAGAGTATTCCACCATACTCCTGACCTGTGCCTTGTAGATGGTGGACAGGCAATGGGGAGACAGGAGGTGAGTTACTCGCCTCAGAATTCCCAGGCTCTGACCTGCTCTTGTAGCCACAGCATTTATGTGGCTGGTCCAGTTCAGTTTCTGGTCAATGGTAAACCCCAGGATGTTGATAGTGGGGGATTCAGCGATAATAATGCCATTGAACATCAAGAGGAGATGGTTAAATTCTCTCTTGTTTGAGCTGGTCATTGCCTGGCATTTGTGTGGTGCGAACGTTACTTGCCACTTATCAGCCCAAGCCTGAATGTTGTCCAGGTTTTGCTGCCTATGGGCATGGACTCCTTCAGTATCTGAGGAGTCACAAATAATGCTGAACGTTGTGCAATTATCAGCAAACATACCCACTTCTAATCTTATGATGAAGGGAAGGTCATTGAAGCAGCTGAAGATGGGCCCATGATACTACCCTGAGTAACATCAGCAGTGATGTCCTGGGACTGAGATGATTGACCTCCAACAGCCACAATCATCCTCCTTTGCGCTAGGTATGACTCCAGCCAGCGGAGGGTTTTCCCCCTGATTCCCATTGACCTCAGTTTTGCTAGGGCTCCTTGATGCCATACTCGGTCAAATGCTGCCTTGATGTCCAGGGCAGTCAGTCTCTGTAGTTCAGCTCTTTTGTCCATGTTTGGACCAGGGCTGTAATGAGGTCTGGCGCTGAGTGGCCTTGTCAGAACCCAAACTGAGCGTCAGTGAGCAGGTTATTGCTGAGCAAATGCTGCTTGATAGTACTGTTGATGACCCCTTCCATCACTTTGCTGATGATTGGGAGTAGACTGATGGGGCGGTAATTGGCTGGGTTGGATTTGTCCTGCTTCCCTTGCACAGGACATTCCTTGGCAATGTTTCACGTTGTTGGGTAGATGCTAGTGTTGTAGCTGTGCTGGAACAACTTGGCCAGGGGCGTGGCTAGTTTCGAAGCACAAGTCTTCAGTTGTTCTTGACCTGAATTCCTTGTTCTTATACTTCAATTCCCTTGCAATAAAGGCCAAAATGCCCCTTGCTTTCAAAACTGCTTGCTGTACCTGCATGCTAACTTTGTGTTCCTAGTACAAGTGCACCCAAATCTCTGAATAATTGACATTTAGAATTTTTATCACCGTTGAAAAAATATTCTTTTCTGTTACTACCAAAATGAATAACCTCACGCTTCCTGACATTACACTCCATCTGCCACCTTGTTCCCACTCACTTAACCTGTCTACATCTCCTTGTAGCCTCTTTGTCATAGTCATTTATGGGACAGAAGGCGGCCATTCGGCCCATTGAGTCAGTGCCCACTCTCCACGAATCTATCTAGTCAGTCCCACTCGCCCGCTCGAGTCCCATACCCCGCAAGTTTATTTCCTTCAAGTGGCCATCCAATTTCCTTTTGAAGTTATTGATTGTCTCCACCTTTGCTTTCACCACCTTTGTGGGCAGCAACTTCCAGGCCTTTACCATCCGCTGCATAAAAAATGTTCTTCCTCATATTCTCCCTGCATCTCTTGCCCAAAACCTTCAATCTGTGTCCCCTCCTCCTTGTACTATTTGTTAATGAGAACAGTTTTTCCTTGTCTAACTTAACTAAGCCTGTCATAATCTTGTACACCTCTATTCAGTCTCCCCTCAATCTCCTTGGCTCGAAGGAGAACAATCCAGCTTTTCCAACCTGACCTCGCAACTAAAAATCTGGAGCTATTCTGGTAAATAATCTCTGTACCAAGGCTCCTTAGACAGCATCTTCTAAACTTGCGACCTCTACCACCTAGAAGGATGAGGGAAGCAGATGCATGGGAACACCACCACCTGCAAGTTCCCCTCTAAGCCACACACCATCCTGACTTGGAACTATACCGCCGTTCCTTCGCTGTTGCTGGGCCAGAATCCTGGAATCCCTTCCTAACAGCACTACGGATGTACTTATGCCACATGGATTGCAGTGGTTCAAGAAGTTAGCTCACCACACCTTCTCAAGGTCAATTAGGGATGGTCAGTAAATGCTGGCCCAGACAGCGATGCCCACATCCCATGAAAGAATATTAATTTAAAAAAAAATCCTTCTCATGGACCTTCACATCCTTCCTGAAGTGTGGTGACCAGAACTGGACACCGTATTCCAGTTGGGTCCTAACCAGAGCTTTACAAAGGTTCAGCATAACTTCCCTGCTTTTGTACTCAATGTCTCTATTTATGAAACACAAGATCCCATATGCTTTACTAACCACTCTCTCGATATGTCCCGCCACCTTTAAATATCGACACACATACACCCCCAGGTCCCTCTGTTCCTGCACACCCTTTAGAACTGTCCCATTAAGTATATATTGCATATCCCTATTCCTTCTGCCAAAATGCATTGCCTCACATTTGTCTGTATTAAATTCCATCTGCCACCTGTCTGTGCATTCTGCTGGCCCATCTATGTCTTGTTGCGGGCAGTTCATGTCATCCACACTGTTTGCCACAACTCCAGGTTTGGTGTGGTGGGTAAATTTTGAGATTCTACTCTGTATTCTAAGATCCAAGTCATTTATACATAGCAAAAAATGCAGTGGTCACAGCACTGACACTTGGGGAATACCACTGTCTACCATCCTCCCGTCAGAAAAACAATCATTTTACTCGTTTTCTGTCCTTAAGATAATTTTCTATCCAATTGGACATTGAATCTCCTATTCCGTGTGCCTCAATTTTATTAACTTTTTATGTGCTACTTCATCAAACGCCTCTCAATTGTTACCCTGTCCATTGTCTCTACTCTCTCTCCTGCCGATATTTTGTCAGATTTCTCTTCCTTAGTGAACACTGATAGAGTACTCATTAGTATATTAGCCTTGACCTGCGCATGTAAGCACTCTTTGTCCCTTATAAGCCCCACTCCACCTCTTAGTACCCGCTTACTATTTACATGCCGATAGAAGATTTTTGGGTTCCCTTTTATATTGACTGCCATTTTATTCCCATGTTCTCTTTTTGCCAGTCTTATTTTCTCCTTTAGCTCCCCTCTCAACATGTTGTGTATGGCTTGGTTCTCACTTGAAGAGTTCACCTGACATACATCATACACCTTTTTTTGTTTCGTCATAATCTTTATCTCCCTTGTCATCCAAGGAGCCCTGTTTTTGGTTCCCTTACCTTTTGCCCTTGTTAGAATGTACCTGAAGTATCTCTTCCTTAAAGATAACCCATTGTTCCTGTACAGCTCTTCCTGTCAGTTTTTGGTTCCATTTGACCCTGGATACCTTCTCATTGTGTTGAAATTAGTCCTCTTCCAATCTAGATGTTCCACCTTATTTTGCTCCTTGCTTTTCTGCATTACTAGTTTAAACCTAATGGTACGATGATCACTCTGACCCAAGCCCTCCCTGACAGACAGTCCACTAGGCCCACCTCATTTCCCAGCACCATATCCAGTAATGTCTCCTTTCTAGTTGGGCTGAGAACATACTGATCAGGGAAGTTCTCCTGAACCTAGAGTCATAGAGTCGTACAGCATAGAAACAGGCCCTTCGGCCCACCGCGTCCATGCCGACCATAATGCCTATCTATACTAATCCCACCTGCCTGCATTAATTCCATATCCCTCTATGCCTTGCTCATTCAAGTACCTGTCCAGATGCCTCTTAAATGTCGCTACTGTTCCTGCCTCCACCACCTCAGGCAGCTCATTCCAGATACCCACTATTCTTTGTGTGAAAAATTTACCCCTTTGATCCCTTTAAACCTCCTCCCTCTCACCTTAAATCTATGCCCTCTAGTTTTAGTCACCCCTACCATGGGAAACAGACTGTGGCTATCTACCCTGTCTATTTCTTTGGCCTCCTTATCTCGAGAGACAATGGGGGTAACGCCTGTAGGTGGTCAGTGGTTTGTGAAGCAGCGCCTGGAGTGGCTATAAAGGCCAATTCTAGAGTGGCAGACTCTTCCACTGGTGCTGCAGATAAAATTGGTTGTCGGGGCTGTTACACAGTTGGATCTTTCCTTGCGCTTCTGTCTTTTTTCCTGCTGAATGCTAAGTCTCTTCAACTCGCCACGCTTTAGCCCTGCCTTTATGGTTGCCCACCAGCTCTGGCGATCGCTGGCAACTGACTCCCATGACTTGTGATCAATGTCACAGGATTTCATGTCGCGTTTGCAGACGTCTTTAAAGCGGAGACATGGACGGCCGATGGGTCTGATACCAGTGGTGAGCTCTCTGTACAACGTGTCTTTGGGGATCCTGCCATCTTCCATGCGGCTCACATGACCAAGCCATCTCAAGCGCCGCTGACTCAGTAGTGTGTATAAGCTGGGGATGTTGGCCTCCTCGAGGACTTCTGTGTTGGAGATACGGTCCTGCCACCTGATGCCAAGTATTCTCCGGAGGCAGGGAAGATGGAATGAATTGAGACGACGCTCTTGGCTGACATACGTTGTCCAGGCCTCGCTGCCATAGAGCAAGGTACTGAGGACACAGGCTTGATACACTCGGAGTTTTGTGTTCCGTGTCAGTGCGCCATTTTCCCACACTCTCTTGGCCAGTCTGGACATAGCAGTGGAAACCTTTCCCATGCGCTTGTTGATTTCTGCATCTAGAGAAAGGTTACTGGTGATAGTTGAGCCTAGGTAGGTGAACTCTTGAACCATTTCCAGAGCGTGGTCGCCAATATTGATGGATGGAGCATTTCTGATGTCCTGCTCCATGATGTTCGTTTTCTTGAGGCTGATGGTTAGGCCAAATTCATTGCAGGCAGCCACAAACCTGTCGATGAGACTCTGCAGGCACTCTTCAGTGTGAGATGTTAAAGCAGCATCATCAGAAAAGAGGAGTTCCCTGATGAGGACTTTCCATACTTTGGACTTCGCTCTTAGACGGGCAAGGTTGAACAACCTGCCCCTGATCTTGTGTGGAGGAAAATTCCTTCTTCCGAGGACTTGAACGCATGTGAAAGCAGTCGGGAGAAGAAAATCCCTATCTGTGCCTCTCATAATCTTATATACCTCTATCATGTCCCCTCTCAGCCTCCTTTGCTCCAGGGAAAACAGACCCAGCCTATCCAATCTCTCTTTATAACTCAAGCCCTCCAAACCAGGCAACATCCTTGTGAATCTTTTCTGTACCCTCTCCAGCTTAATCACATTTTTGCTGTAGTGCGGCGACCAGAACTGCACACAGTACTCCAAATGCGGCCTAACCAACGTTATGTACAACTGTAACATGACGTCCCAACTCTTGTACTCAATGCCTCGGCCGACGAAGGCAAGCGTGCCATACGCCTTCTTCATCACCCTGTCGACCTGTGTTGCCACTTTCAGGGAACTATGTACTTGCACCCCAAGGTCTCTCTGCTCAACAACACTCCCCAGGGCACTGTCATTCACTGTATATGTCCTGCCCTGGTTTAACTTCCCAAAATGCATCACTTCGCACTTGTCTGTGTTAAATTCCATTTGCCAATCCCTTGCCCACTTTCCCAGTTTATCTATATCCTGTTGTAACCTTAAACAACCACCTTCACTGTCCACTATACCACCAATTTTGGTGTCATCTGCAAACTTACTAATCATGCCCCCTACATTCTCATCCAAGTCATTAATATATCTGACAAACAGCAGAGGGGCCAGCACCGATCCCTGCGGCACACCACTGGTCACCAGCCTCCAATCTGAAAAACAACCCTCCACTACCACCCTCTGCCTCCTCTCACCAAGCCAATTTTGTATCCAGTTTGCTAGCTCACCCTGGATCCCATGTATTCGAACCTTCTGGACCAGCCTACCATGCGGGACCTTGTCAAAAGCCATGCTAAAGTCCATGTAGATGATGTCCATCGCCCTGCCCTCGTCAATCCTCTTGTTCACCTCCTCAAAAAACTCAATCAAATTCGTGAGACATGATTTCCCACGCACAAAGCCATGCTGACTATCCCTAATCAGACCATGCCTTTCCAAATGCATGTAAATCCTGTCTCTCAGAATCCCTTCCAATAACTTTCCCACCACTGATGTAAGGCTCACCGGCCTGTAGTTCCCTGGCTTATCTCTGCTGCCCTTCTTAAATAACAGCACAACGTTGGCTATCCTCCAGTCTTCCGGTACCTCACCCGTGGCTAACGATGATACAAGCATCTCTGCCAGGGCCTCAGCAATCTCCTCCCTTGCTTCCCATAGCATCCTAGGATACACCTGGTCAGGCCCTGGGGATTTATCCACCTTAATGCACTTCAAAACTTCCAACACCACCTCCTTTGTAATGTTGATATGCTCCAGGATATTGCTGTTCCCTCCCTTGAACTCACTAGCTTCCATGACCTTCTCCAAATACACACAAGAAGTATTCATTTAAGACCTCGCCCATTTCCCGTGGCTCCACACACATTTCAGAAATTCCTCCCCCTCTTTACCCTTTACTCTGAAACTATCCCAATTGATATCTCGGTATTTAAAATCCCCCAATCTCACTACTCTATCGTATTCTTGCACATCTCTGTGATTTCCCTGCAGATTTGCTCAAGGGTATCTACTTCAATGCAAGGAGAATAGCAAATAAAGCAGACGAGCTGAGGGCACAAATAGACATGTGGCAGTATGATATCATAGCTAATACAGAAAGATGGCTTAAGGAGCAACAGGATTGGCAGCTCAACATTCCTGGTTATAGGGTTTTCAGACATGATAGGGAGGGAAATAAGAAAGGAGGGGGAGTGGCAGTTTTGGTCAAAGAAACAACTACAGCTGTGAGGAGGGATGATATGTTGGAAAATTCATCAAATGAGGTCATATGGATCGAGCTAAGGAACATATAAAGGGACAATTACACTGCTGGGAGTGTACTACAGATCCCCAAATAGTCAGAGGGAGATAGAAGAATAGATATGTAGGCAAATCTCTCAAGTGCAAAAAAATGGGCAATAATGGGGGATTTTAACTAACCCACTATTAACAGGGATAGTTTTATTGTGAAAGGAATTGAGGGAGCAGAATTCTTGAGATGTATTCAGGAGAACATTTTTGGCCAGTCTGTAGCAAGCCCAAAAAGAGAGGGCGCAGTTTTAGACTTATTTTTAGGAAATTTTTAGAACATTACAGCGCAGTACAGGCCCTTCGGCCCTCGATGTTGCGCCGACCTGTGAAACCATCTGACCTACACTATTCCATTTTCATCCATATGTCTATCCAATGACCACTTAAATGCCCTTAAAGTTGGCGAGTCTACTACTGTTGCAGGCAGGGCGTTCTACGCCCTTACTACTCTGAGTAAAGAAGCTACCTCTCACATCTGTCCTATATCTATCACCCCTCAACTTGAAGCTATGTCCCCTTGTGTTTGCCATCACCATCTGAGGAAAAAGATGTTCACTATCCACCCTATCTAACCCTCTGATTATCTTATATGTCTCTATTAAGTCACCTCTCCTCCTCCTTCTCTCCAACGAAAACAACCTCAAGTCCCTCAGCCTTTCCTCGTAAGAACTTCCCTCCATACCAGGCAACATCCTAGCAAATCTCCTCTGCACCCTTTCCAAAGCTTCCACATCCTTCCTATAATGCGGTGACCAGAACTGCACGCAATACTCCAGCTGCGGTCTCAACAGAGTTTTGTACAGCTGCAGCATGACCTCGTGGCTCCGAAACTCGATCCCCCTACTAATAAAAGCTAACACACCATATGCCTTCTTAACAGCCCTATTAACCTGGGTAGCAACCTTCAGGGATTTATGCACCTGGACACCAAGATCTCTCTGTTCATCTACACTACCAAGAATCTTCCCATTAGCCCAGTACTCTGCATTCCTGTTACTCCTTCCAAAGTGAATCACCTCGCACTTTTCCGCATTAAACTCCATTTGCCATCTCTCAGCCCAGCTCTGCAGCCTATCTATGTCCCTCTGTACCCTACAACATCCTTCGGCACTATCCACAACTCCACCGACCTTAGTGTCATCTGCAAATTTACTAACCCACCCTTCTACACCCTCTTCCAGGTCATTTATAAAAATGACAATCAGCAGTGGCCCCAAAACAGATCCTTGCAGTACACCACTAGTAACTAAACTCCAGGATGAACATTTGCCATCAACCACCACCCTATGTCTTCTTTCAGCTAGCCAATTTCTGATCCAAAGCTCTAAATCACCTTCAACCCCATACTTCCGTATTTTCTGCAATAGCCTACCGTGGGGAACCTTATCAAACGCCTTACTGAAATCCATATACACCACATCCACTGCTTTACCCTCATCCACCTGTTTGGTCACCTTCTCGAAAAACTCAATAATGTTTGTGAGGCACGACCTACCCGTCACAAAACCGTGCTGACTATCTCTAATGAACTTATTCTTTTCAAGATGATGATAAATCCTGTCTCTTATAACCTTTTCCAACATTTTACCCACAACCGAAGTAAGGCTCACAGGTCTATAATTACCAGGGCTGTCTCTACTCCCCTTCTTGAACAAGGGGACAACATTTGCTATCCTCCAGTCTTCCGGCACTATTCCTGTCGACAATGACGACATAAAGATCAAGGACAAAGGCTCTGCAATCTCCTCCCTAGCTTCCCAGAGAATCCTAGGGTAAATCCCATCTGGCCCAGGGGACTTATCTATTTTCACACTTTCCAAAATTGATAACACCTCCTCCTTGTGAACCTCAATCCCATCTAGCCTAGTAGCCTGAATCTCAGTATTCTCCTCAACAACATTTTCTTTCTCTACTGTAAATACTGACGCAAAATATTCATTTAACACTTCCCCTATCTTCTCTGATTCCACACACAACTTCCCACTACTATCCTTGATTGGCCCTAATCTAACTCTAGTCATTCTTTTATTCCTGATATACCTATAGAAAGCCTTAGGGTTTTCCCTGATCCTATCCGCCAATGACTTCTCGTGTCCTCTCCTCGCTCTTCTTAGCTCTCCCTTTAGATCCTTCCTGGCTAGCTTGTAGCTCTCAAGCGCCCTAACTGAGCCTTCACGTCTCATCCTAACATAAGCCGCCTTCTTCCTCTTGACAAGCGCTTCAACTTCTGGAGCTGGTTAGGTGGAAGGAATGGCAGTGGGAGAGCATTTTGGTGGTAGTGATTATAATTTAGTTAGTTCTAACATATTGATAAGGACAGAGATAGAACAGGAGTCAGAGTTCTCAATTGGGGCAAGGCCAATTTTACTAAGCTGAGGAGTGATTTAACGAAAATGAACTGGAAACAGCTACTTGAAGGTAAATCAGTGTCAGAGCAGTGGGAGGTAGAGGCCTGCTACCCGACCTGAACCCAAAGGGACCCGATGATGGGTCGGTTTGGGCTCATCTTCAGGCTTTCGGGCTCGGGTTGGGCCGAGTCCAGGTTGAGTCGGGTTGGGTTGAGCCAGACACACACGGTAAGTGCTCTGCTGCTAAGTACTGAAATGAAAAAACATACCTGAGCTGGGAGTCCAGGATGAAACTGGGTTTGCACAGTGAGCAAGTGACGTCACTATGATGCCATCGTGCATGCGCTGGAGCTTCCCAGTCGGAAGGTAAGTAAAGGGATGGTCGCTACGGGCTCAGGTTGGGTTGGACTTGGGGCAAAATCAGAGGGACTTGGGCCGGGTCAGGTTCGGGTCCGCTGTGGTTCGTTCGGGTCAGGTTCTGTTTTTCCGACCTGAGCAGGTCTCTAGTGGGAGGTATTCAAAGGGGAGATTCAAGATTCAAAGGGGTTCACAGTAAACATGCTCCCATAAGGAAAAAGGGCGGGACGGCCAAATCTATAGCCCCATGGATGTCGAGGGGCCTCCAGGGTAAGTTAAGGCACAAAAGGAAAGCTTATGTCTGACACTGAGAACTCAATACTACAGAAAGTCTAGAGGTGGGAAATCAAAAAGGAAATTAGGAAAGCTAAGACAGGCCGTGAAAGAATATTGGCAAGAAAAATCCAGGTGAACCCAAAGATGTTTAATCAATACAGTAAGAGTAAGAGGATAACAAAGGAATATACGAATTAAGAGCAGAAGTAGGCCACTTGGCCCTGCTCTGCCATTCAATAAGATCATGGCTGATTTGACTGCAACCTCAACTCCACATTCCTGCCTACTCCCAATAAACTTTCACTGCCTTGCTTATCGAGCATTTATCTAAGGAAAGAGTAGGGCTCATAAAAGGCCAAAAAGGTAACCTATGTGTTGGGGTGGAAAGTGTTGGTATTATTCTTAATGAATACTTTGCGTCTGTCTTCACAAAACAGGGGGCAATGCAGATATTATGGTTAAGGAAGAAGGGTGTGAAGTCTTGGATGTGATAAATATAGGGAGAGAGGAAGTATTAATGGGATTAGCATCCTTAAAAGTTAATAAATCACCAGGGCCAGCTGAAATGTACCCCAGGCTGTTAAAAGAAGCAAGAGAGGAAATAGTGGAAGGTCTAACCATCATTTTCCAGTCCTCATTGGATACTGCTGGAGGATTGGAGGACTGCAACGTTGTACCTTTGTTTAAAAAGGGAGCGAGGGATAGACCATATAATTACAGACCAGTCAATCTAACCTTCGTAGTGGGCAAATTATTGGAATCAATTCTGAGAGAGGATAAACTGTCACTTCGGGCACAGATTAATCAAGGATAGTCAGCATAGATTTGTGAAGGGAAGATCGTGTCTGACCAACTTGATAAAAATTTTTGAAGAAGTAACAAGGAAGATTGAGGGTAGTGCAGTTTATGTGGTCTACATGGATTTTAGCAAGGCTTTTGACGAGGTCCCACATGGCAGACTGGTCAGTAAAATGAAAGCCCATGGGATTCAGGGGAATGTGGGGGCAGGTTGGATCTAAAATTGTCTCAGTGACAGGAAACAAAGGGTGATAGTCGATGGAAGTTTTTGCGAATGAAAAGCAGTTTCCAGTCGTGTTCCACAGGGCTCAGTGTTGGGTCCCTTGCTGTTTGTGGTATATGTTTATGATTTGGACTTTAATGTGGGAGGCATGATTGGGAAGTTTGCAGATGACACAGAAATTGGCCATGTAGTTGATAGTGAGGAGGATAGCTGTGGACTCCAGAATGATATCTAATAGATATATAATATGGGCGGCGCAGTGGTTAGCACTGCAGCCTCACAGCTCCAGCGACCCGGGTTCAATTCTGGGTACTGCCTGTGTGGAGTTTGCAAGTTCTCCCTGTGTCTGCGTGGGTTTTCGCCGGGTGCTCCGGTTTCCTCCCACAGCCAAAGACTTGTAGGTTGATAGGTAAATTGGCCATTATAAATTGCCCCTAGTGTAGGTAGGTGGTAGGGGAATATAGGTAGGTAGGTGGTGGGGACAGGTGGAGATGTGGTAGGGATATGGGATTAATGTAGGATTAGTATAAACGGGTGGTTGATGGTCGGCACAGACTCGGTGGGCCGAAGGGCCTGTTTCAGTGCTGTATTTCTAAATAAAAAAAATAAAAAATATCAATGGTTTGGTTCAGTGGGCGGAAAAGTGGTAAATGGAATTCAATCCAGAAAAGTATGAGGGAGGGCAAATACATCGAGGGAATACACAATAAATAGGAGGATATTGAGAGGGGTAGAAGAAGTGAGAAACCTTGGAGTACATGTCCACAGGTCCCTAAAGGTGGCAGGACAGTTAGATAGAATGGTGAAGAAGGCATATGGAATGCTTTCCTTTATTGACCGAGGTAATGAATACAAAAGCAGGGATGTAATGCTGGAACTGTATAAAAAGCTAGTTAGGCTACAGCTGGAGTATTGCGTACAGTTCTGGTCACCGCATTACAGGAAAGACATAATTGCTCTGGTGAGAGTACAAAGGAGATTTAAAAGAATGTTGCCTGGGCTTGAAAGTTGCAGCTATGAGGAAAGATTGGATCAGCTAGGGTTGTTTTCCTTAGAAACAGAGGAGGCTGAGGGGTGACTTTACTTATTTTATTTTTATTTACAGATACAGCACTGAAACAGGCCCTTCGGCCCACCGAGTCTGTGCGACCAACAACCACCCTTTTATACTAACCCTACAGTAATCCCATATTCCCTACCACTTACCTACACTAGGGACAAGTTACAATGGCCAATTTACCTATCAACCTACAAGTCTTTGGCTGTGGGAGGAAACCGGAGCACCCGGCGAAAACCCACGCGGTCACAGGAAGAACGAGTTTTACAAAGTTATTAGGGGCCGAGATAGAGTGGACAGGAAGAACCTGTTTCCCCTAGCGGAGAGGTCAGTTACCAGGTGGCACAGATTTAAGGTGATTGGTAGAAGGATTAGAGGGGACATGACGAAAAACATTTTCACCCAGAGGGTGGCAGGTGTCTGGAATTCACTGCCAGGAATGGTGGTGAAGGCAGAAATCCTCAATTCTTTTCGAAGATACCGAGACATGCACCTGAAGTGCTGTAATCTGCAAGTGCTGGAAAGTAGGATTAGATTGGGCGGCTCGTTTTTTCAGCTGGCACTGACACGATGGGCTGAATGGCTTCCTTCTGTGCCATAAATCTTCTACGGTTCTATAGTTCCATGTAGCAAGGTGGATACAAAATTGGCTCAGTGGCAGGAAACAAAGGGTATTTTTGCGGGTGTTCTTGCAACTGGAGGGCTGTTAGCAGTAGCATTCCGCAGGGCTCAGTACTGGGTCCTCTGCTTTTTGTGGTATATAGTAACGATTTGGACGTAAATATAGGGGGCATGATCAAGAAGTTTGCAGACAACACAAAGATTTGCCGTGTGGTAGTTAGCGAGGAGGATAGCTGTAGACTGCAGGAAGATATTGATGGTCTGGTCAGGTGGCCAGGAAAGTGGCAAATGGAATTCCACGTAGAGAAGTGTGAGGTGATGCATCTCGGGAGGTCAAACAAGGCAAAGGAATACACAATTAATGGAAAAATACTGAGAGGTGTAGAGGAAGAGGTGTTAGATGTCCACAGTTCCCTGAAGGTAGCAGGACAGGTCGATAAGATGGTTAAGAAGGCATATGGAATCCTTTCCTTTATTAGCTGAGGTATAGCATATAAGAGCAGGGAAGTTTTTTTTCATTCGTTCAAGGGATGTGGGCATCACTGGCTAGGCCAGCATTTATTTCCCACCCCTAATTGCCCTTGAGAAACTGAGTGACTTGCTAGGCCATTTCAGAGGGCATTTAAGAGTCAACCACATTGCTGTGGGTCTGGAATCACATGAAGGCCAGACCAGGTAAGGGTGGCAGATTTCCTTCCCTAAAAGATATTAGTGAACCAGATAGTTTTTTTCCAACGATCAGCAATAGTTTCATGGTCACCATTGGACTAGCTTTTTAATTCCAGATTTATTAATCGAATTCAGGTTTCACCATCTGCCATGGTGGGTTTCGAACCCATGTCCCCAGAGCATTAGCCTGGGACTCTGGATTTCTAGTCCAGCATCAGTATCACTACGCCACTGCCTCCCTGCTGGAACTGTATAAATCATTGATTAGGCCACAACTTAAGTACTGTGTGCAGTTCTGGTTACCTCATTACAGAAAGGTAATTGCACTAGAGAGGGTACAGAGGAGATATACAAGGATGTTGCCGGGACTGGAAAAATGCAGCTATGAGGAAAGATTGGATAGACTGGGGTAGTTATCCTTGGAACAGAGAAGGCTGAGGGGAGATTTGATTGAGATGTGAAAAATTGTGAGGGGCCTGGATAGAGTGGATGTGAAGGGTCTATTTACCTTAGCAGAGAGGTCAGTGACTAAAGGGCATAGTTTAAAGTGAGTGGTAGAAAAATTAGAGCGGCGATAAGGCAAAACTTTTTCACCCAGAAGGTTGTGGGGGTCTGGAACTCACTGCCTGAAAGGGTAGTAGAGGCAGAAACCGTCAACTCATTTAAAAGGTGTCTGGATATGCACCTCAAGTGCCGTAACCTGCAGGGCTATGGACCAAATGCTGGAAGGTGGGATTAGACTGGGTGGTTTGTTTTTTGGTTGGCGCAGATACGATGGGCCATGTGGCCTCTTTCTGTGCCGTAAACCTTCTATGATTCTACCCCTCTCTCACTCTTTGGAGGCCTGTAGAATAATCCTAGTAATGTGATCACACCCTTGTTGCTTCTCAATGTTACCAAATGGATTCTGACCTTGCCCCCTCAAGTACTTCCTCACTTTCTAACACTACAGTGTCTTCCCTAATCCGTACTGCCACCCCACCTCCTTTTTTTTCCCTTCTGTATTTTTTCTGAACATTTTATGTTCTTGTATACTAGGCACCCAGTCCTTGCCTTTTTTAAGCCATGTTTCCGTTATTGCCACTACATCATATTCTCACACAGCTATTTGTGCTTGTAGCTCACCTACGTTATTCACACATGCATTGTAATCCTGTCTTTGCATTCCTCATATAGTCATTCTCGGTACGCTCCCATCTAATATAGAACTACTCCTCTCTAGCGCTGACCAACACGGTCACATTCTGCACCACTTTTCTACTTCTATATACTGGTGCTCATTCTTTTGCCAATTTAGTTTAAGCTCTCCCCAACCACACTCGTGAAACTCCCCGCGAGAACATTGGTCGCAGTTCAGTTGCGGTGCAACACGCCTCTTTTGAACAGGTGCCTTCTGCCCCAGAACTGTTCCCAATGCCCCAAGAATCTGAAGCCCTCCCTCCTGCACCATGCTTCAAGCCATGCATTTATCTTCCCTATCTTACTGTTTCTGCTCTTGCTCAAGCGTGGCACTGGGAGTAATCCAGAGATTACTACCTTCAAGGTCCTACTCTTTAACTTTTTCCCTCGCTCCTACAAATCTGATCGTTAGACCTCAATACCTGCCTTTACTACATCGTTGGTACGAATGCATCCCACAACTTCTGGCTCATTCCCTTCCCCTTGCAGAATGTCCTTTACACGACATGCGTTCTCGTGGAGCTCTGTATGTTCAGCAAACTGAGATACGTTACTGTCTGTCTCTTTGCCTCAGTCATTAATATAGAGTGTAAATAGCTGAGGTGCCAGCACTGATCCTTGTGAGACTGCACTAGTTACAGTTTGGCAACTTTGTCCACAAAAAGCAGGACAAATCCAATCTGGCCAATAACCGCCCTATCAATCTACACTCAGTTATCAGCAAGGTGATGGAGGGGTCATCTACAGTGCTCTTAAGCGGCACAAAAGAGTTGAACTCCAGAGGTGAGGTGAGAGTGACAGCCCTTGACGCCAAGGCAGATTTGACTGAGTGTGGCAGCAAGGAGCTCTAGCTCTGGAAACTGGAGTCAATGGGAATCGGGGAAAACTCTCTGCTTGGTGGAGTCATACCTAACACAAAGGAAAATGGTTGTGGTTATTGGAGGTCAATCATCTCCGTCCCAGGATATCACTGCAGAAGTTCCTCAGGGTAGTGTCCTTGGCCCAATCATCTTCAGCTGCTTCATCAATGACCTTCCCTTCATCATAAGGTCAGAAGTGGGGATGTTTGCTGATGATTGCACAATGTTCAGCATTATTCGTGACTCCTCAGATACTGAAGCAGTTCATGTCCATATGCAGCAAGACGTGGACGGCATTTAGGTTTGGGCTGATAAGTGGCAAATGACATTCGTGTCACACAAGTGCCAGGCAATGAGCATCTCAAACAAGAGAGCACCTACCATCTCCTCTTGACATTCAATGGCATTACCATTGCTGAATCCCCCACTATCAACATCTTGGGGGTTACCATTGACCAGAAACTGAACTGGACCAGCCACATAAATGCTGTGGCTACAAGAGCAGGTCAGAGCCTGGGAATGCTGCGGTGAGTAACTCACCACCTATCTCCCCAATGCTAGTCCACCAAGGCACAAATCAGGAGCGTGATGGAATACCCTTCACTTGCCTGGATGGGTGAAGTTCCAACAACACTCAAGATGCTCGCCACCGTCCAGGACAAAGCAGCCTGCTTGATTGGCACCCCATCCACCACCCTCAACATTCACTCCCTCCACCGCTGATGCATCAATGGCAGCAGTGTGTACCATATACAAAAGGCACTGCATAATGCACCAAGGCTCCTTCGACAGCAGCTTCCAAGCTCACTCCCTCTACTATCTTGAAGGACAAGGGCATCAGATGCCTGGGAACACCACCACCTGTACATTCCCCTCCAAGTCACACACCATCCTGACTTGGAACTATATTGCCATTCCTTCACTGTCACTGGCTCAAAATCCTGGAACTTCCTTCCTAACGGCACTGTTGGTGTACCTGCACCCCAAGGACTGCAGTGATTCAAGACGTCAGCTCCTCACCACCTTTTCAAGGGCAGTTGGGGATGGGCAACAAATGCTGGCCTAGACCGCGACACCCACATCCCGTGAACGAATAGGAAAAGACTTGAAAATGCCCCTTTTTATCCCTATGTTCTGCTACATTTTGTTAATCAATCCTACATTGACGCTAATGTATTACCCCTCAACCCCATGAGTTCATAATTTTTTTGACCTTGTTAATCTCCTGTATTTTCTGGTTTACAGAGCATTGGTTTGAAATCTTGGATACATGAATTCTTGGTAATTGAATTCCAGCTGATTGGCACTCAAGTCACTAAACTTAGTGGCGTACCAATGTTCCAGCCAGAGATGTTGTGATAAAGTCCAAGTGCCAAAGTTCTCAAATAGTGACATAATATATGTACACCTGTGCAGATGCTCCATAAGTGGTTCGGACTGTACTTGCTTATATGTTCAAACAATCCAGTGTGACCATAGGTTATGGAAGGCAAACCATGTTGATGCCAATGGGCCTACTGTAAGTGATGGGTACGGTACAACATTGCGTCTTTGTTTTTGAGAAATAAAGTGTCGGAAAATTATTATTCTCACTGAAAAGTATATATTGTTCATTCATGTATTTTATTTAAATAAGCCATTTGATGGCCTGAGGTGGACCCTGATCTCAGTAAAGTGCAATTTCAGACTTCCTTCTGTTCAATGTGGAGCAGTCACATGAGGCCACGTCTTACTTCTGTAGCTGGTATGGGTTCTCTTGTAATCATGAATTATATTGTTGTTTGACTACATGTTTGGCAGAAAAATGCAATCTGTATTCTGGGGGTTGTGATATTTGCTTATATGTGTGACCTGGGACCTGAGAGAATAGAAAACCCAAACAGAAATCCCAAGCCACTGAGAGCATAAAACCCCCAAATTCTAACAATATTCCCCTTTTTTAAATTCAGTTCTACAGTAATAGAAAAACTGATGTACATTTATCTAACACCTTTCATGATCACTGGACGTTTCAAAGAACTTTGCAGCCGATGAAGTGCTTCTGAAGTAGTCACTGTTGTAATGTAGGAAGAGCGACAGTCAATTTACACACAGCAAGCTCCCGTAAAAAGCAATGTGATGATGACCAGATAATCTGTTTTTATGATAATTGTGGCATAAATATTGGGCCAGGGCACTGGGGATAACTCACCTGCACTTCAAAGAAGTGTCATGGTGTCTTTTGTGTCCACCCGAGGGGGCAGACTGGGCCTAGGTTTAGCGTCTTATCCAAAAGAAGACACCTTCCGACAGTGCAGCACCTCCCTCAGTACTGCACTGAAGTGTTGCATTGATTTTTGTGCGCAAGTCTGGAGTGGGACTTGAACACAGAACCTTTTGACTCGGGCAAGAGTGCTACCAACTGAGCCACGGCTGCCACTAATACACTTATAATTCTTGCCCTTCTCCAGTGTGGCACAAGGGAGGGCACATTCAGCAGTACTGCTTGTTGGTGTAACTTTACAGTGGCCCTCTGACTCATTATAATCAGAGGGAGTGAGCTAAAGAAGCAATGAAAGGATTAGATTAACTGGAGGCTCCATGGTTATCCCTGTGCAAAATTCCCGTGGAAACAACCAACAAATGAAAAGAATCAAATCCACCAATTGACCCTAATTTAGGAAACCAAACCTAATGGACAAGAATTCACTTTTATTAATTTTACTTTAGCATTCAAGCCAAAACCGACATCTATTAAACATGAAAAAACAGACTGATCATGGTCAATATTACAAATTGTACCTTAGCTATCAGATACAACAGAGATGGGTCTCGTGGTTTCACTGGGCAGTCCACCCAGCATATATGGCAACAATTACAGTCACATGGTTCTTCACAACTCTGAAGTTCCTCAGGTAGATTTTCAGCTTCTTTCTTGGAGGATTTAGCCGCTGTTCTTCCGACAACAGTTCCCTCTCAATCTGAACTCCACAGGTGTGGTTTTCACCACAAGGCACACTTTTCCAGAACCTTCTCAGCTCTGCTCACGACAGTCTTGATGGTGTGGATTTACCAGTCATCCCTTTATCCGAATCCTTCAGTGACAACTTGTGTATGGCTAGGTCTGGTTAGTTGGCTGCTTTAAGTAACGGAAGCACCTCCTGAATTCAGTCTTCACTTTCTTCTGCTTGGCGGCGCTTCATTCCTTCCTGATCTGAGGAGGAGTCTGTCTCCGTTTAACTGGTTCTAACCCAGTGTCAGTTTCCCTGGAAACCTCAAATTGTTTTTCCAGTTTCTGTTTCAGTTCTAGTTTCTCTCAGTTAGGGTCTTTTTAAAAAAAAACAAGCTTTGCAACCACGGATTCCATCACAAATACAAAAGACGAGGCTGAAGTCTTCAGCCAAAAGTGCCGAGTGAATGAAACCTCTCTGCCTCCTCCTTGAGGTCCTCATCATAATAGCCAGTTCGATTCCACATGACATCAAGAAATCCTACAGGTCCCAACAACATCACTGCTTTAGTGCTTGAGCACCTGTGCTCTAGAATTCGCTACACCCTTAGCCAAGCTTTTAGTGCAGCGACAACACTACAACACTGACAATGTAGAAAGATCCCTACGCATGTCCTGTCTACAAACAGCAGTCTAAATCCAACATGGTCAATTGCTGTAATATCAGGCTATTCTTAATCATCAGCAATATGTTATCAATAAACTCTTGCAGCTTGCTTGATTACCTTTGCAGGAATTGGAGATAAGTTTCTCAGTCTTTTCCTAAATTGGCTGAAGGCTTTTTCTCCTGGTCAAGGAGATTCATAACTGCTTGGAGGTGGTGGGGATGGCATGTGGAACTTACACTACACTTGACAGGACCAGCTGGTCTTTTCCTGTCCTTTTTTCCATGTTCATAATTAAGTAGCTTTCTATGAACTGACTTGGGACAACACAAAGGATGACTTTAAAAATAAAGGCAGTTAGATTAATATGAAAATTTTGTACCTTTTATCGTGTCATGTTGCCTTCCTTTTCCCCCTTCTCCAAAATATGTATACAAGCAGTTGTATCATACTGCTGGATTGATGGTAGGGTCAGTGTCCAATTGGTTTAAAAAAAAAAATTGGCTTTATGGCCAGAAAACAATGAGTCATAGTAAATGGTTGCTTTTCAGCCTGGAGGATGGTAGACAGCTGTGTTCCACAAGGGTCAGTGTTGGGACGACTGCTTTTATTTGCTATATATAAATGACTTAGATCTTGGAATACAGAGTAGAATCTCAAAATTTGCTTGGGGTGGGGTGGTGGGTGTGGTAAACAGTGATGATGATATGAACAGCCTGCAACAGGACATAGATAGGCAAGAGGAGACAAATGGAATTTCATACTGGCAAGTGTGAGGTGATGCATTTTGGTAGAAGGAATAGGGAGAGGCAATATATACTTAATCACATAGTTCTGAAGAGTATGCAGGAACAGAGGGACCTGGGGGTGCATGTGCATTGATCTTTGAAGGTGACAGGACATATTGAGAGAGTGTTTAATAAAGCATATCGAATCTTGGGCTTCATAAATAGAGACATTGAGTACAAAAGCAGGGAAATTATGCTGAACCTTTGTAAAGCTCTGGTTAGGTCCCAACTGGAATATGGGGTGCAGTTCTGGCTACCACACTTCAGGAAGGATGTGAAGGTCCTTGAGAAGATGCAGAGGAGATTTACTAGAATGGTTCCAGGGATGGGGGATTTTAGTTACAAGGTTGGGTTGAAAAAGTTGGATTTGTTCTGCTTTAGAGCAAAGGATATTTGTAGGGGAGACTGGCATAGGGAACCATGGGATACTTGGCATAACCTGGGTCTCTAACTTGAGAAAGCTTGTCTGCTAGATACACGTATTATGTGAATACCTAAGCAGAAGATAGCAAGCTCAGGAGGGAGACACCCGAATCCTATGAATAGGATAATCAAGAGGTGAATAATATAACCAAGGCAGGATGAGATCAGGGAAGGCAATAGATGGGAGATTATGTAATTAAGAAACAGTTTACCAAGTAAACCTCCTGTAAAACTGTATAAAATGACTACTGGAACAATGTACTAGCAGAACCCCTACAATTATTCGTGAGAGTAGGACTTCTTGCATGCTCGTAAATAAAGATCGCTCGTTTGTACATGACATCTGACTCTCGAGGCATTTTTGGGTACTGGGGCAAGCCCTCACCCTTACAATATTGAAGGGAGATTTGATAGAAGTCTACAGGATTATGACAGACTTAGTTAAATTAGACAAGGATAAGCTGTTCTCATTAACTCATGTTGCAAGGACTAGGGGACACAGATTGAAGGTTTTGGGCAAGAGATGCAGGGGGAATATGAGGAAGCACTTTTTTACGTAGTGGGTGGTAATGATCTGGAACTCGTTGCCCACAAGGGTGGTGGAAGCAGAGACAATCAATGACTTCAAGAGGAAGTTGGATGGCCACATGCGGGAAATAAACTTGTAGGGCTGTGGGGATCGAGCAGGGGAGTTGGACTGACTGGATAGCTCCGTGGAGAGCCGGTATGGACTCGATGGGCTGAATTGCCTCCTGTGCCATATATGACTATGAATTTTCAAAATTTTACGGGATCTAAGAGCTTCAGCGGCTCGTCAGCTTATTCGGAGGTGAGGTGTCAGTGGCAGTTGAGTGGTGGCTGGAGCTGGAATCCATTGAAAGCAGCAACACCAGGAGGGTGAGAAGCATTAAAGCACGGGAGTGATGAGCTGGAGGTACTGCAAAGTGACTGCACAGATTATAGGCATATTGTTGAGAGGTTCTTTCCAAGGTCTAACTCATGCATACAGATTTAGGGATTTGAGAGGCTTTGCGACATGAGCATTTCAATTAGCAATGGCTGTTATGCAGTTGAGTTTGAGTCCTCCAGTGAGGAGGAGAATGTGTGAGAGAGAGAGGTGCAGCCACAGGGAATGGGGCTGAAACACCCAGAGGAGCAGCAAGCTCATGAGGGTGAAAAGGGACATGGACAAGGAGGGCCACGAATGCAGGCTCATCATTGCACAAGGTGCTACCCAGCCGAAAGGGTTTATTGACAAAGGTCATGGAGATGTTGGAGCATCAGCATCAACAAAAACTGCATATGTCCAGGCAGGTGGTGTGAGAACTGTGCAGAATGCTGGAGAAGGATTTGAGGTCAATGGTTTGTGGTGACTGTTAATGTCGAATAAGTTCAGTTGATGGATGTTAAATACCTGGTAGTTGAAGGTGATAGGGTGAACAAATGTTGGGTGTTGATTAGTTAATTGTACTCAGATATATATATTATATAAAGAGCCAGTCAGCACTGGCTGGAGGGTGTTAGGAGTGGAGTAGTAAGCTCTGTGGCAAGCAATAAACAGTCTCCACCAAAGCATCCAAGTCTCAGTGTCTTCTTCACAAACAGGCTTGGAGCTGATTCTGACATTTGTAGCAGAGGATGGCTGCCTGAAAGTGAAGATTGGAGACTAGGATTTATTTTTAGGCAGGAGATTAGAGTTGGAGTTAATTTTTTTTTTGTAGACTGTAATTGGAGGGTTTTTTTGAAGAAAGGTGACTGAAACCAGGTGTAAGTTGTCTGGATATGATTTTCCATTGCTGTTTTGTGAAGCTGAACCTGACGATCAATGGAAAAATGAAGTTGATCTATGGACACGGGTTAAGCCTTTACCAAAGAGTATACAAGGAATAGCCCTTTCACTTTTGATTCCCTCCAAAAGCAAAATTAGTTGCAAAGTGTTCTTTATTTTTATTTTATAATTTTTTTTATTTAGAGATACAGCACTGGAACAGGCCCTTCGGCCCACCGAGTCTGTGCCGACCAAGAACCACCCATTTATACTAACCCTACAGTAATCCCATATTCCCTACCACCTACCTATACCAGGGGCAATTTACAATGGCCAATTTACCTATCACCTGCAAGTCTTTGGCGGTGGGAGGAAACAGGAGCACCCGGCGAAAACCCACGCGGTCACAGGGAGAACTTGGAAACTCCGCACAGGCAGTACCCAGAATTGAACCCAGGTCCCTGGAGCTGTGAGGCTGCGGTGCTAACCACTGCGCCACTGTGTTTTCTGAGCTAGAAGCTCATCATTTGGACAATGAGGAAGGTTGGGACAATCTCTTAAAATTTATGGAAAAAATTTATATGAAAGATGACTTATTGAGGCATGGTCGGACTTTGATAAATTTAGAAAAGTGGATGGTTCTTCCATAGAGGAATATATCATGGAGTTTAACCAACAAATGCAAGACTAAAGCAATTCTACTTGGAAATTCCTAACTCATACGAACATATGAATTAGGATCAGGAGTAGGGCACACCCCTCGAGCCTGCTCTGCCATTCAACGTGATCATAGCTGATCTGATTGTAACTTCAACTCTACATTCCCACTACCCCCAATAACCTTTCGCCCCCTTGCTTATCAAGAATCTATCTAACTCTGCCTTAAAAATATTCAAAGAGTTTGCTTCCACTGCCTTTTGAGCAAGAGAGTTCCAAAGACTCAGTACTTGCCTTCAAGTTGTTGGATTGTGCTAGGATATCGAACATGGATAGGCTCTTGGTATTAACTGGAGTCAGATTCAAAGACAGAGATACACTTTTTGATCAGATGTCTGAAGCGTTAAAAAATGTTTTGGGAAAACATTCATTTCTGGTCGCTTTCATGGTGCATATGGGCTGTTCAACGGTGACACCGAAGATGGAGGATACAATGCTAGCAGCATTTCAAGGCTGTTCAAATATGGGGCCCATACGTCAGTACGAAAGAAGAATCTCACACATGAATGAGGATAGGGACCCTTTTGGCAGCTAAAGCAGACAGCAGGAATTGGGTGATTATGGCAGAAGGATGAATCCCAGGAATAGCCAAGGGGTGGTGAACAGGTGTTTCAGATGTGACTCAAAGTATCATTGTGTTGAATTGTCCAAAAAAAGAATAACAGGGTTTTTGAGATGATGCATGACATGGAAGGTTCGGAAGGCGAGGATGACGATATTGGATTAATCAGAAGGAATTGTACTGGTCACACAAAGCTTCAGTCCGGTAATGACTGTCCAAGTCGCAGATTCGTTCAGTTACACAGTATTAGATAGTGGGTGTATGTCTTGGGTATGTGGCATGGACTGGTTACAGCTTTACCTGAATTCTTTAAGTAAGGTAAAGTTCTACCTGTTTCATCATCACTAGGAAAAAAGTACTGAGCAAACTATTGGGGTTGAAGGCAGACAAGTCCCCAGGGCCTGATGGCCTACATCTTAGGGTCTTAAAGGAAGTGGCAGTGGAGATAGTGGATCCATTGGTTATAATATTTAAAAATACGGGAAAGGTTCCAGTGGATTGGAAAAAAGCTAATGTAATGCCCTTATTCAAAAAGGGAGGGAGGCAGAAAGTAGGAAGCTATAGACCAGTTAGTTTAACATCTGTCGTTGGGAAATTGTTAGAATCCATTATTAAGGAAGTAATAACAGGACATTTAGAAAGTCAAAACGCAATCCATCAGAGTCAGCATGGTTTTATGAAGGGTAAATCATGTTTGACTAATTTGCTAGAGTTCTTCGATGATGTAACAAGCAAAGTAGATAATGGGGATCCTGTAGATGTAGTTTATCTGGACTTCCAGAAGGCATTTGATAAGGTGCCACACAAAAGGTTAATACACAAGGTAAGTTCACATGGGTTTAGGGGCAATTTATTAGCTTGGATAGAGGATTGGCTAAACAATAGAAAACGGAGAGTCGGGATTAATGGGTCCTTTTCTGGTTGGCAAAATGTAACTAGTGGGGTGCCACAAGGTTCGGTCCTCGGGCCCCAACTATTTACAATCTATATTAATGACTTGGATGCAGGGATAGAAGGTACTATAGCCAAATTTGCAGATGACACTAAAATAGGTGGGGTAGTAAGTTGCAATAAAGAAATAAGAAATCTACAAATGGATATGGATAGGTTAGGCGAATGGGCCAAAATCTGGCAGATGGATTTTAACGTGGATAAGTGTGAGTTTATCCATTTTGGTCGGAAGAATGGAAAGGCAAATTATTATCTAAATGGAGAGAAACTTCAGAGTGCTTCGGTGCAGAGGGATCTGGGTGTCCTCGTGCATGAATCGCAGAAAACTAGTTTGCAGGTACAGCAGGTGATAAGGAAGGCAAATGGAATTTTGGGATTTATTGCTAAAGGAATAGAGTATAAAAGTAGGCAAGTGTTGCTGCAACTGTACAAGGCATTAGTGAAACCGCACCTGGAGTATTGCGTACAGTTTTGGTCCTCTTACTTGAGAAAGGATGTTGTTGCATTGGAGGCAGTTCAGAGGCTGTTCACTAGATTGATTCCAGACATGGGGGGCTTGTCTTATGAAGAGAGATTGAGCAGTTTAGGCCTTTACTCTCTAGAGTTTAGAAGAATGAGAGGAGATCTAATTGAGGTATATAAGATGATTAAGGGGATTGCCAAAGTAGACATAGAGAGGATGTTACCTCTTGTGGGGCAATCTAGAACGAGAGGTCATAGTTTTAGGATAAGAGGTAGCAGATTAGACAACACCTTCCAAACCCGCGACCTCTACCAACTAGAAGGACAAGGGCAGCAAATACATGGGAACACCACCACCTGCAAGTTCCCCTCCAAGTCACACACCATCCTGACTTGGAACTATATCGCCATTCCTTCACTGTCGCTTGGTCAAAATCCTGGAACTCCCTTCCTAACAGCACTGTGGGTATACCTACCCCACATGGACTGCAGCGGTTCAAGAAGGCAGCTCACCACCACCTTCTCAAGGGCAATTAGGGATGGGCAATAAATGCTGGCATAGCCAGTGACGCCCACATCCCATGAATGAATAAAAAAAAAAGATTTAAGACAGAGATGAGGAGAAATTATTTCTCTCAAAGGGTCGTGAATCTATGGAATTCACTACCCCAGAGTGCGGTGGAGGCCGGGACATTGGGTAAATTTAAGGAGGAGATTTTTAATTAGAAATGGGTTGAACGGTTATGGAGAACGGGCAGGAAAGTGGAGTTGAGGCCAAGATGAGATCAGCCATGAACGTATTGAATGGCAGAGCAGGTTTGAGGGGCTGAATTGCCTACTCCTGCTCCTAGTTCTTATGTTCAGGTTTGGGGATGACAACGTGTTGAGATCATTAAAAAGAGTGGTAATTCTGTGTAAAATAGCAGGGGTAAACCACTTTATTAGTACTGATGTCGTATCCAGTGAAATACCTTTGCTGTTAAGTAAGACGTCTATGAAGAAGGCTCAGATGAATTTGAATATGGAACATGATAAGGTGGTTGTCTATGGGAGATCTGTAGATTTGCAGTTTACACAGTTGGAATATTATTGTACTCCTTTAACAAGACCTAACATCTCTACGCAAAATGTTAAAGAGGTAATAATGGCATCGGGAGTAGGGATTTAAAGGAGAAAAGGCAGATTGTTTCTAAACTGCATCTCTAGTTTGCACATCCATCTTGTCATAGGTTAAAGATTCTCTGAAAAGATGCATGGGTAATAGATGATGTCATGCTCGGCCCCCGCCTGCCAAGAATGAGGCACATCAATTTTGTCATGAACACTGATTTTTAACTTGTTGGGGCGAGGAAATGACGTGTTAAACAGATCAGCCATGGCTGGAACACTTACTAACAGACATTGAAGGAGAGGAAGCGCGTTCCAGGAGGATACAATCCACAAGGGCTAGGACTGGTTAGACCAGCTGGTCACATGACTACCTGGTTGTTCAGGCTTTTCTTTTGAACTGGCCACAGAGAGCTGGAAGTCAGAATGTCTGTTTGCTCCTGGACTGAGAAGATCTCTCTCCTGTCTGCTCCCATCTCTTTCTCACTGAATCCACTGAAGACACATGAACCACAAGAGAGAAACGTCCCCTACAGCGAACAAGGTTTAAGAAGAATACTGGGCCCCAACGAAAAGCAAGATCTACCTAGAATCAAGGACTCTACAGTGAGCTCGAAGAACCGGAACAACAACTGTTAAGATATTGCCTCAAACTTTTCCACTTTATTTTTCTTCCCTTTTCTGTCTCTATTTGCATGTGTGTATCGCGTATGCATACTAGCGTGGGGTGCGTCGTGTATCTGTAGGCGTTAACCGAATTAGGGTTTACGTTTAAGTTTAATAAATTTCAACTTTTCTTCTTTAAACCTAAGATAGCATGTTTGTACATGTTTCTTTGCCTTATAATTGGAAAGCAGTGAGGGGGAGCTAAAAACATGGTGCGTTTAAAATTAAACCCTGTTACGGTAAGACCAGGTGAAGGCTGACAGGGAACCCTATACCTCTTTCTCACCTGGTCATAACAATGATTATACTAAACTTATTGAAGATATCAGTGAAAAATGTGATATCTGTAAAGAAGTACAGGAGGACGCCATCGCGACCCGTAGTGAGTTTCCCATTAGCAAGGGGCTTTAATGAAACTGTAGTGATGGACTTGAAGGTATGGGATAAAGACATAAACATTTTTCTTCTACACTTTATAGATATAGCAACTAGATTCAGTCTGTCAACGGTAATTTATAGTAAAGACAAAAAAGTAATAGTGGACGAGATATTGGAAAGGTGGATAGGAATGAGACTGGGAGCACCGGCTAGATCTCTAACTGACAATGGACGGGAATTTGGCATTGATGAGTTCAGGAGTATGTGCGAAAATATGAATATTGTAGCGATGCACACGGCAGCAGCAAGTCCTTTTAGTAATGGGATTTGTGAGAGAAATCATGCCACGATTGACACAACGTTCTGAAAAATTTTCGCTGATCAACCAAATTGTAAATTGACAACTGCTCTGGCGTGGGCTGTACATGCGAAAAACACGCTTCAAATGGTTGGGGCCTTCAGCCCCTATCAATTAGTTTACGGCAGGAGCCTGAAAATACTTTCAGTAATGTGGGATCATCCCCCAGCTTTAGAGGGGACTACAATTAGTTCAATTTTTGCAGATCAGTTGAATGCCATGTATGCAGGTAGAAGAGCATTTATTAAGGTGGAAGTTTCTGAAAAAAATCAAGAGAGTTTTGAGATATTGTATCAGGCCATCAGAAAAAAAAATATACCGGGGACATGGTATATTACAAAAGAGAAGGGCAGAAAGAATGGAGAGGCCCAGGAAAAGTTATAGGCACTGATGACAAAATGGTAATTTTGCAGCATGACAATCAAACCATTAGAGTGCATTCCTTATGGCTTATTGGCACTGATTATACACTGACAGAATCTGAACAAATGAGGGAAACTGATCATGTGCCATTGTTATGTGAGCGTTTCTATTTTCCTTTGCAAAAAGTGCTTTAAGAGCTGACACTTGAATTGTGGATTGAGTGAAGTGTGCACAGACTGCAAGGCACCTGTTTCCAAGCTGCTTAACAGGGAAATGACAGGAAGATTTATGACTGTCACTTGACTTGATTGTGGGTTTTAATTTCACTTTGCATTTTGAAAGAAGTGTGGCCTGGACCAGCAACATGCAGTGAGACCTGGCTGGGGACCTGTTTTGTAGATCAGAGAAAAGACCTACTCTCTGTACAAGACTTGCCTCTCTCGGAAAAATAAATCCTACATTTGAGATGGGGGCTGTAGTCTGCCTGGAGAGAGAAAAGACCGAGGAAAAGAGGAGTTGCTACTCTATGGAGGAGAACTGCTTTGCAGAGAGAAAGCCCCTGCAATTTGAAAGGGAACAAATGCCTATTGCCTCCAGTCTCTGGAAAATCTCTGCCTCGAGTGATTCCTTTTGCCTTTTGTGTTTTGGGAGATCCTGAAATCTCTGGAAAGCTTCTATTGCCAGACTGCTACTTCAAAATCCCAAGCAGACCTGTTGTTAGACCGACTGTCAACCTCGCTTGGAGAGACCTAAAGTGGCATCCGACTATTCAACTCTGGGACACCTCACTAACCCGGAAATATCCTACCAGACTGTGACAAACCAATAATTTTATTATTCCTAAGAAACAGTTGTAAACCGAATAAGTCTTTTTCCCTGGTTAACCTTTTTTTTTGAATGAATGTGTGTGTGCATGAGGGTTAGGAAGAATAAGAAGTTTTAAAAGAATCTTTTTCACACATCGAGTTATCTCATTATTGTTTAAGACATAGTTTATTAATAATTAGTTAATTTTGTTGCCGTTTAAAGAAACCTGGTTTGGTGCTTTATTCTGGGGGACAATCGGAGTGTTTAATTTGGCTACTTTCTGGTAGGTGGGAAACTTTACTAATATGACACAGGCTATGACCTGTGGAGTAGTGGGACTGAATTAACAGTGCGTTACTCCCGTCTTGGTTGTGACACCATATACTTCGCATACACGTATGTCGGACCTTTACAAGCAAGAGATTGTGGCAGATAAGGGCTAACTCAGAATGGACAATGTAGTAGTGAAGATTGGGATAAGGCCATTTATCCCAAAGGTCAACCACCGAAAGTTGGGACTAGAGTGACGTAAATGCCAGAAGGGGATAGTGAATGGAGGGAAACCACCATTTTCGGAAGGACAGGAAAGGCCACAGGAAAATACAAACATTGGTTGAATGTGCAAGACAAGGGATAGGATAGCAGACCTGTGGATTGGCAGAAGGAAGTAAAAATGTGGAAGGCCAGAAAATGTAGTTTAAGTTCAGACAGTTGGCCTGACGATGATCATAGTCCAAAGAAAAGGTCATGAACTTGAGAGGAAGTCTGGTCGTAGGAGGGACAGGTGAAGTAGTGGCAGTCCAGAAAAGGATAGGAAATCTTGTAAGGGACATGGTAAGTTGGTAAAGAATGCAAAACGAAAAGATCTCGATAGTTGGAGAGAGTTTACCTATACACGGAGGTGCCCAATAGAGGACAACCAACATTGTCCCAGAGATGGATATGTACAGAGAAAGTACTTCCCGATGCTATGTATAAAGCTACGATCAGACTTAGCTCAGGGATTTGAGGAATGACTAGGCGACCAAGAAGTTAGAGTCGACTCCTCAACAGCAGGATAAGTAAGTTTGAGTACTTTTCTAGTCCTTTTAGCAACGCACTCATTAGAATGTATTGACATCAAAGCAGCATTTTTGTAAGGGGAGCAATTTCAAAGAAGTATTTTTAAAGCCACCAAAAGAAGCTGGAGATATAGAGGGGAAATTATGGAAGCTAAACAATGCATCCAGGGTGTGATATTTTTCAGTTACGTCTGTCCTACTAAAAGCTGGTTGTATTCAACTAAAAGCAGATCCAGCAATGTTTTATTGGTATTGTGGAAAAAAAACTAACAGGCATTTTCTTGATGCACATGGATGATTTTCTGTGGGGAGGATCTGCGGCATTTGAGAAGTTTGTGGTAGATAAAGTTGAAAGGAATTTAAACTTGAAAGTCTGGCTTCTGGAGCTTTTAAATATATAAGGTTGGACGTTAGACTAAGTTGGGAGTAACTCTAAATCAACAGTCTTACCTAGAGAATGTTAATAGGATCCCGATAGATCGAGCCAGATCCTCACAAAAGGAAGACTCTGCAACCAAGGAAGAAGCAGACCTGTTAAGGAGCATAATAAGGCAATTAAACTGGTTGTGCACACAAACTAGACCGGATGTTTGCTATGATGCATTAGAATTGAGCACCATGCTATAACATGCATGGGGAAGTACTGAAAGCAAATAGGAAATTGAAGAAACTAAGTTTTTAGTCTTGTGTGACCCAGAAGAAATGAAATTAGTCATTTTTATTGATGCCTCACACGCTAATCTTCCCAATGGTTTTTTGAGCACAGCAGGGTTCATTATATTTTCGGTGGGAAGAAATGATAGCAGTTGTCCATTAGCCTGGGAATCAAAGAAAATAAAGAGGATAGTTAAAAGCACCTCAGCTGCTGAGACACTTGCACTGGTAGAATCGATAGATATGGATATGTATTTATCACGTATTTTAAAGGAACTCCGATAAGGGGCAGTCGGAGGAAACGTTTTCTATAGAATGCTATATGGATAACCATTCTCTTTGGGATAATGTCCATTCGACAAAAAGTATCATGGAAAAGATGTTGAGGATTGATCTTGCGAGTATAAAAGAAATGTTGGAACGAAATAAAATTTCCAAAATAAAATGAGTCGACGTGAGTCGTCAGTTGTCAGATTGTTTTACGAAAAGAAGTGCTTGTTCAAAGAAATTGCTGGATGTCCTCGAAGAGGGTCATCTTGTATTATGATGAGTTGATAGATCATGAAAATTTTTAATGTTAAGATCACTTTATAATTCTTTAAACAAGTTTTTTTTAAAAAGGGGAATATACTTTATGTTAATGGCTAGTGCTGTTGATGGTATAATAATGTAAGATAAAGAAGAATGTATCATTTTGTACCACATTTTAGTTTTTTTTGTAGTATTAGGAGTGGACTAGTAAGCTCTGTGGCAAGCAATAAACAGTCTCCACCAAAGCATTCAAGTCTTGGTGTCATCTTCACAAACAGCTGATTCTGACAGTGGCCACCCACTGCCTGTGGTGGTGAAGGTCACCATGGCACTCAACATTTAGCTTCAGGATCATTCCAGGGATCCTCTGGAAACATCTGTGGGATCTCGAGTCAGCAGTCGATTGCTGTATCAGGTTGGTCACAAATGCCATGTACCAGAGGGCAACCCAGTACATGCGGTTTTGCACAGATCAAGCCAGTCAGACTGAGAGGGCAGTAGGATTCGCAACCTATCGTTGGGTTCCCCCAGGTGCAAGGGGTAATTGACTGCATGTATGTGGTCATCAAGGTTTGCATAGAGTAGCCAGGAGCCTTTGTAAGCAAAAAGTATTTCCACTTGGTGACGTACAATTACTGTGTGACCACTGCAGGTGTGTGCAAGGTTCACTGGAAGCTGTCACGATTCATTCATCCAGAGACAGTTCCAGGTGCTTCAGCTTTTCAGGCTGCCCGAACACCTTTGTGAATGGATACTGGGTGCCAAGGACTATGCATTGAAGACATGACTCCTTACACTGTGCGAAACCCCAACACAAAGGCAGAGGGGCACCTACAAGGGCAACCATTGAGTAGGTTATAGACCGAAGTTTCAAGGGCTGGATAGACCGTTGGGAGCCCTGCAGTTTTCCCCTTCAAGGGTCTCATATATTGTTGTGATATGCTGTGCCCTGCACTACCTGGCGCTTCAGAGGGGAGAAGCCTTAGAGAATGAGGACCTCCTTGAGCACGCCACCTCCCGTTCCTCCGAAGAGGAAGATTTGGAGGGGGCTCGAGACCAGGCGCACAATGGCTCAGTACCCAAAGGGTCTCCTATCATTGGGTATTGACGTGCGTACCAGGGATGCATGCAAATCACTCATATGGACACGTTTCTCCTAAGATTCCCTTAAACACCCATGTAAATGATTCAGTTTTCTCCCTCATATAACCTGATGGCCTTTTCTTAAATACCCTACCATCTCGAGGTCTGTCATGTACACCTTTTCGTGGCCTCCTTCTCAAGAGCTCATCAGCTGGTAGCAGGCCAGTAGTGTCCAGGTTTGGGAACTGGTCAATAATGGGCAGCAAGCTGGCGGAACTCCCGGCAGCCCCTCCTAGCTCCATTGCTTCCTCCTCCATCGGCATCAATACAGCAAACAATATGTGAGAGGGTAATGGGATTAATGTAGGATTAGTATAAATGGGTGGTTGATGGTCGGCACAGACTCGGTGGGCGGAAGGGCCTGTTTCAGTGCTGCATCTCTAAATAAAATAAAATAAAATAAAATGGCAATCCGCCTCCAGTTCTTCACTCCCTGACATTGTGAGCTCGCTTCTCCTGCAAATACAGATATACACAATGTCACTTTTCTCTCTTGGCCCATCTGTGCTTATCATTCTGTACCAGTTTCAATGTCCAGTATTGCACTTCTTGGAGGCCTGCTTCAAGTGGCCATTCAGAATTGTCAGTGCAGCGATCAACTCTGACTGATATGGGGCCTCCGCAGTGAGACTACTGTGCGATTCATTGTGACCTGGTCATGCCCAATGCCTGGGTCGGCAACCTATCCTCACATTTCATGGGTGCCTTTTGTGATATCCAGGGCTGCAAGTTTGCTATTATGAATTCCATTCACTGTGCCAGACCGCACCAGGTCATTGAATTGCTCGCGACACTGCACCCATGTTTGTACGACCACCCTGCGGCTGCTGACTTCTTCTGCAACCTCCAGCCATGCCTTCTTGGTGAGGCTTGCTGGCCTTCTCTTCCTGTGGGCTCTGAAGGGCACCTCCCTCCTCGCCCTTGCCACCCTTCCTCTAACTGTAGCCATTCCTTCACAGTTTCCTTTGCTTAGCCTCCCTTCAAGGTGCCTCTGTGTGATGCCTTTATTAGGAGTGCTGCCTCCCCTTTAAATATGGCGCCTGCATTTCAGCTGCCAAGCTGTTCCAGTACAGCTACAACACTGGCATCAACCCAGCAATGTGGAAAATTACCCAGGATATGTCCTGTACACAAAAAGCAGGACAAGTCCAACCTGGCCAATTACCACCCCATCAGTGTACTCTCAATCATCAGTAAAGTGATGGAAGGTGTCGTTGACAGTGCTATCAAGCGGCATTTGCTTCGCAATAACCTGCTCAGCGACGCTCAGGTTGGGTTCCTCCAGGGCCACTCGGCTCCTGACCTCATTACAGCCTCGGTTCAAACATGGACAAAAGAGCTGAACTCAAGAGGTGAGGTGAGTGTGACTGCCCTTGACATCAAGGCAGCATTTGACCGAGTATGGCATCAAGGAGCCCTAGCAAAACTGAAGTCAGTGAGAATCGGGGGAAACTCTCTGCTGGATGTAGTCATACCTAGCGCAAAGGAAGATGGTTGTAGTTGTTGGAGGTCAATCATCTGAACTCCAGGACATCACTGCAGGAGTTCCTCAGGGTAGTGTCCTAGGCCCAACCATCTTCAGCTGCTTCATGAATAGCCTTCCTTCAACCATAAGGTCAGAAGTGGGGATGTTCGCTGATAATTGGTGCTGAACATTGTGCATTCTCGACTCCTCAGATACTGAAGCAGTCCATGTAGAAATGCAACAAGACCTGGGCTGATAAGTGGCAAGTAACATTTGTGTCATATAAGTGCCAGGCAATGACCATCTCAAACAAGAGAGAATCTAACCATCTCCCCTTGACATTCAATCGCATTACGATCACTGAATCCCCCACTATTAATATCCTGGGGATTACCATTGACCAGAAACTGCACTGGAGTAGCCATATCAATACCATGGCTACAAGAGCAGGTCAGAGGCTAGGAATCCTCCTGACTCCCCAAGGCCTGACCAGCATCGACAAGGCACAAGTCAGGAGCGTGATAGAATACTCTCCACTTGCTTGGATGGGTGTTGCTCCAACAGCACTCAAGATGCTTGACACTGTCATTCAAGCAGCCCGCTTGATTGGCACCATGTCCACAAACATTCACTCCCTCCACCACCAATGTACAGTTGCAGCAGTGTGTATCATCTACAAGATGCACTGCAGCAACACACCAAGGCTCCTTAGACAGCACTTTTCAAATCTGCGACCTCTACCACCTAGGAGAACAAGGGCAGCAAATGCATGGGAACACCACCACCTACAAGTTCCCCTCCAAGTCACACATCATCCTGACTTGGAACTATATCACCGTTCCTTCACTGTTGCTGGGTCAAAATCCTGGAACTCCCTTCCTAACAGCACTGTGGGTGTACCTATTCCACATGGACTGTAGCTGTTCAAGAAGCCAGTTCACCACCAGCTTCTCAAGGGCAGTTAGGGATAGGCAATAAATGCTGGCCAGCCTAGCGACGCCCACATCCCATGAATGAATAATAAAAAAAACGTCCTCGCACTCGCCACCTGTTATTTGCCAGTTCCCACAGCTGCCTGTTAATTGGACGCTGACAGCAAAACCCGTTTTTATGTCCCCCCGCCAGCCTGTGTGGCCACGTAACCCAGATGTCAAGTTTCCCCCCCACATCTGGTAAAATTCAGCCCATTGTGTCTCCAAAGACAATTATGTAATGAAGTACAAAAACAAGAAATGCTGGATTCACTCAGCAGGTCTGGCAGCATCTGTGGAAAGAGAAGCAGAGTTAACGTTTCGGGTCAGTGACCCTTCCGAAGAAGGGTCACTGACCCGAAACGTTAACTCTGCTTCTCTTTCCACAGATGCTGCCAGACCTGCTGAGTGAATCCAGCATTTCTTGTTTTTGTTTCAGATTTCCAGCATCCGCAGTATTTTGCTTTTATTTTTATGTAATGAAGTATCTCTGTTTACGCTGCATTTCAGTCATTTAATATATCGTTTTAAACAAGTTTTTTTGGGAATCGGTAGAAATTGGAAATACAACTGCACACTTTTGCTAAGCCATGTGCGAGGCATGCAAAAAAAAAACACAACTATTTTTTCTGTGGTGGTTATAGAAGGATCTACTATAGTTGTATATTTATGGCAGCAAACAAAATTATTTCTCTAACAGTAATTGTGGCTGTTTTCACAGCTCACAAAAAACTTAAGGATATCTAAATTAGTATTATTTAGTAATTTGTTGGACAAGTGTTTCATTATAAAGGTTGATATGGAGGTCAAGATAAGTAAGTTTGTAAGATTATTTACATTTAAATAGTCATTTTTTAGCACAGAACTTGAGTATTGCTGTTGAAGCTTTTGTTGAAGCTTTTCGTTTTGCACTCCATCAGGACAATTCGCAAGAATACCAATGTAAGGAAAACAACAAATTCATACGATATGAGAAGTGAGTGCTGATTGGTTGGCAAGTGGACTCTGGTAGAGGTGTCGCCATGGAGAATGCACCAGTTTATGGTGACTGACAGTTAACTGCCAAGCTTTGTTTGAATTTAAACCAGGCAACTTGACTCTGATTGGTTCAGGCATTGCCCTGAGGAATGAACCAGCGGAAGACTTCCACTTATATTGTTTAGCTGAAACAGGCGCAATTGTGTGTACATATCCTTTCTGTCTGCAAAGAACATGACCCTGTGTATTAATATATGTAACTTCCAGTATGCGCCAAAGCGCCACACTGTGAGCCCAGCTGACCATCTTAAATTGGAAGTTTGCTTACCACGCAAGCTTGATGCTGAAATAGGGCGAATCAAAGGCATCCTGTGTGATAATGGCTACCCTGATCAGATCATTTCTCGCTGTATATCGTGCAAACTTATGAACGGGCCTGAGACCATCATGTTCGGCCCTGAAAAGTGCCCAGTCTACCTCAGATTACTCTGGAAAGGTAATGTATCCCAAAAGTTTAAGCAACAGGTGACGCTAGCTGTTTCATGCTACTACTATTCAGTAGCAGCACGTGTGTTGTTTGCCAGCAAAGGGAAGCTGCCGTTAAGCCAAAAAGACATTCTGCCTATCTCACAAATGAGTAATGCGATATATGAATTTCAATGCCAGTGCGATGCTAGGTATGTAGGCCGTATGTCCCAAAGACTGGCAGATCATATCAAACAACATATCCCTTCTGCTGCTCGCAATGGGCAAGGTACAGACCATACCCAACCAGCCCATGCTTGCAAAACGTAAAACACAGTGTCCAGTATTAGATGTGACTCTGCAATTGACCACATTTGCTAAATAATCCTCCGTGTGCTAAGAATTACGCTGACAACCAGTTTAAGATTATCAATTGGGCTCGCATTGTGGCGCATTTGTGCATACTGGAAGCTACATATATTAATACACAGGGCCCTGTTCTTTGCAGAAAGAAAGAACGTGTACACACATTGTGCTTGTTTCAGCTAAACAAAGTAAGTGACAGCCATTCGCTGGTTCATTCCTCAGGGCAATGCCTTGACCATTCATAGTCAAGTTGCCTGGTTTAAATTTCAAACAAAGCTTGGCAGTTAACTGTCAGTCACCATAAACTGGTGCATTCTCCATGGCAATGCCTCTACCAATCCGAGTCCAATTGCCAATCAATGAGCACTCCCTTCTCATATAGTATGAATTTGTTGTTTCCCTTACATTGGCATTCTTGCGTATTTACATTTAATAAATGTTAAATTGCGGCTTGAGCAACATTACCATTGGAAAATGTTGAGAATGGCACAGTAGGTAAACAGCCTTGTGCATACTTACTAGTGAAACAAAAAATGTTATTGGTTAATGAATATAAATTCAACTGCACACGAAACTAAAACGTTCATTTCTTAACATGCAAATGAAGAAAAAAATGTATATTATTTATATCATGTAATGAACTAATCTGCAGTAAACCTCAATGCTTGACACTTTGATATGATGCTCTGAATTTCCATCATATCGTTCACGTTAAGGCATGCTGTGCCACTTCACCAAATTGATTAGACGTCATACTGGTGAGTGACATGATTTGTAGCTTCGAAGACTGCTTTATACAAATTAAGTGACAAATTTACTACTGGTTAACCTGTTAACAGTCATGCTTGGTCACCGTGCTATTGAGTGGTCGGGCTCAAGTATTTCACCAAAATTCACACTTGGTGAGTTCCGGTTCTCAGTTGAACTCTCAAGTAGAGATGCTACACAGATAAACGTGTGAGAATGATTCCATACCTCTTTTAATAGTGCCGTCTACTGGGACTTTGGAACAGGTCATCAACTTTGCTTTGTAGATGGGAAGAGTGTAGGATAATAAAACAACAATAAAAATCTCAAAATTTGATCATCCACAAATAAAACTTGTTCAGTTAATTCTATAAAAATGAAAAGGGCAGGGTAAAGTTTCCACATTATTGGTTTTACCTCTCAGCCTACAGATTTCCACTGCGTATTCAAATGAATTTAACTCAATGTCTTTTGATTGCTGTTCTGATGGAATGTCATTGACTTGAAATGATGATTCTGCTTCTCTCTCCACTGCCTGACCCGAGTATTTCCAGCATTTTCTGTTTTATCTCACTTATTCGATTGGCTCTCTTAACCACCAAGATGCATCAATACTCATTTAAATATGTTGAGAATAGTTTGCATAAGAAAATGCCGTCCAAATAAAGGAATCACCAATGAATGTCTCAGTATTTCTGTAACCTATTTAAATGTTTTGCTTTTAGGTGTCTAGCAAGAAGAATCCTCCTCAACTGGCTTCTTCAGACCTAGATGGCTCCTACCTTGGAATTATGCCTACTTGTACATTAAATACCATTGGTAAATCTAAACAAGTGCTTGTTGGTCTATCCCTCGCACCTCACCTTCAGTCTGACCTGGGCCACTATTCCCAAAACCACAATCTTTTCCATCAAGTTCAGCGTACGGAGAGTTTTCCGTCCCAAAATGGTTGCGCAACAAAAGATGGAAATACAGTTCAGGGAGAGGCAGTTGCAGGAAAAAATTACAACATGAATGATCGAGGAGATGTAGGTGCTCAGAAGGCTGGTACATTTTGTGATACTGATGGCAGCCAACCTTCTCTCTATGGATGGTTGAGAAATAGAAAGACTGATGATGAAAATCAATTGAGCAATGTACAGAACGGGCATTCCAAACCATTAATTGAACATGATGCCTTCTCTGGAATGTTTCATGATCCAGCAGTGAATGATCAAATAGGAATAATGACTGGAGATGTTTTGCATGGAAAGAAACTGCCAGTAGACCAAAAGCAGCAGCTAATGTGTCAGAAAATGGAGCTGGAGTTGGAGAAAGAAAGACTGCAGAGATTGCTTGCTCAGCAGGAGACCCTGCTTCTTCGAAAGCAACAGCAATTAAACGAGTCAAGGTTGGATTACAGCAGGTGAGAACTTCATTGAACCTTGAACTTTCCTAATGGAGGTAATTTATCCTTTGAAATTAACCTTTATTAGATTGGAAACAAAGTTTTAATTAAACTAGCTGTGTTGCCTATTGATTGCAATGGTTTTGAACCCCTTTCCTGGTACAAATTTAATAGGTTTGAATAAAATGGATCCCATGTGGCAATAACTTGTGCAGAATTTCAGTTTTAACTGCTCTTAATTTTTGTTAAAATCTCACACCTGCATGGCATTCTGAATGCTAATACATTTAGAACAGCTGCAATTCAATAGGGATTTTAACAACATTATAAAATAATTATCAGTAATTGACAGGCAAAGCAAACTTCAAAGGCAATTGGGTGGTAACCAATGCCCTTTGCTAGGAGTTTGTGCATATTAATAGCATAATCAATAGGTAAAATAGGGCTTTAGTTTAATATTCAGATCAGGTTGACTACATACTTTATGTTGGGTTTGCAAATATAATGTTGCTACTTCTAGTTTGGCTTCCAAAATACAATATATCTATAATTTACAAACTGAAATAAAGGTCCTCGTTTGTGAATTTTGTCCCCTATTTATGCTGCTTTACAAGGAACTGATTAATGTAATAAGTCAAATTCAAACATGTGGTGATCCTGTGGTTCAATTAACTCTATAACAATTAAAACATTCCCACATAATTAGTTTTCACTTTGAGCCTATGGATTTCTGCTATGTATTCAAGTGAATTTTCAATAGGCTAGAGATGAAAAGTGAAGTAATTTTAATATTTGGAAATCAGGAGTACCATGAGCAAGCAGACTATTTTAGGATGGTATAGTTGACTGAGTGAAGGGGTTTAGAGAAGTCAGTCCAGGCCCTGGGGATGCATTTTGTGACTTTGAAGGGGATTGTTTCAGTGCTGTGTCTGGCACGGAAACATGATTGGAGAAATGTAACCATGGAGTTATGGCTAAGATGGGCATGGATTTGGGAGGTGACAACATGTTCAAGAACTTTAAGGAAAAGGAGATTGGAAATGGGGCAGTCGATCCAAGGACAGAGGGATTAATGGTGGATTCTTTGCAGAAACAAAATTACAAATTATTGTCACTATATTTAACGTTCACCTGATGAATTGTGTAAGTTGCTGAGTTGGGATAAATGCTGAAATTTCTTGGAAATTCTACCTCTGGATCTTCATCTGTCTTGGAGATTAAGTATGAGTCCATACTGATAAAAAATTATGCATGATGAATTATAAGGTGTGAGCCTGGATGGGGGTGGGTGTATTTTATTTTTTCCTTACTTAACCTTTCAGTTGATTTTTTTTTTGTGAATATTAAACAGTTGCTGAGTAATGGTAAGAAGCTGAATTATCTGTAGAGCGATAGTTGTTATATGCTTCAATTTCAACTGGTTTACACAATTCTCTTGCATTATTTGACTCAGTAACTCCTTTAAGACAATCCTGCAATATTATCCTCACGAGATACTGTTAATTAAAGCTCAAAAAACAAATCAGTAGTAAGCAAGAAATACATGATTGTTAAAATTAGTCACAGTTTACTTGTCCCCATGTTGTTTTCCTGCACTTGTCACCCCAGCAACCCCTGTAATCTTCCTTGAAAGAAGAGGTGAACCTCTTGAGTGCTGGCTGGGTATTTTACTGCTGAACTGTCCCTATCCTGCCCTTGATGTATGCACTCACTTTCCACCAGGGGTCAGTAATGGTAATCTGGAGCCACAGCTCCTTTTTTTTCTTTCTGGGACACTGACAGTAATCATATCTTTATCCCCTGCTTCAGTTAACTTGGTCTAAAAATTAATTCTGGTGTATCCATCTTAGCAAGAAAATGTGCTGCATGCCTTGGTACTAAGTCTTTAGTGTTGTCCATGCATATGTATGTGTTTGGGTGTATGGACATTAGAAGAAATGGTCTGCTGTAGTACCTGCTGTCATTCATTGTGGAAACTTATATGTAAAGAATGACAATATGGTGAAGTTACTGGAGGTACGCTTCTACGTCAGCAAAAAGGAAAAGGACAAAAAAAATACAGAAATGGAATGCTAGCATTGGTTCTAGCTCCTAAAATTATATTTAAGTATTGTGCTTTGATCCATAGGGTTAAATAGATGGTTTTTGACTGGCTCATAATCGTTAAACACTCTGGTTTATTTCTCTGTTTTTCCTCTTTCATCATTTCATTCTTGTTGAAGTGACCAAAGGTTTATGGATTATGTGTGCTTTGTAGTAGGCTATCTATATATATCAAACACCTTCCCTTTTGTTCTCTTCCCCCACCCCCTCCCCTTCGCTTGCTTAAAACCTAATTATTTTCTAACCTTTACCAGTTCTGATGAAAGGTCACAGACCTGAAACATTAACTGTTTCTCTCGCCACAGATGCTGCCAGACCTGCTGAGTATTTCCAGCATTTTTTGTTTTTATTATCTATATGTGGACTCATTGCACATAAGAGGTTACTGGAAATGGCTTCCTGAATTGTCTGATGAAAATGTTTCTGAAAACCATGGTATTTAAAAGTAAAGAAACCATCACAGTGGTTGAAGTTCCTCATGTCTTCTCCTCAGAATGTACATTTGGTTAATATATACTAGTTGACCTTCCAGCAATGTGGTTTAAATTTTTCTAATTACATTTACACAATTAGTATTTTAAGGCAGGGTCTTAAAACTGTTTGCTATGAAAAATATTTGTTCTAGTTTCTATTCACGATTAGAGTTATAGAATACTAATATACATGGATGTTATCACATCGACGTATTTAAGAAACTTTTAATCTGTATTCATAGATTCAAGTGTCATCTGTCGGAAGCAGAAAACATGATCTACAGCGAAGATCCGATAAACAAAACAAGAATTTCTGTACCAAGTTCAGCTAGGCCCACTGAAAGGTCAGATGATGAAATTAAATTTTTATTCACTCATTTCATTGTTTATATTAGGCATACACTATTTGCACTTTTTTTATACACATTTAATAGCATTTTCATTTAACCTACTGTACCATTGTAATTGGAGCTGCCTTTGTACGATACTGTTGAACTTTACAAACTTTTTAGATGATCTCTACTTAGAACTGCTGCTTAGTTTTCACAAGCTGCCTTCTACAAGGAGAATTCTGTATTTGCTGTCTTTTGTTTTTTTAACTTCAATTGGAAACTTTTTTGATTGATATAGTCCCCATTTTTAAAACTAACATTCTGTTCCCAAGATTACAAGTTCCGAAGGCTCTCGTGGATTGCTTTTCCAGTCCTGTTCATGGCAAAACTGTCTTCTCATTTTTGGATGTTTTTTTAACATTTTGTATCCATAACACATTTAAAGGAAAATAATTTGAATAGAGTTAATGGACTGCCTGAGATTGTGATTGCTGTTTAGACTTGCCTGCAGTAACAAATATCAGTACAAACAAATTGATTTGAAAATTGTAAAATAATTCCAAAAGCAAAATTATAAGAGGCGGGGTTAAGCATAAGATTTTTTTTTGAAGAAAGAAAAAGCTATGAGGCAAACATGTCTGTCACTCATTGCGAGGTCAATCCCACATAGTCACCACTTCACCGATACCATACGATGCTTCTGTTTTCAGAAAGTCACCTAATTGGCTGTAGCACTTGCTTACACCATCCATTCAGTAGCCCTCTTGGTAACCTATTCCACAGATTTAACACTTAATGCTTGAGCTGGTATTTGCGATAATCAGGTTTATCAATGTCCTTAATAAACTTGAAACCTCTATTAGGTGACCTTGAGTAGTCGTATTTCCCAAAGAAAATGAGCCCACCGTATTGACCTTTTTCTTATAACTTCAAATTCCTCATTTATTGCTTGTTTCGGTGCCATTACAAGTGCTGTAGTATTTTTCCAGTGATTTCAGAATTGCACACACCTTTCAAATGGGTTCTGACCAATGTCTTATACAGCAGGAATATCGGTTCTCTTGATTTGAATGCAATCCCTCTGCTAGCTCAGCACCTGATTTCTGGGTGACTGCCACAAGACGTTGGGTTGGCAGTTACATAGATTTATAACTTGTTAGCCTTGCATCTTGTAATCATGCAATAACTGTTCCATTTAATGCATACTTCCTCTTTTTTGCTTCTTTGCTTGCATAGCAATTATTTCACACTTGGCACTTGGAATAACTCTCTGTTCCTCTGTCTCTGACCATTTGTGCATCTCCCTCCACCCCTTTACCCTAGTACTGGTGGCCATACCTTCAGCCACCTAGGTCCACAGATAGCTCTACAATTCCCTACCGAAACCTCTCCTTCAAGATCATCCTTTAAAACCCATCCCTTTGGGAAAACCTTTGACAATCATCACACCTTAATATAATTTAAGAGATTCAATGTTAATGTTTCAGTTCAGTGACCATTCTTCAGAACCTTCATTTCTTGTTTTTATTTCAGACTTCCAGCATCTGCAGTATTTTGCTTTTATTATAGATTTTTGTTAGTTAAGGGTATCAAGAGATATGGCACAAAGGCACATAAATGGAGTTGAGGTGGAGATCAACCATGATTAACTGAAAGGCCGAACAGGCTTGAGGGACTGAATGGCCTATTCCTGTTCCTATTTCCGTATGTTCCTAATCAATTTTTTGATTACACCTTTGTGAAGCTTCTGAAACTGTTATGAACGCTGGACTTTGTAACATGATTATGTTTTAAAAATTGTGACTTTTAAAAGTTTAAGATGGAGTCCAGAAGGTCAGGTGACCTCACATCCACTCTGCTAAAGAACAAGACAGATCAAAGACTTTTTTTTGGAGAAAACAGAGACTGCAGGAGTAATACCTGAAGAACAATGGGTTTCTCCCTCCCAGACTTTCAGGTCATAAAACAAAAAGTCAATGATTCTGAAGAAACAAATGTACCAAGCAACTGTTAACACCTGGAAACAATGGAAGGCTCAGGTGGTTCCGTGAAACCAGACTTCTGGACTTTGCATATTGGAAGAGGACAATAAGCTATTGCCTTTTGAGTCCAGATAAATTTAACTGATTTTCTGAAGGCAGGCAGACTGTGAGAGAGGAAACCAGCAGTTGCAGCCTCAAGGCAGACTGTAAGAAGGCAACCCAGTGGTTGCAGCCTGAGAGCAGGCTGTCAGGATGACAACCAGAAGTTGCAGCCTCGAGAGAGAACGCGGAGACACCTGATCTCTGAAGCCTGATACAGTGAAAGGCTGCAAAGACTTAAACCTGTTTTGAAAGTTGAAGCTTGCAGAGAAGTAGAAGACCAGCAGGATCACCAGGAAGCGCTTTATTCACGGATGTCCAGGCCGGAAGTGTTTGGAGAAGCAAGCAAAGAGGACATTGATTTTTGAAAAGGTTTGGGATATTCAAGCCATTGCTACTGGGAGAAGTGTGGAACTTTTAACCACAAAGGATTTCACCTTCAAAAAGGACTGTGTAACATACAAGTGGGGTGTGAGGTTTTCAAGTATTTTAATAAGAAAATACCTTTCTTTGTAATCTAGCTACTTACAAAGTACTGTTTAGTTCATGGGGATTTATTTTAGTTTAGTTGATATAATAGAAGTCCAAAAATGTGAAATCTAATTGTGTAATACTTTTAAATTGGCCTGGGAGGGTTCATATCTCATATTTTAATGTTAACGCTGTCACTGAGGTTGTAACCAACATTTTTCTATGTTAAAGGCACTATATAAATGCAAATTATTGTTATCTATTAACACTTGGCCCAGTTTCCTGAAAAATGTGAATTCTCCCAAATGTTGCATTGTTACCATATGATGGGCCGAATGGCCTCCTTAACCAATCATATTGAAATACTGTTAATGAACAGCGCAGAGTCTGAACCAGGGTGTATAAGTTAGACGAGTCAAATCAGGTACAGGAAGCCAACACAGAGCGAGAATGATTGGATTAAGAGAGAAAGGAAAAAAAGAGACAAAGACAAAGCAAAAAAAAAAATTTAAATCTCCCAACAACAATTCAGATATGAAGAATGAGATTCCACATTTGTAGAAGTTCTTCTCTAGTGAATTTAATCCATATCTACCATGCAAGTACAGGAGCCACACCAATAAATTTTTTTTTAATGGGGAGCCAGAGAGTGAGATGCCGTTTTCACGATTTTTATGGAGGAATGTCAAGATGCGCCAGAAACTTTTGGATATTTGTGTTTAACCATGCATCAGTGCTCAGCTAATATTGCTGTCCGATATATGCATGAATAAGTTTGGGCTGAATTTTACCGGCCCCTCGACACCACATAATATCAGCGGCGTGGGGGCCAGTAAAATGCTGCAGGGAGAGGCCCACCTCGACCCATGATGTTGAGAAGGGCCCGCCGCATATTATCAGCAGCGGCAGGATTTCTGTGTGGCCCGCACGGAGTTCCAGGCAAGAACCTGGTGGGGAGGGGGAAGCAATAGAATTTTCAGGGCGGGAAGGGTGGAGGAGCAGGGAAATCAATCTGAATTGGATGTGGGGATGGTGGGAAGGGGTTGAGGGTCAAAGGGAACTAATTTCGGGGGGTGGGGGGAAGTTCTGGATACTAATACAAGTTTATTATGGGGGAGAGGGCAATTAATATATAAATTACCCATGGGGGGGGGGTGGGTGGGAGATGGGATTTAGAGTTGAAATTTAAATTTATTTTCATTGCCCGGTGAGCAGGGCCTTTAAATTTTAAAATGTTACTGAAGAGCTTGAAGCCCTTCAAAAATGGTGCCAGAGTCTGCGTGGTGGCGCCGGACGCCGTTGCTGGGGACATGGCTGCCCCCTTACGTCATCAGGGGCGGCCGCTCCTCCCCTCTAATCAAATGAGCCCCCTGTAAAATATCATGGGGCTCCTCGGCGGCTGCTGAATGTGGGCACTGCCCTGAGTTTAAAGGGCGCCACTGCGTAGCACGGCGCCTGATTAAATTTAGCCCTGTGAGTGGCGTTAACCTCTCTCTTTATACAGTAATTTCTGGCTCAACATTTTCTGTCCCTCCTACTTGATATCTTTGCAAAGCTTGAAAATTTTTCTACAGCATCTTTTTTTTTCCCCTAAAGTCAGTCATTTTATTAAAATGACAGTGGCTCCAAGAGCAACACAAAGGGTTACTCCCCTTTCAAACATGGAAATTTTCCTGAATCCCTGACCTGCTGCTCGGTGATTTCTTACCTTCCTTGAACCTATTCCTTGATCACTGATATGGAACATTTCTGATATTATGTTCATTTTGTTTCAACTGCACTTCCCTTATCCATTGTCAGTAATGTCTTTGTAGAAACCCCAGCAAGTTATTTAAAGATCTCCCCATCTGAATTCTGCTGCCTTTCTTGAGTTAGGATTTCATTTTCCAGTTGTTGACCTAATAGATCTCTCAAAACTTTTAAAAGTTATTCATGCATATGAAATGCAAGGCTGATCCTCACCATTGCCTTTCTATGGCCAAGGTAGTATCAGGCTTACTGGACTATATTATGGTGACCGAATAAGTTAAATTTCATTTTTATTACAAGGCATTTTGAGACTTTTATGGGTGTTTTGAGTGTATTCAATGATTCCATTCATTTGTTCAGGAAAACTGTAAATCAGTGACTTTGATAATGCAAGAGCTTATGTCAACCTATAGAGCAGTAATCCAGAATAATAACCATGTTTGAATGAACCAGAGTAAGAGGTGGTTGTGGCTGAAGGTGAGCTGCTAATGCCAGCACTGGTATAAGGCTGGTAGCTGCAGTATTGGTTCTAACCAGGCAGAACCTCATTTATGAAACAAAAATAGAAAATACTGGAAACACTCAAGTTGGGCAGCATCTGTGGAGTGACCAGACAAGTTAATGTTTCAGGTATGGTCAGAACAGTTCTGAAATATTAAGTAACCTGACCTGTTCAGTGTTTCTAGCATTTTCTGGTTTAGTTTCCAGACAAGTAGGTTTAAAAATTATTCAGGGGTCTAAGGGATCTCGAATACTTTGTAAAATTAGGTTTGATGCCACATTAGCTTATAATCCATGGCCTTGGGCACCAACATTCAAATATTTAATAAATTCTGCAAAATTCCATTTTCTTAATAGGAAGACCACCTTGAAAGAAGTAAATGCAGTCTTGCCAGTTGTTTAATAACGGACTACCAGCAAGCAAGGCAATTGGTGCTTGGCAAGCTATTTCTCCAAGTCCCATCAATGTACCAGACTGGCTAGACAGTCATCAATAGCAGCTGCAGTATTACGGACTTCCTTGGCTCAGGTTATTGGATTATGGTGTTGGCTCTGGAGGATCAACTCTATTTCACCCTCCAATCACCAGGCATGTTATCTTGGAGCCAAAGAGATCTTGTTTACTTTTTCTCCCTCTCGCAAAGAAAATAGCCTGCAGTTAGTTATTAGACAACTGAGAAGTGTGTTTAGCCCAAGTGAGGTGGATAGCAGGTACCAGAAATTCCTTCTCAGTAGCATGGTGAGCAGCATAACTCACAATAAAATGTGTGAATGCATTGACTCTTTCTTTCTGACCACAGCATGGCAATATTATGCCCCATCAAATGGTAGTTCCACCAGTTGGTGGTGCAGTTTCAGCAGCAAACACTCAAATTTGTGAGCCAGTCAAGTATTTGAATGTACTTTCACCTCCCTGCCTTCCAAATACTGTGTTTCAATTACTGCTGTTCTGAGCTTCAGAGTTTTCATATCAGTCATTTGACGGTTATTAAGCATGGTGGAAAAACCCACGCAGGACAGCTTGTTATAAACCTCCTAATCCAGTGCCACATTAGCAGCATTACACATCAGCAGGCTCTGGTATAAGGAGGTTTGACTATGAGCCTGATGCCCTTCTGAAGTGCTGAACAGTAAGTTGATGCAGGCTAGAAGCATCCCTCACAACCATTTCTCATTTTTTCCATAAACCAACCCCTTGGTCCTGGACATGGGCCAAAGGAAGCTGAGTAAATTAGAAGTTTAAATTAAGGTTATGACTGTTATAACTCACTTCATTGCATATCTATTATAGATCCCTCTAGTAACATTTAACTTATTTTTGCACTCGATAGTAAGAATATGTTTAGATCCCTTAATTTCGGTTAAACTTTTGACCAGTGATGTGAGATAATTTAGGGAGTCGGGGAAAACTCTCTGCTGGTTTGAGTCATACCTAGCACAAAGGAAGATGGTTGCGGTTGTTGGAGGTCAATCATCTCAGTCCCAGGACATCACTGCAGGAGTTCCTCAGGATAGTGTCCTAGGCTGAACCATCTTGAGCTGCTTCATCAATGACCTTCCCTCCATCGTAAGGTCAGAAGTGGGGATGTTTGCTGATGATTGCACAATGTTCAACACCATTCGCAACTCTTCAGATACTGAAGCAGCCCATGTCTAGATGCAGCAAGACCTGGACAACATCCAGGCTTATGCTGATAAGTGGCAAGTAACGTTCGTGCCACACAAGTGCCAGGCAATGACCATCTCAAACAAGAGAGAATCTAACCATCTCCCCTTGACTTTCAATGACATTACTATCACTGAATCCCTCACTATCAACATCCTGGGTGTTGTCATTGACCAGAAACTGAACTGGACCAGTCACATAAATGCTGTGGCTACAGGAGCAGGTCAGAGGCTGGAAGTTCTGCAGCGAGTAACTCACCTCCTGTCTCCCCAATGCCTGTCCACCATCTACAAGGCACAAGTCAGGACTGTGATGGAATACGCTCCACATGTCTAGATGGGTGCAGCTCCAACAACATTCAAGAAGCTCGACACCATCCAGGATAAAGCAGCCCACTTGATTGGCACCTCATCACCACCTTCAACACTCACTCCCTTCACCACCGATGTGTAGTGTGTACCATCTACAAGATGCACTGCAGCAACGCACCAAGGCTCCTTCGACAGCACCTTCCAAACCCGCAACCTGTACCACCATAAGGAAAACGGCAGCAGATGCATAGGAACACCACCACCTGCAAGTTCCCCTCTAAGCCTACACCATCCTGCTTGGAAATATATCACCATTCTTTCACTGTCACTGTCAAAATCCTTGAACTTGCTTCCTAATAGCACTGTTGGTATACCTACACCCCAAGGACTGGACCAGTTCACCTTCTCGAGGGCAATTAGGGATGGGCAATAAATGCTGGCCTAGCCAACGATGGCCACATCCCACGAACAAACAAATTTTAAAGAAAGCATGCCAAAGTTAAGTTAGACAATTTTTGAGGGGAAGATAAATTCTAGAGAGATCACCTTCCATTTTGTTGTTTAATGATAAACCTTAATTAACATGCAAATTTGAAATAATTAGAATGCATTAAAGGTGTTTAACTACTGCTCCCAAAAGAAATATTCAAATTACACTAAATGTGGTTTTAAATTATTTAATTCTCCAAGGGTCTATGGTAACATTTTTCTGCTACATTTTTTAAAAAGGGTGATGAGGTTAAACTTTTGTCTAATAACTAGTAATTAATATTAAAGATTGACTGTGTGTTCTATAAATGATGATTCTTTGCAGTGGTCTTCATTAAAACTTAATTACACTTTTAAAAAAGAGAAACAGCTAGCTTTATCCACCTGTTTATAGAATAATCTTCAAACTTTTTTTGTTAAGTTGAATATATATATAAATAATTCATGTCAACATGCCTTGCTTGAACATCAAGCCTTTGACAACTGAAGTTGAAGATAGGTTCTATTAATTTGTTTATATGTTCTAAGTAACGTCTTCTCATGTAATTTCAGTTTCCCTTCTGTGGGAGGGTAGAGAGAGAGTTGTTATTTTCTCTTTAAATATGTAATCTGCCATTTTGCTATGAATTGAAAAATTATTTTCTTTTCCTTTTGCTGCTCATGTGTGACTGCATTGAAGATTTAATGCATTAGCAATCACACTGACTTTTTTTTAATAAAAGCAAAATACTGCGGATGCTGGGAATCTGAAATAAAAACAAGAAATGCTGGAACCAAAGCCTGGACAACATCCAGGCTTATGTTGATAAGTGGCAAGTAAAGTTCGTGCCACACAAGTGCCAGGCAATGACCATCTCAAACAAGAGAGAATCTAACCATCTCCCCTTGACTTTCAATGACATTACTATCACTGAATCCCCCACTATCAACATCTTGGGTGTTATCATTGACCATTGTTGTTCCGATGAAGGGTCACTGACCTGAAACGTTAACTCTGACTTTTTTTTAGTTGACTAACCAAGATGAAAAGCTAAAGACCATTGTGCAGGATATTACCAAACTTAAAATATTACAGAAAGAAAGAAAAGAAAGTCTTGTACTTATATAACACTTTTCACGATCCCCGGATGTCTCAAAACACTTTACAGCCAATGAAGTACTTTTGAAATGTAGTCACTGTTTAATGTAGGAAATGTAGAAGATGAGGTTAATCAAGAAGCAGTAATTAGGTGACACCAACCTTGAGTTTAAAAGATTGTTGGAGGACAGAAAGACTAAAGGAGGTAAGTTATACAGTATTAATATCCTGAAAAAAACTTTGTGCTTTCAACAAAGTTATATGTAGGGTGGAGAAAGATTATGTAGGATGACTTATTTGCGGCTGCGAGGATACTTCAAAAGACTAGTGAGTATTGTATTAATAAGAGAGCAACAAGAGTTTGCAGCACTGAGAGAACAGTTGGAGGTTAGATATGGAATTGCCTTTCAGACAGCAAATGTTTTCATTGTGTCATGTTGAGGAGCAGCACCTTGGAAGGGTATCTGTGTCATAGTGAAGCATCTCTTTGCCAGATGTCCTTACACCGGGGCCTGGTTTAAGCAGCTGGTGATGAGTAAACCTAGTATGTGGCATTAGACTAGACAGCCAGGAACACGAAGACAGCTGACCGGTCACAAGCTGTCCTGTGTAGGTATTTCCACTCTGCTTAAGGTATTAAGCCTCACCAGATAGTCAAATCTGTGACAGACTTTGGCACAAATGCAGAAACCAATTTATTACAGTCAGCTTTAGTAATACAGGAGACTTATTAGGAGATCTATTTAAGATCAGTAGGTTGAAACTGCATTTATAGCACAAATTTTATTGTAACATTTGATACAAATATATATTTATGCTAATATATCACTCCATCGTAGAGATAGTTTGGCTAACAATGTTGATAGATTAAGGACTGTGTAAAGCCATTAAAAATAAGTGAATTGTGTTGGCTTTTCTTGTCTCTCGCAAATCTAAGCATTTTTGAATGAACTAAAAGAAACACAATTTTCCTCCTTCAATCCAAAGCCAAATAAGAGATTAAGATGTAGCAACTCACCCATTACATTGCAAGAAGAATGGAGGTCCTGTGTCCTGAGGGCTTACAATTTGAATGCCGTTGATGAAATTATCATCAAAAAAGTGGATAGGATTAAATTGAATGATAGATAGAGAAGCTCATTGATGTGAAAAGGAAAATGATGGGAGAGGATAAAGCTATGGGGAACACTGAATTAGTGAAAAGGCTAAAGAATGAGCTGTTAACTGTGGCACAGATCGTGATTTGAGAGAAGATAGATGACATGGCTATTACTTTTCGAAGGTGATCATGGGCTAAATTTTCCCTGCAGGCTGCTGAACCCCACCATCAGGCTCAAATGTCGGTCTGAAGTCCGCACTCTGTGGGAAACAGTCACTCATTGTGACTTTCCCTGGAGTGGCTAATTAATGGCCAGAGGGTGAGCTCGCCATAAAATTAAGGATGGCAGGAGGGCTTCTAAGCTGGAGGGCCAATCAGAAGCCTTCCAGCTTGGAAGCAGCAGCAGGGTGCCATGGCAGGTAATGAGAGGGTGCTTCAAAATAGAGGCACCCTCTCTCCAACTTCTTCAAAGTTTAAATAAAAAATGACTTTTGCTGCCAGGCCACCACTGTGGGAGGGGGAATCCCTTTACAAGGCAGCCTGCAGCTGCCACTGCACCCAGGCAGGCAGGGAGGGCCCCAGGCTTGCCTGGAGCACTGGGCCCCAGGTCTGCTGCTGGGAGGCCACCTGCAAGCAGTTAAACTGGCCCCTGCCACTTGCGGGAACCTGCAGACCGACTGGAAAATCCCAGACGGCCTCCTTCAGTTGGCCACAAGTGGCCCTTAATGACTCTAATCGGCTACTCACACATGCAGGCTGGGAGGTAGCCCTGCTGCCCCTTCCCCCGCCCCCCAATCACACCTCTAGGAATATGGCCTGGGATGAGCCGGATCCGGGGAACTGGCATGCATGCTGGCAGTATTATTTTTAGCACCATCCACCTCCCTTACTGACCCCGATGGGGCGTAAAAATCCGGCCCTATGTGATAGTAATTTGTTCAGAAGGTTGCCGTGCCAAATCATGTCAAAAGGCTCTGTGAATCTCCAAGCCAATGATAGTTGATTGTCTAAAGCGTTAAAGAGGCGTGTAATACAAGCAACAAGTTAACAATGGGACAGCCATGAAATGAAAACATTGAATATTAGCAGGGAATGGGAATTTCCTGTTTTGCTGAGGGACTCATCATTTTTGTTATTGATTCATCATGGATTGTGAGATCACTCACAAGGCCAGCATTTATTGCCTATCCCTAATTGCCCTTGAGAAGGTGGTGGTGGTGAGCAGCCTTCTTGAATCGCTGCAGTCCATGTGGCGTAAGTACACCCATAATGCTGTTAGGGAGGGAGTTTCAGGTTTTTGACCCAGCGAGCGTGAAGGAATGGCGATATTGTTCTAAGTCAGTGTGGTGTCTGGCTTGGAGGGGAACTTGCAGGTGGTGGTGTTACCATGTGTCTGCTGCCCTTGTCCTACTAGGTGGTAGAGCTTGCAGGTTAGGACGGTGCTGTCGAAGGACCCTTGGTGAGTTGGTGGTGTTGAGCTTCCTGAGTGTTGTTGGAGCCGCACTCATTCAGGCAAGTGGAGAGTATTCTATCACACTCCTGACTTGTGGCATGTAGATCGTGGACAGGCTTTGGGGAGTCAGGAGGTGAGTTACTTGCCACAGAATTCACAATCTCTGACCTGCTCTTGTAGCCACAGTATTTATATGGCTGGTCCATTCACTTTCTAGTCAATGGTAACCCCCAGGATATTTGATAGTAGAGGATTCAGCGATGATAATGCCTTTGAACGTCCAGAGGAGATAGATAGATTTTCTCTTATTGGAAATGGTCATTGCTTGGCACTTGTGTGGCACGAATGTTACTTGCCACTTATGACCCTAAGCCTGCATGTTGTCCAGGCCTTGCTGCATGGAGGCAAGGACTGCTTCAGTACCTGAGAAGTTGTGAATGGCAATGACACAGTGCAATCAGCAGCAAACACCCCACTTCTGACCTATGATAGAGGGAAAGTCATTGAAGAAGCAGCTGGAGGTGGTTGGGCCTCTGACACTGCCCTGAGGAATCCCTGCAGCGATGTCTTGGACTGAGATGATTGGCCTCCAACAACCGCAAGCATCTTCCTTTGTGCGGGGTATGACTCCAGCCAGCAGAGAGTTTTCCCTGATTGCCATTGACTTCAATTTTGCTATGGCTCCTTTATGTCACACTTGGACAGATTCTGCCTTGATGTCATGGGCTCTCACCTCACCTCTGGAATTTGGCTCTTTTGCCTATGTTTGGACCAAGGCTGTAACAATGTCTGGAGTCAAGTAGCTGTGGTGGAACCCAAACTGAGCAGCAGTGAGCAGGTTATTGCTAAGTAACAACTGCTTGATAGCACTGTCCATGACACTCTCCATCACTTTGCTGATGATTGAGGGTGGATTGTTGGGGCAGTAATTGTATTCCAGGCTGTTAAAGGAGGTCAGGGAGGAAATAATGGATGCTCTGAGGATCTTTTTCAAATCCTCACTAGCTGCAGGTGAGGTACCAGAAAATTAGAGGTCTGCAAACTTTGTACCATTATTATAAAGGGTGCGAGAGATAGGCCAAATAATTATAGGCTGATCAGTATGACGTCAGTGGTGGGCAGATTAGTAGAATCAATTCTGGGGAGTTAGGATAAACTGTCACTTAGAAAGGCACTGATTAATCAGGGATAGTCATCATGGATTTGTTAAGGGTAGGTTGTGTCTTACCAACTTAATTGAATTTTTTGAAGAAGTAACAAGGAGGATTGATGGTACTGCAGTGGATGTTGTTTACATGGATTTTAGTAAGGAATTTGACATGGTCCCACGTGGCAGACAGGTCAGAAAAGTAAAAGCCCATGGGATACAGGGGAATTTGGCGAGTTGGATCCAAAATTGGCTGTGACAGGAAACAAAGGATACTGGTCGACAGATGTATTTCTGAATGGAAAGCGGTTTCCAGTGGTGTTCCACAGGTTTCAGTGTGCTGTTTGTGGTATACATTAGTGATTTGGACTTAAATGTGGGAGGCATGATAGGGAAATTTGTTGATGACACAAAAATTGGTTGTGTAGTTGATAGTGAACCGGATAGCTGTAGACTCCAGAATGATATCAATAGTTTGGTTGAGTGGGCGGAAAAGTGGCAACTGGAATTCAATCCAGAGAAGTGAGAGGTAGTGCATTTGGGGAGGGCAAACAAAACAAGGGACTACACAATAAATGGGAGGATATTGAGAGGGGTAGAGGAAGTGAGAGAAATTGGAGTGCATGTCCACAGGTCCTTGAAGGTGGCAGGACAGGTAGATAAAATTGTGAAGAAGGCATATGGAATGCTTTCCTTTAATTGGCCGAGGTATTGAATACAAATCAGGGATGTAATGTTGGAACTGTATAAAACACTGGTTAGGCCACAGCTGGAATATTGCGTACAGTTCTGGTCACCACATTACAGGAAGGACATAATTGCTCTCGTGACAGTACAGAGGGGATTTACAAGACTGTTGCCAGGGCTGGAAAATTGCAGCTATGAGGAAAGATTGGATAGGCTAGGGTTGTTTTTCTCAGAACAGAGGAGGCTGAGGGGTGACTTAATTAAGGTGCACAAATTATGAGGGCCCTAGATAGAGTAGACAGGAAGGATTCATTTCCCCTAGCAGAGATGTCAGTTACTGGGGGGCACAGATTTAGGGTGATTGGTAAAAGGATTAGAGGGGACATGTGGAAAAAAAATTTCACCCAGAGGGTGATGGGTGTCTGGAATTCACTGCCCGGATCGGTGGTGGAGGCAGACACCCTCAACTCATTTAAAAGGTACTTGGATATGCATCTGAAGTGCTGTAACTGGCAAGGCTGTGGACCAGGTGCTGGAAGGTGGGATTAGAATGGGTGGCTAGTTTATTCAGCCGGCGTAGACATGATGGGCAGAATGGCCTCTTTCTGTGCCATAACCTTTCTATTGTTCTATGCTTCCATTGGCTGGATTCAATTTGTCCTGCTTTTTGTGGACAGGACATACCTGGGCAATTTTCCACATTATCAGGTAGATCACAGTGTTGTAGTTGTACTGGAACAGCTTGGCTGGAGGCACGGCTAAGTCTGGTGCACAAGTCTTCAGTACTGCAGCCAAAATGTTGTCAGGGCCCATAGCCTTTGCTGTATCCAGTGCGTTCAGTGTTTCTTGATATCACGTGGAGTGAATCAATTTGTTTTGAATCTATCCCATTTAGCACGGTGGTAATGCTACACATGATGCAGGATGTCCACAGTCTGAAGAGAGGACTTTGTCTCTACAAGGACTGTACAGTGGTCACTCCTACCAACACTGTCATGGACAGATGTATCTGTGACAGGTAGAGTGGTGAGGATGAGGCCTAGGTTTTTCCCTCTTGTTCCTTCTGTCACCACCTGCCACAAGCTCAGTCCGTCAGATATGTTCTTAAGGACTCGGCCAGTAGTTCAGCTAATGGACATTAAAGTTCCCCCACCCACAGTACATTTAGTGTGCTCTTGCCACATATGTGCATTGCTGCTAAGCCAACTGCATGTGCACACCATGCTGTCGCTCACTAAAAACACGGCTTGGGGCCTGAAGGCCAAGCAGTAAAACATCAGCCAATGCAGGTAGCCATTAGGGGCAGAGGAGACCATGGGTTTGGGTTGGAGGAAAGTAGGAACACAGGAAGTTGGAAGCAGGAGCCTGAGGGTGAAGCAGGATCCTTGGGTGGGGAGGGGGAAGCTGGAGTCCGAGGACATGGGAAGCATGGGGATGAAGTAAGAGTCTGGGGTGGGGAGGGGGAGGCAAGAGCTGGATGGGGGTGGTAGCAGAAGCCTGGGAGGAGGAAGCAGAAAATGGGGAGGGAAGCAATGATTAGAGAGAGCCATGATGGATTTGTAAAGGGTAGGTCAAAACTAATGAGCCTGTTAATATTTTGAGGAAGTAACTAAAGTCATGGATCGAGGAATGTCTATCGATGTAATTTATACGGATGTCCAGAAGGTTCCATATAAGAGACCGTTTGCGAAAATTAAAGACTTACTAACAAATTATTGACACGGTTAGGAGATTGGATAGGAACATAGGAAATAGGAGCAGGAGTAGGCCATTCGGCTAGGTGGTAGAAGGCAGAGAATAGTGATAATGGGTATGCACTCGAATTATAAGGAAGTAACTAGTGATGTCCATCGACTGTGCTGGATGCTCAAATATTCACTATGACTTAGATAATACAATAGAAAGCCTATATCCAAGTTTGCCAATGACACAAAGGTTCGTGGCATAGTAATTAGTGTAGATGGGAGCATAAAATTACAAAGAGACATTGATAGATTAAGTGAGTGGTCAAAACTGAGGCAGGTGGATTTCAGTGCCGATAAGTGTTCATTTTGGACCAAAAGAGGATAAAACTGAATATTGTTTAAATGGTGGAAAGCTAGGAAAAGTGAAGGTCTAAAAAGATGGGAGTCGATGCACACAGATCGCTAAAATGGAGTAGTCGGATACAAAAATAATCAAAAAGCCTAATGGAATGTTGGTCTTTATAACTAGAAGGATAGAATATAAAGGAAGGAAGTTTTGCAACAGCTATAGAAAGTCCTAGTTAGATCATATCTGGAGACCTGTGCCCAGTCCTGGGCACCAAAACTCAGAAAAGACAAATTGGCCTTGGAAGCAGTGCACATAATGTTATCAGGACTTCATGGGCTGATTATGAGAGATTACATAAATTACGCTTGCAGATCTTAGAATATAGAAGATTAAGGAGTGATTTGATTGAGATTTTTAGGATTTTGAAAGGAATTGATAGGGTATATAGAGTTTTTCCTGAGGTGGGCAAATCTAGGACAAGGGGACATAACCTTAAAACCAGAGTTCGGCCATTCAGGAAAGAATTTAGGAAACATTTCTTCATGCAAAGGATGGTAGAAATGTGGACCACTCTCTCTCAAAAAGCAGTAGATGCTAGCTCAGTTAATAGTCCTCATCTGAGTGCTCCAGCTTATGTCAGGGGAGAGACATCTATCTCCTCATTTGCCAACCAGCTTCTCCTGCCTACTGATGCTCTGGGATCCACCCAGTAATTTAGGAACATAGGAATGGCTGTAGATAATTCAGCCCCTCAACCTTGTTGCACCATTCAGTGAGATCATGGTTGATCTGTATCTTAACTCCAATGCCCTGTATAGCTGAAGCATAACCTCCCTACTTTTGTATTCAATTCCCCTCACGATAAAAGATAGCATTCGATTAGCTTTCCATAATTATGTGCTGTACCTGCATCTTAACCTTTTGCAATTCATGCACTAGGACACCCTGATCCTTCTGCATCTCAGAGCTTTGCAATCTCTCACCATTTAGATAATATGCTTTTTTAGTCTTCCTGTCAAAGTGGACAATTTCACATTTTCTCACATTATACTCCATTTGCCAGATCGTTGCCCACTCACTTAACCTATCTATATCCCTTTGTTAGCCCCCTTATATCCTCTTCACAAGTTACTTTCCTACCTGTCTTTGTGTCATCAGCAAATTTAGCAACCATACCTTTGGTCCCTTCATCAAAGTCATTTATATAAATTGTAAAAAGTTGAGGCCCCAGCACAGATTCCTGTGGCACACCACTCATTACATCTTGCCAACCAGAAAATGACCCATTTATGCCTACTTTCTGTTTCCTGTTAGCTAGCTAATCTTCTATCTATGCCAATATGTTACCCCCAACACCATGAGCTTTTATTTTCTGCAATAATCTTTGATGTGGCACCTTATCAAATGCCTTCTGGAAATCTAAGTACAATACAACCACCGGTTCCCCTTTATCCACAGCACATGTAACTCCCTCAAAGAACACCAGTAAATTGGTTAAACATGATTTCCCTTTCACAAAAGACCGCAATTGTTGACAACACGATCGGTAGGTGGCGCTGTTTTGGCACATGCGCAGATACAGCATGTGCCACGAAAACATCACAGCCTGCGACTGTTGTAGCTGCCAGGACTAAAGATGGCGCTGCTCAAAAAATCACAGAGATGAAACCTAACAAACACGTGGCAGAAATCAATGGCCGGAGTGAGAGAGTGGAGCGGGCCGGGGAGATCAGCGCGGGGGCCGGGGAGATCAGCGCGGGGGCCGGGGGGAGCAGCGCGGGGAGACCAGCGGTAGCGGTGCCGGGGGGGGAGAAAGAGGGAGAGGAGGGAGAAAGAGGGAGGGGGAGAGGAAGGGGAGGGGGGGAGAGGGGGAGAAAGAGGGAGGGGGAGAAAGAGGGAGAGGGAGGGGTAAGGAAGGGGGGAGGGGGAGAGCTGGGGGGAGAGGGAGGAAGGGGAGAGAGTGGGGGGGGAGCAGCGGAACGGAAGAGGAGTGCCTTTTTCTGTGCATGCGCCATAAACACAGCAGCAAAAGACTTACTGGCCAGTACCTGGACCAGGTGACACCAAGGTCTTCGCACGCTCGTTCCCCGCGGCTCTCTACGGCCTCTCGCTTCCGGCCCTCTCCATTCAGCCGTTCCCTCCAGCTGCGGATGCCCAATCCAGTTGCTTTCTCCCCTACCCAGTTGCTTTCTCTACTTCTCCTCAGTACTTCAGGCATTGCAACTGTTTGGTCCCTGCATTTTGCATGCTCGCACTCCCTACCCCTCCCCCTCTTCAAACACCCCTCCCTCTCCCCCCCCCACCATAGTTGAATATCTGAAGTGCAGTTGCAAAGTCGGGGAAATAGCATGCAAAACAAAACCTCAACAATTCTGGGTTTAATTATTGAAAAGTTTTATTAAGTTCATTAAGTATCCGAGGAACTGCTGTGCATGGATACATGAGTGTTGTGTCCAGCATTCCCGTTAGACAGACAGGCCGAATCTCTGCTATGCACAGCTAAAGAGATTGTTCCTGGAGAGCCTTGTGGTGAATAAAAGCATGGCTCTCTATTCCACTACTGTATTGTCCATGTGAAGAAGGCAAAGTCACAAGAGTCTGAGCTCAGTCTATTCTTGGTGAATGTTCCCCAAGCGCATCCCAATGTGCACTCCCAATTCATCCATAAATGCAATGTTCCTTTCCACATCGTGATGAGCTCCGCAGCATGATCTAGTTGCCTTCGTTGCTTGAATGCTGACCTTAAGTCTCAAGGATTGTTTTCTCAAGGGCATGTTTTACATGAAAGAAAATAAGGAAAGAACATCAGTGTCAGAGCTTCCCTCCCTCCAATGAAATTACTGTTGAGAATGCTTTGTGTTCTGCGGTAAAGGCATGTACTGATAACACCGCCAATGAATCACTTAGTACCCACCTCAGCTGTAGGAGGCAGGATGATGTTACTGCCCCTATCTCGTGATGGTTCAATGCTGCTCTCAGGGAAAACATGAATGATGTGAGGGTGCTGGAAAAGAAGCACATTTCTTTTGGGCTATGAACATAAAGCTGGCCATTTAGCCCAGCAGTTCCCTGCCAGTGGTTATGTTACTCGTGCGTCTTTCCATCCATTCCCATTTAATCCTGCCTACTACTATCACCAGTTGTGTTCACAGCAAGAGCATTCACATTTCTGCTACCACTGGACACGGCATGCTTGTTTCTTTTAGTGCTCAGTCTCTTCTTGCTGAATGTTCCCCAAGTGCTTGACCCCTTTGGACGCCCTCTCTGCTTGACAGGCAGCAACTGGCAATTGCGGAGTCTCACAAGGCTCTGCATTTTTGTTTCAACGTCGGATGGGGTAACAGGTGCCTGTGTGTCCATGAGCACTGCCCTGATGGGTGTAGGAGCAGGTAACTGTGTGTCCATGTGCACTGCCCTGATGGGTGTAGGAGCAGGTAACTGTGTGTCCATGTGCACTGCCCTGATGGGTGTAGGAGCAGGAAACTGTGTAACTGAGCAGCAAGGAGAGGGTACCGCAGGTAGTGGAAGTGGAGATTTGAACAGGTAGGTATATGTATGGTCCATCAGATCATTAGGCCAGGGGGTGAGACGCTCAGGATCCAGGGTTTGTGACACGTGACTGATGTCCAGCGCGCGGCCACCTCCATCCGAAGGTGCTTCCGGGCAATTGTTGGGCATAGTAAATGGCTCCATCTCATCAGCCAGTCCTTGCTGCCAGCGGAGAGTCTGTTGCCGCAGCCAGTGCAGTCTCCTCATGAATGCTGCCGTTCCACTCTGCAGAACGGCCTGTTGTAGCTGGTACAATTGATCTGAAAGCAAGCGGTATTTTTCATTGTGGCTGAGGGGCCTTGGCTGTTCCTCTGTAATCACAATGGCAGCAGCCATGCCTGTCGTCGTTGGTGTCTGAGATGCACGCCAGCGACAATTGGGGGCGAGCCTGTCCAAAGGCAGACCCAGATGCCTCTGCACAACAACAGCATGTTTGCAGAGTAACAAAGTCTGAATGGAGAAGATGCAGCTGCAGGTAGCCTGGCCATCATGTATCTGCAGTGTGTACTGTTTGGCGCCAGAAATCACAGTCACTGTGCCTTCATCCTGCTACATGCGGTGGCCCAGACAATGGAAATGTTTTCAGAGCAACTCACAACAGGGACTGGAGAACATGCGGTGGCCCAGACAATGGAAATGTTTTCAGAGCAACTTACAACAGGGACTGGAGAACATGCGGTGGCCCAGACAATGGAAATGTTTTCAGAGCAACTTACAAAGGCAGAGCAACTTACCTTGGAACAATCTCCTGTGTCAAATAAAAATGAAGCAAGTCTCCAAAACGAATAAATAATTCAGATAAAATGCCCGACGAAACCACCCCTCCTTCCACTTTCAAAAAGTAGTGCCGAAGCTTTGACGCATGCGCAGAGGCCAAACTGGCGCGTCGGCGAGGAAGACGAAATAACACGATGACGTCATCTGCGCATGCGCACAACCTTACCGGCAGGTCGGACCGCAGCGCATGCGCGGAGATGAAGAGACTGTGTGCGCATGCGCGTACCGCGTCGTCTGCGCATGCGCAATGCTGTCCTGTTAAGTCGGACCGCAGCGCATGCGCAGGGGGCATGAGACCGTCTGCGCATGTGCGCACCGCGGCGCATCCTGATGACGTTCTCCGATGAAGTAGCGTTGTCATGAATTACTTTGTTCACAAAACCATGTTGATTCTGCCTGATGATCTTGAATTTTTCTAAATGCCCTGCCATACCATCTTTAATAATATCTTCAAACATTTTCCCGAAGACAGTTGTTATGCTAACTGGCCTGTAGTTTCTTGCTTTCTGTCTCCCTCCCTTTTTGAAGAAAGGAGTTACATTCGCTATTTTCCAATCTAATGGAACCTTCCCCCGAAACTAGGAAATTTTGGAAAATTAAAACTAACGCATCAACTATCTCACTAGCCACTTCTTTTAACACCCTAAGATGAAGTCCATCAGGACCTGGGGACTTGTCAGCCCGCAGCTCCATCAATTTGTTCAGTACCACTTCCCTGATGATTGTAATTTTCATGAGTTCCTCCCTCCCTTCCATTTCCTGACTTACAGCTAATACTAGGATGTTACTTGTGTCCTCAATAGTGAAAACTGTTGCAAAATATATGTTCAATTCATCTTCCGTCTCCTTATTATCCATTATTAATTCCCTAGACTCACTTTCTATCGGACCAACGCGCGCTTTAACAACTCTTTTCTTTTTTAAGTATCTATAGAGACTCCTTCTATCAGTCTTTATATTTCTAACTGGACCCTCTGAGTAAAGAAATTTCTCCTCATCACTATCCTAAGTGGTTTTCCCCTTAATTTGAGATTGTGTCCCCTGGTTCTAGACTCTCCAACCAGGGGAAACATCTTGGCTGCATCTACCCTGTCTATCCCTTTAAGTATTTTGTAGGTTTGAAACTCTAGAGAATACAGGCACAGTTTCCCCAATCTCTCTTCATAGCACAGTCCCGCCTTCCCGGGAACAAATCTGGTGAACCTTTGTTGCACTCCCTCTATGGCAATAATATCCTTCCTAAGGTAAGGGGACCAAAACTGCACACAGTATTCCAAGTGCGGCCCACCAAAGTTCTCTACAATTGAATCAAGACTTCGCTACTTCTGTACTCAAATCCTCTTGTGATAAAGGCTAACATACCATTAGCCTTCTTAATTGCTTGCTGCACCTGCATGTTAGCTTTCAGTGACTTTTTGACGAGGGCACCCAGGTCCCTTTGTACATCTACACTTTCTAACCTCTCACCATTTAAAAAATACTCTGCACATCTGTTCCTCCTACCAAAGTGGATAACCTCACATTTTTCCACATTATATTTCATCTGCTACGTTCTTGTTCACTCACTAAGTCTGCCAAAATCTCCTTGAAGCCACTTTGCATCATCTTCACAACACACATTCCCACCTGGTTTTGTGTCATCCGTGAACTTGGAAATACTACATTTGATCCCCACATCCAAATCATTGATATATATTGTTAACAGCTGGGGCCTAAGCACTGATCCCAGCGGTACGCCACTAGTCACAGCCTGCCAATACAGGAATGACCCGTTTATTCCTGTTCTCTGCTTTCTGCCTCTTAACCAATCCTTAATCCATGCCAGTATATTATCTCCTATCCCATGTGCTTTAATTTTGCTAACCAAGCTCCTGTGGGGGACTTTATCAAAAGCCTTCTGAAAATCCAGTATACCATGTCCACCGACTCCCCTTTATCAATCAGTTAGTAACGTCCTCAAAAAGCTCGAACAGGTTTGTCAAACATGGTTTCCCATTCATAAATCCATGTTGACCATGCCCTGTCAAATCATTGTTATCCAAGTGTCCATTTATCACATTCTTTAGAATAGATTCATGTATTTTCCCTACGACTGATCTAAGACTAACAGGTCTGTAATTCCCTGTTTTCTCTCTCTCCCTCCCTGCATTTGCGACCTTCCAATTTGCAGGTACCATTCCAGAATCTATCGATTTTGAAAGATGATCGCCAGTGCATCCACTATCTCCATAGCTACATCTCTCAACGCTCTGGGGTGTAGAATATCAGGTCCTGGCGACTTACCAAGCTTCAGCCCCATTAATTTTTCCAATACAACCTTCTTACTAATACTAATTTCCTTCAATTCCTCATTTCCCCTAATCCCCTGTTTCTCTAATTCTGGGAGATTTCTTGTATCTTCCTCAGTGAAGACAGACATAAAGTAATCATTTTGTTTCTCTGCCATTTTATGTACCTGTAGAAGCTTTTACAGTCTGTTTTTATATTTTTTTCTAGCTTACATTCATATTCTCTCCTTCCCTTTATCAGTTTCTTTGTCCTCCTTTGCTGTATTCTAAAATCCTCCCAATCCTCAGGTTTACTACTGTTTCTGGCAACTTTATGGACCTTTTCTTTTAATCTTATACAATCCTTAACTTCCTTTGTTATCCACGTTTACTGCCTTTACTTTTGGGGTTTTTGTGCCCTGAAGGAATGTATAGTTGCTGTAAACTATGTAATATTTCTATCCATGGCTATGTACTGTCATACCTTTTAATGTATTTTCCCAATCCACCTCAGCCAATTTGCCCCTCATAACTTCATAATTTGTTTTTTTTCAAATTTAACACCCTGGCTTCAGATTGAACTATTGAAATTCTATCATATTATGGTCACTCATCCCTAAATGTTCTTTTACAATAAGATTATTAATTAGCCCTTTCTCATTGCATAAAACTAGATCTAAAATAGCCTATTCTCACATTGGTTCCTCAACATACTGCTGTAGAAAGCCATCCCTAACACGCTCCAGAAACTCGTCCTCCACAGCATTTGTGCTCATTAGGTTTACCCAGTCTATATGCAAATTGAGGTCACCCATGATTACTGTATTACCCATGCTACTTGCTTCTCTAATCTCCAAATTAATACCATGCCCCACGCTACCACTACTGTTTGGTGGCCTATAAATAACTCCTACCAGTGTTTGCTGCCCCTTGCTGTTTCTTAGCTCCACAAACAGATTCCACATTTTGTTCTTCCAATCGGAGATCCTCACATACTAATGTACTGATCCTATCCCTTCTTATCAGCGCAACACCACCTCCTTTTCCTTTTTGCCTGTCCTTCCTAAATGTCGAATATCCTTGAATATTCAGTTCATGTAGGCTTTTTTTTGCATCAATGACAAATATTATCTCAGCTGAGTAGGTCTCAAACCAGCCCTTGTTGCAGGTTCCACCTTTACAAACTGATGCTTCTGCTGCTTCATAGATGATTGAAGCTTGGAAGTCAACTCAGCTCATCGATGCCAGCATTGGTGCATCCCATTAAGGCTTGGTGCATTGCAGAATTAGTTTTCAGAAATGCTTGGAATTGGGAAAGCAAGGTTCTAAGTGCAGAAAATGTATAACTTGATCATGGCCTTCCTTTTTTTGACAGTAACTCTTTTAATGGTTTCCATTGATGCAGTTTGGCAAATCTTGTGTGTAATGTTACTGTGAGTGGACTTTGAATGCCCTCCTATTGAACATGGATTTTTCTGACTACTATTCCCTTTTGGGGCTGATGGTGTGCTGAATAATCTTGTAGGTATTCTTACAGTTACCGTCCCCTCAAGGTTTCCTGGACATTATATATAATTGCTTAAAATCTGGATTGCAGCTATACAAAACTTTGTTTTTTATTTGGCAAACCACAATATTTCATAGTAAGAAGTCTTTGCAGCAAAGGAGAAAAGAGTTTCTTAGTCAAATGTGATGAGTGTTCAGTTGCATGGAAAATTAGGAAGTCAAAGTTAAAGGAGAAGGTAGGAGTGCAGGTTAGTGATGAGGCTGATTGTTATCAGAAAATAAAAGGTAGGGACAGAACATGCGAATGTCATATTGCACCAAGGAATCGTACAAGAGTAGGGAAATTTGATAAGGCTTTGTATCTGAATGCACGAAGCATTCGGAATAAAATTAATGAGTTAACAGCGCAAATAGAGACGAATGGGTATGATTTAGTGGCAATTACTGAGACGTGGTTGCAGGGAAACCAGGTTTGGGAATTGAATATCCAAGGGTACTCAGTATTTCAGAAGGATAGGCAGGAAGGAAAAGGAGGTGGTGTAGCTTTGTTAGTAAAGGAAGAGATCAGTGCTGTAGTGAGAAACGATATAGTCACTGGAGATCAAGATGTAGAATCCGTCTGGGTAGAAATAAGAAATAGCAAGGGAAAGATGTCCCTGGTGGGAGTAATATATAGGTCCCTAAACACTAGTTCCGCACTGGGGCACAGTATAAACCAGAAAATACTGGGGGGTTGTAAGAAAGGTACGGTAATAATCATAGGTGATTTTAATATGCATATAGATTGGATTAATCAAATTGGCAAGGGTAGCCTCGAAGGAGAGTTCATTGAATGTATTAGAGAGAGTTTTTTGGAGCGATATGTTGTGAAACCAAAAAGTGAGCAGGCTATTCTAGATTTAATATTATGTAATGAGGTGGGATTGATTAATAATCTCATAGTTAAGGATCCACTAGGGAAGAGTGATCATAGCATGCTAGAATTTCAAATTCAGTTTAAGGGCGGGAAACTGGAGTTCCACACTAGCTTTCTGGAGTTAAACAAAGGTAATTATTTAGGCATGAGGACAGATTTGGCCCTACTGGCTTGGGCAGGAAGACTAAAAGGTAGGACAGTTGATGAGCAGTGGCAGATGTTTAAGGAGATACTCAATTTCTCTCAACTAAAATATATTCCAGAGAGGAAGAAAGATTGTAAGAGGGGGAAAAAACATCCCTGGCTAAGCAAGGAAGTTAAGGATAACATAAAGACAAAAACTAAGGCATACCATATTGCAAAGACCAGTGGCAGGCTGGAAGATTGAGAAACTTTTAAAGATCAACAAAGGGTTACTAAAAAAGTAATAAAAAGAGCAAAGGTAAATTATGAAAGAAAACTAGCGCAAAATATAAAATAAGATAGCAAAAGCTTCTATAAGTATATAAAAGGGAAGAGAATAGCTAAAGTGAATGTTGGTCCCTTGGAGGATGTGACCGGGGAGTTAATAGAGGGGGACACAGAAATGGCGGAGACACTAAATCAGTATTTTGCCTCAGTTTTCACGGTGGAGGACACTAGTACCATCCCAATAGTAACAAGTAATGTAGAGGTTATAGAAAGGGAGGAACTTAGAACAGTCATCATCACTAGGAAAAAAGTACTGAGCAAACTGTTGGGATTGAAGGCAGACATGTCCCCAGAGCCTGATGGCCTACATCCTAGGGTCTTAAAGGAAGTGGCAGCGGAGATAGTGGATCCATTGGTTATAATATTCCAAAATTCCCTGGATGCGGGAAACGTTCCAGTAGATTGGAAAAATGCTAATATAATGCCCTTATTCAAAAAGGGAAAGAGGCAGAAAGTAGTAAATTATAGACCAGTTAGTTTTAACATCTGTCGTTGGGAAATTGTTAGAATCTATTATTAAGGAAGAAATAACAGGACATTTAGAAAGTCAAAACGCAATCCATCAGAGTCAGCATGGTTTTATGAAGGGTCAGTAGTGTTTTACTAATTTGCTAGAGTTCTTCGAAGATGCAACAAGTAAAGTGGATAATGGGGATCCTGTAGATGTGGTATATATGGACTTCCAGAAGGCATTTGATGAGGTGCCACACAAAAGGTTAATACACATGGTAAGATCACATGGGGTTAGGGGCGATTTATTAGCTTGGATAGAGGATTGGCTAACCAACAGAAAACAAAATGTCGGGATAAATGGGTCCTTTTCTGGTTGGCAAGATGTAACTAGTAGGGTGCCACAGGGTTCGGTCCTTGGGCCCCAACTATTTACAATCTATATGAAAGACTTGGATGCAGAGATAGAAGGTACTATAGCCAAATTTGCAGATGGCACTAAAATAGATGGAATCGTAATTTGCAATAAAGAAATAAGAAATCTACAAATGGATATGGATAGATTAGGTAAATGGGCCAAAATTTGGCAGATGGAATTTAATGTGGATAAATGTGAGGTTATCCATTTTGGTCAGAAGAATAGAAAGGCAAATTATTATCTAAATGGAGAGAAATTTCAGAGTGCTTTGTGCAGAGGGATCTGGGTGTCCTTGTGCATGAATCGCAGAAAACTAGTATGCAGGTGCAGCAGGTACTAAGGAAGGCAAATGGAATTTTGGGATTTATTGCTAAAAGAATAGAGTATAAAAGTAGGGAAGTGTTGCTGCAACTGTACAAGGCATTATTGAGACCGCACCTGGAGGAGATACAGATTTTTAATTAGTAATGGGTTGAAGGGTTATGGAGAACGGGCAGGAAAGTGGAGTTGAGGCCAAGAAGAGATCAGCCATGATCGTATTGAATGGCAGAGCAGGCTTGAGGGGCTGAATTGCCTACTCCTGCTCCTAGTTCTTATGTTCTTATGATCCATTGTGTGGGAAAACGACAAACTGTAGCCTATTTAAAGGTTGATGGTACCTCCTAATTTATGTCCTTGAGAAAGATTTGACTACTTAAAATGCTGATGGACTTTCTCAAGTGATAGGCTAATGATACCTCTACCAATTTTTAGTTTAGTTGGTTACTTTTGTTCATCTTTTACCAATAGAGGTTCTATGTAATTTAGGTGCTAGCTGCACTGAATCACTGAAGCAAAGAAGCTTTGATCATCTTGCTTGGACTGTTCTTCCATATGTTTAAATTATTCATTCATGTCTTTTGTTATCTTCTAACTTAACTTTTCTTGCTGGCCTTCTGAGCTCCATTCTCTATTCAAATCCAACTCATCTAGAACCCTGTTGCCTACATATCATCACATGCAAAGTCTTAGTCACATCGCCCCACTGTCTTTGTTGACCTCCATTGACTGTTCATCTGTCAGGCTAATCCTTATCCTTTAATCCCACATGGTCTTGCTCTTTTCTACCTTTGTAACCTCCTCCAGCCTTAAGTCCAAGCACCTGTTGCACTTTTCCAATTCTGGATAACCGTGTTCTCCATACATTCTTTCTTACCTTTTGTGACAGAGCCTTCAGCCATCTTGCTCTGTCACAGAATCATCAAATAGTACAGTGCAGGAGGCCATTCAGTTCATCGAGTCTGTGCCAGCTCTTTCAAAGAGCAATCCAGATGGTTCCGCCCCTCCACTCTTTCCCCATATTCCTGCAAATTTTTTTCTCCTTCATGTATTTATCCAATTCCCTTTAGAAGGCTACTCATGAATTTGTATCCACCACCCTACCAGGCAGTGCATTCCAAATACTAACCACTCTTTCCGTAAAAAAAAGTTTAAACTTATTTTGCCTCTGGTTTTTTGCTAATTACCTTAAATCTGTGCCCTCTGGTTGTCGACCCTTTAGTCATTGGATGCAATTTCACTTTATTTATTCCAACTGGACCTTTCATGATTTTAAACACCTTTAGCAAATCTCCTCTTAGCCTTCTGTGCTCTAAGGCAAACAATCCTAGCTTCTCTCGTCTATCCACATAACTGTAATCCCTGGAACCATTCTAGTAAATCTCTTATGTACCCTCTCCAAAGCCCTTGCATTCTCCCAAAGTGTGGTGCCCACAATTGGACACAATACTTTCGCTGGTGTTGAACTCATGTTTCACATAGATTATCAGAACTTCCTGTCTTTTGTCCTTTTAAGCCTCTATTTATAAAGCCCAGGATCCTATATGCTTTATTAACTGCTTTGTTAACCTGTCCTGTCACCTTCAAAGATTTGTGTACAGATACCCCAAGGTTTCTCTGTTCTTGTACCCCCTTTAAAATTGTACCATTTAGCGGGTATTGTCTCTCTTCATTCTTCCTACCAAAATGTATTACCGCACACTTTTCTACATTGAATTTCATCTGTCATGTTTCAGTGCATTCCACCAGCCTGTCTATGTCCTTTTGAAGTCTATTACTATCTTCCTCACTGTTTACTCATGAAAGGTTTCATGTCATCTGCAAATTTCAAAATTGTGTCCTGTATCCCCCAGTCCAAGTCATTAATTTATATCAAAAATAATGGTGGTCCTTATACTGAACTTGAGGGAATTCCACTGTATGCCTCCCTCCAGTACAAAAAACAGCCATTCATCGCAACTCTCTGCTTTTTATCCTTTAGCCAATGTTGTATCCATGCTGCAACTGCACCTTTTATCCCATGGCCCTCAATTTTTTACAAGCCTAATACATAGTACTTTATCAAATGCCTTTTAGAAGTCCATATGCACAACACCAACAGCACGTCCCTCATCCATCCTCTCTTACCTCATCAGAAAACTTCAATCAAGTTAGTCAAACATGATTTTCTAATAAAAATGCAGACGAGGATTTGTTATTAGTCATGTTTATCCAAGTGGCTGTTAACTTTCTCCTGGATTATTGTTTCGAAAAGCTTCCCCACCACTGATAAACTGGCTGGCCTGTAATTTGCCTTCTTTATCATGCTCTTTTTTTTTGAACGACAGTATAACATTTGCAATGCTCCAGTCCTTGAGCATTACCTCTTTACATAAAGAGGATTTGGAAAATTGTGAGCGGCATCTCCACAATTTCTACCCTTCTCAGCAATGTAGGATGCATCCCATCTGGACGAGGTGACTTATCCACTTTAAGTACTGCCAGCCTTTCTAGTACCTCATCTTTATTTTTATCTCACCCAGTGTCCTGGCAACCTCCTTCTTTACCATAGCCTTGGCAAACACAGATGTAAAGTACTCATTTAGTACTCAGCTATGCCTTCTCTATCCACCATTAAATCTCTCTTTTGATCCCTAGTCGATCCCACTGCTTCTTTGGCAACCCTTTTACTGTCTATAGAAGAGCTTTGGATTCCCTTTTATATTAACTGCCAATCTATTCTCATACTGTCTCTTTGCCCCCCTTATTTCCTTTTTCTCTTTTCCTCTGTATTTGCTATATTCAGTCTGATTCTCCCTTGTATTATCAAGCTGCTATGTGTCATACACCCCCTTTTTCTGTTTCATCCTACTCTTGAACTCCTTTATCATCCAAGGAGCTCTGGCTTTGTTGCCAACCCTTTCATCCTTGTGGGAGCATATCTAGCCTGTAACGGAACCATCTCCTTTTAAAGACCATCTGTTGTTCCATTACATTTCTGCCTCCCTGTCTTTGACTCCAATTTACTCACACCAGATCCCTTCTCAATTCACTGAAATTACAAAGAAAGATTTGATTTTATATAGCTACTTTCATGACTTTGAGGATGCTTTACAGCCAATGAAGTACTTTTGGAAGTGGAGTCACTGTTGTCATGTAGGAAATGTGGCAGCCAATTTGTGCATAGCAGTATCCCACAAAACAGCAATGTGATATTGACCAAATAATCTGTTTTAGTGATGTTGATTGAGGAATAAGTATTAGTCAGGACATGGGGACATCTCCCCAGCTCTTCATAGAAATAGTGCTGTGGGATCTTTTATGTCCATCTGAGAGGCAAGACATCTCATCTGAAAGATGACACCTCCAACCGTGCAGCACTCCCTCCATGCTGCATTGGAGTGCCAGCTTGATTTTTGTGCTCAATTCCTAAAGTGGGGCTTGAATCCACAACCTTCCAACTCTGAGGAGAGATTGCTACCAATTGACACACAAATTAGCCCTCTTCCAGTTAGTTTTTTTGTCGAGATTTCTCCTTGTCCTTCTCCATGACTAATCTAAATTTTGATACTGTGATCACTGTTCCCGAGATGCTGCCTGATGCTGACCACCTCCATGTGATCCCACTTCATTCCCTAGGATTTGACCCAGCAATGCCTCCTTCCTCCTTGGGCACTAAACATACTGATCAAGAATACTCTCCTGAATATGCTTTAGAAGTACCTCCCCTCATCTTCCCTCAACACAATCATTATCCCATTCAATAATAGAGTAGGGTCACAACACTATAGCTCTTGCATCTCTCAGTAATTTCTTTGTAAATCTGCTTCTTTAAGTACGACTATTCAGTGGCCTGTAAAATATACCAAATCACGTAATAGTTCCTTTATTCTTTCTGAGCTCCAACCAAATAGATTCTATCTTTGACCCCTCAAGGACATTCTCTCTTTCTAGTACTGTAATATTTTCCTTGACCTGGAACTCGCTGCTTACAAGGGTGCTAGGTCAATGATCTCGGAAGGAACTTGGATGGGCACTTGGGAAAATAAAGTTGCCAGGCTACAGGGATAGAGTGGGGGAGTGGGACCTGACTGGATTGCTTTACAGAGAGCCGGCATGGAGTCAGTGGACTGAATGGCCTCCTTCTGTGCCGTAATGATTGTAGGATAATCAAAACTGCTTCCACTTGTCCTTTTTATCCTTCCCTATCTTTGCTGACTACCCTCTACCGAAGAATATTAAGCATCCAATCCTCCCCTTTTTTGAGCCAGGTCTGAGTTATGGCCACTATATCATATTCCTACATTGCCCTTTGCGACTGCAGCTTCCCATCCTTATTAACTACACTTTGTGCATTTACACATATGTATTCCAAATCTAACTTAGACCTCTTTGTGTTTTCTGTAATCTCACCTAATTCTGTATTATTTCTGTCTCCCCAGTCCTCTCTCAACTTTGTTTCTACCTTTTAATATTGCATCTTGGTGCCCAGTTCCTTGCTAAATAAGTTTAAACCGTCCCTTATGGTACTAGTTAATTTGCCGCAAGGAGTTGGTCTCACCTGTGTTCAGGTGCAATCTGTGCATCTTGAACAGGTTGTTTTCTGCCACAGAACTGGCCCTAATGTCCCAGGAATCTGAAACCCCCTCCTGCACCAAGTCTTTAGCCACACATTAACCTACCATATCCTTCTGGCTCTTTCCCCTTCCCCTGCAGCATGTTCTGCATTCTGTGCAGCTCTCCCTTACTTCAAATGCTCCATCTTCAGTAGCCTCCGAAAGAGCTAGAAAATGTAAAAGGCAAGATAAACGCATTGGCCTCCTTCTGTACCATAATTTTCATATTTTTATGAAAATAGATTGGATTTGAACATTTGTAAAATCACCCCAAATTTGGAAGTGTTAGGTGGTAAAATCAAAATTAATAAATGCTAGAAACCTGAAGTAAAAATGGAAAATGCTGGAAATGTATTCTAATATTGTCAGCATTTGAAAATCAAAGATGGGTTAACATTTCAAATTCTTGGGTTGAGTGCTGATGAGGGGTCTCAACCCAAAATGCTCGTATGTCTTTTCCCATATAGAGAATGAGGGTCCATCTCTGCATTTTATGTTTTTGTTTTCTAAGTTCCTTTTAGTTTCATTTGGAAACTGTATTATAGATTTTTTTTCAATTGCCATTATCGTTAATTGGCAAACGCAGCACGTATGTATTCCTAGCTTATTCAAGAGTGTACACAGTTCAATCTACTTTGCTTAGTTCTTTTTTCTAAACTCTGAGCAATAATGTTAAGTCTCCAGCTAGTAAGCTGCCTTCCATTTGTTTAGTATTCTCAACTGTTGTACAGTTTTTCTGCTTGAAGACCTTGGCCACTGCAGAGGAAAATTTTAATCGCCATTTCTGCAGTGCATTTAATTTATAGTTTATCTTTAACCTAGCACATTTGTTCAAACCAGTTGATAGCATCTTTAGCTCTGATTTAACATCTGCTAGCAGTTCTTAGCTCAGTGGCTGCTGCTTAAGTGCTGTTATAATTCCATTGACTACTCATTTAAGTATTGGTCTATTTTAACTTGATTTATCATCAAAATGGTTCATTTGGGCTCAACAGTAGTAGTGGGGTTAGTGAATTAGAATCTCTTCTAGCTGTAAGTGGGGAGAGGGACATTGGAATGTTGTTGTCCCAAATGTAGACTTTTATTGAGAAGCCAATGTAAATAGTGAAGACCCAAAGGGCTGGAATTTCCTCAATCCAAATTAGGCCTTTGATTTCTACGCCGACCTTACTGTTATCAGTTTATGCTGAAAATTTCCTGAGAATCCCATTAGCGTATACGAAGACATAAAGTCCATATAATACAAAAAGTGGAAATCAACATAAACGATCAGAGCCGGAGGAAATGTGGAACAAAAAAAATTTGAAACACCTGGCACATGTTTTTGTCGGACCCTAAATGCCAGCAAAAACAATTTAAGCGAAGGCATATATTCTTCCCCTTATATTACAGCACTGGCATCTACCCGGCATGTGGAAAATTGCCCAGGTATGTCCTGTACACAAAAAGCAGGAAAAATACAACCAGGCCAATTACTGCCGTATCAGTCTACTCCTGATCGTCAGCATAGGGATGGAAGGAGTTGTTGACAGTGCTATTATGTGGCACTTGCTCAGCAATAACTTGCTCACCGACGCGCAGTTTGGGTTCTGCCAGGGCCACCGATGCTGCTGACCTCATTACAGGCATGGTCCAAATATGAACAAAAGAGCTGAACTCCAGAGGTGAGTTGAGAGTGACTGCCCTTGGCATCAAGGCAGCATTTGACCGAGTATGGCATCAAGGAGCCCTAGCAAAACTAAGGTCAATGGGAATCAGGGGGAAAACTCTCTGCTGGTTGGAGTCATACCTAGCACAAAGGAAGATGGTTATGGTTGTTCGTGGTCAATCATCTCAGTCCCAGGACATCACTACAGGAGTTCCTCACAGTAGTGTCTGAGGCCCAACCACCTTCAGCTGCTTCATCAATGACCTTCCCTCCATCAGAAGGTCAGAAGTGGGGATGTGTAGCACCATTCGCAACTCCTCAGATACTGAAGCAGTCCGTGTAGAAATGCAGCAAGACCTGGACAACATCCAGGCTTGGACTGATAAGTGATCTTAAATTAAGATAGCAATATTGTAACCATATAATCAGTTTTTAAAAATAATTTGTAGTGCTTATCTTTTATTTAACCTGTTCACAATCCACACAGTCAATTCAAAGTTGTAGGTGTAATATTAAAACTGTTGTATTCTACCTTCAAAAATTTCAGAATCTGGTTTATCCTTGTTGTATGGTCGAAAATGTATATTTAGTTTGGAAGTTGTAGAGGAAAATTAGTCCTTCAATGGGTAAAGGTGTCTTTGTTGTAATTTGAAAGAGAAAACTGGTAAGTTGTCAGGTGAAAATGCTTTCACTTTGCAGGAGATTAAGGGGGCATCTCATGAGTGCTAGAGACTTGTAACTCATGCAGGGTGATGATGTTGTAAGAAAAATTATGAAGTCTCTTTAATGAGTGAAGTAACGTCTATAATTTACCACAGCTGCTGCAAAAATCATTTATTATGTATTCATGATTTAAGTTTAAAACAAGTATTGGACAGGTTTGAAAGGTCAAAATCTCCATATGGTATACACCGGTCCATTGACTGTATATGCTTGGTGACTTTTATACTATTTTAAATATAGGAAATACCATAAATTTTATAAAATATCTACAATAATTCCAGTGCTGCACAGTAACACTGCTCAACAAATAAAACTCTCGTGAGCATTGATTAACATTCATTTTCCATTTTTTTTGAATTAGTCATGTTTAAAATACAAATTGTTCTATTTTAGGCCAGTACAGCTATTGGAACATTCAGTCTGCATCACAAATTACAATGTTTGCATATTCATGCTATAGAATCTATAGAATAATGGCTTCACATTTTTCTGCGGCCTTGTGATTTTTAAGGCTTTTTTAAGTAAACTGCATCGTTTTTAATACTTAATATTGCTTCACATTTTTGTTTCGGAAGGCGCTGCTTCAGACCAGTTGAATAGGAATACTCTTGAATTGGGATACTAATTTTTGTTAGATTATAGGATTAAGATTGTTGTAGTATTTTACAAAACTCTTACAAAAATCAATGTAAAATTTTGTTTGCCAAGTGGCATGTAACATTCATGCTGCACAAGTGCCAGGCAATGACCAACTCTAACAGAGAATCTAGCCATCTCTTCTTGACTTTGAATGGCATTACCATCACTGAAGCTCCCACATCAACATCCTGGGGGTTACCATTGATCAGAAACCTAACTGGACTAGCCATATAAATATTGTGGCTACAAGAGCAAGTCAGAGGTTGGGAATTCTGTGGTGAGTAATTCATGTCTTAACTCCCCAAAGCCTGTGCACCGTCTACAAGGCATAAGTCAAGAGGGTGATGGAATACTCCCCACTTGCGTAGATGAGTGCAGCTCCAACAACACTCGAAGCTCAACACCATCCAGGACAAAGCAGCCACATAATCGGCACACCATCCACCACCTTAAACATTCACTCCCTCCACCACTGATGCACAATGGCAGCGACGTGTACATCTACAAGATACATTGAAGCAACTTGCCAAGGCTCCGTCGACAGCACCTCCGATACCCACAACCTCTACGACCTAGAAGGACAAGGGAAGCGGGTGTATGGGAACACTACCACCTGCAAGTTCCCCTCCAAATCGCACATCATCCTGATTTGGAACTATATCGTTATTCCTTCATTGCCGCTGGGGCAAAATCCTGTATCTCCCACCCTAACAGCACTGTGGGTATACCTGCACCACATGGACTTCAGTGGTTCAAGAAGGTGGCTCACCACCACCACGACCTCAAGGGTAATTAGGGATGGACAATAAATGCTGGCATTGCCAGCAATACTTTCATCCCATGAATGAATAAAAATAAACATAATTTGTTTAGCCATTTTTGAGTGTACAATTTTTTTTTTTAATTATTGAAATTATTGTATAATCTCCCATTGCATTAATCACTGTGGTTTGAAATCTGGTTACTATATTTTGTGTGGTCCCATTCCGTGCGAAGGGAGTGGAACACTGGAGACATGAGAAATGGGCATAAAATTTTAAAATAGAGATTGAGAAGTAGGCATGTGTTATATTTTTTGGGAAACATTCAGTTCATTTGCACATCTTCAACACACACTCCATTTATAGTTACTACTTGGGATCATTATATCTGTTAGGTTGAGCAGTGCTTGCTCAGCCATTTCAATACAAAGCTTACTTGTAGTAGCTGTCACAAAGTGAGCTGTGACACCAGTTGGTCTGAGAGCAATTTTTTTTCTGGGTTTGAATTCCAATTTGAAAGCTGTATTTGGGAGAATAATTGTTTTGTTTGTTTATTCAGAAAATCAGCTTGCTGCCAGAGCACTATGTTCTTTATGATCAATTACAAAATTGGTCATTTACAAAGCATGCAATAACATCCTGTTTGCAAGCCCTGCCTTTCCTGTTCAATGGAATATGACAAACAAGACTCCATTCTGGGAGCCCATCAGATTGACATGCACAGAATGACATTGGTGCAATTTGAAGGTTGCACTGCACCAGTGTGACGGGCACAAAATAACTCTGGTCTTTTCTATTATGGGAGTCAGCTACTCGGTTGAACCTCTTCATCCAGACCTGGGAATGGAAACTGAGGAAATATGACAGGCATTAAAGCTCCTCTGCTCCAGCAAGATGGGCAAGTTTGTAGACGGGAAAGTTTGTGGACGCCTTTCTAACAAACACTCACTGATTTTATAGAAAAGCAATATACTGGGGATGCTGAAATCGGATAAAATTAGAAAATTCTGGAAGTACTCAATAGCTCAGGCCGCATATATGGAGAGAGAAACAGGGTTAATCTTTCATGTCGATGACCTTTTGTTCTGATTTACTGAGTATTTCTCGTATATTTTGTTTTTATCACTGATTATATAGATAAATTTAGTCTATTTTCAGATTTTTTTTCTATTCATGTCACAATGTTCTCAGATTGAAAAGTTAAAAATTGGGTTTGTTTTGAGTGGGTTCCTTATTCTTAATTGGTAAAATTTCAAAAGATCAGCATGGTTAACTTAATAGATAGTGGTTATTTAAGCAAATCAGAGAAATGAAACATTATTCTGCTCTGGACATATGGGGCCAGGTTTTGTTTTGAAGCCGCTGGTCCTGCTGTGGGTGTGCCTTGCATTGGGGCCAGGAGAAGCCAGCCACACAAGATCCAGTGGCAGCTGGCCACTGGCCACTTAAGAGCAATGAGGCATGGGCGCCAACCAATTACATGGTCAGGGGCGGAAGAGGAAACGCTGGCGTCATCTGATACCATGGTAGGTGCTGGTGCCATTTTTAAAGGGCTGCCAGTCCTGCATTCAAAGTTCAGAAAATGCTAGTAATAGTCAGCAGGCAGCATCTGTGGAGAGGGAAACCGAGTTAATATTTCAGGTCAATATGACCTCCCCATTTGCAGATTGCTGAAAGGCTGCAGAGTAATGGTGGACAGTAGACCCCAGGCAGCTCCACGCTTTAGTGATGCCTCCCTCCAGGTACTTTTATAGCTGCCAGGGAAAGACAAGAGATTTTCTTCCCTAGAGACGGGAGGAGGAGAGCTGGGAGCCTGATCAAGCAAGCATGACTGCACATTGCGGAGGAGGTTAGATTTGGGCACACAAGCTGATGAGTACAGCACACACGTGCCCGAGCAGCTGACGGAGGCTGTGACAGCCCAAGCCTCAGACAGTCAGAGGTTTGTGGAAGGCCAGGTTCGTGCTGAGCCCAGGCCTATGATGGGCCTCTGGTACCACAAGCTGCATGGGAAACACTGCTGCTGCAGCGAGAGGTCAGGCAACATCTGGCAGAGATGCTAGATACTATGCACGCCCAAACGCGGATGATGGAGGAGTCTATCCAGGCCTTGAATTCTGCACTGTCGCTTACTTGTGCATGAAGGGCATCCTTCATTGAGAGATTGGCTGCTCTCCTGGAGAGCTACATCCAGCAGAACACTTAGTACAGACCTGCATACCCTCGTCTTGAGCACGAGCACATGGCAGCACTGGCAAGGCAAGAGGGGGACAGGGGACCTGGAGTCACCAACAGGTCCTCTGTCCCCCTCTCAGGTCACCAGGGAGGCACAAGTTTGCCTTGCAAACGAGGAGGCGCAGCTGCCCACCACTGCTGGTGGCTCCTCTCAGGGTGCTCCTGGTGTGGCCAGCAGTTCTTCTGCCTCCTGCCAGTGATGCCAGGGCCACCATCACTCCTGATGGCACAAGGTGGCCAGCAGGCCTAAGGCAACCAGAAGGCAACCATCAAGGTCATCTTAAGCCAAGGGGCAGCAGGTCAGCAGCCTGCCGCCACTTCAGCTGACAGTGCAAGGGGAGCACCTCATAGGAATGCGCACAAAAAATTAAGAGGAGCACCTAGAAGCATGGGGTATTCATGGGTGAATGTGTATTGTAGATGGAAAGTTTAGCATTTGCTGTCATGGCCAGGAAAGAGTTTTTTCTTCCAACAACATCTCCTTCCTATTCCATCTGGCCTTTTGTGCTTCGTATCAACCCTACCTCTGTGAAGAGGCTCACTGCGAGGCATCATGCTATGAGGGGTCCAGTCTGGAGCCTTGCTAGCTCAACTCTGCACACTGATCATTGAGCATTTGTTTCCTGAAGGGAAGGGGGTGACAACAGGGCTGCATAAAGATAAGTCTTTATTGGTCAACATTCAACTGGCAGCAAGGCTCAAAGGAAACTTGAATGCCAAAGCTAGGAAGGATGTCGAAGCTTTGGAAAGGGTGCAGAGGAGATTTACTAGGATGTTGCCTGGTATGGAAGGAAGGTCTTACGAGGAAAGGCTGAGGGACTTGGGGTTGTTTTCGTTAGAGAGAAGGAGGAGGAGAGGTGACTTAATAGAGACATACAAGATAATCAGAGGGTTAGATAGGGTGGATAGTGAGAGTCTTTTTCCTCGGATGATGATGGCAAACACGAGGGGACATAGCTTTAAGTTGAGGGGTGAAAGATATAGGACAGATGTCAGAGGTAGTTTCTTTACGCAGAGAGTAGTAGGGGCGTGGAACGCCCTGCCTGCAACAGTAGTAGACTCGCCAACTTTAAGGGCATTTAAGTGGTCATTGGATAGACATATGGATGTAAATGGAATAGTGTAGGTCAGATGATCGGCGCAACATCGAGGGCCGAAGGGCCTGTACTGCGCTGTAATATTCTAATCTAATTCTAAAAAAAAAAGGGCATCGCGCATTTCCCTTGTACGTATCTCATGGCATCTCTCCTGTTGTCCCTGGGATCCTTCATCTGGCCATGCTTCGAGAGCTTCCTCCTCCTCATCCTGATTGTCTGAGGAGGCATTGCGCTCCTTGCATTCCTCATTATTTACCGTCTTCCCCCTCAGTAGTGCCAGGTTGTGCAGTGCACAGCACACCACACCACCACAATACACGAGACCCTCACCGGGACATACTTAAGGGCTCCACAGGACCAATCTAGACATCTGAATCTCATCCTCAGCAGACCAATAACCTGCTGTATGGCTGCAGGTGTTGTCCTGTGGCAAGTGTTGTACCTCTCCTCTGCATCTGTGCGTAGCTTCCTCACAGGTGTCAGTAGCCATATCCTCTCTGTTATGACCGAGGGTTGGAGGACTGCACTGTCTTTCTCTAGTTCCTCTTCTCCATGGGTCTCAGCATATATATAAATGTTTACCCAGTTACTAGTACGGCCAATTATGTACTCTATTTTCTTCTTTTTCTTTCAGAATTTATTTTATTTCAGAATAAAATCCACCAACCAGGTTTCTTCAGTAAACAATGTTACGACCAGGTGAGCAATGTGTCTCGAGGTCTCTTGCTGTCTTCACCTGGTCTTATTATAACAGGGTTTAATTTTAAACACATTGTGTTTTGAGCTCCCCCTTTGTGAATCCTTGTTCACAACTTTCCATTTATAAGGCAAAGAAATGAGCACAAACAGACTTTCTTTGGTTTAAAGCAGAAAGAGGAAATTTATTAAACCTTAAACTTAAACTCTAATACGGTTCACGCCTACGGATTTATGACACTCTCATGCTAGCATGCACACGCGATATAAACATGCAAGATAGGGACAGAAAAGAGTAGAAGAAAAGATAAGTAGAACAGTTTGAGGCAATATCATGTTATTGTTCCGAAGAAGGGTCACTGACCCGAAACGTTAACTCTGCTTCTCTTTCCACAGATGCTGCCAGACCTGCTGAGTGATTCCAGCATTTCTTGTTTTTGTTTCATGTTGTTGTTTGTTGAGCTTGCTGTAGTCCTTGATTGAAGATATGGTCTTGCGCTTCGTTGGCACCCAGTATTACTCTTAAAACTTGTTCACGTAGGAAACCTTTTCTTTTGAGTTTACGTGTCTTCAGTGGTTTCAGTTCCCTGAGATGAGCAGGCAGACAGGAGAGGAAATGTTCTCGGTTCCAAGAGAGGTCTTTACTCCATAAGCACACAGCTTTCTGTTCTGATCCTTTGTTGGAAGTTCAAATTCAAAACTCCAGCCAGCTCGTCATGTGACTAAAACTGGTTTGGCCACTTCTGTGTATTGGAGAACCAACTGCTGGGCCCCCATTGTTTCAGCATTGTCTGGCACTAGGCAAATGTCCTTATGGTCAGGGCTTGCAATTTTAAGTTTTAATGTTCATGTGGTGAAATAACGTGTGCCTCAGTCTTGGCAGGTGGGGTTTGCCTGACACCTCCACACCCAGGGGAATGAAATACGATTTGAAGAAAATGGTGCATTTCATGACAGAGTTTGAGAGAAATATGATCAGGAAAGAAACCATGAATCTCTCTCTTTCAGTTCCATTCATTCAGCAGTCTTGAAGCTCATAAAAATGGTCTGTTCTGGGCAGGGCCAGGGCCACTTTAATTTCCCCTTTTTTTTTCTCAGGAGAGTTAGTGGGGGAGGGGGGGGGGTGTCTATTCTGAACTCCCTGATTCATGCAAAGACTTTTGGCTTTAGGGGCTGGGTGGTTCCCTTTTCCTCTGATTGTGGGGTAGGAGTCTCTGTTACTCTCCCCTTTGTTCTCTGGGACACTTTGACTAGATGAGGCATCACCCCCATGGTTTCTCTGCCCCCTAGAGGTCTCTCTTTGTCTGCAGGTTTCTGTAAATCTGTTAGCAACTCTGATGGGGTGCTTCCAGAGTCTGCATTTACATCGGAGGATGTGGGGTCTAGCTTTTCACATTTTTCTGGGTTGGTTGACCGGGTGGTATGGGTTTTCATCTGGGATTCTTCTCGGACTTCCTTTAACCTGCCCTCTGGGTCACTCACTCCCCTTCTCTTTCTAAACCTTTGCCAGCCATGTGCCTGCCTGTCCCCTTTTGATCTCAGCAGGGTCCCTTACAGTTCACCAGCCCTCTGCTGGAGGGTCCTCCGAACACCGGTACAGGACTTAGGAGTGCAGGTTTCACTGTAGGTTGGGGTTGCCCCTTAACCTGGCACATGTACTGCAGGAGTTGCCACTCCACCAAATCCTTGTGGAGTTTTGGCCAGTCAAACTGCTCTCTTATGCAGGCTTTGGTCTTTTGTATACCAGCATGTACAACTACTGTAGTCTCGTGGGCCTTTCTTAATATTTCTCCCCGGTACCTCTGTGGCACCGCTAACTGGTGAACTACTGATCACTCCTGGCCATCAGGTCTGTGAGGAGAACTCCATTTCCTCATCAGTACCTCATTCTTTAAAGACCGTAATTGTTGACAACGCGATCGGTAGGTGGCGCTGTTTTGGCACATGCGCAGATACAGCATGTGCCACGATAACGTCACAGCCTGCGACTGTTGCAGCTGCCAGGACTAAAGATGGCGCTGCTCAAAAAATCACAGATGAAACCTAACAAACACGTGGCAGAAATCAATGGCCGGAGTGAGAGAGCAGCGCGGGGGCCGGGGAGAGCAGCGCGGGGGCCGGGGAGAGCAGCGCGGGGGCCGGGGAGAGCAGCGCGGGGGCCGGGGAGAGCAGCGGTAGCGGTGCCGGGGAGGGGGGGAGAAAGAGGGAGGGGAGAGGGGGAGAAAGAGGGAGGGGAGAGGGGGAGAAAGAGGGAGGGGAGAGGGGGAGAAAGAGGGAGGGGAGAGGGGGAGAAAGAGGGAGGGGAGAGGGGGAGAAAGAGGGAGGGGAGAGGGGGAGAAAGAGGGAGGGGAGAGGGGGAGAAAGAGGGAGGGGAGAGGGGGAGAAAGAGGGAGGGGAGAGGGGGAGAAAGAGGGAGGGGAGAGGGGGAGAAAGAGGGAGGGGAGAGGGGGAGAAAGAGGGAGGGGTCAGGAAGGGAGGAGGGGGAGAAAGTGGGAGAGGGAGGGGGGGAGAAAGTGGGAGAGGGGAGAAAGTGGGAGAGGGGAGAAAGTGGGAGAGGGAGGGGTAAGGAAGGGGGGAGGGGGAGAGGGAGGAAGGGGAGAGAGTGGGGGGGGAGCAGCGGAATGGAAGAGGAGTGCCTTTTTCTGTGCATGCGCCATAAACACAATAGCAAAAGACTTACTGGCCAGTCCCTGGACCCGGTGACACCAAGGTCTTCGCACGCTCGCTCCCCGCGGCTCTCTACGGCCTCTCGCTTCCGGCCCTCTCCATTCAGCCGTTCCCTCCAGCTGCGGATGCCCAATCCAGTTGCTTTCTCCCCTACCCAGTTGCTTTCTCTCCTACCCAGTTGCTTTCTCTACTTCTCCTCAGTACTTCAGGCATTGCAACTGTTTGGTCCCTGCATTTTGCATGCCGTCTCTCCCCACCCCTCCCCGCACTCCCCACCCCTCCCCGCACTCCCCACCCCTCCCCCTCTTCAAACACCCCTCCCTCTACCCCCCCACCATAGTTGAATATCTGAAGTGCAGTTGCAAAGTCGGGGAAATAGCATGCAAAACAAAACCTCAACAATTCTGGGTTTAATTATTGAAAAGTTTTATTAAGTTCATTAAGTATCCGAGGAACTGCTGTGCATGGATACATGAGTGTTGTGTCCAGCATTCCCGTTAGGCAGACAGGCCGAGTCTCTGCCATGCACAGCTAAAGAGATTGTTCCTGGAGAGCCTTGTGGTGAATGAACTCTTGGCTCTCTATTCCACTACTGTATTGTCCATGTGAAGAAGGCAAAGTCACAAGAGTCTGAGCTCAGTCTATTCTTGGTGAATGTTCCCCAAGCGCATCCCAATGTGCATTCCCAATTCATCCAGAAATGCAATGTTCCTTTCCACATCGTGATGAGCTCCGCAGCATGATCTAGTTGCCTTCGTTGCTTGAATGCTGACCTTAAGTCTCAAGGATTGTTTTCTCAAGGGCACGTTTTACATGAAAGAAAATAAGGAAAGAACATCAGTGTCAGAGCTTCCCTCCCTCCAATGAAATTACTGTTGAGAATGCTTTGTGTTCTGCGGTAAAGGCATGTACTGATAACACCGCCAATGAATCACTTAGTACCCACCTCAGCTGTAGGAGGCAGGATGATGTTACTGCCCCTATCTCGTGATGGTTCAATGCTGCTCTCAGGGAAAACATGAATGATGTGAGGGTGCTGGAAAAGAAGCACATTTCTTTTGGGCTATGAACATAAAGCTGGCCATTTAGCCCAGCAGTTCCCTGCCAGTGGTTATGTTACTCGTGCGTCTTTCCATCCATTCCCATTTAATCCTGCCTACTACTATCACCAGTTGTGTTCACAGCAAGAGCATTCACATTTCTGCTACCACTGGACACGGCATGCTTGTTTCATTTAGTGCTCAGTCTCTTCTTGCTGAATGTTCCCCAAGTGCTTGACCCCTTTGGACGCCCTCTCTGCTTGACAGGCAGCAACTGGCAATTGCGGAGTCTCACAAGGATCTGCATGGTTGTTTCAACGTCGGATGGGGTAACAGGTGGCTGTGTGTCCATGTGCACTGCCCTGATGGGTGTAGGAGCAGGTAACTGTGTGTCCATGTGCACTGCCCTGATGGGTGTAGGAGCAGGTAACTGTGTGTCCATGTGCACTGCCCTGATGGGTGTAGGAGCAGGTAACTGTGTGTCCATGTGCACTGCCCTGATGGGTGTAGGAGCAGGTGACTGTGTAACTGAGCAGCAAGGACAGGGTACCGCAGGTAGGGGAAGTGGAGATTTGAACAGGTAGGCATATGTATGGTCCATCAGATCATTAGGCCAGGGGGTGAGACGCTCAGGATCCAGGGTTTGTGACACGTGACTGATGTCCAGCGCGCGGCCACCTCCATCCGAAGGTGCTTCCGAGCAATTATTGGGCATAGTAAATGGCTCCATCTCATCAGCCAGTCCTTGCTGCCAGCGGAGAGTCTGTTGCCGCAGCCAGTGCAGTCTCCTCATGAATGCTGCCATTCCACTCTGCAGAACGGCCTGTTGTAGCTGGTACAATTGATCTGAAAGCAAGCGGTATTTTTCATTGTGGCTGAGGGGCCTTGGCTGTTCCTCTGTAATCACAATGGCAGCAGCCATGCCTGTCGTCGTTGGTGTCTGAGATGCACGCCAGCGACAATTGGGGGCGAGCCTGTCCAAAGGCAGACCCAGATGCCTCTGCACAACAACAGCATGTTTGCAGGGCAACAAAGTCTGAATGAAGAAGATGCAGCTGCAGGTAGCCTGGCCATCATGTATCTGCAGTGCATACTGTTTGGCGCCAGAAATCACAGTCACTGTGCCTTCATCCTGCTACATGCGGTGGCCCAGACAATGGAAATGTTTTCAGAGCAACTCAACAGGGACTGGAGAACATGCGGTGGCCCAGACAATGGAAATGTTTTCAGAGCAACTTACAAAGGCAGAGCAACTTACCTTGGAACAATCTCCTGTGTCAAATAAAAATGAAGCAAGTCTCCAAAACGAATAAATAATTCAGATAAAATGCCCGACGAAACCTCCCCTCCTTCCACTTTCAAAAAGTCGCGCCGTTGCTTTGACGCATGCGCAGAGGCCAAACTGGCGCGTCGGCGAGGAAGACGAAATAACGCGATGACGTCATCTGCGCATGCGCACAACCTTACCGGCAGGTCGGACCGCAGCGCATGCGCGGAGATGAGACTGTGTGCGCATGCGCGTACCGTGACGTCTGCGCATGCGCAAAGCGGTCCTGTTAAGTCGGACCGCAGCGCATGCGCAGGGGGCATGAGACCGTCTGCGCATGTGCGCACCGCGGCGCATCCTGATGACGTTCTCCGATGAAGTAGCGTTGTCATGAATTACTTTGTTCTTTAAAAGTAGCAGTTAGGGACTCCCTTTACTTGACTTTCAGATTGGGCAGCCTGTGCTAACCTTGCAATACTGGGTTGGCGCACTGAGCCTCAGCTAGGAAAAATCTACTTAATTCATTCCCCGGGTCTCCTAACTTTCCAAAGAAAGTCTCGGCAGGCCTCATGGTCATTTGCCTGCAGTGCCAATGCAGTCTCTGGGGGAGCTGGTTTGTCCATGGCCTGACCCACGACACATTCAGGGACTCTGCAGAAGACTATCTCCTGCCACCACCCTGTCTCTCTGACCTCCTGTAGTCTTCCTTTCACTACTTGGGGGGCTACCACCTTCATCCCCACCAGATCATTACCTAGGAGCAGGTCAACCCCGTCCACAGGCAAACTAGGGACAATCCTTACAGTCACCGGTCCCGCGCACTCCATGTGTACAGGTACAGGCATACACTGCCCTCCAATACCGTTCACCACCATTCTGGTGTTCACTGCACTCTCGGGGGGGTGGGGGGGGAAAAAGCCGGGCCTTTTCCCAGTAAAAGAAATTCGGTGGCGTTTGCGGCCCTGTGAGTTGCTATGGGTTTGCTTGCCCCACTCGAGGGATATGGGGTTACTTTCCCTTCAGATACAAAACCCTGATAGCCTTCAGGAATCCTATTAACTTTTCCAGCACTGGCCGTAGTAAGCTTCCTGGATAGCACCCTTACTGCAGTCAAAGCCACAGCCTGTTCCGTGTTTTCCGTCAGGCCCTCGTTTTCACTGAGCGGGTGTGCCCTCATTAACCCTACCGGTTCCCCTTTAGTTTCCAGCAGTCTGCTTTTAAATTCCCTGCCTCGTTACAATGGAAGCACACAGGTCTCCGGGTCTCACGTTTGCTCACAGCACCTTCCCTTTTGGCTGGAGGAGGGCCCTCTGTGTCTCCTGCTTTCCTTTCTCTTCCAGGACTGCCTGGGCGGTTATCATCTTCCCGCCCTTTGTCCTTTTCGGATCTGTGGGGGTGATCAGGAAAGGGTCTCCCCAGGGAAACCGACTTATAAATTAAAGCAAACTCAGTGGCCAGAATTGCCGCTTGCCTGGCTCCCTGAACCCACTGCTCCCCGACATGAGTTTTTATTGAGAATGGGAGAGAGTTTTTAAATTCCTCTAACAGGATTGCTTCTCTGAGAGTCTCATAGCTGAGCTGTAATTTAAAAGCCCTCAGCCACTGGTCAAATGCCAGGTGCTTGCTTCTTTCAAACTCCAGATCGGTTTGATTAGCTTGCTTTTTGAGGGTTCTAAACTTCCAGCGGTAGGCTTCGGGTACTAATTCATATGCCCCGAGGATAGCATGTTGGGTCAGTTCATAGTTTGATGAACTGTCATCTGGCAGCGAGGAATAGACCTCATGGGCTTTTCCAGTTAGTTTGCTTTGCAGTAAAAGAGACCAGGTCTCAGCTGGCCATTTTAGCTGCCTTGCCAGTTTCTCAAAAGACACGCAAAACGCTTCCACATCTTCCGCATTGAATTTTGAAATCAATTGGGTGAGTTTTAACAATCTTGTACCCAAGCCCAAATTCTGATCCTCCATATTAGCCATGCTTTCACTCGGGTTACTCTGTCGCCCCTAGCTAACTCAAGCCACCGTAACTCCGCATTCTTTCTGGAATTTCTTTTCTCTCTCTTTCTTCTCTCCCTTGGTGCCTCTCTTGTCTTTCTTTCTCCCTCTCCTTTTCCTCAAATTCAAATTTCGTTTGTTCCAATTGTATCTTTGATAACAATACCGTGTCGGATTCTGATACTACCCTGTTTCTGCTTCTTCAGATTCAAGGGAACTATGGTTGGCCACTAGTCTTAGGAGTTCAGACTTTCTAGCCTTGCCGTGTACAGTGATTCCACACTGCTCAGCCATTTTCCTCAACTCCTCCATTGAAACTGCTTTTAACTTATCCAAGTTACTTCACCCTAGCTTGGAGAGCTACTTGCTTCAGTTGCAGACATGTTAGTTTACAATCACACAAAACCACAAGAAAACTTGTATTGATTTGCTCTTTTTGATTGTGAACAATTTGGCTTCCCACTTCAATTTAGTTCATTTGTCTGTGGGTAACAATCCGGATGCTAGCACCCAATTTCTGTTATGACTAGGCGAGCAATGTGACTCGAGGTCTCTTGCTGTCTTCACCTGGTCTTACTGTAACAGGGTTTAATTTTAAACACACTGTGTTTTGAGCTCCCCCTTTGTGAATCTTTGTTCACAACTTTCCACTTATAAGGCAAAGAAATGAGCACAAACAGGCTTTCTTTGGTTTAAAGCAGAAAGAGGAAATTTATTAAACCTTAAACTTAAACTCTAATATGGTTCACGCCTACAGATATACGACACGCTCACGCCAGCATGCACATGCGATATAAACATGCAGGATAGGGACAGAAAGGAGCAGAAGAAATTATGAGTAGAACAGTTTGAGGCAATATCTTGTTATTGTTTCTCGAGCTTGCTTGTAGTCCTTGATTGAAGATATGGTCTTGCACTTTGTTGGCACCCAGTATTACTCTTAAACCTTGTTCATGTAGGAAACATTTTCTCTCTCTGAGTTTACGTGTCTTCAGTGGTTTAAAATCCCTGAAAGATGAGCAAGCAGACAGGAGAGGAAATGTTCTAGGTTCCAGGAGAGGTCTTTACTCCATGAGCACACAGCTTTCTGTTCTGATCCTTTGTTGGAAGTTCAAATTCAAAACTCCAGCCAGCTAGTCATGTGACTAAAACTGGTTTGGCCACTTCTGTGTATTGGGGAAGCAACGGCTGGGCCCCCGTTGTTTCAACATTGTCTGGCATTAGGCAAATGTCCTTCCGGTCATGGCTTGCAATTTTAAGTTTTAATGTTCATGTGGTGAAATAGTGTGTGCCTCAGTCTTGGCAGGTGGGGTTTGCCTGACAACAACAAAATTATCAATTTGTTATAAAACAATACTTATTCAGTAAAGATGCAAAGCATTAACACACAGATTGAAATATGAACGGTCCCTTTTATATTAGCCCAACATGCACACCAGTTAAAGAAAAAAGAGGTTTTCTCTGCAGAGATCTCTTTACAAAAAGACAAAAAAAAATTACTTTGGCCTAATACTTGTTAATTCTTGAAGGAAAAGGAGAAGATATGGAATGACATCAGTTGTCCCTTTATTCTGGCATCCCAAATATACATAGACAGCTGTCATGGGATCTTTTAGGAGTAGTTCTCTTGACCAGCATAAATCTTGACATGTTACTTCTCTGAAAACAACTCCCCCTAGTCACTTTGGCTCTTGCTGTTTATTTAGCTTAAGGCATGTGACATCCAGTAAGGGTTTGTTTTTCATTTTTTTTCATTTAGAGATACAGCACTGAAACAGGCCCTTCGGCCCACCGAGTCTGTGCAGAGCAACAACCACCCATTTATACTAACCCTACAGTAACCCCATATTCCCTACTACCTAACTACACTAGGGGCAATTTACAACAGCCAATTTACCTATCACCTGCAAGTCTTTGGCGGTGGGAGGAAACCGGAGCACCCAGCGGAAACCACGCGGTCACAGGGAGAACTTGCAAACTCCGCACAGGCAGTACCCAGAATCGAACCCGGGTCCCTGGAGCTGTGAGGCTGCGGTGCTAACCACTGTGCCGCAAACCAAGTTCCCCAAGTACTTTGTGACCTTTTTTTAAAAAAACAAAATGCAGCATCTATGGAATCTCCAGTCCCAAATGAATCCATCTCCGCAATCTTCAGACACAAGTCCTTAAAAAAAAAAAGAAAAAATTGAAGCACTTTCATAACATCTACGGGTAGTCCTTGTCTTCAGGATCCATCGCTGAAGGTATGTGGGTGGCTGGAAAACCGCTGGCACCTGGGGCTGTCTCAAAATGTAGGCATTGTGACAATTTCTCAAGAAGCATGCACAGACCTGCGGGATTTATTTACGGTGGTCGCAGACCAATTGTACATTAAGGGAGTGGAAATCCTTCCTGTTGAAGGCTGCTGGCTGGTGTTCAGGAACCTTGATGGTCACTCGATGACGCCCTGCACCTGGGGGAATCCAGCGATGGCCCCGAACCCAATAGATTCTCAGCTTTGACTGTTGAGATCCTTGCGGACGCGCACATAGTTGTCGCCCCTCCTGAAAAGGCATTAGTGACGACCTTGATGCACCGATGGCCTGCTGACTGAGAGATCCTATACATGTCCCCAGTGGATCCCTGGAAGTAACCAGAGGCGCAGACCTTCAATGCCACTGGCATTTGATTTTCACCAAGTCCCCTGGGGCATAGCTCATTTGCATCATAGTGCATGGGTAAGTGATGGCCTCCCTGGAGAGGCTGAGTCTTTGTTGGCACTGCTTTTCTGGTATGAGCAGGTAATGAGCCTCGACTGGTAGACTCTCTGTGGAGAGTATCTCCTTCTGCATGGGAGAGCCACCTGTCTTTCCCTTCTGCGCCCTTCTCCACCAGCTTGTGGCCGATGCTGACCCTCTTGTGGCCTCACAGGTCGTTGCGGTGCTTTTGCTGGTACCCGGACCTCCCTCCCACCGTGCTGCATCTCCTCTTCAACGGTCTCACTGAAGCCTGAATGAATGCGGCCCAGGATAGGGGGCCTCTCCCTAAGTACAAGACCTTTACTGACATGGCCCCCCCTCCTTACCCCCATTTGTCACCTCTGACAAGGTGGCACTTGCCTGTTGCTCCCCTGGAATGGCACCCCCACAGTTCTGTTACCTTTGCAACCACTGCTCAGAAGATGCCCGATGCCCTCTCCGCTCCACCCTGCCTGGCAGTTGATACTGCCTCTTCCGATGGCCTCCTTTTGCAGCCAGCAATGAGCTCCCAGCTCCATTTCACCTCCTTCAACCAGGCGAGGTTCTGAAGCCATGTGAATCCCATCCGCCATTAATAAAATTTAAACCCACGAATGAAGTCTTTGTCAATCGGCACTCTGTCCCTTAATTGCCTGCCTGCCACGTCGACGTCTGATCTGCGCCCTTCATGTTTGCCGGTGTGGACATAATTGGGATGGGACGTCATATCTCCCATCCCGATTTTATGCTCTCCCACCTTGCCTCCATTCCCTTCCCCAAGGTCCACACAAAATTCAGCCCATAGAATGTTACTGCACAGAGACAGGTCAATTGTCTCATCAGGTCCCACACTTTTTCTCTGAGCTTTCTAGCTAACTCATCCTTTTAATTTTGCTCTCTTTCAAACAAGTTTCTGAAGTCTGTATGGATTTTCCTTCAAAAATGGTTTGTTGCATAGAATTCCTTATCCTCATCCACTTGTTTAAGAGCATTTTTAATAACTCTGTCTTTAATTCTTTGTGCTCATCTTGAATTTGTGCCCTTCCTTACCATGTTATTGACTGATGAAAGCAATCATTTTACCAATAAGTCGATTGTAACCCATCATAATCTTCAACACCTCCAGCAGATCTGCCACAATTAGGAATCTGTCAAATTTATTATGGAAAGGTCTTGAACACACAAGCTATATTAAGTCGTCATTTAGCAAAGGTAAAAGGAGTTAGTTTCTCAGGACAGCTCCAGTCTTGGTTATGGCTGGTGGGAAGACAAATGGCAATTATAAAGCAAAGTGGGAAGTTCTCTGAGGCCCAAACAATGGACAATATGCTAGCCATGTCTAGTTTTTTGGAAGAAACTTTGCACTTTGTTGTTAGATTGTGACAAGGCTTTTAAAAAAACACGAACACCAAAAATCTGAATACAGACAGCAAATGAGTCCAGCAGTGAGACTGAACCACTGTCGCAGGCAGTAGGACAGGGTACGTGGAGATATATGCTTTTAAGTTGAGTTAGATAACTCAATGGAGTGGATTTCCACTTGTACATTCTTTATTTTTGTAACAGTACACAAACAGTTAGACTGATTGAGTATGATGAGAAACACTTGGTGCAATGTTCTGTGTGCTTTGCCGACTATGGAATAAAGCTGCTTCTGAACTGAACTGAATGTCATCTTACCTTTGTGAGATTGAAGGAGTACATGTCTGTAAGATACAGCAATATAGTTCAGAACACAAGGGAGTTTTGCTGTTACATCCCCGGGTCCTGCTACCATGGTATAAGATAATAGAACAATGGGAGTAAACTTCCATAAGAAACAGATAGCCAAACCATTTAAGAGAGCGGCCACTGAACCAATATTATCAACTCCAATGACAAAAGCCCTAACTTAAGTATCTTTTCAGAACAATAACCAACATTCCTGGAATAATTCTAGTGAATCTCTTCTGTATTTCTTATTGCTTTTATATCCTTTCTATAAAGAATGCCCAACTTGCATAATGCTCCATTAACCAGCCTAACTAAGGTTTTGTGCAGTTCAACTGTGTTTCTTTTGTATTAATGTTACGACCAAGTGAGAGGAGTGCACTGCCTTTCTCTGGTTCCACTTCTCCACAGGTCACAACATATATTTAAATGTGTACCCAGTTGCTAATGCGGCCAATTACATACTCTATCTATTTTAGATTCAGAATAAAATCCACCAACCATGTTTCTTTAATAAAAACAAAAGAATTAATGTATTATAAAACAAGACTTGGTCAATAAAGATGGAAAGTTTTAACACCGTTTGAAATAGAACAGTAAATATATATTTATATGCTATATATTTCCCTTCTAAATATCCAACGCACACCCTGGTTAAATGAAAAATAAAGATGCTTTGGCCAAAGTATTAATTCTTGCAGAAAAAGGATAAGATATGTTATGTTCCAGCTGGCATCGAGTCTGGTGTCTGAGTATACGTAGATGGGTCACTGGGATCTTTTCAGAAGCAGTTCATTCAGGAGATGTCGCGAGGAAGTCTTCCAGAAGCTTCTCAGGAGAAATGCTGCTTCGGTTTTTCATTTTTAAATTTTTAAATGCATTTCATTACAAAGTGTGGAAGAAAAACCAGATGAAAAATAGTAAAATACATTTACACTAATTCTCATTCATTCTTTACCCCTAACGAATAATGTTATGCCCTGTACCATCTTTGTACTCAGATAATGCAAAGCAAGGTTAAATTCTAGACAAAGCATCAGCAATTAGATTTTTTTTTCCCCGCAATGTGGATTATCTTTAAGTGATAGGGCTACAATAGTAAACACCATCGAAATAGTCTGGAATTCTGATTTTTGAATATTTCCGCAAAGGCTAGGGGGTCATGATCAGCATCTACCAGTGTACCAGGAACCTGTCAGTATCCCTTTAACAAATCTATTTTTGTAAGAAATGTGGCACTGCCTACTCTGTCAATACAGTCTTCCAAGTGAGGAATTAGGTGGAGTTTTTAAAAATTCATTCATGGGATGTAGATGTCACTGGCCAGGCCAGCATTTATTGCCCATCCCTAACTGCCCTTGAGAAGGTGGTGGTGAGCTGCCTTCTTGAACCGCTGCAGTCCATGTGGGGTAGATACACCCACAGTGCTGTTAGGAAGGGAGTTCCCGGATTTTGACCCAGCGACAGTGAAGGAACGGCGATATAGTTCCAAGTCAGGATGGTGTGTGACTTGGAGGGGAACTTGCAGGTGGTGGTGTTCCCATGTATTTGCTGCCCTGTCCTTCTAGTTGGTAGAGGTCGCGGGTTTGGAATGTGCTGTCTAAGGAGCCTTGGTGCATTGCTGCAGTGCATCTTGTAGATGGTACACACTGCTGCCACTGTGCGTCGGTGGTGGAAGGAGTGAATGTTTGTAGATGGGGTGCCAATCAAGCGGGCTGCTTTGTCCTGGATGGTGTTGAGCTTCTTGAGTGTTGTTGGAGCTGCACCTATCCAGGCAAGTGCAGCGTATTCCATCACACTCCTGACTTGTGCCTTGTAGATGGTGGACAGGCTTTGGGGAGTCAGGAGGTGAGTTACTCGCCTCAGGATTCCTAGCCTCTGACCTGCTCTTGTAGCCACGGTATTTATATGGCTACTCCTGTTCAGTTTCTGGTCAATGGTAGCCCCTAGGATGTTAATAGTGGGGGATTCAGCAATGGTAATGCCATTGAATGTCAAGGGGAGATGGTTAGATTCTCTCTTGTTGGAGATGGTCATTGCCTGGCACTTACTTGTGTGGCGTGAATCTTACTTGCCACTTATCAGCCCAAGCCTGGATATTATCCAGGTCTTGCTGCATTTCTACACGGACTGCTTCAGTATCTGAGGAGTCAGGAATGGTGCTGAACATTGCGCAATCATCAGCGAACATCCCCACTTCTGACCTTATGATTGAAGGAAGGTCATTGATGAAGCAGCTGAAGATGATTGGGCCTAGGACACTACCCTGAGGAACTCCTGCAGTGATGTCCTGGAGCTGAGATGATTGACCTCCAACACCCACAACTATCTTCCTTTGCGCTAGGTATGACTCCAGCCAGTGCAGGGTTTTCCCCCTGATTCCCATTGACCTCAGTTTTGCTAGGGCTCCTTGATGCCATATTCGGTCAAATGCTGCCTTGATGTCAAGGGCAGTCACTCTCACCTCACCTCTTGCGTTCAGCTCTTTTGTCCATGTTTGAACCAAGGCTGTAATGAGGTCAGGAGCTGAGTGGCCCTGGCGGAACCCAAACTGAGCGTCACTGAGCAGGTTATTGTTAAGCAAGTGCCGCTTGATGGCACTGTTGATAACACCTTCCATCACCTTACTGATGATTGAGAGTAGGCTGATGGGGCGGTAATTGGCCGGGTTGGACTTGTCCTGCTTTTTGTGTACAGGACATATCTGGGCAATTTTCCACATTGCTGGGTAAATGTCAGTGTTGTAGCTGTACTGGAACAGCTTGGCGAGGGGCGCGGCAAGTTCTGGAGCACAGGTCTTCAGTACTATTGCCGGAATATTGTCAGGGCCCATAGCCTTTGCAGTATTCAGTGCCTTCAGTTGTTTCTTGATATCACGCGGAGTGAATCGAATTGGTTGAAGTCCGACATCTGTGTTGCTGGGGACCTAAGGAGGAGGCCGAGATGGATCATCAACTCGGCACATCTGGCTGAGGATTGTTGCAAATGCTTCAGCCTTATCTTTCGCACTAATGTGCTGGGCTCCCCCATTATTGAGGATGGGGATATTTGTGGAGCCACCTCCTCCAGTTAATTGTTTAATTGTCCACCACCATTTATGGCTGGATGTGGCAGGACTGCAGAGCTTAGATCTGATCCGTTGTTTATGGGATCGCTTTGCTGTGTCTGTTGCATGCTGCTTATGCAGTTTGGCATGCAAGTAGTCCTGGGTTGTAGCTTCACCAGGTTGACATCTCATTTTGAGTTATGCCTAGTGCTGTTCCTGGCATGCCCTCCTGCACTCTTTATTGAACCTGGGTTGGTCTCCTGGCTTGATGGTAGAGTGGGGATATGCCGGGCCATGAGGTTACAGATTGTGGCTGAGTGCAATTCTGCTGCTGCTGATGGCCAACAGCACCTCATGGATGCCCAGTTTTGCATTGCTAGATGTGTTCGAAATCTATCCCAGTCTAGCAGATATGTCCTTTCGGACTCGGCCAGCTCAGTCAGTAGTGGTGCTACCGAGCCACTCTTGGTGATGGACATTGAAGTCCCCCACCCAGAGTACATTCTGTGCCCTCGCCACCCTCCGTGCTCCCTCCAAGTGCTGTTCAACATGGAGGAGTACTGAGTCATCAGCTGAGGGAGGGCGGTAGGTGTGAATCAGCAGGAGGTTTCCTTGTCCATGTTTGAACTGATGCCATGAGACTTCATGGGGTCCAGAGTCGATGTTGAGAACTCCCAGGGCAACTCCCTCCCTACTGTATACCACTGTTCCACCGCCTCTGCTGGGTCTGTCCTGCCGGTGGGGCAGGACATACCCGGGGATGGTGATGGCAGTGTCTGGGACATTGTCTGTTGGGTATGATTCCGTGAGTGTGACTATGTCAGTCTGTATCTTGACTAGTCTGTTGGACAGTTCTCCCAACTATGGCACAAGCCACCAGATGTTAGTAAGGAGGAATTTGCAATGTCGACAGGGCTGGGTTTGCAGTTGTTGTTTCTGGTGCCTAGATTGATGCCGGGTGGTCCGTCCGGTTTGATTCCTTTTTATTGACTTCGTAGCGGTTAGATACAACTGAGTGGCTTGCTAGGCCATTTCAGAGGGCATGTAAGAGTCAACCACATTGCTGTGGGTCTGGAGTTACATGTAGGCCAGATCAGGTAAGGACAGCAGATTTCCTTCCCTAAAGGACATTAGTGAACCAGATGGGTTTTTACAACAATCGACAATGGTTTCATGGCCGTCATTAGACTAGCTTTTTAATTCCAGATTTATTAATTGAATTCAAATTCCACCTTCCGCTGTGGTGGGATTTGAACCCATGTCCCCAGAGCAATACTAGTCTAGGTCACTAAGTCCAGTGACAATACCACTACTCCACCGCCTCCCACATTCCGGTCTTGTAAACTTTACTGCACAAGCAACCTGGTGTTTTTGTTTTCCTCTTTTCAATTATTAATACCCCACTTACAATTGCACGTCGTTAGCTTTGGGTTATCCTGGATGAGCCCTCAAATATATGTTACAATTGAGGTGGGAGGAGTGCACTGTCTTTCTCTAGTTCCACTTCTGCACAGGTCACAACATATATTTAAATGTGTACCCAGTTATCAATGCGGCCAGTTATATACTCTATTTTAGTTTCGGAATAAAATCCACCAACCAAATTTCTTTAATAAACAGCAAACGTATTAATTTATTATAAAAGAAGACATAGTCAATAAAGATGCAAAGCTTTAACACACAGTTTGAAATGTGACAGTAAATATTGTTATGACCGACCGCTCCAAAGCCGCTCGTCAAAATATGCAATTCTGATTGTGGTGGGAGAAACACACTGTTAATTCAATCCTGTCCCTCCACAGATCGTCTAACATATCATTTTAAACTTTCCAAATTCAAGAAAGATCCAGCCAAATTGCACCATCTATTAACCTCCAAATGAGGTTAACCAAACCAGGTGTTTTTAAATCAACAAATTAACTGTAATTTAAAAAAACTAAATTCTTCACTACGATGAAAATATAAACAACATTTAAAATTGAAAAAATTAGAGTCCTTGCAAATTTACAGTCCAATGTTTCTTGAAGTCCTCACAGCTGTCCGATGGGGAAAAAGGTTCTTCAACAGTCGAACAGTCCGTAGTCCAATTCCAGCAGGAAGTGATGTTTTCCTTCTCCAGCGATGGATTTCAACAATTAACAACTTGCAAACACTTTCAATAGAATTAATCTGACTTTAGAGTTTTTGAGGGATAAAAGATTGTCACAGTCTAACTTCTCTTCCTTCAGTTTACATTATCAGAGATCTCTGTTTTGGCTTGACATTTTTTAGAATTTGAGACATGATAATTGAACAGACTCAATGACTCAATTCTTTTCCTTCAGTTTAAGTGGCTGAGAACTCTTCTTTCAGGTGCTAACACCAACTGTCAGTCTGTGTTCTCTTAGAACAGACTGTCTTGAACTAAAAAGCCAGTTCAAAAAATAATTGCGACATTGTAGATCCAGTCCTGGGTCCCTGAATGGCTGTTGCCGGGTAACCAGGATGCATTCTGTGAAGCTGGTTGGTTCCCTCTCCATATGGTGTATCCAACGGCAACCAAAATGCACCTTCTCTAACTCCTGAGGCTTCCTGGTTCATAAAGCAGTATGGCTCCTTCTCCTGCCTTAAAGACACACCACATATTCTCTGGAGAAAGAAAACTATAGGACCATGACAATATGTATGTTTCCCTTCCAAATACCAAACATACACACAGACACACACACACCGGTTAAAGGAAAAATAAAGATGCTTTGGCCCAAGTACTTGTTAATTCTTGAAGAAAAAAGATAAGATATGTTATTGTCCAGATGGCATACAGTCTGGCATCTGACTACATGTAGACGGGTCACTGGGATCTTTTCAGAAGCAGTTCATTTCGGAGATGTCGAAGCATCTCGGGAGAAATGCTACTCTGGTTTCTCTCTTTTACCACCTGCCAGTCTTTTGTCACATTTCTTTTTCACAGAATGTCTTCAGATGTAAACCATTAGGTTCCTATGCTTTCTGTAGCACAAGTTTGAATAACATCTTTTGTCCCATTTCTCTTTGAATAATAACCTCCAATAACCGTGTTGCACCCACCACTTGTGTTTCTATGATCCAAATATCCATTTCATTTGTTGAAACTGAGGTAAAGTACATATTTATGAGGCCAGAATTTGCTGTCAAAATAACATGAAGATTAATGGAGTCTGCTATTATCTATGGGTAAATGGTACAGCAACTTTAGGCGAGAAATAGATGCACAGATAAGGGTGAATACCCAAAACTGGCTGTGCAAGTTGCGCCGCTCCACCATTAGCTTTAAAAAAAATTTGCCCTTAGCTTCCCTTTTTTTTTTAGGAACTTCCTATATTTTTCCATTAAATTCACTATTGAGAGTTAAGTCTTGTCATTACAGGTATACGTACCCTTTTAATGATGTAGTGAGTGTTAATGATGCCAATCAACCTCATTGGCAATGAAAATTATCTGTTACAAGTGAAGTCATTCCTTCACGTTTTTAATATTTGGGGGAAAATTTTAAAAGTGGCAATTTAAAAAAAAAAAGATTTTTCTTACCTTTTCTGTCTCTCTCACTCACGATCCAATCTTTCTTTTCCTCTCTTTATGTTTCCCTCTGTACCTGATTTGACATTGAGTTCATTCCCTCTAGTTCATCCACTTTCTCAGTCCTTCCTGTGTTTTATTTCCCAATCTTTAAATCTCATTGATTCAGGAGGTACCCAATTGATTGCCCGATTCATTCAGGTCTCATACCCTGTTTCCCTTGAAATTCTCGCATGCTATGATCACTCTTCCCGAGAGGGTCCTTAACTATGAGATGATTGATTAATTCCACCTCATTACCCAATACCAATTCTAGAATAGCCTGCTCCCTTGTTGGTTCCACAACATATTACTCCAAAACACAATCTCTAAAACATTCAATGAACTCTCCCTCGAGGCTACCCTTGCCAATTTGATTAATCCAGCCTATCTGCATATTAACATCACCCGTGATTATTGCCGTACCTTTCTTACAAGCCCCCAGTATTTCCTGGTTTATACTGTGCCCCACTGCGGAACTATTTTTTGGGGACCTATAGATTACTCCCACAAGGGACTTCTTTCCCTTGCTATTTCTTATTTCTACCCAGACTGATTCTACGTCTTGATCCCCAGTGCCTGTATCGTTTCTCACTACAACACTGATCTCTTCCTTTACTAACAAAGCTATATCACCTCCTTTTCCTTCCTGTCTATCCTTCTGAAATACTGAGTACCCTTGGATATTCCATTCCCAAACCTGGTTTCCCTGCAACCACGTCTCAGTAATTGCCACTAAATCATACCCATTCATCTCTATTTGCGCTGTTCATTCATTTATTTTATTCTGAATGCTTCGTGCATTCAGATACAAAGCCTTTAAGTTTGTTCTATTATCAAATTTCCCTACTCTTGTACGATTCCTTGGTGCAATATGGCGTTCACACGTTCTGTCCCTTCCTTTTATTTTCTGGTAACAATCAGCCTCATCACTAACCTACACTCCTACCTTCTCCTTTAACTTTGATTTCCTAATTTTCCATGCAACTGATCCGCACCACCCCCCCGCCCCACTATTTAGTTTAAAGCCCTATCTACAGCCCTAGTCATGCGTTTCGCCAGGACTCTGGTCCCAGTGTGATTCAGGTGGAGCCTATCCCATCAGAACAGCTCCCTCTTTCCCCAGTGCAGATGCCAATGTCCCACGAATTCGAACCCATTTCTGCCACACCAATCTTTGAGCCACGCATTTACCTCTTTAATCTTATTGACCCTGTGCCAATTAGCTCGTGGCTCAGGTAGTAATCCGAAGATTATTACCTTTTTGGTTCTGCTTTTTAATTTAGCCTCTAGCTGCTCATATTCCCTCAGCAAAACCTCTATCTTCGTTCTACCTATATCGTTGGTACCTACGTGGACCACGACAACTGGATCTTCCCCTCCCACTCCAAGTTCCTCTGCAGCCCAGATGAGATATCCTGAACCCTGGTACCAGGTAAGCAACACAGCATTCGGGACTCTCGATCCCGTTCACAGAGAGCAGTGTCTATGCCCCTAACTATACTATCCCCGATTACGACATAATTTCTCTTTTCTCCCCCCTCTTTCCCCCCCGCCCCTACTTGAATGGCTCCCTCTACCATGGAGCTATGGTCAGTTTGCTCATCCTGCCTACAGTCCCTGCTCTCGTCCATACAGGAAGCAAGAAATTCAAACCTGTTGGACAAGGACAAGGGCTGAGGCTCCTGCAACACTACCTCCTGGATCCCTCTACCTGCCTCGCACATAGTCACACCCTCCTGTCCCTGACTACTGACCGAATTCAAGGTAGTTAATCTAAGGGGTGTGACTTTCTTCTGAAACACCGCATCCAGGTAACTGTGCTCCTCCTTTATGTGTCGCAATGTCCGAAGCTCAGACTCCAGCTCATCAACTCTGAGCTGGAGATCCTCGAGCAACCAACACTTGCTACAGATGTCGTCACTAGGAACCACAATGGGGTCCACCAGCTTGCACATCATAAGAACTAGGAGCAGGAGTAGTCAATTCAGCCCCTCGAGCCTGCTCCGCCATTCAATATGATCATGGCTAATCATGCAGGTACAATATATAGCCTGGCCCTGCATCTCTATTTTATTTAATTAGATCTCTCTCTCTCTCTCTCTCAGACTTTGGTTTGGCACGCTTTTTGAACCCCTGCTCCTCGGGCTGTGCTCCTCCTTCTCTCTTTGTCTGTAATGAGGTGGGATTAATTAATGATCTCATAGTTAAGGATCTTCTATGGATGAGTGATCATAGCATGCTAGAATTTCAAATTCAGTTTGAGGGCGAGAAACAGGAGTCCCACAGTAGCGTTCTGGAGTTAAACAAAGGTAATTGCATAGGCATGAGGACAGATTTGGCCCTAGTGGACTGGGCAGGAAGACTAAGAGGTAGGACAGTTGATGAGCAATGGCAGATGTTTAAGGAGATACTCAATTCCTCTCAACTAAAATATATTCCAGAGAGGAAGAAAGATTCTAAGAGGGGGGAAAAAATCATCCCTGGCTAAACAAGGAAGTTAAGGATAACATAAAGACAAAAACTAAGGCATACCATATTGCAAAGACCAGTGGCAGGCTGGAAGATTGAGAAACTTTTAAAGATCAACACAGGATTACTAAAAAATTTATAAAAAGAGCAAAGGTAAATTGTGAAAGAAAACTAGTGCAAAATATAAAAACGGATAGCAAAAGCTTCTATAAGTATATAAAAGGGAAGAGAGTAGCTAAAGTGAATGTTGGTCCCTTGGAGGATGAGACTGGCAAGTTAATAGAGGAGAACACAGAGACACTAACTCAGTATTTTGCATCAGTTTTCACGGTGGAGGACACCAGTACCATCCCAATAGTAACAAGTAATGCAGTGGTTATGGGAAGGGAGGAACTTAGAACAATCATCATCACTAGGGAAAAGGTACTGAGCAAACTGTTGGGATTGAAGGCAGACAAGTCCCCAGGGCCTTATGGGCTACATCCTAGGGTCTTAAAGGAAGTGGCAGCAGAAATAGTGGATCCATTGGTTATAATATTCCAAAATTCCCTGGATGCAGGAAAGGTTCCAGTGCATTGGAAAAATGCCAAAAAAGGGGAGAGGCAGAAAGTAGTAAACTATAGACCAGTTAGTTTAACACCTGTCGTTGGGAAATGGTTAGAATCCATTATTAAGGAAGTAATAACAGGACATTTAGAAAGTCAAAACGCAATCCATCAGAGTCAACATGGTTTTATGAAGGTTAAATCGTGTTTGACTAATTTGCTAGAGATCTTCGAAGCTGTAACAAGCAAAGTGGATAGTGGGGATCCTGTAAACGTAGTGTATCTGGACTTCCAGAAGGCATGTGATAAGTTACTGCACAAAAGGTTAATACACAAGGTAAGATTACATGGGGTTAGGGGCAATTTATTAGCTTGGATAGAGGATTGACTAACCAACAGAAAACAAAATGTCGGGATAAATGGGTCTTTTTCTGGTTGGCAAGATGTAACTAGTGGGGTGCCACAGGGTTCAATCCTCGGGCCCCAACTATTTACAATCTGTATTAATGACTTGGATGCAGAGATAAAAGGTACTGTAGCCAAATTTGCAGCTGACACTAAAATAGGTGGGACAGTAAGTTGCAATAAAGAAATAAGAAATTTACAAATGGATATGGATAGATTAGGTGAATGGGCCAAAATTTGGCAGATGGAGTTTAATATGGATAAACGTGAGGTTATCCATTTTGGTCAGAATAGAAAGGCAAATTATTATCTAAATGGAGAGAAATTTCTGAGTGCTTCGGTGCAGAGGAATCTGGGTGTCCTCGTGCATGAATCGCAGAAAACTAGTGTGCAGGTACAGCAGGTAATAAGGAAGGCAAATGGAATTTTGACATTTATTGCTAAAGAATTAAAGTATAAAAGTAGGGAAGTGTTGCTACAACTGTACAAGGCATTAGTGAGACTGCACCTGGAGCATTGCGTACAGTTTTGGTCCCTTTACTTGAGGAGGGATGTAGTTGCAATGGAGGCGGTTCAGAGGAGGTTCACTGGATTGATTCCAGAGATGAGGGGTTTGTCTTTATGAAGAGAGATTGAACAGTTTACCCTTTACTCTCTCGAGTTTAGAAGAATGAGAGGAGATCTGATTGAGGTATATAAGATGATTAAGGGGATTGACAAAGTAGACATAGAGAGGATGTTTCCTCTTGTGGGGCAATCTAGAACGAGAGGTCATAGTTTTAGGATAAGGGCGAGCAGATTTAAAACCGCAATGAGGAGAAATTACTTTTTTTTTATTCATTCATGGGATGTGGACATCACTGGCCAGGCCAGCATTTATTGCCCATCCCTAAGTGCCCTTGAGAAGTGGTGGTGAGCTGCCTTCTTGAACCGCTGCAGTCCATTTGGGGTAGGTATACCCACAGTGCTGTTAGGAAGGGAGTTCCAGGATTTTGACCCAGCGACAGTGAAGGAACGGCGATATAGTTCCAAGTCAGGATGGTGTGACTTGGAGGGGAACTTGCAGGTGGTGGTGTTCCCATGTCTTTGCTGCCCTTGTCCTTCTAGTTGGTAGAGGTCGCGGGTTTGGAAGGTGCTGTCTGAGGAGCCTTGGTGCATTGCTGCAGTGCATCTTGTCGATGGTACACACTGCTGCCATTGTGCATCAGTGGTGGAGGGAGTGAATGTTTGTAGATGGGGTGCCAATCAAGCGGGCTGCTTTGTCCTGGATGGTGTCGAGCTTCTTCTGAACTTCTCTGAAAGGGTCGTGAGTCTGTAGAATTCCCTACCCTAGAGTTCGTTGGATGCTGAGACATAGAGTAAATTTAAGGAGATGGACAGATTTTTAATTAGTAGTGGGTTGAAGGGTTATGGAGAACGGGCAGGAAAGTGGAGTTAAGGCCGAGATGAGATCAGCCATGATCGTAGTGAATGGCGGAGCAGGCTCGAGGGGCTGAATTGCCTACTCCTGCTCTTAGTTCTTATGTTCTTATATTCCCTTGCCATGCCTTTATTCACTCTCACTTTCTGCCACTTGGGCAAAAATGTTTTGAGTTGAAGGTTGCAAGGGCAAGTCTAACTAATGGCAGATGCTGTTAGATGCCTTGCCACAGCAAATTCTTGCCCATGATCTTTTCCATTTTCTCATTCTGCATTATAAGCTTGCATTCTTCATAAAGGCCCTACACTTGTCTCTTACTCCTAATGTGCCTATGAAAGCCTTGTTGCTTTTTTTCCTCCAATTTTCTCTGTTGCTTCCTTTTAGCCGTTCTCATCTCTTTTTTTGTAGCTTTTCGATATTCTTTATATTTCTCCAGCTTGTATTTTTATTATCTACTCTGTAATCACTAATATTTAAAATGCAACATTTAATGTGCGATGTGCAGTAGGCACGACATTTTTAATTATATAAATAGAACTATTCTGAGTTGGTATGAAATTTTACTTATAGAAGAAAAACTTGCATTTTTATAGCAGCTTTCATGACCTCAGGACATCCTGAAGCACTATACATCCAGTGAAGTAATTTTGAAGTGTAGTCACTGTTATAATGTGGAAATAATGTATAAATAGTAGCTGTTTATATCAGAAACTTAAAGGTGCACAAAGTTTTTTTTTAAATCATGGATTAATTTCATAAATGTTTCAGGATATCTATCATGCTAATTTGACACAGTGCAATTTTAATTATACAGCGGAATGAATTGGATGGAAGGAATGTCCTTTTCTTATTTTTGCATGTGTTCTGCTAAAATCTTATCTTACTCTATCTGGATAGAAATGCTCACACAACTGTAATAACACTTGCATCTTGAGCTGTTTCTCACTGACTACATTCAAATTCTTTAACACCGTACACCATTCTTTTAGCCTGCAGAATGTAAAGTGATGAGACTTAAACTAAAATTGTAAAATTGGAATTGTCTTCCCTCTTTTTTGATACCTTTTCTGAAGACAATTACACATGCTGAAGTATGATTTCTTGGCTGCCAAATGCTCTCCAACACTATACCCCAGGTTTTTCAAATGTGAGCCTTGATGGTTATAACAGGTTTTGCAACTGTGGAAAACATCACAGTCAAGCTTGATTCTGTCCTTGCACGTACACAAAACACACAGCAAAATGACTGAATGGCAATTCTTATCTTCCCAAATCAGAAATGCTGAGGCAACTTATAGCACACTGACTTACTCCTTATTTGAGGTCAACTAAAGTAGCACAAACTGAATTAAATTCTTCCCTCATATCCAATTTTTCCTTTTTTTTCACTCTCCTGAAGCAGCAACTTTTGCAAAGATATGGTACAGGATATGGCACTCATTTCTGGTAACTCACCTGAGTGAGCACTGAGTTTTCAGAACAGCCATGCCCAGATCAGTCCTGTCCTACTCTTGCATTAATGTGCACCTCCAACAGGAATTGTACATTATATCCCATATCCTTAAGCAAGGAGCTGTGCCGAGACCCATTTGTAGCTTGGACAATAAATGTAGCAACATTGAATCATCTTGCCTTTACACAGAGCCTGAATGCTAAATATTCATATTGGCACCATGCACCTCCTGCGAGAAACTTGATATTTGGTCCCTGAATGGTCTGTTTTTTTTTAAAGATTCAGAGTTCTGGCTAATGATCAGTTAGTTGCATCTGAAGAGAAATGGAATACAGATTGCTTAATATAATGACTGCCACTGAAGTGGTTTTGGTGTGTGTATTATAATTATCCTTCTAACAAAATCAACAAAAGTTGTATTGAACAAATCAATTCTCCACACTAGTTTTTGTAAAAAAAAAACAAAATGCAAGAGGGAGCTACTTACCTTGCTTCATTTATTTATAAAATCTTTAAAAATCCCTTTTTACTTTCTCTTGAACTGACATTCCTATGGCATCCTCTTTGTGAATTCTTTTATCCAGTGTTAAGGACAAGTGAGGAGAGGTTGAAGGGCTTCCCTCTTTTCCCCCTCCTTGTTTGACCGCAACAGGTTTAATTCTTAAAGTGGATGTACTAGCCAATTCAGTAGGTGTTTTTGATTACTTACTTGATTTGATCATAACAAGAACCGATCGGACAGTTTTTCTTGAGTTAACAAGGAAAGAGGTTAACTTTATTGTACCTAAACCAAACTAATAAAATAATAAACAACGTGGCAACTTTCACTCTGACACGCACACTAGAGGTTTACACACGCACAAATAGGTTACAGAGTGGGGAAAGGTAGTTTGGTTAAGTTCGAGGCCATAAAAAGGTATAAAGTCTGTGAAGTTTGGTGATTTGGCTGGCTTCGAGCTGAATTCAATGGTTCTGAAGCTTTTAGTTTGAAGAAGTAGACGACTGGGTGTTTGATGCGTCTCTTCTCACATGACAGTCACTCAGTGATTCAAACATAGCAGTTAGCAGTATCAACATAGCAGTTAGCAGTATTTCTCTGCTTGCTGAAAAGAACAGATAGTTCCTTTAATCTTCCTGTGTCTCGGTTCTTGCTGGGAAATGCACAGACATTTCGTCTCCCTCCTCACAGTCCTTTGCAATGGAGGATACAGTGCAGCAAACTAGGTAATCATCTTAAGCTGCCAGCTGTCATCCTGTTTTAAATGATCTTTTTAAATTTCTTTAAAAAAATAAATTCAGATCTCCAGTCAGATGACCAAAGAAAGTTATCATACAACAAAACACATTGGCGTAACAATAGAGATAGAATTGAAAGAAAGAATATACATTTATATTATGAGGTTTCAACTGTACATAAACTTTTCATTAAATTCTAGTCAATCTATATGAGATGTCAGGCAGGATCAGAGGTGCGAAAATAATTGGATCCAGATGGAGGAGGAAAGGGGGAGAAGGCATATAAAAGTGACAGAGAAAAGCAAGAGGAGACCGGGGAAAGGGAGATTGAGGATCAGGAATAAGAGTGGAACAAGAGCAGCAGGAGGGAATTGTAGGGAGAGATACAGGAAGGTGGAATAAAGATGTTGAAAAGGATATTGAAAAAGCCAAACTAGGATGCTCTGATTATGATTACTTCCTCCTGGGAACAGGGGGTGGGGATAAGTTGGGGCTGATTTAGGTTGTTACTGGGCCCTAACTTTCTGGTCAGTGGTTTCGTCAAGCGGGATAATGGGGAGCACGTTCCCTGTACTCCATGCCAATATTTTGTGCTTGAAAGGGGAGGGCAAGGAAGCTAACGTGGAGGAGTTGGAGGCTGCTTTCCGCTTTGCTGAGCAGGAGAGGAGGTCAAGGACTGTCAATTTCAGTGCATGCATTAGCCAAGGCCTTTTGTTCTGGATGGGGCAGGGTAGATGAGGGAGTCAATCTCAGTATACTGTGTGGGACCAGCTTTCTGTTTTTGATGGCTGGGGGCAGTGGTGGGGGGCGGTGGTGTTGGAGAACGTGTGCAGTTGCCGGCAGCGTGGTGTGTAGTTGGTCTCTGCCCCCAATTTCCTCCTTATTGAAGGGGAGGAACAGTTTTGTCAATGAGGCCCCAACAAAGGATTGACACACTGCCAACACAATTTAGGAGGTTTGTTTTAGCGCAGGTGTGCTGAGAGAATGTTTTTGAAATTGTGTGCTACAAACTGGCAGTGATTAATGTTTGGCATGCATCAGTTCATTTAGGGGACTGGCCATAGCATGATGAGGTTTAGGTTAGCTATGGAAAAGGGCAAAGAACAATCCAGAGTAAAGATAATTAATTGGGGGTGGGGGGGGGTGGCAACATCAATAGAGTGAGCACAGATCTGGCCCAAGTAAATTGGAATCAAAGATTGGCAGGCAAAACTGCAATTCAACAGTCAAGGTACATCCCCACGAGGGGGGAAAACGGATCCAGAGCTCCCTGGATGACGAGAGTGAGATGAAGCAGAAAAAGGGTGCATATGATAGATGTCAGGTGGATAACACAGTTGAGAACCAGGCTGAATACGGAAGGTTGAGAGAAGAGAAAAAACAAATAAGCAGCAAAGAGCGAGTATGGGGAAACTAGTGGCTAACGTAAAAGGGAATCTAAAAGTCTTCAATTGGCATATAAATGGTAAATTAGGGATTAGGGACCTAAAAGGGGACTCGCACTTGGATGCAGGGGCATGGCTGAGATACTAAATGAGTACTTTGCATCTTTCTTTACCAAGGAAGAAGTTACTGCCCAAGTCATGGTGAAAGACGAAGTAGTTGAGAAATTGAAATTGGATGGGGTGAAAATTGATAGAGAAGGTATTAGATAGGCTAGCTGTACTTAAAGTTGATAAGTCACCAGGACCAGATAAGATGCATCCAAGGATGCTGAGGGAAGTAAGGGTAGAAATTGTGGAGGCACTGACCATAATCTTCCAATCCTCCTGGTGGTGCCAGAGGACTAGAAAATTGCAAATGTTACACCCTTGATAAAAAGAGTGTAAGGACAAGACCAGCAACTACAGGCCAGTCAGTTTAACCTCGGTGGTGGGAAAGCTTTTAGAATTGATAATTCGGGACAAAATTAATATTCACTCGGACAAATGTGAATTAGTTAAGGAAAGCCAGCACAGGCAAATCCTGGTTAACTAACTTGCTTGAGTTTTTTGCTGAGGTAACAAAGAGGGTTGATGAGGGTAATGATGTGGTGTACATGGACTTCCAAATGGCATTTGATAAAGTGCCACGTAACAGTCTTGTCAGCACAGTTGGAGCCCATGGAATAAAAGGGACAGTCGCAGCATGCATACGAAATTGGCTGAGTGACAGAAACAGAAATTAATTGTGAACAGTTGTTTTTCAGACTGGAGGAAAGTATCTAGTGGGGTTCCCCAGGAGTTGGTGTTAGGGCTCCTGCTTTTCTTGATATATATATTAAAGACCTAGACTTGGATGTACAGGGCACGATTTCAAAATTTGTGGATGACACAAAACTAGAAAGTATTGTGAACAGTGAGGAGGATAGTGATAAACTTCAGGAGGACATGGATAGGTTGGTGGAATGGGTGGACAAGTGGCAGATTAAATTTAATGCAGAAAAGTGTGACAATTCATTTTGGTCAGAAGAATGAGTAGAGGCAATATTCCAGGTATTAGCCTAGTAAACCTTCTCTGAACTGCTTCCAATGCATTTATATCCTTCCTCAAATAAAGAGACCAATACTGTACACAGTACTGCAGATGTGGTCTCACCAATGCCCTGTATAGCTGAAGCATAACCTCCCTACTTTTGTATTCAATTCCTTCCACAATAAATGATATCATTCTGTTAGTTTTCCTAATTACTTTCTGTCCCTGCATACTAATCTTTTGCGATTCGTGCACTAGGACACCCAGATCCCTCTGCATCTCAGAACTCTGCAATCTCTCACCATTTAGGCAATATGCTCCTTTTCTATTCTTCCTGCCAAAATGGACAATTTCACATTTTCCCACATACTCCATTTGCCAGATCTTTACCCACTCACAACCTATCAATATCCCTTTATTGCCTCCTTATGTCCTCTTCACAACTTACTTTCCTACCTATCTTTGTCATCAGCAAATTTAGCAACCATACCTTCGGTCCCTTCATCCAAGTCATTTACAAAAATTGTAAAAAGTTGAGGGCCAGCACTGATCCCTTTGGCCCACCAGTTGTTACATCTTGCCAACCAGAAAATGACCCATTTATGCTTACTGTCTGTTTCCTGTTAGCTACATAACAATACGTTACCCGTACACCATGAACTTTTATTTTCCGCAATAATTTTGATGTGGCACCTATCAAATGCCTTCTGGAAATCTAAGTACAGTACATCCACCGGTTCCCCTTTATCCACAGCACATGTTACTTCTTCAAAGAACTCCAATAAATTGGTTAAACATAATTTCCCTTTCACAAAACCACGTTGACTCTGCCTGATTACCTTGAATTTTTCCAAGTGCCCTGCTATAACGTCTTTAATAATAGCTTCTAACAGTTTCCCTAAGACAGATGTTAAGCTAACAGGCCTGTAGTTTCCTATTTTCTGTCTCCCTTTTTAAGGAGCTATATTGGCTATTCTCGAATCTAATGGAACCTTCCCAGAATCAAGGCAATTTTGGAAAATTAAAACCAATGCATCAACTATTTCACTGGCCACTTCTTTTAAGACCCCAGGATGAAGTCCATCAGGACCCGGGGACTTGTCAGCCCACAGCTCCAACAATTTGCTTAGTACCACTTCCCTGGTAATTGTTATTTTCTTGAGCTCCCCTCGCCTTCCAATTCCTGACTTACAGCTATTTCTGGGATGTTACTTATATCCTCTGTAATGAAGACCGATGCAAAATACTTGTTCAATTCATCTGCCATCTCCTTATTTTCCATTATTAATCCCCCAGACTCATTTTCTAAAGGACTGATGCTCACTGTGTTAACTTTTTAAAAATATCTATAGAAACTCTTGCTATCTGTTTTTATATTTCTAGCTAGCTTTCTCTCGTACTGTAATTTTTTCCTCCTTATTAATCTTTTGTCATTCTTTGCTTTTTTTTATATTTTGTCCAATCTCCTGACCTGCCACCCATCATTGCACAATTATATGCTTTTTCTTTAAGTTTGATACTATCTTTAACTTTTTTAGTTAACCACGGGAATTTTTCTTTCTCGTTCGAATGTATCTATTCTGTGTATTCTGAAATATCCCTTGGAATGTCTACCACTATATCTCTATTGACCTATTCCTTAACCTAATTTGCCAGTTCACTTTAGCTAGCTTTTCTTTCAGACCCTCAATTGTCCTTATTTCAGTTTAAAATACTCGTCTTAGACCCACTCCTCTATCCCTCAAACTGAAAGTAAAAGTTGATCATATTATGATCACTGCTGCCTAGTGGCACCTTCACAATGAGATCATTAACTAATCCTATCTCATTGCACAATACCAGGTCTAGTATAGCCTGCTCTCTGGTTGGCTCCAGAACCTCCTGTTCTAAGAAACTATCCCAAAAACATTGTATGCACTCCTCATCTAGACTACCATCTGATTTTTCCAGCCTATATGTAGATTAAAATCCCCCACGATATTCGCCGTACCTTTCTGACAAGCACCCATTATTTCCTCTTTAATACCCTGTCCTACCGTGTGGCTACTGTTACAGGACTTGTACACCACTCCCACAAGTGGCTTCTTGACTTTATGATTTCTCATCTCGACCCGAACCACTTCTACATCCTGATTTCCTGAACCTAGGTCATTCCTCTCTCTTAATCATTAATTAACAGAGCCACCCCCTCCACCTTTTCCTAGCTTCCTGCCCTTCCTAAATGTCATGTACCCCTTCAATATTCAGGTCCCAATCTATGTCATCCTGCAGCCATGTCTCTCTAATGGCTTTTGGATCGTATTTATTTACTTCTTTTTGCGCTATCAGTTCATCTGTTTTGTTTCGAATGCTATGTGCATTCAGATACAGAGCCTTTAGTTTTGTCCTTTTATTATTTTTGTAATCTGTAGCCTTATCTGCTGATTAACTCTTAGATTTGTACTCTCTGTCCCTTCCTGTCACAGTCTGTTTATCATTTCCCATATTAATACATTTCTCTCTTGCCTTGTCTCTACTCTTTGATTTACCACATCTTCCCAAATTTGATCCCTTGCCCCCACTATTTAGTTTAATCATCCTTAAGATACTTCTTAAAAATTAATTCTTTGGTCAACTGCCCTAATATCTCCATGTGTGGCTCATTGTCAAATTTTATTTGATGACACGCCTTGAAGTGGCTTAGGGCATTTCACTACGTTAAAGGCATGAGAGAAATGCAGGTTGTTGTTGCAGTACTGAGAGTGTGGCGTACTGTGCAATATTTATCACTCAACTTTCGCATGGTAGGGGTGGCTAAAACTAGAGGGCATAGATTTAAGCTGAGAGGGAGGAGGTTTAAAGGGGATCAAAGGGGTAAATTTTTCACACAAAGAATAGTGGGTATCTGGAATGCGCTGCCTGAGGTGGTGAAGGCAGGAACAGTAGCGACATTTAAGAGGCATCTGGACAGGTACTTGAATGAGCAAGGCCTAGAGGGATATGGAATTAATGCAGGCAGGTGGGATTATTATAGATAGGCATTATGGTCGGCATGGACACGGTGGGCCGAAGGGCCTGTTTATATGCTGTACGACTCTATGACTATAACTAAAATCACTGAAAACAGATTAACTGGTTATTTATTTCGTTGTTATTTGTGAGGCACATAAAAACTGGCTGCTGGATTTTCCATGTTACAAGTGTGACTACATTTCAAAAGTGCTATATTGCCTGTAAAGTCCTTTGGGTCATCTTGAGGGCATGATAGGTGCTTCTCTAAATGCAAATTCTTTGTTTCCTTTTCTGTATTTAAATTTGGAGATGTGAGTCTAAGATTTGATGACTCTTTTTGCAGGTACTTAAAGTCAGGGGATGATCTTGACAATGGTCATTTGCAACATCAGGAACAAAATGTTAAGGCATCAACTATAGAACCATTGGAAAGATTAAATGCTGGAAACAAGGCGATAGAACCTTTTGATCCAGAATCGGATGCTTTTAGGGGTACAGCTTCTTTATGCCCTGCTGAAGATCAAAATAGACAACAAATAGGTAACCATTTTTATCCTTTTTGCACACGATTAACATCTGTGATTTCTACAATAGCTGTTGATCATAATTTCGAAGAATTTAAACTTCCATGAAGTACGTGAACTGTTATAAAAATTACCCCTTATTTAGTACACAGCCCTTGGATCAGGGAAGCAACTGTTCTGGCTTTGAGATTCGGAAGTGCTGAATAACACAAGGTCTGTAATGAAAAAGGTCCTTTTTTGCCTATCAAATCTGTTCCTTCTGTAGACCTTATCATGAACTCTACCTCACCTACTTAATCACTTGAGAAAAATTCTCTGCAGAAATAGTGCCTGATTACCAGACGTAAGGGTGCAGAATTGCCCATTCCTATTTTTCCACTAATCAACTCCAGAATGCTGCTGTTCAAGATTATCACTCCAGTATCAGAATATTTTGTAATCCATGGAATATTTGATGACCTCAGTATATATCTATGTCTGCTCCAATGATTTAGTCTTGACCTGAATCAGATGCTTATCCAGCAGTTTTTAGATCAATGGCATTAGCATGAACTGCTTTTGCCTGGCTGTTAGTCCACATAGCCATTGTCCTTTAGGGGAAAAAAATCTGTCACCTCAAATCCCCTGTGAGGCACATCAATTTTGAATTGCATTCCCTAGTTGGTGTACACAGTCCATGAGAACAGTATATCATCTGTAAAATAAAATTTGAAGAGCAGGGATGAGAGCATTGTCTTATGATGAGCAGCTGAGTAAATTGAGCCAATGCTCTCTGAAGTTTAGAAGTATGAGCGGTGATCTCATTGAAACATAAGAGATTCTGAAGGAGCATGACAGGGTAGACACTAAGAGATTGTTTCTCCTGACTGGGGAATCTGGAACATGGGGCACAGTTGCAGGATAAGGGTTGATTATTAGGACTGAGGTGAGAAATTTCTTCACTCAGAGATTGTGAATCTTTGGAATGGATGGTTCATCATTGAGTATATTCAAGGCTAGGATAGATAGATTTTTGAACTCAAGGAATCAAGGGATATGGGGCAAAAACAAGAAATGCTGGATTCACTCAGCAGGTCTGGCAGCATCTGTGGAAAGAGAAGCAGAGTTAACGTTTCGGGTCAGTGACCCTTCTTCGGAACGGGATATGGGGAGTAGGAGGGAAAGTGGAGTTGAGGCAAAAGATGAGGCAAGGCTCATTTCCCAGCGGAGCAGCAGGAGAAGGTAGCGACTCTTCGGTGGGTGAGTGAAGGCATCAGGAGCTGTGTTTTAAAAGTAAGTACTTACTGTTTTACTTACTGTTTTCCTTGTCTTTGAGTTTCTTTTGGCGCCGGAGGAACCGGAAGCTGGTCGGCAGCGAGGACTCCTGGGTAGGTATTTTCCTTAAAGGTGCGGAGCTGAGTAAACCCGAGACCCTTTTTACCCTCCTCCTCTAACCAAAAAGGACTGAGCAGGTAAGCTATTTACTGTTTTTGTTAATATCTATAGTTGTACTTAACTAAGGGGTAATTGAATAAAAGAAATGGCAGCCAGTGTAGTGTATTGCTCCTCCTGCAGAATGTTCGAGGTGAGGGAAACCTCCGGTGGCCCTGCCGACTTCACCTGCTGGAAGTGCATCCGTCTCCAGCTCCTATCAGACCGTGTTAGGGAATTGGAGCTGGAGCTGGATGAACTGAGGATCATTCGGGAAGCTGAGGGGTTGATAGATAGAAGCTACACGGAGGTCGTTACTCCACAAATCAAAGGCAGCTGGGTAACAGTTAGAGGTGGGAAGAGGTCAGTGCAGGGATCTCCTGTGGTCGTTCCCCTCAACAACAAGTATACAGTTTTAGATACTGTTGGGGGGGACGGCCTATCGGGGGCAGGCTGCAGTGACCGGGCCTCTGGCACGGGGTCCTGCACTGTGGCTCAGAAGGGAAGGAGGGAGAATGGGAGAGCACTAGTCATCGGGGACTCGATGGTGAGGAGTACGGACAGGCGGTTCTGTGGGCGCAGGCGAGACGCACGGATGGTTTGTTGCCTCCCTGGTGCCAGGGTCCGTGATGTTTGTGATCGCGTCTTCAGGATCCTTAAAGGGGAGGGGGAGCAGCCAGAGGTCGTGGTGCACATTGGCACCAACGACGTAGGAAGGAAGGGTGGCACAGATGTTAGAAGTGAGTTTAGGGAGTTAGGCTGGAAGCTGAAAGCTCGGACGGACAGAGTTGTTATCTCTGGTTTGTTGCCGGCGCCACGTGATAGTGAGGCTAGGAATAGGGAGAGAGCACAGCTGAACACGTGGCTGCAGGAATGGTGTAGGAGGGAGGGCTTCCAGTTCTTGGATAATTGGACTGCATTCTGGGGAAGATGGGACCTGTTCAAACAGGACGGGCTGCATCTGAACCAGAGGGGCACCAATATCCTGGGAGGGAGGTTTGCTAGTACTGTTCGGGAGGGTTTAAACTAGTTTGGGAGGGGGATGGGAACCGGACTTGTAATCCAGGGACCAGTGGGTCCACTCAGAAAGACAAAGAGTGTAGTGAGGTATTGGGGAAGGTAGCACTGTCACAGAGGACAGATGGGCACGGAGAAGGGTTAAAGTGCGTATACTTCAACGCAAGAAGCATCAGGAATAAGGTGAGTGAACTGAAGGCGTGGATGGGCACTTGGGACTACGATGTTGTGGCCATCACTGAAACGTGGATAGGTGAGGGGGAGGAATGGTTTTTGGAGGTACCTGGTTATAGATGTTTTCATAAGATTAGGAATGGTGGTAAAAGAGGTGGGGGGGTGGCATTGTTAGTTAGAAATAGTGTAACAACTGCTGAAAGAATTTTCGAGGAGGATCTGCCGACTGAGGCACTGTGGGTTGAGGTCAGGAACAGGAAAGGAGCAGTCACCTTGATGGGAGTTTTCTATAGGCCCCCCAATAGCAGCAGGGAGGTGGAAGAGCAGATTGGGAAACAGATTTTGGAAAGGAGCAGAAGTCACAGGGTAGTAATTATGGGGGATTTCAACTTCCCAAATATTGATTGGCAACTCTTTAGATCGAATAGTTTGGATGGGGTAGTGTTTGTGCAGTATGTCCAGGAAGCTTTTCTGACTCAGTATGTAGACTGCCCGACCAGAGGGGAGGCAATATTGGATTTGGTACTAGGTAATGAACCAGGGCAAGTGATAGAGCTGTTGGTGGGCGAGCACTTTGGAGATAGTGATCACAATTCTGTAGCATTCACTGTGGTAATGGAGAGGGATAGGTATGTGCAACAGGGCAAGGTTTACAATTGGGGGAAGGGTAGATATGATGCTGTCAGGCAGGAACTGAGGAGCATAAGTTGGGAGCATATGCTGGCAGGGAAGGGCACGGTCGAAATGTGGAACTTTTTCAAGGAGCAGATAGTAGGGGCCATTGATAAGCATGTCCCTGTCAGACAGGGAAGGGATGGTCATGTGAGGGAACCGTGGTTGACAAGAGAGGTTGAGAGTCTTGTTAGGAAGAAGAAGGATGCGTATATAAAGTTGAGGAAAAAGGGCACAGGCATAGCTCTGGAGGGATACAAGATGGCCAGGAAGGATCTGAAGAAAGGGATTAGGAGAGCTAAGAGAGGGCATGAAAAATGCTTGGCGGGTAGGATAAAAGAAAACCCCAAGGCCTTTTACGCGTATGTCAGAAATATGAGGATGACTAGGGGGACCATAGGTCCGGTCAAGGACAATAGCGGGAGACTGTGTGTTGAGCCGGAAGAGATAAGTGAGGTTTTGAATGAGTACTTCTCTTCGGTATTTACGAATGAGAAGGGGTGTATTACTGAAGAGGACGGTGGGAAGCAGACTGGTAAGCTCGAGGAAGTGCTCGTTAGGAGGGAAGATGTGTTGGGGTTTTTGAATAACTTGAAGATAGACAAGTCTCCCGGGCCTGACGGGGTATATCCAAGGATGTTATGGGAAGCAAGGGATGAAATTGCAGAGCCGCTGGCAATGATCTTTTCATCTTCTCTGCTGACGGGGGTGGTACCAGGTGATTGGAGGGTGGCAAATGTTGTGCCCCTGTTCAAGAAAGGGAATAGGAACAACCCTGGGAATTACAGGCCAGTTAGTCTTACTTCGGTGGTAGGCAAGTTGATGGAAAAGGTGCTGAGGGATAGGATTTCTGAGCATCTGGAAAGACACTGCTTGATTCGGGACAGTCAGCACGGTTTTGTGAGGGGTAGGTCTTGCCTCACAAGCCTGATTGAATTCTTTGAGCAGGTGACCAAGCAAGTGGATGAGGGTAAACCAGTGGATGTGGTGTACATGGATTTTAGTAAGGCATTTGATAAGGTCCCCCATGGTAGACTTATGGAGAAAGTCAGGAGGCATGGGATAGTGGGGAATGTGGCCAGTTGGATTAAGAATTGGCTAACTGATAGAAGGCAGAGAGTGGTCTTAGATGGTAAATACTCAGCCTGGAGCCCAGTTACCAGTGGCGTGCCGCAGGGATCAGTTCTGGGTCCTATCCTGTTTGTGATTTTTATTAACGACTTGGATGAGGAAGTCGAAGGGTGGGTCAGTAAATTTGCAGATGATACAAAGGTTGGTGGAGTTGTGGATACCGAGGAGGGCTATTGTCGTCTGCAAAGGGACTTGGATAGGTTGCAGTGCTGGGCTGAAAAGTGGCAGATGGAGTTTAACCCTGAAAAGTGTGAGGTCGTCCATTTTGGAAGGACAAACATGAATGCAAAATACTGGGTTAACGGTAGGGTTCTTGGGCATGTGGAGGAGCAGAGAGACCTTGGGGTCTATGTGCATAGATCATTGAAAGTTGCAACTCAAGTGGATAGGGCTGTGAAGAAGGCATATGGGGTGTTAGCGTTCATTAGCAGAGGGATTGAATTTAAGAGCCGTGAGGTGATGATGCAGCTGTACAGGACCTTGGTAAGGCCTCATTTGGAGTACTGTGTGCAGTTCTGGTCGCCTCATTTTAGGAAGGATGTGGAAGCCTTGGAGAGGGTGCAGAGGAGATTTACCAGGATGTTGCCTGGAATGGAGAATAAGTCTTACGAGGAAAGGCTGAACATTCTAGGCCTCTTCTCATTAGAAAGGAGAAGGATGAGGGGTGACATGATAGAGGTTTATAAGGTGATCAGGGGAATAGATAGGGTAGACAGTCAGAAACTTTTTCCCCGGGTGGAGCAAAGCGTTACAAGGGGTCATAAATTTAAGGTGAAGGGTGGGAGATATAAGGGGGATGTCAGGGGAAGGTTCTTTACCCAGAGAGTGGTCGAGGCATGGAATGCCTTGCCCGGGGAAGTTGTTGAGTCAGAAACTTTAGGGACTTTCAAAAGGCTTTTGGATAGGTATATGGATAAAGGAGAATGATGGGGTATAGATTAAATTGTCCTTGACAGAGGACAAAGGATCGGCACAACATTGTGGGCCGAAGGGCCTGTTCTGTGCTGTATGTTCTATGTTCTATCAGCCATGATTGTATTGAATAGCAAAGCAGGCTCGAGCAGCCAAATGGTCTACTCCTGCTCCTATTTCTTATGTTCATATGTGATCTGCACCAAGAGTTTGACTGAAAATCAGTGATCTAGGTGCCTTTTATGGACCCCAGATTTGGTCAATATTTCTTTCAACTTTTGTCTATTTCCAGGAAGGTCAAATAAAAAGATGCTTTATAAATTAGTGCTGAGCTAGTCTAAAATGTTGTTTCTTCCTAAGATTAAGTCTTCTGATGCCTAGTTCCACAGCTACTCCCACAAGAGGAGGTGAGCCAAGAGAAATTGATAAAGTGAGACATTTGATTTGACCCACTGTCTGACTTCATCGCCTTTTAAGTTCAAGTTGCAATTGATGCTGAAGCTATACTGAACAAGCCTGTGTAAAGTGCTGGTGCTAAAAAGAAAGTATTTGTTTGGAGATCTTTCAGCTGGTCTTCTAATTCAGCTTCGAGGAAAGGATTAGGAGAGATGATCTTAGATTCCATCTTTGTTCTGCTCATTAGTGTAGTTAAGCAATACTGACCTAGTGCTGATGCTGATACATTTGGGAGTGTGTTTGCCTAAGTACATAGAAAGCATAACTTTCAGATAACCCTTCGCCTGAGCTCATGCACTCTCTGTTTAATTCAATTCCCCAGGAATGCTTACTGTAATTGTAAGTAATAATTTAGTGCACAAATTTTTCAAAACAAAAAGGGTCTATAATTTTTTTTATTCATTCATGGGATGTGGGTGTCACTGAATAGGCCAGCAATTGTTGCCCATCCCTAATTGCCCTTGAGAAGGTGGTGGTGAGCTGCCTTCTTGAACCGCTGCAGTTCATGTAGGGTAGGTACACCCATAGTGCCGTTAGGAAGGGAGTTCCAGGATTTTGACCTAGTGACAGTGAAGTAATGCCGATATAGTTCCAAGTCAGGATAATGTGTGGCTTGGAGGGGAACTTGCAGGTGGTGGTGTTCCCAACCATTTGCTGCCCTTATCCTTCTAGGTGGTAGAGGTCACGGGTTTGGAAGGTACTGTCTAAGGAGCCTTGGTGCAATACTGTGGTGCATCTTGTAGATGGTACAAACTGCTGCCACTGTGCGACAGTGATGGAGGGAGTGAATGTTTGTAAATGGGGTGCCAATCAAGCTGGCTGCTTTGTCCTGGATGGTGTCGAGCCTCTTGAGTGTTGTTGGAGCTGCACCCATCCAGGCAAGTGGAGAGTATTCCATCACACTCCTGACTTGTGCCTTGTAGATGGTGGACAGGCTTTGAGGAGTCAGGAGGTGAGTTACTCGCCACAGGATTCCTAGCCTCTGACCTGCTCTTGTATCCACGGTATTTATATGGCTACTCCAGTTCAGTTTCAGGTCAATGGTAACTCCCAGGACGTTGAGAATGGGGGATTCAGCAATGGTAATGCCATTGAATGTCAAAGGGAGATGGTTAGACTCTCCCTTGTTGGAGATAGTCATTGCCTGGCACTTGTGTGGCGCGAATGTTACTTGCCACTTATCAGCGCAAGCCAGGATACTGTTCAGGTCTTGCTGCATTTCTACACTGACTGATTCAGTATCTGAGGAGTCACAAATGGTGCTGAACATTGTGCAATCATCAGCGAACATCCCCACTTCTGACCTTATGATTGAAGGAAGGTCATTGATGAAGCAGCTGAAGAAGGTTGGGCCTAGGACACTATTCTGAGGAACTCCTGCATTGATGTCCTGTAGTTGAGATGATTGACCTCCAACAACCACAACCATCTTCCTTTGCGCTAGGTATGACTCCAACCAGCAGAGAGTTTTCGCCCTGATTCCCATTGACCTCAGTTTTGCTAGGGCTCCTTGATGCCATACTCGGTCAAATGCTGCCTTGATGTCAAGGGCAGTCACTCTCACCTCACCGCTTGAGTTCAGCTCTTTTGTCCATGTTTGAACCAAGGCTGTAATGAAGTCAGGAGCTGAGTGGCCATGGCGGACCCAGACTGAGCGTCATTGAGCAGGTTATTGCTAAGCAGGTGCTTGATGGCTTGCACGGACACGGTGGGCCGAAGGATCTATTTCTGTACTGTATAACTCTATGACTGTGACTCTAAGTGCCGCTTGATAGCACTATCGACGACACCTTCCATCACTTTACTGATCATTGAGAGTAGACTGATGGGGTAATTGGCTGGGTTTTACTCGTCCTGCTTTTTGTCTACAGCACATACCTGGGCAATTTTCCACATTGCCAGGTAGATACCCGTGTTTTACTGGAACAGCTTGACTAGGTTTGAGGTAAGTTCTGGAGCACTGGTCTTCAGTACTATTGTTGGAATGCTGTCAGGGTCCTTGGCCTTTGCAGTATCCAGTGCCTTCAGTTGTTTCTTGATATTACGCGGAGTGAATCGAATTGGCTGAAGACTGGCATCTGTGATGCTGGGGACTTCAGGAGGAGGCCAAGACGGATCATCAACTTGGCACTTCTGGCTGAAGATTGTTGCAAATGCTTCAGCCTTATCTTTTGCACTGATGTGCTGGGCTCCCCCATCATTGAGGATGGAAATATTTGTGGAGCCACCTCCTCCAGTTCGTTGTTTAATTGTCTATCACCGTTCACGACTGAATGTGGCAGGACTGCAGAGCTTAGATCTGATCTGTTGGTTATGGGATCTCTTAGCTCTGTCTATCGCATGCTGGTTAAGCTGTTTGGCATGCAAGTAGTCCTGTGTTGTAGCTTCACCAGGTTGACACCTCATTTTGAGTTATGTCTGGTACTGCTCCTGGCGTGCCCTCCTGCACTCTTCATTGAACCAGGGTTGGTCCCCCAGCTTTATGGTAATGGTAGAGTGGAGGATATGCCGGGCCATGAGGTTACAGATTGTGGTTGAGTACAATTCTGCTGCTGCTGATGGCCCACAGCGCCTCATGGATGCCCAGTTTTGCATTGCTAGATCTGTTCGAAATCTATCCCATTTAGCACGGTGATAGTGCCACTCAACATGATGGAGGGTATCCTCAATGTGAAGGCAGGACTTCGTCTCCACAAGGACTATGCGGTGGTCACTCCTGCCAGTACTCTCATGGACAGATGCATATGCGGCAGGCAGATTGGTGAGGACGAGGTTAAGTATGTTTTTCCCTCGTGTTGGTTCCCTCACCACTTGCCGCAGATGCAGTCTAGCAGCTATGTCTTTTATGACTCGACGGCCAGCTCGGTCCGTAGTGGTGCTACCGAGCCACTCTTCGTGATGGACATTGAAGTCCCCCACCCAGAGCACATTCTGCACCCTTGCCACCCTCAGTGCTTCTTCCAGGTGGTGTTCAACATGGAGGAGTACTGATTCATCAACTGAGGGAGGGCGGTAGATGGTAATCAGCAGGAGGTTTCCTTGCCTATGTTTGACCTGATGCCATGAGACTTCATAGGGTCCGGAGTCAATGTTGAGGACTCTCAGGGCGACTCCCTCCCTACTGTATACCATTGTGCCGCCACCTCTGCTGGGTCCGTCCTGCCGATGGGAAAGGACATACACGGGGATTGTGATGGCGGTGTCTAGGACGTTATCTGTCGGGTATGATTCTGTGAGTATGACTATGTCAGGCTGTTGCTTGACTAGCCTGTGGGACAGCTCTCCCAACTTTGGCACAAGCCCCCAAATGTTAGTAAGGAGGACTTTGCAGGGTTGACAGGGCTGGGATTGCTGTGGTCGTTTCCGGTGCCTAGGTCGATGCCGGGTTGTCCGTCCGGTTTCATTCTTTATTGACTTTGTAGCGGATAGATACAACTGAGTGGCTTGCTAGGCCATCTCAGAGTGCATTTAAGAGTCAACCACATTGCTGTGGGTCTGGATTCCCATGTAGGCCAAACCAGGTAAGGACAGCAGGTTCCTTCCCTAAAGGGCATTTGCAAAATTAATGCCTGGATAGGAAGAATAGCAGTATGCACTTTAAGACTTGAATATTGCTGAAAATAGAGACATGTTGTCGAAGCTTTTCGTCTTGCACTCATCATGACAACCCGCAAGAATACCAATATAAGGGAAAACAACAACTTTACACTGTTTGAGAAGTGAGTGCTGATTAGTTGGCAAATGAACTCTGATTGGTAGAGGCGTTGCCATGGAGAATGCACCAGTTTATGGTGACTGACAGTTAACTGCCAACCTTTGTTTGAAATTTAAACCAGGCAGTTTGACTCTAATTGGTTAAGGCATTGCCCTGAGGAATGAACCAGCGAATAGCTGTCACTTATTTTGTTTAGCTGAAACAGGTGCAATGTGTGTACATGTTCTTTCTGTCTGCAAAGAACAGGGCTCTGTATATTAATGTATGTAGCTTCCAGTACATGCTAATAAGCCAGACTGTGAGCCCTACTGACAATCCTAAATTGGTTGTCAGCTTAATTCTTAGCACACTGAGGATTATTTAGCAAATGTTGTCCAATTGCCGAATCACATTGAACCATAAAAAGTGTAAGGCACAGAACGAGGCCACTTAGCCCATCGCGTCTGTGCCGGCCGAAAAACAATCCACCGATTCTCATCCCAAATTCCAGCATTTGGTGCATAGCCCTGCAGATTACAGCACTTGAGGTGCATATCCAGACTCCTTTTGAATGAGTTTGAGGGTTTCTGCCTCAACTATCCTTTCGGGAAGTGAGTTCCAGACCCCCACCACCCTCTGGGTGAAAATGTTTTTCCTCATCTCTCCTCTAATTTTTCTACCGATCACTTTAAATCTATGCCCCCTCATCACTGACTTCTCTGCCAAGGTAAATAGACCCTTCACCTCCACTTCATCCAGGCGCCTCAAAATTTTTTACATTTCAATTAGAGCTCCACCCAACCTTCGCTGATCCAAGGAGAACAACCCCAGCCTATCCAATCTTTCCTCATAGCTGTAATTTTCCAGTCCTGGTAACATCCTCATAAATTTCCATTGTACCCTCTCTAGTGCAATTGCATCCTTTCTGTAATGAGGTGACGTGAACTGCACACCGTACCCAAGTTGTGGCCGAACCAATGAGTTATACAGTTCCAGCATAACCTCCCCACTCATATTCTATATCTCAGCTAATAAAGGAAAGGGTTCCATATGGATTCTTAACCACCTTTCGACCTGTCCTGCTACCTTCTGGGATCTGTGGATATTCACTCCGAGGTCCCTCACTTCTTCTACACTTCAGTATTTTCTCATTAATTGTGTATTCCTTTGCCTTGTTTCACCTCCCCAAATGCATCACCTCACACTTCTCCAGGTTGAATTCCACTTTTCTGCCCATCTGACCAGACCATCAATATCTCCCTGCAGCCTACAGCTATCCTCCTCACTATCTACCACAGGGCTAATCTTTGTGTCGTCTGCAAACTTCTTGATCATGCCCTCTCCCTTTACATCCTAATCATTAATGTATACTACAAAAAACACGGGACCCAGTGCTGTACCCTGCGGAACGCTACTGGAAACAGCCCTCCAGTCGCAAAAACAGCTGTAAAACAATTACCCTTTGTTTCCTGCCACTGAGCCAATTTTGTTTCCACCTTGCTGCATTTCCCTGGATCCTATGGGATTTTATTTTTTTAACCCGTCACATCTAATGTTGGACACTGTGTTTTGAGTTTTGCAAGAATGGGCTGGTAGGGTACAGCCTCTACCTTGCCCGTTGCGAACAGCAGAAACGCTTTTGTGTTTGATACGATCCGCCAGTCTTTGGGACGTACGGCCTATATACCTAGCATCACGCTGGTGTTGAAATTCATATATCACATTACTCATTACTCACTTGTATGATAGGCAGTTCTCTGCTACCAAATGACTATTTTAAGACTACATGAAAAGGCACTAGTGAACTGAATTTTAGAGATGCTGTTCTCAATTAACTTCATGGCTTTTTGCATAGGGGCTCCTTCGCTTTCTAAAAAGGATGCGGCTACCTCGCCTGTTCTAGTGTTTAATAAAGATGAACGAGTCAGCACAGCAACATCACCCTTTTGGGCTGAATCATCAAGGTAGGTTGCTAGCCAAATTTTATTTTTTAATTTTTGCTATGATGGACCTCCAACTTTAACATGTGAACAATTGTGTTTTCTGAAACAGTAAGCCTCATGGTTACAGTATTAGACAAGCAACCTCGAGGTCTTAAGTTCAAATCCGAGCATGAAGTTAAGAAATTAACTTAAATAAAACTGGTGATTTGTGGGCTGGCACCAAGAAAATGTTATCATGAAAGTTGCTGGAGTGTCATAAAAACTCAGGTGTTTTACTGTTTTTCCCCCCAAGGAAGGGACCGACAACACTTACCTACTACCTACTGCGGCCTACATGTGACTCCAGTCCCACACATGTGATTGGCTCTTAATACCCTCAAGGCATTGGAGATGTATAAGCCCACCTCCCAAGGAAAAATAGAAGTACAGTACATGTTTGATTACTCCAAAGTGCAACTTTAAAAACGAACACAACTGCTGGGCTTTTTTTTTACATTCATTCACAGATTGTGAGTGCTACTAGCAAGGCCAGCATTTATTGTCCATTAACAATTGAAATTGAGAAGGTGGTGGTGAGCTGCCCCTTGGGCCACTACAATTCATATGGTTAAGATACTCCCACAGTATTGTTAGGGAGGATTTTGATCCAGCAAGGATGAAGGAACAACAATATATTTCCAAGTCATGATGGGGTGTGACTAGGAGGGGAACTTGGAACTGGTGGTGTTCCCGTACCCCGCTATCCTGTCCTTCTAGGTGGTAAAGGTCACGGGTTTGGGAGGTGCTGTCGAAGGAGCTGACGAATCAGCACTCCTTCATGTTGAATATCATTTGGAAGAAGCACTGAGGGCAACAAGGACACAGAATGTACTCTGGGTGGGGGACTTCAACATGCATCACTAAATGTGGCTCAGTAATATCACATTGACTAAGTTGGCTGATTCCTGAAGGACATATCTGCCAGACTGGGCCTGCAGCAGGTGGTGAGACAACTAACGAGGGAAAAATGGTGTGTGCCCTCGTGTGTGACCTTGTCCTCTGCAGGCCACTCGTACCCAGTATCTCACTATGTGCAGATCCTGCCTTTAAGCGATCCTCTGAATGACACAGGTCAATATCTGAGTTGATGGCTGCAAGTGTGAGAGCGAGTGACAGTGTTTCTTCTTCTTCACTGTCATCCTGCTCTTCCATCACTGCCTGGCCAGATTGCAGTTCTTGAGTATCTGTAAAGACAAAGGCATAAGTGTCGGGTTGCAGTGAAGGGAGGGAGTGTTGAAGTAAGAGATGCATGCTTACACCATCTGCAGCTCGTAAATCAGAGGTGATTGTTGGATGTGAGAAAGAGGATTAGGTATGAGCATACCATCATTTTTGATGATTTCAGGCCTCAGCCATGGCTGCTTGAATGATGATGACCACTGTCTCCTTCATTGGGGTAAGGACATGCAGTCAGTTCGGTGTGACTGCCTCCGGCAATGCGCCACCTTGTCCCGTTGGGTGATGTGGCTGTCACGATTATATAGCTGGCAGAGTGCGCAAGCTGTGAGATGTAAGTGTGAGGCAAGCAGCAGTGCAAAGTGTGTGAGGATGAGGTGAAGCTATGACATAGTCAGGATTGATGGAGATTGTTGGTAGTTGATTGAGAGTATGGGGAATTGAGCTGTGTGAGAGACTGGTGGTGGAATTGTTGGGATATAGCATTTGAAGATACATTCAATGACATTGAACACTGGAGTGAGGTTATTGACCTTTTTGCGGGTACTGCATCCAGATCTTCATGCCTCGGCTCCTGGAATTGACAGCCACAGTTATCTGGTCACACTGCCTTCTGCAAGTTTGGCTGGAGGGCCTCCTGGCCCCTCGTAGTAAGATCACATCTCTCCTCTCCCCCCTCCTGCACCAAGACCTCCAGTGCCATGTTTGAAAATCTTTGAGCCCTTCCTCTGCCATGTTGTGCCATTGAGTGTTCATGAAGAGAGATTGGGGAAATTGGGCATGTATTCTCTAGAGTTTCGGAGAATGAGAGGTGATCTCATTGAAACCTACAAAATACTTAAAGGGATAGACAGGGTAGATGTAGCTAAGATGTTTCCCCTGGTTGGGGAGTCTAGAACCAGGGGACACAATTTCAAAATAAGGGAGAAGCTACTTAGGACTGAGATGAGGATAAATTTATTTACTCAGAGGGTTGTGAATCTTTGGAATTCTGTACCCCAGAGGGCTGTAGATGCTCAGTCATTGACTATGTTTAAAGCAGAGATTGACAGATTTCTAAATACCAATGACATAAGTGGATATGGGGATAGTGTGGAAAAATGCATCGAAGTGGATGATCAGCCATGATCATATCGAATGGCGGAGCAGGCTTTTAGGGCCGAATGGCCTACTCCTGCTCCTATTTTCTATGCTTCTATAATGACTTCTCACCTTTGCTCCAGCCAGAATGCACCTCCCTTTTAAAAGGTGCAGGCTAGCTTTAACTTGTGCTAGTCTCTCAATATTTTGCACCCCCTAGTCAGGCATGCAGCCACTTAACACTACACTTAGCATTGCCTGCAGGCGGCTGCAATCATTTAAACTCTGAGGCGTTGCAATCCCCTCACCCATTTTCATGTCATGTCCAATTTTGCAGCCTAAGTGTCTAAATGAGGTAGAGGGACAGAGGGATCTGGGAGTTACAGCTGCACAAATCACTCAAAGTTGCAACACAGGTTAATGAGGCTATTTATTTCTAGAGTGATAAAATTAAAAGCAGAGACATTGGGCTGAATTTCGCAGACCTCGCCCCCCCCTCCCCCCCCCCCCCCACCAACGTCGGGGTTCATGACAGTGGGGGGGGGGCTGGAAAATGCCTTCAGGAGAGGGCTGCTACACACCCTGACGCCAGGAGGGCCCGGCCCAATATTGCCGGAGGAGGTGTGGCCCCCACTCCTCCCCCACCCCCGTCGTTTGATGACTGGGCTCCCCCATTAACATATTTAAATAAATTAAAATTAATGAATTAATCATACCTACGCCGCCGTCTAGCATCCCGCTGCAATCTTCCTGCCGCTGGCCGGTACTCCCGCACCTTCGGATCCCTGCCCGGGGAAACGAGGCGGGACGCTTGTGGGTAGAGGGGAGGAGGTAAGTTTATCTGTGCGGGATGTGGGGCGGGGTCAAAGTAACATCATTGGTGTAGGGGATGGTGCGAAGAGTAAGTTTATGACGTGTAAATTTATGCACTTTGTGGGTGGAGATCAAGTGGACAAGGGAAGTGTTAAGGGGGGAAAAGTAAATGTATTTAAAAAAAAAAAAAAATTTTATTAACTGTATCTTTAACTATTTTAATTTAACGGCAGGGCTCAAAGCCCTTTAAAAACGGCTTCAACGCCTGCAGTTGATGCCATTGCCGGGGATGGACAGCCCGCCCCTCCACATGATCGTGGGGGCGGGGAGGGAGCGGCACGCCCCGGCTATTTAAATCAGCCACCGCGCTTGGAGTACTCTGAACAGTTATGGTCTCCATGTTATCAAAAGGCGATTGGGGTGCTGGAGAAGGTAACAAGAAGATTTACTACAATTAGTAACAGGCTGGGGCTCTTTCATCTAAAAAAGAGAAGACTGAGGGGTACCTGGTAGAGATCTTTTGGATTATGACAGGATTTGATGGGACAGACATCTCTATTTGTGGGGCAGACCAAAGCTAGAGGCCATAAATATAAGATAGTCGCTATTAAATTTATTAGGGAATGCAGGAGAAACATCTTTACCCAGAGCATGGTTAGAATGTGGAATTCACTACCACAAGAAGTCATTGAGGCGACTAAATAGATGCATTAAAGGGGAAGCTATATAGCCAGATGAGGGAGAAAGGGATAGAGGGATATGTTGATAGGGTTAGATGAGGAAGAGTGGGAGGAGGATTGTGTGGAGCATAAGCACCCACACAAACCTGTTCAGCCAACACCTGTTTTTGTGCTGTAATTATTTTGTAATACTTTGTAAGATGAAGGTTTACTTTATAATTCGTGTTATATAATTTTTGATCTACTACAAGATTGGCAATGTTAAACCTAAAATTGCAGTCTGAGTCGAGACGGCCTGGGCTGGATGTCCGGCCAAGGGACTGGAAACGGGTGGAACTGGACTGTATCTGTATTTTGCCCCATTTTTAAGCCCTAACCACTTCATGATGAGGGAGCTATTTTCCGTCCACGATCCTCTGTGCGAAGGAGCTGTCAGGAGAATTCTTCGAGTAACTGCAGGAATTCTGCCCTTGAGGTCTTGGCCACGCTCATGTCAACTGTGTTCTGGTGCGAGTCCAACTAAGCAATCACACCTAGCCGCCTCCTATGCTGTAACCATTTTATGTTTTAGAAAGCCTAGAAGCTGAATCAATTGAGGTGTGTAAAAGAAAAATAGATACTTGAGGAATAAAGGTATTCAGGGATATGGTGAAACGGAGTAATTTTGGATTAAAACAATAGAGATGCTGTAGCCAACAAAACAGTCAAGCATGCTCCGTGGACCAATTGGCTTACTCCCATTCCTTCAGAAAGAAATAGGTGGAAAAATCAAACAGTATTTTTATGACACACAGCAAAAGGCAAAGTACACTCTCTCTCTACCAGCTTGTAAAAATCTGAAGCTGCAATTTATGCTCAGCATTTTACGGTAGATTAAACTTTCATAAGTCAAACTTTTGCAGGGCTGATACTATCTATTTAGTTTTAGGCATTTGCCATAATAAGCATGTTAGCATGTAAACACCAAATTTATTTTTTAATTGATCTCTCTTCCTACTAACACTTTTGTCAACATTACCAGGCACAGTAGCTATGTTAGTACAAAAGCAAAATACTGCAGATGCTGGAAATCTGAAATATAAACAAAAAATGCAGGAAATACTCAGGTTTGGCAGCATGTGTGGAGAGAGAAGCGGAGTTAACTGTTTAGGTCTGTGACCTTTCATCAGAACAGTAGCTATGTTACTGGACTAGCAATCCAGAAACATGTGCTAATAATCCCAGACATGAGTTCAAATCCCACCATAGCAGTTTGTGAATTTGAATTTAGCATGATGACTATGAAGCTATTAGATTGTTGTGAAAAAACAACTGGTTCACTAACGCCCTTTAGAAAGAAAACCTGCTGTCCTTATCTGGTCCAGCCTTGTATGCGACCCACAGCAATATGGCTGACTGCTGTCTGAAATGACCTAGCAAGCCACTCCAGTGTATCAAACCATTACCAAAAAATACAATAAGAATAAAACCAGACAGACCACTCGGCATCGACCTAGGCATTGGATTTGGACACGGCAAAGGCAGGCCCAACTCTGTCAACTTTGCAAACTCCTCTTCGCTATCGTTTGAGGACTTATGCCAAAATAAGGAAAGTTGTTCCAGAGACTAGTCAAGCCTGACAAACAGGGCAGAATTTTCTTGTGGGCTTCAGGACCTCGACGCCGGGACCAAATGGGGGTCCCGAGCCTATGCTTGCGAGCAGCGAGACTGTTGCCGGAGTCTTCCTGGAGGCAGCCTCCTAATTGGCTACCTCCTAGCCTGCTGTCCAGTTAAGGGTGGGCTCCTGATGCAGCCAGCCCAATCAAAGAGCTGGCTGCTTTCGAGCCTCAGCAGCCCAGCCGAGGGAGGTGGGCGCTACTGAAGCAGGTAAGGGACTGCGAGGGTGCCTCAAAATGGAGACACCCTCAATGCCTACACATCATTCATTAAATAACCAGGACCTAGACAGGTAGGTGCTGGATCGGTCTCGGCTGTGATTGTGGCCTTTCGTGAATGCACCCAACCTCTTTGTAGCTTGGAGCCTCTGGCTCTGATCATGTGGTAGACGGCCTGTATTCAGCTGGTGACTTCCAGCGGCGAGACTGCAAATTCACCCCTTAGTACAGATGATACACTTCCCAGCCTGCCCTGAGAAAGTTTCCAGGTGGCGGGAATGCGCAGGCAACCGTCCCGACATGGCTTCCCCCTATTTTCTTGGCACGTTCTCCTCGAAGTCCACCCTCATGGGGCGGGCAAAATTCAGGCCACAGAATCATACCTAGCAAGCAATATCCCAGATTCATTCCATACCATTGGTATCCCACCGGCCAGACAGATGCAGCACAGTAGTGTATGATTGAGAGGGAGAGGCCCTGGGACTTTCAATATTGACTCTGGAGCCCATGATGCCTTATGGCGTTAGATCAGACATGGGCAAGGAAATTTGCCAATTACTTTCCCTCAGCTGATGAATTAATACTTCTCCATGCTGAACACCATCTGGAAGAAGCACTGAGGACAGCAAAGGCACAGAATGTACCCTGGGCAGACCTAATGTCCATCACCAAGAGTGGCTCGCTAGCAGCACAATTGACTAAGCTGGCCATGTCCTCGAGGATTTAGCTGCCCGACTAGGTTTGTGGTGGGTGATGCGAGCACCAACACGAGAAAAAAACCTACTTGACCTCATCCTCACCAATCTATCTGTCACAATTGCATTTGTCCATTGGTAGGAGCGGCCACTGCACAATCCTCATCGTGACAAAGAACCATCTTTACACTGAGCACACCATCTGTTGTGTTATGTGGCACTACCACCATGTTAGATGGGATAGATTCAGAACATATCTAGCAGCACAAAACTGGGCATCCATGAGGCGCTGTGGGCCATGAACAGCAACAAAGTTGTCTTCTGTCACAATCTGCATCTTCCTCTGCCATGACCATCAAGACATATGACCAACTTTGGTTCAGTGCGAAGCAGCACTGGATGTACTTGGTGACACTACAGCAGATTCATGATGAATTGTGGAAACAGCATACTATAGACAGAGCTAAGCAATCCGAGAAACAGTTAATCAAATCAAAGCTCTGTAGCCTTGCCACATCCACTCGTGAATGGCTGAAAGAATGTCCTGGTGCTGAGATGATTGGCCTCCACAATCATCCAGCCATCTTCCTTTGTGCTAGGTATGACTCCAGCCAGTGAACAGTATTCCCACAATCCTCATTAATCACAATTTTACTAGGGCTCCTTGATGAATGTTGCCTTGACGTTGAGGGCAGTCACTCTCAACTCATCTCTGGAATTCAGCTCATTGGTCCATATTTGGCCCAAGCTTGTAATAAGGTGAGTGACCTCGGTGGAACCTAAACTGAGCATCGGTGAGCAGGTTATTGATGAGTAAGTGCTTTTTGATAGGACTGTCGACAACAGCTTCCATCACTTTGTTGATGATTGAGAGTAGGCTGATGGAGTGGTAATTGGCTGGATTGGATTTGGCCTGCTTTTTGTGGACAGGACATACCTGGGCAACTTTGTTGGGTAGATGCAACTGTTGTAGCTGTGCAGGCACTGCTTGGCTAGTAGTGTAGCTAGTTCTGGAGCACAAGATTTAAGCACCTAGCTGGAGTGTTTTTTTGCTGCATAAGTGCCAGGCAATTGATCATCACCAACAAGAGTACATCTAACCTCCTCCCCCGACACTCAATGACATTATCATCATCTAACTCTGCCCCTATTAACATCACAGGGGGCACCATTGACTAGAAACTCAACTGGGCCTCCCACATAAGTACTCTGACTACAAGAGCAGGTCAGAAGCTGGGTATTCTGCAATGAGTGATTCACCTTCTGATTCCCCAAAGTCCTTCCACTATCTACAAGGCATGTCAGAAGTGTGGTGGAATATTTGCCATTTGCCTGGATGAACACCGCTCCAACAACACTGAAAAAGCTCAACACCATCCAGGACAAAGCAGTCTGCATGATTGTCACCCCATCCAGCACCTTAAATATTCACTCTTTGCATTGTGGCTGTAGTGCGTATCATATACAAGTTTCAATGCACCAAGGCTTCTTCGACACACCTCCCAAACTCTGGCCTCTACCATCTAGAAGTACAAGGGCAGCAAGAACATGGGAACACCACCACCTCCTTTCCTTTCATCGTCATTAGGTTAAAATCCTGCAACACCCCAACTAACAGCACTGTGGAGTACCATCACCAGACGGACTGGAGCAGCTCAAGAGGTCATCTCACCACCAGCTACTGAGGGACAGTTAAGGAGGGCAATAAGTGATGGCCTTGGCAGTGACGTCTGTGACCCATGAATTAATTTTTTAATTTAAAAAAATATTAAGTTAGTATTTTAATTTGACTTCCACATTTGTTGTTTATATTGTATGATAGTGTTGACCATTTGTTGCAGAACTTGAGCACAAAAGCCAGGGTTGACACTCCAGTGCAGAGCTGATGGGGTGCTGTGCTGTCAGAGGTGCCGTCTTTTGAATGAGACATTAAACCAATGTCCCGTCTGCCCTCTCAGGTGAACATAAAAGATCCCATGGCACTATTTAGAAGAAGAGTAGGGGAGTTATCCCCAGTGTCTTGGTCAATATTTATCCCTCAATCAACATCACAAAAACAGATTATCTGGTCATTATTACATTGCTGTTTATGGGAGCTTGCAGTGCGCATATTGGCTGCCATATTTCCTACATTTACAACAGTGACTACACTTGATGGGTACTTCACAGACTGTAAAGCATTTTGATAAGTTGGTGGTTGTGAAAGGTGCTAAATAAATCAAATCTTCTCTTTCATTTGAATAGTCAGGCCTTACGTGGCCTACTGATAAAGAGGTTTAAAACCTGCTTCATAAATTTGTGTTTGATTGGAGGGGTAATTCAACTATCAGTTGTCCACAAACTGTCAGTTCACTGCAAGCCTTCATAATATTAAGGCATATAATATGTGATACACATCTCCCATATCTTGGTTCCCTTGCCTAGCAAGTCCTCAAATTATGTAGAAATGGTAACTTTAACGTCAGGGTTCAAGCTGGTTTCGTTGTTAATCTAGAACAATATGTCGAGGAACCATCTGGGGAACAGGCTATTTTAGATATAGTATTTGCAGTAGGTAGGATTAATTAGTAATCTTACAGTAAAGGATACTCTGGGAAGAGTGGTCGTAATATGGTAGAATTTCAGTTTGAGTTTGAGTGTTGTCAGTAAGTCTAAAATTACAGTCTTAAATTTTAACAAAGCCAATTACAAAGGTATTATGGACAGGTGGGAGATAGTGTGGGTGACTTCCACTTTTCTCCCCTCAACTGACTGCAAGTCTTTTTTTTTTAAGTGTTAGTCCCCAGTTGTTTTAAAGGTCAAAGAAACAACAGGTTTTCTCGTAGGGTCAAAAGAAAGGTAACTATTTATTAAAGAATACCTGAAAATGTTTGCAACCTTGTCCCCTCACGCAGGTGCACACATGTATACACACACAAGGAAAGGTAGAGATTGGAGGATAGCATGCATTTAAGTCTGATTGTTGTAAAAAGAGTTCACTTTGAAACCTCCTTGGTTTTTCCGGGAGGAATTTTTACCAGTGTTGCAGGCCTGATGTTCCTTTTCTTGGTTCTCTGAAGTATTACAGATTCTTTTGTTTAAGACTCAGTTAAAGTTGGTGGACAATCTTGTTAAAATTTCTCAGTTGGAGAGTTTTCAGGGTTACCTTTGCAGTCTCTGCCTCAGTGGTTTAAAGATAGAGTCAGAGTCATGGAGAGATACAGCACTGAAACAGGCCCTTCGGCCCACCGAGTCTGTGCCGACCATCAACCACCCATTTATACTAATCCTACATTAATCCCATATTCCCTTCCACATCCCCATCTTCCCTCAATTCTCCTACCACCTGCCTACACTAGGGCAATTTACAATGGCCAATTTACCTATCAACCTGCAAGTCTTAGGCTGTGGGAGGAAACCGGAGCACCCGGCGGAAACCCACGCGGTCACAGGGAGAACTTGCAAACTCCGCACAGGCAGCACCCAGAAGCAAACCCGGGTCACTGTAGCTGTGAGGCTGCAGTGTTAACCACTGAGCCACTGTGCCACCCTGTTAAAAGCAGGGTCTTATTCTTGGCTGGAATGGATCTCTTAGCTTCCTTGTTGGCTGGCTTTCTCTCTCTCTCTGTCTTTCCCTTTTTGAAGGGAAAATCTTATCAGGTTTGGTTTAGGTCAGGTGGCCATAGATGCTCTCCCCTGGTATGTTCATACAAAGTTTTTGGATGTGGGGCTATTGTTACACAATGGGGTTTGAATGTGGCTTAACTAAATAAAGTGGTGTTATATCCCACCTATTATCTTGGCCTTGAATCTGGAGTCATCCTGTCTGTGAAGGTCTTTGTAAACCCAATTCTTGAAAATGCATTTAGCATTGAATGGCCTGTTTAGCATTTTAATGTACTTTCCCAGAACCGGTCCAGACGCGATGATGGGTTTAGCCTCCATATATTTGCAGTACAGGAGGGGTCACCTGACCTCTTCTTCCATCTTGTCTGCAGCAGAATGTATCCTTTTTTTTGGAGTTTAATTCACCAGTTCATTTTTACAGTTCATGATTGGTCCAGTTCACTTTAGTTCATAACTGATCCTTTCGTGAGTGTGACACCTCCCCGCAAAAGCGAAAACGTGAAATTCCTTGGTATTTCTTTTTTCTGTTTTTTATTTTAGAAAGAAAGGAAAGTAAGGACACAAGATAGCAGAGAGCTATACTGATTCATCACATGCATTCCTTAGGTTTACTGTCATTAGTCTTTCACAGTTTCCTGATAGTACAGTGTTTAAATTCTGGTTAGGGCATCTGCGATATCATTGTCTTCCCCAGGGTTGTGACCAGTATATATCAGAATTTCCCTGTGTCCATTATTAATATAAAATACGAAATGTTGAAGGGCCAACAGAAGTCCCAGTGTTGAATTTTCTACTGTTGAATATTTGCGTAATTGTTCATTTAGTTTTCTTGAAAAATAGCCAATTAACCTCTCAAGGCCTGAGTCATCATCTTGGAGTAAGAGCGTTTCTACTCCTACATCGCTGGCATCAATAGCCACCTTAAAGGATGTGCTGAAATTTGGGGGTTCCAATACAGGTTCATTCGTTAAAATTGCCTTCAACTTTTCAAAAGCCATCTGGCGCCGTTCTGACCACACAATCTTAGTGTTTTTCTTTAATAGGTTGCATTATTCCTCTTAGTCTTGGGAATGGGGAATCGACCAGGGTTTGTACTTTTGCTGCCCCTTGCAACATCTGACTTTGGCCGACAATTTTTTTTTATTCATTCAGGGATGTGGGCGTCGCTGGTTAGGCCGGCATTTATTGCCCATCCCTAATTGCCCTTGAGAAGGTGGTGGTGAGCTGCCTTCTTAAACCGCTGCAGTCCATTTGGGGTTGGTATACCCACAGTGCTGTTTAGGAAGGGAGTTCCAGGATTTTGACCCAGCGACAGTGATGGAACGGCGATATAGTTCCAAGTCTGATGGTGTGTGACTTGGAGGGGAACTTGCAGGTGGTGGTGTTCCCATGCATTTGCTGCCCTTGTCCGTCTAGTTGGTAGAGGTCGCGGGTTTGGAAGGTACTGTCTAAGGAGCCTTGGTGCATTGCTGCAGTGCATCTTGTAGATGGTACACACTGCTGCTACCGTGCATCGGTGACGGAGGGAGTGAATGTTTGTAGATGGGGTGGCAATCAAGCGGGCTGCTTTGTCCTGGATGGTGTCCAGCTTCTTGAGTGTTGTTGAAGCTGCACCCATCCAGGCAAGTGGAAAGTATTCTGTTACACTCCTGACTTGTGCCTTGTAGAAGGTGGACAGGATTTGGGGAATCAGGAGGTGAGTTACTCGCCTCAGGATTCCTAGCCTCTGACCTGCTCTTGTAACCATGCTATTTATATGGCTACTCCAGTTCAGTTTCTGGTCAATGGTAGCCCCTAGGATGTTGATAGTGGGGGATTCAGCGATGTTAATGCCATTGAATGTCAAGGGGAGATGGTTAGATTCTCTCTTGTTGGAGATGGTCATTGCCTGGTACTTACTTGTGTGGCGTGAATGTTACTTGCCACTTATAAGCCCAAGCCTGGATATTGTCCAGTTCTTGCTGCATTTCTACACTGAGTGCTTCAGTATCTGAGGAGTCAGGAATGGTGCTGAGCATTGGGCAATCATCAGCGAACGTCCCCACTTCTGACCTTATGATTGAAGATAGGTCATTGATGAAGCAGCTGAAGATGGTTGGGCCCAGGACACTACCCTGAGGAACTCCTGCAGTGATGTCCTGGAGCTCAGATGATTGACCTCCAACAACCACAATCGTCTTCCTTTGTGCTAGGTATGACTCCAGCCAGTGGAGGGTTTTCCCCCTGATTCCCATTGACCTCAGTTTTGCTAGGGCTCCTTGATGCCATACTCGGTCAAATGCTGCCTTGATGTCAAGGGCAGTCACTCTCACCTCACCTCTTGAGTTCAGCTCTTTTGTCCATGTTTGAACCAAGGCTGTAATGAGGTCAGGAGCTGAGTGGCCCTGGCGGAACCCAAACTGAGTGTCACTGAGCAGGTTATTGCTAAGCAAGTGCCGCTTGATGGCACTGTTGATGACACCTTTCATCACTTTACTGATGATTGAGAGTAGGCTGATGGGGCGGTAATTGGCCGGGTTGGACTTGTCCTGCTTTTTGTGTACAGCACATACCTGGGCAATTTTCCACATTGCAGGGTAGATACCAGTGTTGTAGCCGTACTGGAACAGCTTGGCTAGGGGCGCGGCAAGTTCTGGAGCACAGGTCTTCAGTACTATTGCCGGAATATTGTCAGGGCCCGTAGCTTTTGCAATATCCAGTGCCTTCAGTCGTTTCTTGATATCACGCGGAGTGAATCGAATTGGCTGAAGTCTGGTATCTGTGATGCTGGGGACTTCAGGAGGAGGCCGAGATGGATCATCAACTCGGCACTTCTGGCTGAAGATTGTTGCAAATGCTTCAGCCTTGTCTTTTGCACTGATGTGCTGGCCTCCCCCATCATTGAGGATGGGGATATTTGTGGAGCCACCTCCTCCAGTTAATTGTTTAATTGTCCACCACCATTCACGAGTGGATGTGGCAGGACTGCAGACTTAGATCTGATCCGTTGGTTATGGGATCGCTTAGCTCTGTCTATCACATGCTGCTTACGCAGTTTGGCACGCAGATAGTCCTGTGTTGTAACTTCACCAGGTTGACACCTCATTTTGAGGTATGCCTGGTGCTGCTCCTGGCATGCCCTCCTGCACTCTTCATTGAACCAGGGTTGGTCTCCTGGCTTGATGGTAATTGTAGAGTGGGGGATATGCCGGGCCTTGAGGTTACAGATTGTGGTTGAGTACAATTCTGCTGCTGCAGATGGCCCACAGCGCCTCATGGTTGCCCAGTTTTCCATTGCTAGATCTGTTCAAAATCTATCCCATTTAGCACAGTGGTAGTGCCACACAACACGATGGACGGTATCCTCAATGTGAAGGCGGGACTTCGTCTCCACAAGGAATGTGCGATTGTCATTCCTACCAATACAGTCATGGACAGAAGCATCTGCGGCAGGCAGATTGGTGAGGACGAGGTCAAGTATGTTTTTCCCTCGTGTTGGTTCCCTCACTACCTGCCGCAGAGCCAGTCTCGCAGCTATGTCCTTTAGGACTCGACCAGCTCGGTCAGTAGTGGTGCTACCGAGCCACTCTTCGTGATGGTCATTGAAGTCCCCCACCCAGAGTACATTTTGTGCCCTTGCCACCCTCAGTGCTTTCTCCAAGTGGTGTTCAACATGGAGGAGTACTGAGTCATCAGCTGAGGAAGGGCAGTAGGTGGTAATCAGTAGGAGGTTACCTTGCCCTTGTTTGACCTGATGCCATGAGACTTCATGGGGTCCGGAGTCGATGTTGAGGACTCCCAGGGCAACTCCCTCCCTACTGTATACCACTGTGCCACCACCTCTGGTGGGTCTGTCCTGCCAGTGGGACAGGACATACCCGGGGATGGTGATGGCAGTGTCTGGGACATTGTATGTAAGGTATGATTCCGTGAGTATGACTATGTCAGGCTGTTGCTTGACTAGTCTGTGGAACAGCTCTCCCAACTTTGGCACAAGCCCCCAGATGTTAGTAAGGAGGATTTTGCAGAGTTGACAGGGCTGGGTTTGCTGTTGTCGTTTCTGGTGCCTAGGTCGATGCTGGATGGTCCGTCCGGTTTCATTCCTTTTTATTTGACTTTATAGTGGTTAGGTACAACTGAGTGGCTTGCTAGGCCATTTCAGAGGGCATGCAATGAGTTAACCACATTGCTATGGGTCTGGAGTCTCATGTCGGCCAGACTAGGTAAGGACAGCAGAATTCCTTCCCTAAAGGACATTAGTGAACCAGATGGGTTTTTACAACAATCGACAATGGTTTCATGGCCATCATTAGACTAGCTTTTAATTCCAGATTTATTAATTAAATTCAAATTCCACCTTCTGCTGTGGTGGGATTCAAACCCATGTCCCCAGAGAAATACCCTGGGTTTCTGGGTTACTTGTCCAGTGATAATAGCACTACGCCACTGCCTACCCACAGTACGTCCTAAAGAAGTTACTTTTGCCTTCACAAACTCGTTTTTAACTAAATTGGCCACTAGGTTAGCGTTCTGTAGACACTTAAAGTAGTGCTCTTAAATAGTTTGGGTGGTCTTCCCAGGTGTCGCTATAGACCAATAGGCTATCCCGGTAGACAGCACAATTGTTTAAACCAACCACCACCTGATTTGTCTGTCTCTGAAATGTTGCTGCGGCATTTTTTTAAACCGAATGGCATGACTTTACATTGAAATATGCCATCGGGGTTTACAAAAGCTGAGATTTCTTGGTCATGGGGACTTGCCAGTGTCCTTTTAGTAAATCAGTTTTGCTAATGTAGGCGGAGTTTCCTACTCAATCAAAGCAGTGTTCAATGCGGGGTATTAGGTATGAGTCTGTTCGTGTTATTGCATTAACTTTGCGGTAGTCAATACAAAGTCTTGTTGTTCCATCGGGTTTTGGGGAAAATACAATGGGTGAACTCCAGCTGCTTTGACTCGGTTCAATTAGATCATTGCCCAGCAGGTACTGAATTTCTTTGTGGACTTGAGCTAATTTATTGGGGCTCGGTCTATATGGGTGTTGTTTTGTAGGTGGGAGGTTTCCTACATCTACATCGTGAATAGTTAAAGAGGTACGACTTGGTTTGTCCCTACAAACTTTCTCAATCTCCCTTAGCAGTGTTGTTAGGTTCTTTCTCTGCTGGTCAGACAAATAGTTAAATATGGTATCATATCTCCTTAAGATTTCTGTGTTGTTCAATTTTACAGTCGGGGGTTCATTTTGAGAATTTTCTCGGTTTCTTTCTTCTCTTAGTTCACCTTAACTAGTGGTATCCTCTTCCACTGTTCTCACTGCCAGACATACGCTCACTGATTTGTCTGATTCTTGATTTTTTATTTGTTTGTTCAAGGGATGTGGGCGTTGCTGGCTAGGCCAACATTTATTGCCCGTCCCTAATTACCCTTGAGAAGGTGGTGGTGAGCTGCCTTCTTGAACCACTGCAGTCCATGTGGAGTAGGTACACTCACAGTGCTGTTAGGAAGGGAGTTCCAGGATTTTGGCCCAACGACAGTGAAGGAGCGACGATATAGTTCCAAGTCAGGATGATGTGTGGCTTGGAGGGGAACTTGCAGGTGGTGGTGTTCCCATGCATCTGCTGCTCTTGTCCTTCTAGGTGGTAGAGGTTGCGGGTTTGGAATGTGCTGTCTAAGGAGCATTGGTACATTGCTGCAGTGCACCTTAGAATCATAGAGAGTCATAGAGTTTTACGTCACAGAAGCAGGCCCAACGCACCTGCGCCGACCATCAATCACCTGTCCTAACTAATCCCATCTCCCCGCACTTGGCCTGTAGCTTAGTTATGGCGTTTCAAGTGCTCATCTAAATACTTCTTGAATTTCGTGAGTGTTCCTGCCTCTACCACCTCTTCAGGCAGTGTGTTCCAGATTCCAACCACCCTCTGGGTGAAAATATTTCTCTTCAACTCCCCTCTAAACCTTCTGCCCCTTACCTTAAATCTATGCCCCCTAGTTATTGACCTCTCCGCTGAGGGAAAAAGTTTCTTCCTATCTATCCTATCAATGCCCCTCATAATTTTGTCTACCTCAATCATGTCCCCCCTTAGCCGCCTTTGTTCTAAGGAAAACAACCCCAGCCTATCCAGTCTGTCTTCATAACTGAAATGCTCCAGCCCAGGCAACATCCTGGTGAATCTCCTCTGCACCCTCTCCATTGCAATCACATCCTTCCTGTAGTGTGGTGACCAGAACTGTATACAGTACTCCAGCTGTGGCCTAACCAGCGTTTTATACAACTCCATCATAACCTCCCTGCTCTTCTATTCTATGCCACGGCTAATAAAGGCAAGTCTCCCATATGCCTTCCTAACCACCCAATCTACCTGTGCTGCTGCCTTCAGTGATCTATGGACAAGCACCCCGAGGTCCCTCCGACCCTCTGTACTCCCTAGGGTCCTACCATCCATTGTGTATTCCATTGCCTTGTTAGTCCTCCCAAAGTGCATCACCTCACACTTCTTAGGATTAAACTCCATTTGCCACTGCTCCACCCATCTTACCAGCCCATCCATATTATCCTGCAGTCTAAGGCTTTCCTCCTCACTATTTACGACATCACCAATTTTCTGATCATACTTCCTATATTAAAATCTAAATCATTAATGTACACTACAAACAGTAAGGGTCCCAGCACCGATCCCTGCGGTATACCACTGGTCACAGGCCTTCATTCACAAAAACAATCCTCTGCCTCCTTCCTCTAAGCCAATTTTGGATCCAATTTGCCAGATTACCCTGGATCCCATGGGCTTTTACTTTCTTAACCAATCTCCCATGCTGGACCTTATCAAAAGCCTTACTGAAGTCCATGTAGACTACATCAACTGCTTTACCCTCATCTACACATCTAATCACCTCCTCGAAAAATTCAATCAAATTTGTTGGACAGGATCTCCCCCTGACAAAGCCATGCTGACTACTCCTGATTAATCCCTGCTTCTCCAAGTGGAGAGTAATCCTGTCTCTCAGAATTTTTTCCAATAATTTCCCTACCACTGATGTTAGACTCACCGGCCTGTAATTACCTGGTTTATCCCTGCTACCCTTTCTGAATAATGGTAACGCATTCGCTGTCCTCCAATCCTCTAGTACCTCTCCTGTGGCCAGAGAGGATCTGAAAATTTGTGTTAGAGCCCCCGCTATCTCCTCCCTTGACTTACATAGCAGCCTGGACTTTAAGACTGCTAATACAGCTTCCTTTACAATGCTAACTTGATCAAGTATATCACAATCCCCCTTCCTGATCACGACCCCAACATCGTCCCTCTCCATAGTGAACACAAATGAAAAGTCATCGTTAAAAACCTCACCTATGTCCTCCGGCTCCACACACACATTGCTTCTTTGATCCCTAATGGGCCCCACTTTTTCCCTGGTTATCTTCTTGCACCTAACATACTTATAAAACGCCTTGGGATTTTCCTTCATCTTGTCTGCCAGTGATTTTTCATGCCCCATCTTCGCTCTCCTAATTACTTTTTAAAAAATGCCCCGACACTTTCCCTACTCCTCTCGGGCCTCCGCTGTTTTCAGCATTCTGAATCTTATAGATGGTACACACTGCTGCCATTGTGCGTCGGTGGTGGAGGGAGTGAATGTTTGTAGATTGGGTGCCAATCAAGCGGGCTACTTTGTCCTGGATGGTGTCGAGCATCTTGAGTGTTGGAGCTGCATCCATCCAGGCAAGTGGAGAGTATTCCATCACACTCCTGACTTGTGCCTTGTAGGTGGGGGACAGGCTTTGGGGAGTCAGGAGGTGCGTAACTCGCCACAGGATTCCTAACCCCTGACCTGCTCTTGTTGTCACAGTATTTATACAGCTGGTCCAGTTCAGTTTCTGGTTAATGGTAACCCCCAGGATGTTGACAGTGGGAGATTCAGCGATTGTAATGCCGTTGAATGTCGCAGAAAGCAAGGAAACCGCAGATCATTCAGAATCTAGCTAGTCATTTTAAAATTGCCCCAGAATCAGGCGAAACGGGCATGGAATCTGAATCTGACAAAATGGTCCAAGCTAAAATCCAAGCAGACACTGATCTTGTCTTGTGAAAATTGGATCTGCAATTTCAAAATTTACTGAAGAGCCTCATTTCATTCACTAGACAACAACAGGTTTATTTTGTAGTTTTAAAAAAAAACTGGTAATCAAGAACTATGAATGTACTATATGTTCATACTATTGCATTGAGAGTTTAATTTCAGTGGAATTTAGCTGATGTCATTTGAATTTTTTTATACTTTCAAACTTTAGAGGTCATGTTGTGACAATGCAATTTTTAAGTTAGTTTGTACTGTTAAAGAAAATTCCTTGCTTCATATTTAGTAGACTGTGATGGGGTTGAAATTGGGTTTTGGGCTTTATCCCTTTTTTAACCAGTATACTTTGAAGGTCATCAGTTGCTTACACAGGCCCAAAATGAATTCCATGTAACTGAAACATTATGGCTTTCCTTTTTTTTTACAGAATATATGGCACTAATTCAGAACATGTTCTGCATTTGAAACTGATATTATTATCAATATGGCTTTTTTTGGTCCAATCTTTACTGTTTAGGACAAAAGTACTGTTACTGGGTTTTTAGTGAATAAGTGAAGCTATTCATACAACAAAATCTTTCCCTCTCAATCTCTGAGAGAACTCCTTTAAGTACAGCTAGGCTTCTACGTGCATGCCATATTATTCTGATAAAATGACCTTTCCTACGTACTATATTGCACCCCTGTGCCATCTCTTTTCAGTCTTCCTCCTCTTGTCAACATCAGTCATATTGGTATGGCTTTTGAACCATGAAAGAGAGTTGGGGAGGTGGGTGAAAACAGTGCATTACAGCATCTGCTGTTAGCCTGTGGGCATGGAGAATTTGTTAGTTCCAGTGTTATGTTCACTAGTCCTTCAGATAAATACAATATTTTGAATTTATGCCAAATCCTGGCTTTAAAATTTGCATTAATTGCCTTTTCTTTTTCTGGCTGTGTGATTGGTCTTTGCCAGTCAGCCATTACTCGGCCCCGAGTAAATTCTTGTCAAATGTTCTAAGGAAAATCCAAAAAGCATTGACTTGAAACATTGGAACAACAAATGAACTCCAAAATGATTTAAAGTGGCAATGTGTGATAATTTTTAGGCTAACAAGTAATCCAAGTCAACCCACTCATCAGTTTCCCATCATTATTCTCACGAGTTAAATACAAGTACTAAAGAAAATGTATTACAGCAGAACTGCTGAATTGGCCCTTGTACTGTTTTGGGTTCTGAAATATAAGCAAAAAAAATCTCGAAAGGAAATCCTGTTCTCAGTGTAGAATGAAGAAAAGCCAGTTGGATCAGTACCAAAGCAGGGAACAGTAATTCATTATGGGACCTCAGTTCTGAACATCACGTTAACCATGATATTAGATACTAGATTATTAATGTATATATAAAGAAGTTAATTGCCTCATTAGAATGTTCAACAACAGAATGCTGATTGTTGTTTGCATTATACTAACTTAGCCAGTCAGATTTAATGTTAACTGCACACTGTTGAGTACTTTGATTTCTTCTGAAAGATCTCACATTATATAGGGCCTTATCCAAAATATTTTCAAACAACCAATTTGCTTTGCCAAGCGCAATTTCTTGCATTATGTCAGCAAATACTGCTACCAATTTGCATAGTGTAAAGGTTCCAGAAAGAGCAAATGAATGAATAACCAGGATAAAAGCAAAATACTGCAGATGCTGGAAATCTGAACTAAAACAAGAAATGCTGGAAATACTCAGCAGGTCTGGCAGCATCTGTGGAGACAGAATCAGAGTTAACGTTTCAGGTCAGTGACCCTTCTTTAGAACTGAAGATCTGCACTGAATGTCACCCTAAATTATGTTCTCATGTCCCTAATGGGGCGTGAACCCACAATTTTATGACTTGGAGGCAAGACTGCTACCAACAAAACAAAGCTGATACTTCATTCAGTTGAAACCTCTAGAATCAGTATGCATCGGTAGGCACGTCTGTACTATGTTGTGACTTCTGTACATCGCTGTGTATATGCAGAGGCATTTTTAGTTTGAGGAAGTTGGATTACTAATTTCTGCAACTTGCAGAATAGCATGGCTCCAATAAATGTTATCATGCTGTCTTCCACATTGGATCCTAAGCATTGTGTTGGTTTCTGGAGTTGACATGGCAAAAATCCACTGCCATTCAATTCCCTCTTAATGTCTTGGAGATATCAACCTGTTCCGTCAGAAAAGTAGATAAGGCCAGCGGCAGGTGATCATACTTGGAATACATCAGATAATTTTTTTTCAAACTACACTAACAGCCAACCCACCTACATAGTATGTTGATCACTTGCATGAGTTAAGCAAGACCGCCTGTATCTTTGACAGTAGTGTTATTCATAGTCTCTGCAATTGACAATTTAAAATGTAAGAAAAGGCCTGATTGGAGATAAGAAGGATCAGCCCTCAATTCTCCAAATCCTAATTTGAGGTCAAATATCTGGAAACATGACAGCTTGGAAAAGTAACCCCTTGAAACAGGATTATTATATGTAAGGGTGAACTGGATCGACCTCTGTAGTTAAGAACTTGATGATTTATTAATGCGGATGTGTTGCAGTGCTACCTCTTTGTTCAGCTTCTGTTCATTTGAAGGTTATGTATAATATTTTCTGTTGCCAGTTACCTTCAAAGAACAAAGAACAGTACAGCACAGGAACAGGCCATTCGGCCCTCCAAGCCTGCGCCGATCTTGATGCCTGCCGAAACTAACACCTTCTGCACTTCCGGGGCCCATATCCCTCTATCCCCTTACTATTCATATATTTGTCAAGATGTCTCTTAAACGTCGCTATCGTATCTGCTTCCACCACCTCCCCTGGCAGCAAGTTCCAGGCACTCATCACCCTCTGTGTAAAAAAAACTTGCCTCACACATCCCCTCTAAACTTTGCCCCTCGCACCTTAAACCTATGTCCCCGAGTAACTGACTCTTCCACCCTGGGAAAAAGCTTCTGACTATCCACTCTGTCCATGCCGCTTATAACTTTGTAAACCTCAATCATGTCACCCCTCCGTCGTTCCAGTGAAAACAATCCGAGTTTTTCCAACCTCTCCTCATAGCTAATGCCCTCCAGACCAAGCAACATCCTGGTAAACCTCCTCTGTACCCTTTCCAAAGCCTCCACGTCCTTCTGGTAGTGTGGCGACCAGAATTGCACGCAATATTCTAAGTGTGGCCTAACTAAGGTTCTGTACAGCTGCAACATGACTTGCCAATTTTTATACTCTATGCCCCAACCGATGAAGGCAAGCATGCCGTATGCCTTCTTGACTACTTTATCCACCTGCGTTGCCACTTTCAGTGACCTGTGGACCTGTACGCCCAGATCTCTCTGCCTGTCAGTACTCCTAAGGGTTCTGCCATTTACTGTATACCTCCCACCTGCATTAGACCTTCCAAAATGCATTACCTCACATTTGTCCGGATTAAGCTCCATCTGCCATTTCTCCGCCCAAGTCTCCAACCGATCTATATCCTGCTGTATCCTCTGACAATCCTCATCATTATCCGCAACTCCACCAACCTTTGTGTCGTCCGCAAACTTACTAATCAGACCAGCTACATTTTCCTCCAAATCATTTATATATACTACAAACAGCAAAGGTCCTAGCACTGATCCCTGCGGAACACCACTAGTCACATCCCTCCATTCAGAAAAACACCCATCCACTGTGACCCTCTGCCTTCTGTGACTGAGCCAGTTCTGTATCCATCTTGCCAGCTCACCTCTGATCCCGTGTGACTTCACCTTTTGCACCAGTCTGCCATGCGGGATTGTGCCTGTCTTAAGTGTCACTAAATTTAGCATTTAAGTCAGACATATAATCATTCTACTTGAAACATTCAGTTGCTGTTTCATTATTCATTCATGGGATATTTTTGTCACTGGTAAGGCCAGCATTTATTGCCCGTCGTTAATTGCTCTTGAGAAGGCGATGAGCCGCCGCCTTAAACAGCTACAGTCCGTTTGGTGTAGTTAAATCCACAGTGCTGTTAGAGAGGGAGTTCCAGAGTTTTGACCAACGACAGTGAAGGAATGGCACTATAAATCCAAATCAGGATGGTGCATACCTTGGAGGGCAACAGACAAATGATGGTGTTCCCATGCACTTGCTGCCGTTGTCCTTCTGAGTATAAGTATCTTGCAAACCTGCAACTTTTATCGAATAAGCCTTGGAAAGTTGCTGCAGTGCCTGTTGTAATTGCTACATACTGGAGCCATGGTGGTGGAGAGATTGAATGCTTGAAGTGGTGGATGGAACGCCATTCAAACTGGCTGCTTTGTCCTGGATGACGTTAAGCTTCTTCAGTGTTGTTGGAGCTTCACTCATCTAGGCAAGTGGGGAGTATTCCATCACACTTCTGATTTATGCCTTGTAGATGGTTGACAGGTTTTGGGGAGTCAGGAGGTGAGTTACTCGCTGCAGAATGCCCAGCCTCGGACCTGCTCTTGTAGCCACAGCAATTTATATGGTTCGTACCATTAAGTTTGCGATCAATGATTATCTCACCACCCCCCCCACAACCCCCGGCCCAACCCAGGTTGATATTATAATGGAGGATTTGGGGATGGTAATCCTGTTGAACGTCAAGGGGAGGTTCTTAGGCGCTCTCTTGTTGGAGATGGTCATTACTTGGCACATATGCAGTGCGAAGTTACTTACCACTTTTCAGCCCAAGCCTGAATGTTATCCAGGTCTTGCTACATGGGACGATTTCATTATCTGAGCAGTTGCAAATAGAACTGAACGTTGTGCAATCATCAGCAAACATTCCCACTTCTGACCTTATGATGGAGGGGAGGTCATTGATGAAGCAGCTGAAGATGGTTGGGCCTAGTGAACTATCCTGAAGAACTCCTGAAGTGTTGTCCTGGGGCGACAATTGGTCTATAAGAATCACAGCTAGTGATTTGTGCTAGTATGAATCCAGCCAGCAGTGAGTTTTCCTCTTGTGCTTGGTGCCATACTTGGTCAAGTGCTGTCTTCATGTCAAGGACAGTTACTATCCCCTTACCTCTGGAATTCAGTTCTTTTATCCACATTTGGACCAAGGCTGTAATAGAGTCATAGAGTTATACAGCACAGAAAAAGGCCCTTTGGCCCATCTTGTCTATGCCGGCCATCAAGCATCTGACTATTCTAGTTCCATTTTCCAGCACTTGGCCTGTAGCCTTGTATGCTGTGGCGTTTCAAGTGCTCATCTAAATACTTCTTAAATGTTGTGAGGTTTCCTGCCTCTACCACCCCTTCAGGCAGTGTGTTCCAGATTCCAACCACCCTCTGGGTGAAAAATTTTTTCCTCAAATCCCCTCTAAACCTCCTGCCCCTTACCTTAAATCTATGCCCCCTGGTTATTGACCCTTCCACTAAGGGAAAAAGTCTCTTCCTATCAATGCCCCTCATAATTTTGTATACCTCAATCATGTCCCCCCTCAGCCTTCTTTGTTCCAAGGAAAACAACCCTAGCCTTTTCAGTCTCTCTTCATAGCTGAAATGCTCCAGCCCAGGCAACATCCTGGTGAATCTCCTCTGCACCCTCTCCAGTGCAATCCCATCCTTCCTATAGTGTGGTGCCCAGAACTGTATACAGTACTCCAGCTGTGGCCTAACTCGCGTTTTATACAGCTCCATCATAACCTCCCTGCTCTTATATTCTGTGCCTTGGGTAATAAAGGCAAGTATCCCATATGCCTTCCTAACCACCTTATCTAACTGTGCTGCTGCCTTTGGTGATTTATGGACAAATACACCAAGGTCCCTCTGACCTTCTGTACTTCCTCGGGTCCTACCATCTATTGTATATACCCTTGCCTTGTTAGTCCTCCCAAAATGTATCACCTCACACTTCTCAGGCTTAAATTCCATTTGCCACAGCTCCACCCATCTTACCAGCCCATCTATATCGTCCTGTAATCTAAGGCTTTCCTCCTTACTATTTACGACACCACCAATTTTCATGTCATCTGCGAACTTACTGATCATACCTCCTATATTCACGTCTAAATCATTAATGTACACGACAAACAGCAAGGGTCCCAGCACCGATCCCTGTGGTGTACCACTGGTCACAGGCTTCCACTCGCAAAAACAACCCTCGATCATTACCCTCTGTTTCCTGCCACTAAGCCAATTTTGGATCCAATTTGCCAAATTGCCCTGGATCCCATGGGTTCTTACCTTCTTAAGCAATCTCCCATGCGGGACCTTGTCAAAAGCCATACTGAGGTCCATGTAGACTACATCAACTGCTTTACCCTCATCTATACACCTAGTCACCTCCTTGAAAAATTCAATCAAGTTAGTTAGACACGATCTCCCCCTGACAAAGCTGTGCTGACTATCCCTGATTATTCCCTGCCTCTCCGTGGAGATTAATCCTGTCTCTCAGAATTTAGTTAAATATGGTATCATATCTCAAGATTTCTGTGTTGTTCAATTTTACAGTAGGGGGTTCATTTTGAGAATTTTCTAGGTTTCTTCTCTTGGTTCACCTTAACCAGTGGTATCCTCTTCCACTGTTCTCACTGCCAGACATACGCTCACTGATTTGTCTGATTCTTGATTTTTTATTTGTTCGTTCAAGGGATGTGGGCGTCGCTGTCCAGGCCAGCATTTATTGCCCATCCCTAATTGCCCTTGAGAAGGTGGTGGTGAGCTGCCAACTGAGTGGCTTGCTAGGCCATTTCAGAGGGCATGTAAGAGTCAACCACATTGCTGTGGGTCTGGAGTCACATGTAGGCCAGACCAGGTAAGGACAGCAAATCTCCTTCCCCAAAAGGACATTAGTGAACCAGATGGGTTTTTACAACAATCGACAATGGTTTCATGGCCATCATTAGACTAGCTTTTTAATTCCAGATTTATTAATTGAATTCAAATTCCAACTTCTGCTGTGGTGGGATTTGAACCCATGTCCCCAGAGCAATACCCTGGGTCTCTGGGTTACTAGTCCAGTGACAATACCACTACGCCACCGCCTCCCATTTATCCACTTTTAAGCCCGCTAGAGCATCTAATACTTCCTCCCTTTCAATGTTAATATGTTCAAGTATATTGCAATCTTCCTCCCTGATCTCTACACCTACATTGTTGTTCTCCACAGTGAAAACAGATTAAAAGTAATCATTTAAAACCTCACCTATGTCCTCCGGCTCCACGCACAGATTGCCACTTTGGTCGCTAATGGGCCCTACTCTTTCCCTGGTTATCCTTTTGCCCTTAATATACTTATAAAACGCCTTAGGATTTTCCTTTATTTTGCCCGCCAATGTTTTTTCGTGTCCCCTCTTCGCTCTCCTAATTTTTTAAGTACCTCCTACACTTTCTATACTCCTCTAATGCCTCTGCTGTTTTCAGTGCTCCGAATCTGCCCTAAGCTTCCTTTTTTTTCCTGATCCAATACTCTATATCCCTTGACATCCAGGGTTCCCTGGACTTTATGGTCCTACCCTTCATCTTAACGGGTACATGTTAGCTCTGAACCTTCACTATTTCCTCTTTGACTCCCATTGGCCTGATGTAGACTTTCCTACAAGTAGCTGCTCCCAGTCCACTTTGGCCAGATCCTGTTTTATCTAATTGAAATCGACCTTCCCCCAATTTAGTACCTTTATTTCTGGCCCGTCTTTGTCCTTTTCCATAACTACCTTAAATCTTAGAGTTATGGTCACTATGCCCGAAATGCTCCCCCACTGATACTTCTACCACTTGTCCAGCTTCATTCCCTAGGATTAGGTCCAGTACTGCCCCTTCTCTTGTAGGACTTTCTACGTACAGGCTCAAAAAGCTCTCCTGTATGCATTTTAAGAATTCCGCCCCCTTTAAGCCTTTTGCACTAAGACTATCCCAGTTGATATTGAGGAAGTTGAAATCCCCTACTATTATTATCCTATTATTTTTACACTGCTCTTACATTTGCCTACATATCTGCTCCTCTATCTCTCCCTGACTGTTTGGAGGTCTGTAGTACACTCCCAGCCAAGTGATTGCCCCCCTTTTGTTCTTAAGTTCTACCCATATGGCCTCATTTGAAGAACCTTCTATGATATCATCCCTGCTTACTACAGTAATTGACTCCTTGATCAACAGTGCAATGCCACCTCCTCTTTTATCCACTCCTCTATCACGCTTGAAGATTCTATACTTTGGAATATTGAGTTGCCAGTCCTCCCTCAGCCATGTCTCTGTGATAACAATAATATCATAATCCCATGTGCCAGTCAATGCCCTCAATTCATCTGCCTTATTAGTAAGACTCCTTGCATTAAACTAAATGCAATCCAGCCATGCATTTTTCACTTGTCCCTTTACAGGTTTATATTTGGTCTGCCTTCCAGACTGACTCAGTTTCTCTTCTATATTTGGCTGTGCCTCACCCCCTACTGTGCCTCCACTCTGTATCCTCTGTAATGAGGTCTGGAACTTAGTGATCCTGGCAAAATCTTATTTGAGCATCGGCAAGCAGGTTCTTAGTGAGTAAGCATTGCTGATGGCACGTAATTGGCTGAATTGGTTTTGTCTTTTTTTTTTGTGGACAGGACATATCTGAACAATTTTCCACTTTGTTGGGTAGATGCCAATGTTGTAGCTATACTAGAACAGCTTGGCTAGAGGTGCAGTTATTCTGGAGTGCAAATCTTCAGTACTTATAGCCAAGATGTTGTCAGGGCTCATAGCCTAGGCTGTATCCAGTGTGATTAGCCATTTCTTAATACCACGTGCAATTAATCTAATGGCTGAAATCTGGCATCAGTGATACTGGGGACCTCAGGAGGAGGCCAAGATGGATCATTCACTCAGCACTTCTGTCTAAAGATGGTTAGAAACTCTTCAGCCTTGTCTTTTGCAGTTATGTGCTCGGGTCCAACATCATCGAAGATGGGGGTGCTCAGGGAACCTCCTCCCATTAGTTTTATTATCCATGACCATTTATGACTGACTAGCAAGATTGCAGGGCTTTGATCTGCTCTGTTGGTTGTGGGATCCCTTAACTCTGTCTTTGGCATGGTGCTTCTGCTGTTTAACATGTATGTAATCCTGTATTGTAGCTTCACCCAGGTTGACATGCTCCTGGCTTGCTGTCCTCCACTCCTTGTTAACCAGGGTTGGTCCCCTGTCTTGATGGCAATGGTAGAGTGAGGGATACACTGGGCCATAATGTTATAGATCATGGTGGAATATAATCCTGCTGCCTCTGATGGCCACAGTGCCACATGGATGCTCAGCTTTGAGATGCTAAATCTGTTCTGAATCAATCCCATTTAGCACTGTGGTAGTGTAACACAACAGAGTGGAGATCCAAAGAGACTTAGGTGTCCAGATACATCGATCATTAAAATGTCATGAAAGGTACAGAAAATAATCAAAAAGGCTAATGAAATACTGGCCTTTATATCTAGAGAGTTAGAATACAAGGGGGTCAGTAGTCATGCTTCAGTTATACAAAGCCCTCGTTAGACCTCACCTGGAGTGCTGTGAGCAGTTCTGGGCATCATGCTTTAGGCAGGATATAATGGCCTTAGAGGGAATGCAGTGTAGGTTTATCAGAATGATGCCTGGACTCGTTAAATTCCAAGGAGAGTTTTGTGGGACAACTCAAATCACCACACGAGGAGACTCAGGAACAGGTATTGATTATTTAAGTATACACAAGGAGAGACCATCTCGGGTAGTCCGAGATAACACTCAAAGATATTGTTCTCGTCACACAAGATGGTCAAACAATCGATGATGTATCATGCACTCTTATGAATACACAGTTCTAGTCTTATCAGTGCTCACAACAGATGTCTCCAGCCTTGGTCCTTTCTCTCTTTGTTTCACATTAGTCAAACAATCCACAGTTTGCTGATTGTGCAGCCTGGGCCCATTCCGGCTTCAACATTCACTTCCTAATCCTGCCCCTTGCCCTAGCAGCTTGTTTGTCTTTTTCTGATGCTGTCTTAACTATATTTTGCTGAGTTGTCTTTCTAATTCACATTTTATTTCTACCTAACTCCTTCAGTCCCCCCTTTTGGCCTTTGGCCTAGCCCAAGATGGCCAGCAGACCTAAAATGTGATGTGCTCAACTCTCATTGCTCTCCGCCACTGATAGATACTGGCCAGGTATTGTGTTTAGGGTCGCAAAAGCAATTGGCTACACTGTCTGTATGGGTCAGCCCTTCAGTAAGACAACCTGTCTAGCCCCAATGTTCCCATGCTGATTACCTCTCCTTATGTGTCCTTCTGACCCTGTAATTATCTCCCAGCATCCCTTTGCCTTGACATCTTGTCTATACTGTGTTCTATTTCCTAAGTTTTCCCACTTAATCATACTACAAAGAAAAATTTTAATAAATCTAAATGTTAGACTCTAAAATGGGACTTTCTGTCCTCCATGGATCATTGTCTGAGCATTAGCGCTATTACTACCCCATCTGTGGATGCTTATATTGTGGTGGCAACATCCATGGATCCATAGCCCAATCACACTAAATCACAAAAGCGTCATCCATCATGCATGAACTTAAGAGTCTCCAACTCTCTCTTTGCCTATATCCATCTTGTGGATAATTCTTACAAAATATTATTATTTTTCTAGCCCTTCAACTGTCTTTCTGATCTTTAATTTTACTCCCTCTGATCATTACCAATGATTTTAATTTATCCTGATTATTGTAAAGTCATTTTCTCTATGGAGTGTGTGCCAATACCTTGATTATGTAAAATGTTGTCGCACTCTACTGGACGCATCAACCATTTCATGCCATGCTGTTTGTCAAGTAGGTAAACATGTTTGAGACCTGTTCTTCAGTTCATTTCACCATGCATTTTGTATGTTAGTTGCTCTACATGTAACACATCACAGTTATTTAACATTCTTATAACAAAAGATTTAACACCAGTTTCTTGCACAAACTTTAATCTTTCTCATATCTCCTTTGCTTATCCTTCTCGCCCTTAAGACAATATCCAATTTCTGACATTTACTACTTAAAAACAGTCAGTGTTCAATTTAAACTGCAAAATAAAGCAATAGCAGATTTTAAACTTTGTTGCAATTAAAGCAGTGTTTTCAACCTCAAATTGGATTTCTGCCAGGCATCTTCAGACATTCAAGGTTGAAGCTTAGCTCTTACAAAATTGTTCATTGCCTTTTCACAGTTGCAAACCAACTTTTAAAATAAAAATCGTTAATTTAAAATATAATTCAATTTTATATCCCATTCCTGGATGCACAATCTTAAATTGAAATGAACGCATTCAACAATCACTTTCCCACTCGTTCAATTCCAAACAACTTAGAAAAATTGATTTCAGTGTACCAACAATTAGAGGCCTGCTGCCCGACCCCAACCTGACAGGACCCGACGACACAGGTCGGGTCGGGCCCATCTTCCGGGGCTGGCTTTCGGCCTCAGGTCGGGTCGGGTCTGGCCGGACACACACAGTAAGTACTCTGCTGGTAAGTAGTAAAAATAAAAAACTTACCTGAGCTGCGAGTCCGGGACGAAACTGAGTCTGCGCAGTGAGCGAGTGACGTCCCTATGACATCATTGCGCATGCGCTGCAGCTTCTTCCAGGTTCGGTGTCAGGAAGGTAAGTAAAGAGATGGTCGGGTCGAGTCAGGCTTGGGGCAAAATTGGAGGGACTCAGGCCGGGTTGGGCTCAGGTCCGCTGTGGTTCGGGTCGGGTTCTTTTTCCCGACCTAAAGCAGGCCTCTACCAAAAATCTGTATTAAATTCCCTATCCCAATCCCAAGGAACACACACAGGTTCAACTAGTACACAACCAAAACATGACTCAAGGTTCCCACAAAAATATACACATATAAAACTAGAACAAGTGAACAAGTAACAGACTCATGCTTTCAACATTAAAGCCAGACAACAAAGAGTTAACGACTGTCAGTTCCACATCACACATTCATGCAGACTCAACCAAAGACACAGTAACTTGTTTTTACTCACTTGAAATTTCACTTTTTATGTTGCTCTGCCATAAACTTAGTCAAAATGCATTTCGTTACTCAACTTCTCTGACATTTTACTAGCCTCCTATCCCCTTCGTCTCTCCCGACCAGCGCGGCTTTACGTCCTGTACACCTTACGGTAAGTGGTTCTGACCTCTGCGTGGCTTCTGACTTCCTGTTCTGCCAGCGTGGTTCCGCCTCCTTACCCTACGCCTCCCGTCCTGAGTCCTCCTTTAGAATCATTAGGTACGACCGGACCTTCACTCGGGTAGGCTTATTGCCCTCACTATGGGTGGTAAGTTAATATACTCACCCGCTTGCAGCACCGCTCCGATGGTCTGGTGCGAATATCCTGCCGACGATGCCAAACTGGTGTGGGACAACTTTGTCACCACATGAGGAGACCCGGGAACAGGTTTCGATCATTTATTCAAGTGTACACAGGGAGAGACCATCTCGGGTAGTCCGAGATAACACTCTAACTTTACACTCAAAGATATTGTTCTCGTCACACAAGATGGTCAAACAATCGATGATGTATCATGCACTCTTATGAATACACAGTTCTAGTCTTATCAGTGCTCACAACAGATGTCTCCAGCCTTGGTCCTCTCTCTCTTTATTTCACATTAGTCAAACATTCCACAGTTTGCTGATTGTGCAGCCTGGGCCCATTCCGGCTTCAACATTCACTCCCTAACCTTGCCTCTTGCCGTAGCAGCTTGTTTGTCTTTTTCTGATGCTGCCTTAACTATATTCTGCTGAATTGCCTTTCTAATTCACATTTTATGTCTACTTAACCCCTTCAAAGAGATTCGAGTCATAGAGAGATACAGCACTGAAACAGGCCCTTAGGCCCACTGAGTCTGTGCCGACCATTTATACTAATCCTACATTAATCCATATTCCCTACCACATCCCCACCATTCTTCTATTACCTACCTATACGAGGGACAATTTACAATGGACAATTTACCTATCAACCTGCAAGTCTTTGGATGTGGGAGGAAACTGGAGCACCCAGCAGAAACCCATGCAGTCACAGGGAGAACTTCCAAACTCCGCACAGGCAGTACCCAGAACTGAACCTGGGTAGCTGGAGCTGTGAAGCTGCGGTGCTAACCACTGTGCCACCAAGTACACAAAGTAGTGTTGTATTCCGTGGAATTTAGAAGGTTAAGGATCCATGTTTTCAAGATATTAAGGAGAATAGATACAGTAAGTAGAGAAAAATTATTTCTGCTGATTGGGGAGTCTTGCGCTCGGGGACATGGTCTAAAAATTAGAGCCAGACTTTCAAGGAGGGAAATTAGGAAACATTTCGACAAGCATAGTGTGGTAGAAGTTTGGAAATTTCTTCCACAAATGGCAGTTGATGCTAGATCAGTTGTTAAATTTAAAACTGAGATTGATAAATTTTTTTAACCAAAGGTGTTAAGGGATGTGGGGCAAACGTGGCTATACGGGGTTACATGGAGCAACCATGATCTCATTGAATGGCGGAACTGGTTCAAGGGACTAAATGACCTACTCCTGTATCTGTGTTACTTTCCTATGTTCCTGTGTGGAACATCCTAAATGTGAGCATGGGACTTGTCTCCACAGGGCCTGTGCAGTGGTCACTCTTACCAGTACTGTCATGGATAGATGCATCTGCAACTGGTAGGTTGGTGAGAACGAGTTCAAGCTGATGTTAGCCTTGTGTTGTTTTTCTCACATCTGCAAAAGGCCCTGTCTGACAGCTATGTACTTAAGGGCTTGGCCAGCTCAGTCAGCAGTGATGCTACTGAGCCACTCTTGGTGATGGACATTGAAGTACCCCACCCAGAGTACATTCTGTGCTCTTGCTACCCTCAGTGCTTCCTCAAGGTGGTGTTCAACATGATTCATTAGTTGAGGGAGGGCAATATATGATGATCATCAGGAGATTTCCTTGTCCATGTTGCCAAAAGACTTCATGAGGTCCAGAGTAAATATTGAGGACCCCCAGGGCCAGTCCCTCCCCAGTATACCACTGTGCAGCCACCTCTGGTGGCTCTGTGTTGCTGGTGGGACAGGATATACTCAGGGCTGGTGATGCAATTATGTCCACAACCAATCTGGTAAAAATTTAGCTGCAATCAGGCTTCTTTTGCCAAAGAAAAGTTCTGAAGTAGAGTTGTGCATGTTTTATCATTATAAGTTGACTATTAGGGGAATGGTAGCATAGTGATAATGTTACTGGGCTAGTAATCCAAATGCCCAGATTAATGCTGTTCAGAGACATGAGTTCAAGTCCCACCACAGCAGCTGGGGGGATTTAAATTCAATTCATTAATAATTCTGGAATAAAAAGCTAGTCACAGTAATGATGATCATGAAACTATCGGATTATTGTAAAAACCCCTATGGTTCACTAATGTTCTTCAGGGAAGGAAATCTACTGTCCTTACCCAGTCTGACCTACTGTGACTCCAGACACTCGACAATGTGGTTGACTCTTAACAGCCTTCTGAAATGGCCTAACTGTATCCAACTGCTGTAAAAAAAAAAAAAATCAATAGGAATAAAACCAGATGAAACACACAGCATCGACAAAGGCACACCCTGCTAGGTTGCCTTGCAAAGTGCTCCTCACTAACATCTGGGGACTGTGCAAAAATTTGGAGGGCTGTCCCACAGACTAGTCAAGCAACAGACTGATGTAGTCATACTCATCGAATCATACCTCACAGCCCCCAGTGTTCCAGACTCCTCCACATCATTCCTAGCTATGTCCTGTCCCATCGCCAGGACAGACCCATCAGAGGTGGTAGTACAATGGTATGCATTTGGGAAGGATTGGCCCTGGAGTCCTCAACATTGACTCCAGATCTCATAAAGTCTCATGGCATCAGATCAGATATGGGCAAGGAAACCTCCTGCTGTTTACCACCTATGGCCTTGCCCCCTCAGCTGATGAATCAGTACTCCTCCATGTTGAACACCAATTGGAAGAAGCACCGAGAATAGCAAAAGCACAGAATCCCTCTGGGTGGGGGACTTCAATGTGATAAGAAAACTAACAAGAGGAATAAACCTACTTGACCTCATCCTTGCCAATCTATCTGTCGCAGATGCATCTGTCCATGACAATATTGGTAGTAGTCGCCACTGCACAGTCCTTATGGAGTCAAAGTCCCATCTTCACCCTGAGGACATCCTTTGTCACTGTGCTAAATGGCATAGGTTCAGAACAGATCTTGCAGCTCAAAACTGGGCATCCATGAAGTGCTGTGGGCCATCATCAGCAGCAGAATTGTATTCAACCACAATCTGTAACCTCATGGCCTGGCATATCCCTCGCTGCACCATTACCATAAAGCCAGGGGAGCAACTCTGGTTCACAAGGAGTGCAGGAGTGCATGCCAGGAGCAGCACCAGGTATAACTAAAAAAAGAAAAAAAATTCTGGTGCCAACCTGGTGAAGTTACATCATAGGACTACATGTATGCTAAACAGTGGAAGCAGCATGTTCTAGGCAGAGCTAAGTGATCACACCACCAGTAGATCGGATCTAAGCTGTGCAGTCCTGCCACATCTAGTGGTGAATGGTAATTTTAAAATCAAAACTTTGCTCAACTGGAAGCCAATGTAGGTCAGCGAGTACAGGGGTGATGGTTGAATGGAACTTGGTGTGCGTTAAAATACAGGCAGTGGAGTTTCGAATGAGCTTAAGTTTCTGGAGGGTAGAGGATGAAATTTCAGCCAGGGGGGTCATTGGAATAGTCCACTCTCGAGGTATCAAAGACATGGATGAGGGTTTCAGCAGAAAATGAGCTGAAGCAGTTGCAGAGTCGGGCGATGTTGTGGAGGGGGAAATAGGCAGTCTTAGTGATGGTGCGGATATGTGGTCAGTAGCTCGTCTCGGGGTCAAATATGACACCATAGTTGTGAACAGTCTGACTCGTCCTCAGACAGTTGCTAGGGAGAGGGATGGAGTCGGCATAAGGGGCTGAAAACAATGGCTTTGATCTTCCCAAAATTTAGTTGGAGGAAATTTCTGCTTATCCAGTACTGGATGTCAGACAAGCAGTCTGACAATTTAGAGGCACAGGAGGGATTGAGAGGTGGTGGTGAGGTAGAACTAGGTGTTGTCAGCAAACATGTGGAACTGAACAGGTTTTCCGATATCACCGAGGGGCAGAATTAGGAAGTGGCCAAGGATATATCCTTGAGGTAATGGTGTGGGAGTGGTAAGAGTAGCCATTCTCTGAGTTGGACAACAGAGGAGAGCGTAGGAGGAGGTTGGTGTTGGTCGCGTCAAAGGCTGTAAGCAGGTTGAGAAGGATGAGGAGGGATAGTTTACCACAACCACATAGAATGTCATTTGGTATTTTAAAATAGACAGTTTTGGTACGATGGCATTGAAAATTATACTGGATCTTGATTTCCAAAACTTTGTTGCAAATAAAATAGTGCTGGATTGAGAGACTATGATTGATATGTATTTGTATACAGTGGCAATCTGTTAATCTGTAATTTACTTATGCAGATTTGCCAATGTCCAATTTTTTGCTTCCCAACATAACAAGTGGTAGTAAGTACTAAAGACATGAGGTTCTTCCTGGTTAGAGCGAAACATGTTTAGAAGTTGTGAACTTGGGATGATTTTTAAAAATTCAACACTATTCATAGAAGTCATGTGCTGTGGCAACTTCCTTGACTCATTTATATTGCAAACATCAGAGCACTCTCTTACAGATATTAAGCATGGCATTAAGCAACAAGGGCTTTGAATCTTTAGTGTTTGTTGTTTGCTTTTCTTGCTTTATATAAGGAAACAATGATATAGAGGTTTTTATTTTATTTATATTCAAAAAAGGTATTTAACCTTTAAACACACCTTGTTGAGCATCATAATTAGGATTGCTGTGTGTTATTCAGCAGATACTCTGGAGAATGAGGCTTAGAATGAATTACTTCCAGTCAGTGTTATGTGCTGTGAATGACTTGCTTCTTCTACTTTCCCGAGATGTGCACATTTGCATACTTTATTGAGACAATCTTCATTTAAAAGCGAAAAGAACATAACACTGTTATTTGCAGACATTTGTTTTATTTATTAGAAGATCTGCTGAACAGCAATATCTCATCACACAGACAATGTGAACATGAATAATGTATTAAGCCAGTAGTTACAATGTAATTTGCAAAAGATTATGACAGAATGCTAAATGCATTCTGATTATTGCATTTATTGATTCAGTGGAATGCATTAAAGGCTCTCTATTTGTGACCATGCAAAATTAATATTACTTAGCCTCGTCATATTTAAGAACCCCCACTGGAAGTACAGATTAACAATCCGTCAAACTGTACTTGCAACAATGAAATATAGTTGGAAGGGAATAGTTATAGTCCATCATTACTCACACATTTCTAACTTAAGAATTGTATTGCATATCAGTAATAGGTGCTGTGTTTTTCGATCTGGTATGATGTCATTGGTAACAGTAAACACCCCAGGTAATCAAGATGGTTCCATTTATAAGCACACAAGAAAAACGGAAAGAAGAAAGGAGTTTTGGCCTATCAAGCCCACTCCTTCCACATATAATGTAATCAATCACACACTTTATCCAACCTAGTTAATTTCTTGTGGAAAGATTCTGTAGAGATTTTTTTTCCTTGCTGCAAAGACATTTGAGCAAAATTGCAGAATATTTCTGCAATCTTTCATCCTGTACAATCCTGTACTAGTTCTTAACTAGTTCCCTTTATTGTATTGCTATTTTCCTGATTGTGGCAGCTCATGAAGCATAATATTCCTCACAGCATTTGCTCATCATTAATGAATATTTTTAAATACAAGATTTCTAAGACCTTCAATACTATGTTTAACCAGATATTTGCTCAGCTATTTGTATAGATGCTAATTGAAATAGCATTAGCTGCTATTAGCTGCTATTTAGTTGGATTAGAAAGGAGTCTTGTACACATTGTAGGAACTCCTTTCCCATATCCCCTTTACCTACCTCTTCTGCCCAATTAATTTTGCGATAGTTGCTTATGAAGATTATACCACAAGCCTCAGCCCAGGTTCTCTCTCTCCTGGTAACTCCTATTGTAGGATTTTGTTTCATTTTAAATTCCCTAATTTGTTTGTCTATTTCTTCCTCCATCTCCCTTCCACTATTAGGTAGTCTGCGCTCTACCCCATTAGTATGATTGATCCTTTATTATCTATACACATGGATTCTCTTTCTGTCTTACTGATAGCTGAATCACTTTTTTTCTACTGCCATTATGCTGTCTCTGATAAGTACAGCTACTCCACCTGGCCCTTTTCCCCCTCCATCTTTTCCAAAAAGACTATACCCTGCAATGTTTAATTCCCAGTCCTGATTTTTCTGTAGCCATGCCTCAGTAATTCTTACTATATCTGTAGGCAACCTATTATTGCCTCGAGTTCTCCTGTTTAATTACAGACACTATATGCATTGATGTACAGGCAATTTAAGTTTTACTTTTTAATAGTTCCTCACATTTTTAACCATCTTTTTACACTCTTGTTCAGTAACTCTCACTTTAGTCAGTCCTGTTTTTCTTTCCAGTTTCATTTATATTTATGCTGCTTTCATTTCTGCATTAATGCTGTTCTCCTTCCAGTCTTCCTCCTTCCCAACCTCTCCTAAGTTCCCACTACCAGACTCTCTGACGGTCAAGCCCTCCCCTTTCTGAACTTGTGCTTTCCTCTGGCGTGTGACTGTGTTCCGGATAAAACTATCCAGAAGTTCCTCCCTCTCCCTTATGTTTTGGACTGTCTCTAGCTCACACTCCAGCTCAATGACTCTGAGCCAGTGACTGAAGGCAAAGACATTTCCAGCAGATGAAGGAATCCATAAGAACAGAAATAGAACCAGGAGTAGGGTATTCAGCCCCTCGAGCCTGCTCCACCATTCAATAAGATCATAGCTGATCTTCCACCTTAGCTACAGCTTCTGGAGCTGTCCCCATATTCCCTTAGTATTCAACAATCTACCGATCTCTGACTTGAACAGTCTTGCTATCCAGTGACTTCCACATACTGCAGTCCTGACACCTAGCCTGTCCTGCCATCTCCAGTCTCTCTATATTTATTTATTGATAGTCTGAATTAAAATTAGATAAAATACTTTTGTTTAAAAAAAAGTAAATTCATAAAAGGATCAAATTACTTTTGTTTTTACTTTTTTTTATTCGTTCAGGGAATGTGACCCTCGCTGGCTAGGCCAGCATTTATTGCCCATCCCTGATTGCCCTTGAGAACGTGGTGGTGAGCTGCCTTCTTGAACTGCTGCAGTCCTTGGCAGGTAAACCAATAGTGCTGTTAGGAAGGGAGTGCCAGGATTTTGACCCAGTGACAATGAAGGAACAGCGATATAGTTCTAAGTCAGGATGGTGTGTGGCTTGGAAGGGAACTTGCAGGTGGTGTTCCCATGCATCTGCTGCCCTTGTCCTTCTAGGTGGTAGAGGTCAAGGATTTCGAAGGTGCTGTCGAAGGCGCCTTGGTGAGTTGCTGCAGTGCATCTTGTATATGGTGCACAGTGCCAGCAGTGTGTACCATATACATCAGTGGTGGAGGGAATGAATTTTGAAGGTGGTGAATGGGGTGTCAATCAAGTGGGCTGCTTTGTCCTGGATTGTAGGAACATAAGAGCAGGAGTAGGCCATTCAGCCCATCAAGCCGGCCCCAGCATTCAGTACGATCATGGCTGATCATCCACTTCATTGCCTTTTTCCCACACTGTCCTTGTATCCCCTTACGTCATTGGTATTTAGAAATCTGTCAATCTTTGCTTTAAACATACTCAATGAGTGAGCTTCCACAGCCCTCTGGGGTAGACAATTCCAAAGATTCACAACCCACTGAGTAAAGAAATTTCTCCTCACCTCTGGCCTAAGTGGTTTCCCCCTTATTTTGAAATAAGGTTTCTGGTTCTGGACTCCCCAACAAGGGGAAACATCTGAGCTGCATCTACGCCTGTCTATCCCTTTAAGTATTTTGTAGGTTTCAATGAGATCACCTCTCATTCTTCAAAACTCTAGAGTATACAGGCCCAGTTTCCCAATCTCTCTTCATAGGACAGTCCCGCCATCCCATGAACAAGTCTGGTGAACCTTCGTTGCACTCCCTCTATGGCAATAATATCCTTCCTAAGGAAAGGAGACCAAAACTGCACGGAGTACTCCAGGTGCGGTCTAATCAAGGTTCTATGCAATTGAAGCAAGACTTCACTACTCCTGTACTCAAATCCTCTTGCGATAAAGGCCGCTGGCCTTCTTAATTGCTTGTTGCACATGCATGTTAGCTTTCAGTGACTTATTGATGAGGACACCTAGGGCCCTTTGTACATCTTCACTTTCTAATCTCTTACCATTGAAGAAATACTCTGCACATCTGTTCATCCTATCAAGTTGGGTAACCTCACATTTTTCCACATTATATTCTATCTGCCACGTTCTCAGTCTGTCCAAATGCCCTTGAAGCCACTTTGTATCTTCCTCACAACACACATTCCCACCTAGTTTTTTTGTCATCCACGAACTTGGAAATACTACATTTGGTCCCCACATCCAAATCATTGATGTATATTGTGAACAGCTGGGGCCCAAGCACTGATCCCTGTGGTACCCCACTAGTCACAGCCTGCCAACACGACGATGACCCGTTTATTCCTGCTCTCTGCCTGCTGCCTCTTAACCAATCCTTAATCCATGCCAGTATATTACCTCCTATCCCATGTGCTTTAAATTTGCTAACCAACCTCCTCTGGGGTACTTGGTCAAAAGCATTCCAAAAATTCAAGTATACCACTCCCCTTTATCGATTCTGTTAGTAACATCCTCAAAAAACTCCCAACAGGTTCGTCAAACATGATTTCCCATTCATAAATCCATGTTGACTATGCCCAATCAGATCATTATTATCCAAGTGTCCATTTATCACATCATTTAGAATAGCTTCTAGCATTTCCCTACGACTGATTTAAGACTAACAGGTCTGTAATTCCCTGTTTTCTCTCTCCCTCCCTTCTTAAGTAGTGGGGTGACATTTCCAATCTGCAGGTACCACTCCAGAATCTATAGAATTTTGGAAGATGATCACCACTGCATCCACTATCTCCATAACTACCTCTTTCAACACTCTGGGATGTAGAATATTAGCTCCTGGGGACTTATCACTCTTCAGCCTTATTAATTTCTCCAATACAGCCTTCTTACTAATACTAATTTCCTTTAATTCCTCATTCTCCCTAATCCCTTGGATCTCTAATTCTGGGAGATTTCTTGTATCTTCCTCAGTGAAGACAAACACGAAGTAATTATTTAGCTTCTCTGTCATTCCTCTATTCCCCATTATAAATTCTTCTGACTTTGCCTGTAATGGACCCACATTTGTCTTAGCCAAATGTTTCCTTTTTACGTACCTGTAGAAGCTTTTACAGTCCATTTTTATATTTTTTGCTAGTTTACCATTCATATTCTATTCTCCCTTTCTTTATCAGTTTCTTGGTCCTCCTTTGCTGTATTGTAAAATCCTTCCAATCCTCAGGTTTACTGCTCTTTCTGGCAACTTTATAGGCCTTTTCTTGGTATTGAGCTTCTTGAGTGTTGTTGGAGCTGCAGCCATCCAGACAAGTGGAGAGTATTCCATCACACTCCTGACTTGTGCCTTGTAGATGGTGGACAGATGGTGGGAGATAAGAGGTGAGTTACTTGTTGCAGAATTCCCCGCCTCTGACCTGCTCTTGTAGCCACGATGTTTATATGCCTACTCCAGTTCAGTTTCTGGTCAATGGTAACCCCTAGGATGTTGATAGTGGGGGATTCAGCGATCATAATGCCATTGAATGTCAAGGGGAGATAGTTAGATTCTCTTTTGTTTGAGATGGTCAGCCAATTTACTTGCCCTCAGAGCTCCTCCTGTGTGCTATACATGAGATCATTTGGCTTTCATGAGCTCTTCCAGTCCATCGACGTGACGTCCTTTTTGCAAGTGTACCCAGAGTATGTTTTTCCTGCATTCCTGATGCTCTGCTGCTGCTCTGCCTTGCTTCTGTTCAAATGCTTAGGGTGCTCCGTGCTCCCATGGTCATCCGTGCTCTCCCGATGCTCTAAAGTAGTGTCATCTGAGACACAGACATATAAAACCCTATGAAACTGATCTCTCAAAGACTCAGATGCTAAAGTAGAAAAAGGTTGCTAAAAACACTGGAAATTATATTTATAAGTCTAAAACTCATTAGAAAATACCATCAAGTGGATCTCAACAGTGAAAAAAACAATTTAATAAAGCAAAGACTTAGCTTTCACACACCATTCTGCTCCCTGCACTGTGACATCACTTTTGAATTTCTTTCCTAGTGTTCTGTGCTCAGCTCGAGCTCTGACTCTGACATCACTCTCAGTGACACTCTGCCAGTTCTCCCGCTCTTGTATGTTGTCCACTTGCACTGTTTTCCCACAGGCTCACTCTTTCCCCTCTCACTGACTTTCTGCCACTGATTCTCCTGCTTTTATCCGTTGTCCACTCACACTGCTTCCCCTCAGGCTCGCTGCCTTCGCTCTCACTTTCTACATTCCTTAATATTATCTTTAGAACATTCCACTTTTCTTGAGTTTTATTTTCTAGATCTGTTTTCCTCTTAATCCTCCTTAGAGTTTTAGCAAAGCTCCAAAGGTGCATCTCCGAGTATTTCAGGCCTTAATTACAATATCAAATTGAACCATGCAATGGTCGCTACAGCCAAAATGTTCAATTTTTTCCAGATGGTGGTCCAATCAGTCTAATGTATAGAGTCTGCCCTAGTTTTCTGAATTAAATAGTTACAGATTGCTCCCATAACATTGTTGTGTCGCCTTACTTCTTGGATATTGAAATCCCTTATGCAAACAATGTGGCAGTATTTATAATGGAGTTCACCTACAATTGAACATCTAACTTTGTGGTTTCTATGCATATTTCTAATTTTAAAATAAGTTCCAAATGCATCATTGTATTATAAACCATTTAAGCCTAGCATGCAACATCTTTTTAAATTTGAATTCATTCTTAGGATGTGGCCACCACTGGTAAGGCCAGCATGTATAGCCCAATCTTAGTTGACCAGAACAGGAGGTAGTGGGTCACCTTCTTGACCTGCTGCAGTCTATATGGTGAAGATGCTCCCACAATACTCAGTGTCTTTCTTTGGAAGGGTTTGATGCAACTGAGTGGTTTGCCAGCTTTATATTTCCAGAATTTTAAATTGAATTCAAATTCTCAAGCATAGCCTTATCTTTCCCGATCTGTTTTATTTGTATTTCTGTCTTGTCCCTGAGCATTGTTTTCACCTGACTCTCGATCAGCAACAGCTGTTGCAAGCTGTTCAAAGTATTGCTCCTTTTCCTTAAAATATATTGATCTTACTCCCAATTATTTTTATATTTTACCCCATAACTTAGCTGAATATCTGATTATATGCCAAATACCCACAAATTTCTGCTACCTGAGAAATGACCCATTACCTATAAGTTATTTTTTCCAAGGTATGTTGTTTTAATAACCACTCATTCGTGTCAGTTATCTTTATCATTCTTTCCATTTTGCCGATAGGGCTAAAAACAACCCCTGATATATCACTTCGACACACCATAACCTTATATTCTTTTAATTTATAAGATTTCCTTTTCTTTCTTAAAACTTGAGAACCTATATTTTTAAAAAATTGAAAAGGATTTCAGTGAACATTGAAACATCTGGAGACAGCTGAACTTTATGGATCTTTTTTTTTAAAAAAAGCAAGGTCAACAAGACATTCCTGGTTTTGACCAGTAAACAAATACTGGAAACCAGGTAATTTCAAGGAAACCATCAGAGGGTTTGACTGAAGAGCTACCCTTTGTGTGACAAGCAAGAATTTATGATTTAGCACGTGACTTATTTTTGGAAAATTTTAGTTTCATTTTGAACTTTAAAAGCCAGTGGGTTTGGACTAAAGCAGGCAGTTGGAATTTGATTTGGACCTGCCAGATTTCAGAAGAACCGAGGCAAGTATTACCTCTCAGTAAAGAATCTTTGCTCTTGAAAAGCAAAAGCCTGTATGAAGTGGTACTATTGCCTTTTGCATTTTTGAAGAAACCCTGAAGTTGCAGAAAACCTTGCATCTTTAAAAGGACTTATGTGAAGCCTTCTTTGAATTTCTTTGAACACCTACCCAACACAGGCTGTTCATCAGCTTCGCCTGGAAAGATTTTGAGTGGCATCTAACTATTCGACTTTGGGACACCTCACCAAACCAAAGAACTTCCTTCCAGATCATTGCAGTCAAAGTTTTTTTTAATTATTCATTTTATTCCTTTGAAACAGGTGTAAACAAGAATCCCTTTTTTCCCAGTTAACCGGTTTTTGGATGTATGTGCATGTGTTTGAGGGCTAGGGAAAAGAAAATGAGCTTTAATATCTCAATTCATATATATATTTACTTAATTATTGGTTAAGACTTGGTTTTATAATAAACGGATAATTATGTTGTTTATTAAAGAAACCTGGTTGGTGTGCTTTATTCTGGGGACAAATAGAGTATCTAATTGGCTGTTTTGGTAAATGGGAAAATTTATTGATATGCTGTGAGCTGTGGAGAAGTGGAACTGAATTAACAGTGCAGTCCACCTGCCTCGGTCGTAACAAATCCATCAGGCCTTCTTCCATGATATAATTTGTTCTCCATATATTCTATCAATAGTAGTTCAACTTTCTTTACTTTTATTAGATCACAAGCCCATATTGTTGTATTCTGTATTCCTGCCTTTGAAAAGTCTACATCCAAGTGTATAATCTAGGATAGCACTCCAGTGTAGTGTTTAGAGACTGCTGCATTGTTGGATGCGATGTCCTTTACCTCAGATCAGTCCTGTATGCTTGTTCCAGTGGTTCAGGTAGATGTTTAAAAATCTGATGGCATTACTGCAAAAAAAAAAGTTCTCCCTGGGTCTTGATTGGTACTCCCTCAACTATTTAAAAAAAACGATTAACTTGTTTATCTCGACCATTTGTCGGACATTGCCGATGCAAAATGTCTGCTTACTTTGCTTACATCATAGCACTGTACTCCAAACATAATTCACTGAGAAATTTCACAACAACAACAATAACGTGCATTTATATAGTGCCTGTCATTACCATAAGATGTGCGAAACTGCTTTCCAGCCAATGAAGTAGTTTTGAAATAAAAAACGCGGCAGCCAATTTGTGCACAAAGCTCACACAAACAGCAATGTGATAATGACCAGATAATCTGTTTTTGTGATGTTGATTGAGGAATACATATTGGCCAGGACACTGACAATAATCCCCTGCTCTTCTTCGAAATAGTGTCATGGTGTCTTTTATCTGACAGGGTAGACGGGGTCTCAGTTTAACATCTCATCTAAAAGATAGCACTTCCAACAGTACAGCACTCCCTCAGTGGAGTTTCAGCCTTGATTTTTGTGCTGAAGTGCTGGAGTGGGACTTGAGCCCACAACCTTCTGACTCAGGCAAGAGTGCTACCATCTGAGCCACAGGAGAGAAAATTTGACACTGAGCCACAGAGATATTAGGCCAGTGACCAAAAACTTCGTTAAAGAGATAGATTTTAAGGAGCTCTTAAAGGAGTCAGGAAGATGGAGAGGTTTAGAGATGGAATTTCAGAGCCTAGGGCCCAGGCAGCAGAAAGCATGACCGCCAGTGATGGACAAAGAAAATGGCGGATGCACAAATGGCTATAAATGGAGGTGCACAGAAATTTCAGAGGGTTGTAGGGCTGGATGAGTTCACAGGGACCGGGAGGAACAAATCCATACAGGATTTAAAAACAAGGATAATAATTTTAAAATTGAGGCATTACCAGACCAGGAGCTGATGAGACCAGCAAGCACAGTGGGTGATGGTGAATAGGATTTGGTACAAGTTAGGTTACAGACAACAGAGGTTTGGATGAGCTCAAATTTATGGAGGGTGCTAGGTGGAAGGCTGGTTAGGAGAGCCAGGAGGAATAATCAGTCTAGTGGTAACAAAAGCATGAATGAGGGTTTCAGCAGCAGATAGGTAGAGGCAGTCGTAGATGCTACAGAGGTGGAAGTAGGTGGCCTTGGAGATGGCGAGGATATAGGGTCAGAAACTCAGCTCAAGGTCAAATAAGACACCAAGGTTGTGAACTATCTGTTTCAGGCTCAGACAGTGGCCAGGGAAAGGGCTGGTGTCAGTGGGGGGAATGGAAAACAGTGGCTCCAGTCTTCCGAATATTTAATTGGAGGAATTTTCTGCATGTTGGTCAAGCAATGTGACAAATCAGAGTGGAGGGATCAAGGGAGGTGGTAGTGAGGTAGAGCTGGGTGGTGTCAGCATACACGTGCATCACCAATGCAAGGTAGCTGTTTGATTGTAAAAACATGACTGATTCCTAATGTCAATGGCCCACATGTGACTCCTAACCCACACCCATATGGTTGACTGTTTACTGCACTCTGGTGTATCAAGAAGGCTCACCACCAATATCTCAGGGCAACTAGAGATGAGAAATAAATGCTGGCATAGCCTTTTTTATTTATCCCTGGGATGTGGGCATCACTGGCACCACCTTTTTGAATTGCTGCAGTGCATGTGTAAAGGTGTAAGGAATTCCAGGATTTTGACCCAGTGGCAATATACATCCAAGTCAGGTTGGTGTGTAATTTATTTGGAAATGTGGAAATTGCAGTGTTCCCATGCGTCTGCTGCCCTTGTTCTTCTAGATGGTAGAAGTTGCGGATTTGTGAGGTGCTATCAAAGAAGCTTTGGCGAGTTGCTGCAGTGTATCTTGTAGATAGTACACTCTACAGCCACAGTGTGTTGGTAGTGGCGGCAGTGAATGTTTAAGGTGGTGGTGGGGTGCCAGTCAAGTGAGCTGCTTTGTCCCGGATGGTATTGAGCTTCTTGAGTGTTGTTAGAGCTGTACTCATCCAGGCAAGTGGTGAGTATTCTATCACACTCCTGACTTGTAGATCATTGAAAGGCTTTGGGGAGTCAGGGGGTGAACCACTCACCACAGAATACCCAGCCTCTGTCCTGCTCTAGTTGCCACAGTATTTATGTGGCTGATTAAGTTAACTTTCTGGTCAGTGGTGACCCCAGGATGTTGATGGTGGGGGATTTGATTAAACCATTGAATGGCAAGAGGAGGTGGTTAGACCTTCTTTTGTTGAGATGGTCATTGCTTGGCACTCATGTGGCGTCCACATTCTGTTATTGAATTTTATAAAATGATATCTATATAAGTATGTTTTCTTCCTTTTTCAATGTACAGCGATTAACATGCATCAGCCCCTTGCCTGAAGTTGCTGTACCATTTGTGGATAAATAATAGCGAGCGCCATTAGCCTCACCATTATTTTCACAGCAAAACCTCGGCCGATGGGCCATAAATTGCTGTAGTTGTGCATCTCATGGTATTTGCCCTTAGTCAGACTTGTTGCATGTTTAGGATTTTATTTTTTTTGCATGACAAGTTGCTGAAAGTGTGAGCTGTTAAGGGTGCAGCAAGGGAAACAGGGCATCTGGGACCTGAGTGAACCGAGCAAGGAACTGTGCATCCCCCTTTACTAATTAGATTGAAGGATTGTGAAATTAACAGCACAAGAATGAGAATTGTAATAATTAGAGTGGGCGATTTCTATGTTAAATCAGGTACAGAAAGTGAAATAAAGATTGGATTAAGACATGAACAAAGGACAGAAAGGAAAAGTAAAAAATAAATAAAATTTAATATCTACAGCAACAATTAAAACCTGATGGAATGAGACTCCACACTTGTAATAGTTAATTTTCAGTGCCAGAGAGGTTGATTGGCAGTACTTAATGCTTATCATGTTGTTAAAAGGATACCTGGACTTGAAATTACTTGACTTAAAATTAATTTTCTGTGGCAAGTTTACTTCATATCTACTACACATATTTAGCAACTCCGCACCATTTAATGCATTTCAATGGTGAGGCAGTTGGTGAAATGCTGTTTTTGCAAAGCCAGTGATGGAGTGCCGCAACTCAGGACATCAGCTTTTGGATATCCGCATTTAATTGCATATCTGCCTCTCACCTGAAGTTTCTGTACCCTTTGCATATAAATAACACTGACTTCATTAGCCACACCATTACTTTGACAGCAAAATTTGGCCTATTATCCTTGCAAAACCCTATCCACAAATGCCCACCATTGAGTCTGTTGCTATGGTGTTTCATCACGTTACATCCTGATCTCCCATCACCTTCAATATTTTACACTCAGCTGCCATCACGAAAATGAGGAACAGAAGGAAAGCATATTTGTTCTAACAATAGCTCTTGTTTACCATCTGCTATTGTGTGTCTGTTTAGAGGTCTGTACACTATTGTCCTCTAAAGTTGTACTTTTTGCTACCTCAAGCAGCTTCTGGGGCTTCTGCAAATCTCTCTCACTTTATTGTAATTCAGTTATCATTTTTTATTTCTGCATCCAACTAACTCTGGGTTTTGGTTCATTTAGGCTCCTCTCTTTTGCATAATTCTAAACCTATAAATTTTGTATTCACTACATTCTAATCTCTGCTTTCTGAATAAATACTTTATCATTTTATTCTGCAAACCCAAAGTGTTTGAGCCTCTTCCCTCCAAAAAAAAAACATTAGCAATGCTTTGAGGAACACTTTAGCATTTGCTTTTATATATAAATGTGATTTTCCTTCCACTGCATAAACATCTCAGCAGTTTAACAACACAACACTATTACTGCAGCTTGCAAAGAAAAATGCTGCTATGAGTTAAGTGGACTGTATCAATATCAATCAATATTCTTTTGGGCCTCCTTATCTCGAGAGACAATGGATACGCGCCTGGAGGTGGTCAGTGGTTTGTGAAGCAGCGCCTGGAGTGGCTATAAAGGCCAATTCTGGAGTAACAGGCTCTTCCACAGGTGCTGCAGAGAAATTTGTTTGTTGGGGCTGTTGCACAGTTGGCTCTCCCCTTGTGCCTCTGTCTTTTTTCCTGCCAACTACTAAGTCTCTTCGACTCGCCACAATTTAGCCCTGTCTTTATGGCTGCCCGCCAGCTCTGGCGAATGCTGGCACACGATTTCATGTCGCGTTTGCAGACGTCTTTATAACGGAGACATGGACGGCCGGTGGGTCTGATACCAGTGGCGAGCTCGCTGTACAATGTGTCTTTGGGGATCCTGCCATCTTCCATGCGGCTCACATGGCCAAGCCATCTCAAGCGCCGCTGACTCAGTAGTGTGTATAAGCTGGGGATGTTGGCCGCTTCAAGGACTTCTGTCTTGGAGATATAGTCCTGCCACCTGATGCCAAGTATTCTCCGAAGGCAGCGAAGATGGAATGAATTGAGACGTCGCTCTTGGCTGGCATACGTTGTCCAGGCCTCGCTGCCGTAGAGCAAGGTGCTGAGGACACAGGCCTGATACACTCGGACTTTTGTGTTCCGTGTCAGTGCGCCATTTTCCCACACTCTCTTGGCCAGTCTGAACATAGCAGTGGAAGCCTTACCCATGCGCTTGTTGATTTCTGCATCTAGAGACAGGTTACTGGTGATAGTTGAGCCTAGGTAGGTGAACTCTTGAACCACTTCCAGAGCGTGGTCGCCAATATTGATGGATGGAGCATTTCTGACATCCTGCCCCATGATGTTCGTTTTCTTGAGGCTGATGGTTAGGCCAAATTCATTGCAGGCAGACGCAAACCTGTCGATGAGACTCTGCAGGCATTCTTCAGTGTGAGATGTTAAAGCAGCATCGTCAGCAAAGAGGAGTTCTCTGATGAGGACTTTCCATACTTTGGACTTCGCTCTTAGACGGGCAAGGTTGAACAACCTGCCCCCTGATCTTGTGTGGAGGAAAATTCCTTCTTCAGAGGATTTGAACGCATGTGAAAGCAGCAGGGAGAAGAAAATCCCAAAAAGTGTGGGTGCGAGAACACAGCCCTGTTTCACACCACTCAGGATAGGAAAGGGCTCTGATGAGGAGCCACCATGTTGAATTGTGCCTTTCATATTGTCATGGAATGAGGTGATGATACTTAGTAGCTTTGGTGGACATCCGATCTTTTCTAGTAGTCTGAAGAGACCACGTCTGCTGACGAGGTCAAAGGCTTTGGTGAGATCAATGAAAGCAATGTAGAGGGGCATCTGTTGTTCACGGCATTTCTCCTGTATCTGACGAAGGGAGAACAGCATGTCAATAGTCGATCTCTCTGCACGAAAGCCACACTGTGCCTCAGGGTAGACGCGCTCGGCCAGCTTCTGGAGCCTGTTCAGAGCGACTCGAGCAAAGACTTTCCCCACTATGCTGAGCAGGGAGATTCCACGGTAGTTGTTGCAGTCACCGCGGTCACCTTTGTTTTTATAGAGGGTGATGATGTTGGCATCGCGCATGTCCTGGGGTACTGCTCCCTCGTCCCAGCACAGGCATAGCAGTTCATGTAGTGCTGAGAGTATAGCAGGCTTGGCACTCTTGATTATTTCAGGGGTAATGCTGTCCTTCCCAGGGGCTTTTCCGCTGGCTAGGGAATCAATGGCATCACTGAGTTCCGATTTGGTTGGCTGTATGTCCAGCTCATCCATGACTGGTAGAGGCTGGGCTGCATTGAGGGCAGTCTCAGTGACAGCATTCTCCCTGGAGTACAGTTCTAGGTAGTGCTCAACCCAGCGGTCCATCTGTTTGCGAATAAATACTTTATCATTTTATTCTGCAAACCCAAAGTGTTTGAGCCTCTTCCCTCCAAAAAAAAAACATTAGCAATGCTTTGAGGAACACTTTAGCATTTGCTTTTATATATAAATGTGATTTTCCTTCCACTGCATAAACATCTCAGCAGTTTAACAACACAACACTATTACTGCAGCTTGCAAAGAAAAATGCTGCTATGAGTTAAGTGGACTGTATCAATATCAATCAATATAAAACATGGATAAATGACTTTAGTTTCAGGATAACAGTAACAAAACAAGTTCTGAAGTTTTGCTAAGGAATCCCCTGTGAATCCTGCCCCATTTTCAGCAGTTAAGATTCATGTTTCCTGCAAATCATTCTTTGTTACACCATATTATAATTTTAAATCAGAAATACATTTAGCTCAGTTTATTTAATAGGTCTATGGGGCAACAAATCAAAATGCCAGCCTATTACTGGGTCCCTTTCCATTTACACAGCCTCCTTATCTGGCAAGTTGCCCTTTAACACTTGCAGTGCTTGTGTGGAAAATATCAACTGCACATGAAAGAAAAGAAATAAATAGAGAATACTTACAGACTTGGTGAATTTAATACTTAATCCACATTTAAGTGATCTTCAAGGTGGCAGACAAGTCACCTCTGGGGACACAGACGCGAGAGACTTTGCATAATAGGACATTTCAGTACTTCCATTGCACTTCACAGCCTCATCAGAGGAAAGAGAAGGACCAGAGATAATACAGGCAGAAGTCAATGCAGCGATCAAAAAGATGAAAACAAAGAAAGCACCTGGAATTGAGATACCAACAGAATACCTGAAAGCCCTGAATGATGTTAACATTGGGATACTGACAGACCTCTGCAATACAATTTACAGAACAGGATTCGTACCCGAGTATCTTATGCAGTCAGTGTTCATTGAGCTTCCAAAGAAACCAAAAGCCCTAGACTGTTCAGAGCACAGGACAATAAGCCTCATGATCCATGTGATGAAAATGATTGGTAATTTATTTCCAAAATGATTATTACAATCTATAAAAGCAGAGATAGATGATAGTCAGGATTCAGACTAAAGAAAGGAACAAGAGAGGGCATCTTTAACTTGAGTGTAGTCATTGAAAGATACCTGGAAATGCAAAAATCTGTGTAAGTATGCTTTATAGACCATGAGAAAGCATTTGATGGAGTCTACCATCAGAAAGTAATGGAGTGCTTAAACAAACTAGAAATTGACAGAAATAAAAAAGGATAATTCAGAATCTATACTGGAACCTATAGATGAGACTTGATAGCGGCTTGTCAGACAGCTTCCCAAGCAAAAGAGTGCATCATGGATGTGTTATTTCACCAAAACTGTTCAACCTGTACACTGAAGCTATCTTCAGAGACATAGAAAATTTACCAGGTTGCAACATTGGTGGGTTAAACGTCAACAACTTGAGATACACCGATAACACTGCATTGATTGCAGAGTTATAATTAGTTGAACCAGTTGTGTTTTTATGACAATGGTTACCATTAATGATGCTAGCTCTTTATTCCAGATTTATTTAATTAACTGAATTTAAATTCCCCAGCTACCATGGTGGGATTTGAACTTGCAAGTCCAGATCACTAGTCCAGGCTGTAGATTACTAGGCCAGTAATATAACTGCTATTCTACTGTTCCTTAACGATGTACAGCAATAAAAGCTAATACTTGAAAGTTTAACTCAGTACTGCAAGTTTGTACATCCTATGTTACAAAAACTCCTGTAGAAGATCAAGGCCGTAAATTTTGCCTCAGTAATGCTGGTAGTTTTGGTGCTACTGGTGCCAGTTTAGAAGCGAAATGGCAAATCGAATTACAGTATTTCTTCCTGAGCAGTCTGTTCTCCCTCTAGACCTTCAGCCTCCTGCACCACTGGCTGGGCAGTCATCAGTTTTTTGGGTATCTGAAAGCATAAAGGTGCAAAGGCAAAGTTGGGGGTTAGAGAAGGGGGAGGAAAGAAGTGTATAGTTACACCATCTGCACATTGTAAATCATAACAGATCGCAGGATGAGCATGAAGTGGGGTGTGAGAAAGTGGATTTAGGCAGTTATGTACTATCATCCTTGATGGTTCAACTGCTTCATTGATGGCTACTCCAATTATTTACAGCACTATACCCTCAGTGGGGGTGAAGACATCTCCTGAAAGAGAGAGGAAAATTTATCAGTGAGTGTGGACTGATGTGTGTGGGTGATGTGCCTGCCACAGTTGAATAGCTGGCAGTGTGTGCAGACTATGAGATGACAGTATGCAGATTGCATCAGTAATAAGTGTCTGAGGTTGAGGTGAGGCTATGAATGTGGGGTATGAGTCATGATTCTTAAAGACTGTTGGCAGGTGAGTGAAGTGGGTATGGTGAATGGAACAGTGTGTAAGGTTGGTGGTGCTGTTGGTAGGAGATGGCATTTAAATATGCATTCACTGACCTTGACTACTTAACGCAAGGTTATTACATTTCTTAGGTACTGCATCCAAGCCCTTGGGGCTAGACTGCTGGCAGTGACTGCAACGGCTACCTGCTCTCACTCTCTGGGGTACCTGTCTGGAGGGCCTCCTCGTTCCTTGAGGGAAGAGGACCTCTTGCCTCCTGTGCATATCCTGCAGCGTCCTCCAAAAACCTTAGGGCATGCTCTCTTCATGTTGTGCCATTTTTGTAGGTTCTTCCTGATCTTCAACTCTTCTTTAATCAGTCCTAGCCCTGCTGGAGCCAGAATGCAACTCACCTTTAAGAGGTGCAGACTGGCTTTAAGTAGTGCGGGCTAGTTTTAAGTCGTGCTGGCCTTGCACAAACTCAGGCCCCCTACTGAGGCATGCAGACACTCAACAGTGCTGGGTTACACACCATAATCATTAGCATGCATCACAAGGTTTGGGTGTTGTCTGCATCACTTTGAACGGGTGTGGGTTAATCATGCATTGCGATCCCTGTGACTGATTTTTGGGGCTATCCAATTTAGCATCCTAAAACTTGTATCATTACAGTGGATGTGGTGAATTGATAGCCTGCTCTAGTATATTGAACCTGTTACCTGGAGTTTTATTTTCATGTAACAGCTGATGGTAAATGTTTGTATGTTTCGTCACAAGATAATTACACATGAGCAAGGCCATTTACCCATTTTAGATCACCTACCTAGAACAACTCAGTTTCTTCCTACTTATCCTCCAATCATTACAACATTTAAGGTATCCATGTATACAAATCACTAAAAGCTAATGCACAGGTAAAAATAGGCAGAATGTCTTTTTGGCTTGACAGTAGCATCCTGTTAGTGGCAAACACCACATGTATTGCTACTGCATAGTAGCGTGAAACAGCTAGCTTCACCTGTTGCTCAAATTTTTGGGATACATTACCCTTCCATGGTAATCTGAGATAGACTGGCCACAGAACATACCCAACCAGCCCGTGCTTGCAAAACTCAAAACCCAGTGTCCAACATTAGATGTAATTCCGTAATTGGACAACATTTGCTAAATAATCCTCAGTATGCTAAGAATTATGCTGACAACCAGTTTAAGACTGTCAGTTGGCTCACAGTGTGGCACATTTGTGCATACTGGAAGCTACATATATTACTACACAGGGCCCTGTTCTTTGTAGTCAGAAAGAACATTTACGCACATTGCGTCTGTTTCAGCTAAACAAAATAAATGACAGCCATTCGCTGGTTCATTCCTCAGGGCAGTGCCTTGGCCAATTAGAGTCAAGCTGCCTGGTTTAAATTTCAAACAAAGCTTGGCAGTTAACTGTCAGTCACCATAAACTGGTGCATTCTCCATGGCAGCGCCTGTACCAATCAGAGTCCACTTGCCAACCAATCAGCACTCTCTTCTCATATGGTATAAAGTTGTTGTCCTCCTTTATATTGGTACTTTTGTGGATCATCCTGATGAGTGCAAGACGAAAAGCTTCGACAAGATGCCTCTGTTTTCAGCAATATTTGTCCATTTAGGAGTGAAATCAGCAAACATGTTTTCCACACAAAGGGTAGTAGAAATCTGGAACTCCACCAAAAGGCAATAGACATGGGTCAATTGAAACTTTCAAGACTGAAATCAATAGTTTTTTGTTGGGTAAGGATATCAAAGGGGAAGGAGCAGAGGCAAGTAAATGGAATTGAAGAACAGATCAGTAATTATGTATGAGAATGGTGGGACTGGCTCGAGGGGCTGAATGGCCTGCTCCTGTTCCTAGGTTTACTCCCTGCCCAGAAGTTCATTTCAAGTGCTGCTCACTCATTGTGTGAAGAAGGACTTCATCAGTCCTATAAATGCCTCTCACCAGTACCACTACTGCTTTATTTTACTGTCATAGTCAAGTTTGAAGTAGTGCCATTTTATTAACTTATGTTGTATTACTGTCTTACATGTCTTTATTCAGCCCCTTTCAGTTGTTTTCCTTCAGGGCTGGAAAGAGACTAAATTTCTCTAGTGGTACCTAATAACTTAAATCTCTGATGCAATGGATTAGCTTCATAGCCCACACTATGATCATCGTTTGAACATCTCACTTGTATCTGTGTTCAAAACTGAACATAGTGCTCAAAGTGCAATCTGACTAGAACACTATATAGTTCAGCATGACATTTTTCAATTTATACTGCATTGATGTAGTATTCTGTTTACTTTGGTGTTACACAGTGTCTGAACATGCTAAGATTAAGATTACTAATGTCCCTCGATCTCCTTCAACTTCACCCTTGAGTAATTTCACAGAAATGATCGACTTGCCCATTTTTTCTTCCAATATGCTCTATGCAAGTATAGAATACCCCAGTATTCTACAGATGCATGCTAGCTAAACTGTTACAGCCAGTCTCCACATGCACTGAATGCCAGGAACAAATTTCCAGCTGTTCAAGTGTAAATGTAGGACAGCAGTGCACTTGGGTTGCTTTCCCATGAACCAGGCAGCAATATAAAAGCAGCTAACAACTCCCTCAAGATGACCATGAGCACTTCAGAAATCTTGATTTATGCCTTTCTTGGTACCCTGGGATATATTCCATCTATCCTTGTGGATTTCTTGCTTAAATCCTATAACTATTTCGAGGATCTCCATATCATTAATATCAAAGTCATCAATCTTATGTGGGTCAACTGTAATATTGGAGGACTTGATATTGGTGTCTCTTCCAGTGAATACTTGAATTAAATTTCGAGTATGTTAAATATTTTGTATTCATTCTCAATTTCAGTCCCATTTTAGGTTCTTGCCTCTTTCTGATGACCCTTTTGTAGAATTGGAAGAATTTCTTGTTACATTTTGCACCAGCTTTGCTCATTGCTAGATTCCTGTTTGCTCTTTTAACAATTCTCACCATATTTCAGCAATTTCTTGTCATTCTCCCTGCAGACTTTGTAAAGTTCATTTTTTCTCATTTCACCAGATTGTTGCCTTGATGCATTTAATATGTGCTTGCTATTCCACTCTAGGCATCCTACAATATGCCAGTAATCATTACTTTACAATGCATAAAAGTACAAAAAAATGCATAAGACTGACTTCCCCTATTTAACTTACTAGAACCAGCATCTTTAACTCAATGACAGAATCACAGACCCACATTTTTCTAGATCTATAACTACTTTTGTATAAAGTTTAATCGGTTCTAGAGCTGCCAGCTTCCAATGCAGCCAGAGGCAACCCACAGTAAAGTTTGTGGATTTGCTAAGGCCAGGTACTGGGAAGACCCTTCTTAAGCCTAGTTTCCCAGCATGCTCATGTAAATCTGGTTATTTAGATTCGAGTTGCCACCAGCAATATGAGACCCTATGGTGTAAAAGTAGCTTAAAGGTCCTCAACTGACGTGCTATTAAACTGTCCTGCTGATTATTTTGAGCTCTTTCCTCAATCCTTGAAGTTGTTCTTTCCATAAATATGTAGATGTATATTCGTGTTGAATCCACATTATCTTGAGTGTCATCTTGCTGTCATTGCTGTTTCCCAGAACTGAAATCTGGTCTCTGAGCTAAAAATTTGCACTTCAAGTAACAAACACCTTACCTTTTGGGTCATGATGACTCTATCCATTCTGGCTGTCAAGACTGTGGGAAGTAGACTAAGTTGCCGGTCTGAGCGGCTGGTGGGAGAGTAGTCCTAGTCTCCCCAGCTGAATAATTTGTGACCTCATAAGGGTGGAAGTATGACTAATATTTCCACAGTTCCCAGAGCAGTATAATTTTGAAAAACTTATGCAGATAAGTAATGAATTGAGTTCTGGTTGCTGCTTCCTGGTTCTTTGGATCGTTTAATGGCCATCAGTAGGTAAAAACTAGTTTCAAATTTATACTCCAATAAATGGTTTATGGAGCCATCTGATATGCAGTTAGGTAGGAAGAACTGAACTGGAAAACTCTGTACTGCAGGAATCATCCATGCAAAACTACTTGATGTTCATAAAAATACTTGTAGGGTGATTAGTACAGGAACAGAGTTAAAATTGTTTGATGAAGGCCAGGAATTTTTCACTAGTTTAAGTGATTATAAAAATGAAAATTGATGATAGTTATGCAGCAAAATTTAATTTCAGAGTAAAATAATGGATTGAACAGTGTTCAAGTGCATATGCTGCTGTTTTTGCATCTCCCTAAAAGCAGTATTGAGAGCTGTGTGAATTCATGAATTATTTAGTATGTTCTAGAGAGAGCATTTGAAATGTTTAATAGCTAAATGCTTAGTTCATGGGGAATAAACTTGCATATACATACATTAAAGCTTGGAGCTCTCAAAGGTTTATGCTAATTAAGAGAATTATGCTACTTTAGCAACATTTGTATACTGAAATGGAAATGCAAAATTCATGAACCCACCCAGCTCTGATGCAAATAACTGTGTTAGCACTTCATTATGAGTTGATAATGATTTACTGAGAGTTGTCTTGTGTTATGGCTGGTCCCTAATGTCAGAAGATTGAAGTATGAGGAACGGATGTAGAAACCTGGGATTTTCACCTTTGCAAGGAGACAATTCAAAGGGGATCTTTTTGAAGTATAAGATATTAAATTATCTGAAAAGGTTAATTTGTAGTACTCCTTCCAAGATATGCCATGAATGAGAACAAGGGCAAGCAGGTTCAACAGTTGCACCAGTAAGGCAACTTTAGGACAGATGTCAGGAAGTCCTTCACATAGAGTGTTTGCAACATTAGTAACAACTTGCATTGCATTGCCTTTAATATAGAAAAGCATGCCAAAGTGCTTCACAGAAACTTAATCAGGCAAGAATTGATCCAGTTTCTCCTGAACTGTTGCTGCAGCTGGAGCTGTGAATGGCCTGGAAGGAGAGTAAAATCTGTCAAAGCATGGTGGAAGACTGGTTTTAAGAAGGATGTTAAGGGAGGAGAGGTAGAGAGAGAGGGGTTTAGGAACGGCATTCCACAGCAACGTGCCGAGATAGCTGAAGACATAGCTAACAATGATTGGGTGAAGGGAGTTAGGGATGCATATTCGGCAAGATTTGCATGAAAAGCTAGCGATAGGGAGCAGCAAGGTCATGAAGGAATTTAAACAAGGAGAATTAGAACTTTAAATTACAGGTATTAACCACGAGCCAATTTGGGCCAGCCAGCACAGTGGTTATCGGTGCTTGGGATTTGACGCGGGAGAGATTACAGGGAGCAAAGATTTGAATGAACTCTAATTTATGGAGGATACAGAATGGGAGCAAGACTAGTAAGGCATTAGAATAAGTGAATCTGAAGGTGGCAAAGGCATGAGAGTTTCAGCAGTAAGGGGGCTGATGCAAGGGTGGTAATAGGATATGTTATTGAGGTGGCTGTAGGTGGTCTTTGTGGCAGAGGATATGAGATCTAAAGTTCAGCTCCAACTGAAGAAGTATACCAACGTTTTGAACAGCCTGGTTCAACCTGTTTGCGAGTGAGCAGACGTTCTTAAAGGAAATGCCAAGAGGGACGGTGATTGTTGATCTGCTGGCAGACTCAACCGGGGCAGTGGTTGGGAATCTTAACAGGACAGGATGGAAGTTGGCAAAAGTAGTGCCTAGCAGGCACCCTGGGTGGGGGGGTTGGCCAGTAAGGAGGATGGGGCAGTTAGGCATGCTGCCCATAAGGTGGCAGCAGTGGGAATCTTGATTGGCCCCCTGGAGAATACCGAGAGGTTTACAGAATCTGTGGAGTTATCCAAGGAGGATTGAAACCTTGGGTAGTAGCAGGAGAGTACGAAGATACAGAAGTAGTGACGAGTTGGGATTGGTATTAGGAAGAGCAAAGTACCCGAGGGGTGAAGTTACACAGTAGTGTTACACAGCATTTAGAGCACAGAAACGGGCCATTCAGCTCAACAGATCCAAATGGCTGTTTATGCTCCACAGGTGCCATCTTTCCTACCCTTCTTCATCTAACCCCATCAACATATCCCTCGATTCCTTTCCCCCCTTTTGTTTATCTAAGTTCTGTTTAAATACATGTATGCTAGTTGCCTCAGTTACTCATTGCAGTAGCAAGTTCCACATTCTAACCACTCTGTAGGAAAAGAAGTTTCTCCTGAACACCGTGTTCACAACTCCTCATACTGAAGCAATCCATGCTCGCATGCAGCAAGGTCTGGACAACATTCAGGTTGGGCTGATAAGTGGCAAGTAGAATTTGCGCCACACAAGTACCAGGCAATGACCATCTCCAACAAAAGAGTATCTAACCATTTTGCTTTGATGTTCAACGGCAGTGCCATCACTGAATCCCTCACCTTTAAAATCTTGGGGTTTGCCATTGAGCAAAGCTTAACTAGATCAGCCATATAAATACTAGTTGAGCAGGTCAGAAGCTGGGCATTCTGCAGCAAGTAACTCACCTCCTGTCTCCACAAAGCCTGTCAGCCATCTACAAGGCACAGTTCACGAGTGTGATGGAATGCTGTCATTTGCCTGGATGCGTGCAGCTCCAACAAGAAGAATACCATCCAAGACAAACCAGTCATTTGAGCGGCACCCCATCCATCACCTTAAACATTCACTCCCTCCACCACTGACGCATAGTGGCAGCAGTGTGTACCATCTACAAGATGCACTGCAGCAATTCACCAAGGCTCCTTTGACAACACCTTCCAAACCCACGATGTTTCCCACCTAGAAGAACAAGGGTAGAAGATACATGGAGCACCACCACTAAGTTCCCCGCCAAGACGCACACCATCCTGACTTGGAACTGTATCGCCAATCCTTCATTTTTGCCTGTCAAAATCCTGGAACTCCCTCCTGGACAGCACTGTGGACATACTTACACCACATGGACTGCAGCGGTTCAAGAAGGTGGCTCACCATCACCACCTCGAGAGCAACGAATGCTGCTTTTGTCAGTGACACCCATATCCCAAGAATGAATTTAAAAAAGAGTTAAAGTAGTAGTTTTAAAAGAAACTTAGTTGCAAATAATGCTTTCTGCTATTCTCATTGTACCTGAATTGAATTGGGTTTTGCCTGAATTTTGTTAAAAGGTGTAGATAATTTCAGCAATAATCCGTCACACATTGCATCATGTATTCTTGGGCTGCTAAAATTTCCAGTATATCAGATCTGTAGAAATTTTACATGTTAAGTTGACAAATCCAGTGCTGCTACAAAATTTTAGTGCTTTCAAAATTAAATGGAACAATAAAATTACATCCATCAAAATTTATGCTCTGCAAGACATATAGTTTCAGTAGGCATATAACAAACCAGTTCAGCCTGTTATTAACGTTGCATGAAATGTTGGAATCTGCTTTACGTACAGTTAAATGTATCTAAATTTGAATATTTAAAAAGTCTAACTGCTACTAATTTTTTTAAAAACAGCAAATGTTCAAATTATGTAAGACACATGCACCTTGACTGACGAGATTTTTCCCTCTCCCCAACGCACAGGTGTGCAGTCTTTTTGTGGTTGCTACTCACTTGAGATCTGTCATGTTAGCACAGACCTCTGATATTTGCACTATGCAGTGCTATTACCCCATAAGTCATTGGAGACTAAGCTGTTTCCATCATTTGAAACTTTCTGATGCACTCAACAAACATTATTTTTGTTCAGAGACGACATATGAATATTGTTGCAAAAATTACTGTACAATTTTGCCACATGGTAATAGAATAAATTGGACAGGATCAGGACTGAATACTGTTTGGCAATTAAGATACTTTGAGAGCAGTCCTTGAAGATTGCCTGAGTCAGAGAACGATCAAGACCCTCCCTATATGTTAATTGGCATTGCTACGTTGGCTCATGCTTCTGTGGAGTGGGCTTCCAGCTCAATTTCCCGTCACTTCCACCTGTTTTTGGAATTGTGTTCAATGCCTCTTGGCAGGGAAGAATGCGATAATATGGGGAGGCGATGGTGCAGTGCTATTGTGACGGTACAAGTAACCCAGACACCCAGTGTATTGCTCTGGGGACATGGGTTTGAATCCCACCATGGCAGAAGGTGGAATTTGAATTCCACTAATAAATCTGGAATTAAAAAGCTTGTCTAATTATGGCCATGAAACTATTGTCGATTGTTGTAAAAGCCCATCAGGTTCACTAATGACCTTTAGGAAAGGAAATCTGCTGTATTACCTGGTCTGGCTTACATGTGGCTCCAGAGCCACAGCAATGTGGTTGACGTTTACATTTTTTAAAAATTCAATCATGGGATGTGGGCGACGCTGGCCAGGCCAGCATTTATTGCCCATCCCTAATTGCCCTTGAGAAGGTGGTGGAGAGCTGTCTTCTTGAACCGCTGCAGTCCGTTTGGGGTAGGTATACCCACAGTGCTGTTAGGAAGGGAGTTCCAGGATTTTGATCCAGAGACAGTGAAAGAACGGCGATATATTTCCAAGTCAGGATGGTGTGTGACTTGGAGGAGAACTTGCAGGTGGTGGTGTTCCCATGTATTTGCTGCCCTTGTCCTTCTAGTTGGTAGAGGTCGCGGGTTTGAAAGCTGCTGTCTGAGGAGCCTTGGTGCATTGCTGCAGTGCATCTTGTAGATGGTACACACTGCTGCCACTGTGCGTCGGTGGTGTAGGAAGTGAATGTTTGTAGATTGGGTGCCAATCAAGCGGGCTGCTTTGTCCTGGATGGTGTCGAGCTTCTTGAGTGTTGTTGGAGCTGCACCCATCTAGGCAAGTGGAGAGTATTCCATCACACTCCTGACTTGTGCCTTGTAGATTGTGGACAGGCTTTGGGGAGTCAGGAGGTGAGTTACTCGCCTCAGGATTCCTAGCCTCTGACCTGCTCTTGCAGCCACGATATTTATATGGCTATTCCAGTTCAGTTTCTGGTCAATGGTAGCCCCTAGGATGTTGATAGTGGGGGATTCAGCGATGGTAATGCTGTTGAATGTCATGGGGAGATGGTTAGATTCTCTCTTGTTGGAGATGGTCATTGCCCGGCACTCGTGTGGCGCGAATATTACTTGCCACTTGTAAGCCCAAGCCTGGATACTGTCCAGGTCTTCCTGCAATTCTACACGGACTGCTTCAGTATCTGAGCAGTCACGAATGGTGCTGAACATTGTGCAATCATCAGCGAACATCCCCACTTCTGACCTTATGATTGAAGGAAGGTCATTGATGAAGCAGCTGAAGATGGTTGGGCCCAGGACACTACCCTGAGGAACTCCTGCTGTGATGTCCTGGAGCTGAGATGATTGACCTCCAACAACCACAACCATCTTCCTTTGCGCTAGGTATGACTCCAGCCAGCGGAGGGTTTTCCCCCTGATTCCCATTGACCTCAGTTTTGCTAGGGCTCCTTGATGCCATACTCGGTCAAATCCTGCCTTGATGTCAAGGGCAGTCACTCTCACCTCACCTCTTGAGTTCAGCATTTTTGTCCATGTTTGAACCAAGGCTGTAATGAGGTCAGGAGCTGAGTGGCCCTGGTGGAACCCAAACTGAGTGTCACTGAGCAGGATATTGCTAAGCAAGTGCCGCTTGATGGCACTGTTGATGACACCTTCCATCACTTTACTGATGATTGAGAGTAGGCTGATGGGGTGGTAATTGGCCGGGTTGGACTTGTCCTGCTTTTTGTGTACAGGATATACCAGGGCAATTTTCCACATTGCAGGGTAGATGCCAGTGTTGTAGCTGTACTGGAACAGCTTGGCTAGGGGTGCGACAAGTTCTGGAGCACAGGTCTTCAATACTATTGCTGGAATATTGTCAGGGCCCATAGCTTTTGCAGTATCCAGTACCTTCAGTCATTTCTTGATATCACACGGAGTGAATCGAGTTGGCTGAAGTCTGGTATCTGTGATGCTGGGGACTTCAGGAGGGGGCCGAGATGGATCATCAACTCGGCACCTCTGACTGAAGATTGTTGCAAATGCTTCAGCCTTATCTTTCGCACTGATGTGCTGGGCTCCCCCATCATTGAGGATGGGGATATTTGTGGAGCCACCTCCTCCAGTTAGTTGTTTAATTGTCCACCACCATTCACAGCTGGATGTGGCAGGACTACAGAGCTTCGATCTGATCCGTTGGTTGTGGGATCGCTTAGCTCTGTCTATCGCATGCTGCTTACGCAGTTTGGCACGCAGATAGTCCTGTGTTGTAGCTTGACACCTCATTTGAGGTATGCCTGGTGCTGCTCCTGGCATGCCCTCCTGCACTCTTCATTGAACCAGGTTTGGTCTCCTGGCTTGATGGTAATGGTAGAGTGGGGGGTATGCCGGGCCATGAGGTTACAGATTGTGGTTGAGTACAATTCTGCTGCTGCTGATGGCCCACAGCGCTTCATGGATGCCCAGTTTTGCATTGCTAGATCTGTTCGAAATCTATCCCATTTAGCACGGTGATAGTGCGAGACAACACGATGGACGGTATCCTCAATGTGAAGGCAGGACTTCATCTCCACAAGGACTATGCGGTGGTCACTCCTACCAATACAGTCATGGACAGAAGCATCTGCAGCAGGCAGATTGGTGAGGTAAGGTCAAGTATGTTTTTCCCTCGTGTTGGTTTCCCCACCACCTGCCGCAGACCCAGTCCAGCAGATATGTCCTTTAGGACTCGGCCAGCTCGGTCAGTAGTGGTGCTACCGAGCCACTCTTGGTGGTGGACATTGAAGTCCCCCCCCCCCCCCCCAGAGTACATTCTGTGCCCGTGCCACCCTCAATGCTTCCTCCAAGTGGTGTTCAACATGGTGGAGTACTGAGTCATCAGCTGAGGGAGGGCGGTAGGTGGTAATCAGCAGGAGGTTATCTTGCCCATGTTTGACCTGATGCCATGAGACTTCATGGGGTCCGGAGTCGATATTGAGGAGTCCCAGGGCAACTCCCTCCCTATTGTATACCACTGTGCCACCACCTCTGGTGGGTCTGTCCTGCCGGTGGGACAGGACATACCCGGGGATGGTGATGGCAGTGTCTGGGACATTGTAAGGTATGATTCCATGAGGGTCGACAGGGCTGGGTTTGCCCTCTGAAATGGCCTATCAAGCCACTCAGTCTCTAACCGCTGCAACGTCAATAAGGAATGAAACCGGACGGACCATCTGGCATCGACCTAGGCACAGGAAGTGACCACGGCAAACCCAGCACTGTCGACCCTGCAAAGTCCTCCTTACTAACATCTGGGGGCTTGTATCAAAGTTGGGAAAGCTGTCCCACAGACTAGTCAAGCAACAGCCTGACTTTGTCTGTAAGGTATGATTCAGTCAGTATGACTATGTCGTAGACACCATCATTACCATCCCCGAGTATGTCCTGTCCCACCGGCAGGACAGACCCAGCAGAGGTGGCGGCACAGTGGTATACAGTCGGGAGGGAGTTGCCCTGGGAGTCCTCAACATTGTCTCCAGACCCCATGAGGTCTCATGGCATCAGGTCAGACATGATCAAGGAAACCTCCTGCTGATAACAACCTACCACCCCCTCCTCAGCTGATGAATCAGTACAGCACTTGGAGGAAGAACTGAGGGTGGCAAGGGCGCAGAATGTACACTGGATGGGGGACGTCAATGTCCATCACCAGGAGTGGCTCGGTAGTACCACTACTGACTGAGCTGGCCGAGTCCTAAAGGACATAGTTGCTAGACTGGGTTTGCGGCAAGTGGTGAGGGAACCAACAAGAGGGAAAAACATACTTGACCTCGTCCTCACTAATCTGCCTTGGTGCCCCATGGAGACAAAGTCCCGTTTTCACATTGAGGATACCTTCCATCCTGTTGTATGGCACTACCACTGTGCTAAATGGGATAGATTTCCAACAGACCTAGCAATGGAAAACTGGGCATCCAGGAGGCGCTGTGGGCCATCAGCAGCAGCAGAATTGTACTCAACAACAATCTGTAAACTCATGGCCCAGCCATGGCCTTCACTGTCGCTGGGTCAAAATCCTGGAGCTCCTTTCCTAACAGCACTGTAGGTGTACCTACCCCACATGGACTGCAGCAGTTCAAGTGGCCAACTCACCACCACCTTCTCGAGGACAATTAGGGATAGGCAATAAATGCTGGCCTGGCTAGCGACACCTACATCCCAGGAACGAATAAAAAAAAAAGTGGCTCATCAAGACTGCCTGAATGGTTTCCTGGAGTAGCATTTCGGTATTGGAAGCACTGTTTTCATCTATATAATTACTGAACTGCAGTCTTAATGAGGACATAACTCAGAGTCACTGAGGGGTTTTGGTTTTAGGTGCCATTATTAATCAAGAAGTGACAGGTTAGGGAGAATTGATTGGAGGGTCACTGGTGCACAATTAGAGATGGCTATTGATGCGACCAGGTGAGAAAGGTGTCTAGGAGTCTCTTTCAGCCTTCACCTGGTCTTAGTGTAACACGATTTAATTTAAACACATTGCTTTCAGCTGCCCCTCGGTGAATCCTTGTTCACCGCTTTCCAATTATAAGGCAAAGAAATGAGCACAAACTGGCCTTCTTGGGTTTAAAGAAGAAAAATGAAATTTATTAAAACTTAAAGTCTAATTCTGTTAACGCCCACGGATACACGCCGCACCCCACGCTAGCATGCATATGCGATACGCACATGCAAATACAGACAGAAAAGTACAAAAGAAAAAATAAAGCAGAGAGGTTTGAGGCAATATCTGAAGAGTTTCTTGTTACTGTGCTTCAAGCTCACTGTAATCCTTTTGGAGGTAGTTCTTGCTTGTAGGTAATTCTTGCTTTTCGTTGGGGCCCAGTATTATTCATAAACCTTGATCACTGTAGGATACCTTTCTCTCTTGGGGTTCATGTGTCTTCAATGGTTTCCAAAGCGAGTGAGATGAGAGCAGACAGGAGAGAGGTCTTTTCAGTCCAGGAGCAAACCGCTTTTCTGAGTTCAAATTCTCTGCGGCAAGTTCAAATTCAAAAAAAAGCAGCCAGTTAATCATGTGACTAAACTGGTCTGCTTCTGTATTTGGCCATCTTAACAGTTAAGCTGGAATGCTAGCCTCTCCACCTTCAATGTCTGGTAATCAAAAGTCCATTGTGGATTAAATTGGAGCAGGGAGTGGTCCCTTTGTCCTTTCCAAGCACTATCTGTTACTGTACAAATGTCTTTCCAGTCAGGGGATTGGCAACCCCTTATAACAGGCCTCCTTTTCTTCCCAGCAGCAATTTAATAAATTTAATGTCCATGTGGTGAAATATCTGTGCCCCATTCTTGGCACACCCAGGGGAATGAAATGTGATTTGAAAGAAAAAGCAGATTTCATTAAAAAGGTTTGAGAGAAATATAAGAAACAGAAAGAAAAAACATTCATTTTTCTCATTCATTTCCATTCATTCATAACTCTTGAAGCTTATTAAAATTGTCTTTTCTGGGTGCCAGTGCTGCTTTAACTTTCCTTTTTTGTTTTTGGCATCCCAATAGCCATGTGGTTCTTTGGGGAAGCTTTTCTTCAGTTTGCCCATGCCATGACTGCCTAGGGTTTTGTTCCTTTTGAGGTCGGATCTATCCTGAACTTGCTGAGTCATGCAAATACATCTGACTTCAGGGGATTGGTGGTTCCCTTTTTTTCTGACTGTGGGGGAGGATTCTTTGTTAATCTCCCCTTTGTTCTCAGGGACACTCCTACCTGCAGGTATGTGTGCAATCTTGACTGCACTCTCCTGTGGCACTTCGACTAGCTGAGGCATCACCCTCACAATCTCTGTGCCTGTTAGAGGTCTCTCTTTGTCTCGGCAGGTTCCTCTAAATGCTGTTAGCAACTCTGGTGGGTGCTTCTAGAGTCTGCATTTACATAGGAGGATGTGGGGTCTAACTTTTCAAATTTTTCAGGGTTGGCTGACCAGACAGTAGAGGTTTTCATTCGGGATTCCTCCCGGACTTCCTTTAACCTGTCCTTCTGGTCACTCTTTCGCCTTCTCTTTCTAAACTTTTGCAAGCCGTGTGCCTGCTTGTTCCCTTTTATTCTCAGTGGGAGTCCCTTACAGTTCACTGGCACTCTGCTGGACGGTCCTCCTAACACCAGTACAGGACTTAGGGGTGCAGGTTTCACTGTAGGTTGGGGTTTCCCCTCAACCTGGCACATTTGGCAACTCCTGCAGTACTCCTCCACATCTTTGTGGAGTTTCAGCCAGTCAAACTGCTGTCTAATGCAGGCTTTGGTCGTTCATATTCTGGCATGTACAGCCACTGTTGTCTCGTGGGCCCTTTTTAATATTTTTCACCGGTACCTCTGCGGCACCACTAACAGTGAACTACTGCCCACTCCTTGCTCTCAGGTCTGTGAGGAGAACTCCATTTCCTCATCAGTACCTCATTCTTTAAATTGTAGCAATCAGGGACTCCCTCTGCTTCACTTTCAGACTGGGCAGCCTGTGTTAACTGTTGCAATACTGGCTCGGCTTGCTGAGCCTTAGCTAGGGAAAATCCATTCAATTCATTCCCTGGGTCTCCTAACTTTCCAAGGAAAGTCTCGGACAGGCAGATCTCATGGTCATCTGCCTGCAATGCCAATGCAGTCTCCTCTGGGGGAGCTGGTTTGATCATGGTCTGATCCACTACTCATTCAGAGAAACTGCAGAGGTCCGTCTCCCGACACTGCCCTGTCTCTCTGATCTCCTGCGGTCTTTCTTTCACTACTGGGGGGGGGGCTACCATCTTCACCCCACCAGATCATTACCTAGAAGCAGGTCAACCCCATCCACAGGCAAACTAGGAACAATCCCTATGGTCACTGGTCCCAAATCTAGGTTGCACTCCATGTGTACAGGTACAGGCATACACTGCCCTCCAATACCATTCACCACCATTCTGGTGTTCTCTGCACTCTGTGGGGGAAAGGCCTTTTCCCAGTAAAAGGGATCTAGTGGCCCCTGTCACCCTGAGAATCACTATAGGCTTGCTTTCCCCACTCGAGGGGTATGGGGTTACTTTCCCTTCTGACACAAAACCCTGATAAGCTTCAGGAATCCTATTAACTTTCCCTGTACTGGCCGTAGTAAGATTCTTGGGTTGCACTCTTACTGCAGTTAAAGCCACAGCTTGTTCTGCTGTGCTTTCCATCAGGTTCCTGTCTTCACTGAGCGGGTGTGCCCTGATTAACCCTACCGGGTTTCCTCTTTAGTTTCCAGCAGTCAGCCTTTAAATGCCCTGCCTTATTAGAATGGAAGCACACAGGTCTCTGGGTCTCACTCTTGTTCACAGCACCCTCCTTTTTGTCTGGAGGAGGGCCCCCTGTGTCTCCTGCTGTCTTTTCTCTCCCAGGACTGCCTGGGCAGAGATCACCTTCCCACCCTTTGTCCTTTTCTGATTTCTAGTGGTGACTAAGGAAGGTTCTCCCCTGGGAAACCGACTTCTAAATTAAAGCAAATTCATCAGCCAGAATGGCCACTTGCTGGGCTCCCTGAACCCGCTGCTCCTCTACATCGGTCTTTATTGAGAGCGGGAGAGAGTTTTTAAATTCCTCTAACAAGATTACTTCTCTGAGATTTTCATAGCTGAGCTGTATTTTAACAGCCCTCAGCCACTGGTCTGAAGCCAGCTGCTTACTTCTTTCAGACTCCAGATAAGTTTGATTAGCTTGATTTTAGTGGGTTTGAAACTTTTGGTGGTAGGCTTAGGGTACTAATTTATATATCCGAGGACAGCATTTTTGGTCAGTTCATAACCTGATGAACTCTCATCTGTTAACAAGGAATAAACCTCATGGGCTTTTCCAGTTAGCTTGCTTTGTAGTAAAAGAGACCAGGTCTCAGCTGGCCATTTTAGCTGCCTTGCCAGTTTCTCAAAAGACATAAAAAACGCTTCCACATCTTCCTCATCGAATGTTGGAATTAGTTGAGCTAGTTTTAGCAATTTTGTACCCAGCCCTGAATTATGCTCCTCTATATTGGCCATGCTTTCACTGGGGTTACTCTGTCATTCCCCAGTTAACTCAAGCCGTCTCAGCACACTTTCTTCGCATTCCTTCTGGAATATTCTTTCTTTCTCTCTCTCCTGTCTCTCTCTTCCTCTCTCCTGTCTTTCTGCTTCTTCATGTTCCTTCTGCCTCTCTCTCTCTCTTTCCTGTCTCTCCCTTTCTCTTTCCTCTGTTCTAATTGTATCTTTGTTAACAATATCCTGTCTGGGTCTACTTCTAACACTGCTTCTGCTTCTGCTTCTTCAGATTGAAGTGAAAAATGGTTGGTCACTAGCCTTAGGAGTTCAGACTTCCTAGCCTTGCCATGTACAGTGATTCCACACTGCTCAGCCATTTTTTCAGCTCCTCCATAGACAGTACTTTTAACTTATCCCAAATTACTTCATGCTGGCTTGGAGAGCTACTTGCTTCAGCTGCAGACATGTTAGTATTCAGTCATACACAAACACAAGAAAACCTCTATTCGTCTTGCTATTTATTTGATTGGGAACAATTTGGCTTCCCACCTCCAATTTGTCTCATTTGTCTGTGGGTGAAATTCCGGACGCTAACACCCAAATTTCTGTTACGATCAGCCAATACTGAAATGTCAGGGAAATTAGATACCGTACTCTCCTATTTAAATGCAGAACAGAGAGGAGACCTAACAAGGCTGCTCACAGTGTTTAAAGGGATCTGCAGGGACAAACCAAGGTGCACAACCCTAACCCTACACAATGTGGATGTAGGAGAGACCCCCCCCCCCCCCCCCACCATAAAAGAAAATCCCTATCGCCTAGGCCCCAGGAAACTGACCCAAATTCGGGAGGAAATTCAGAATGAAGACCTGGAAATTAAATATTTAAATTCTGTAGGGCGACACAAAAAAGCTCATAAGATAAAGGAAAACCCTAAGACCAAAAATGTTTTTGTGGCAGATTTGGAGTGTGGTAATGGTGGTGGTGACTGCAAGTCAAGTATCCTAACTTAGAGGAATTGTGGGCCAGGCTGGATGAGCACAGGAAAAACCATGTACAAAAAGCACCGCATGATCTTCACAAAGTTATGAACAACTTTGAATCCAGGGTTGAGTTCACTGATATAGAGAAAATGGAAAAGGAAGATATTGTAGAAATACACGAAGAGATTCAGTGCATGCTGGAGCACAAGCTGATTGAGCCCATTTGGAGATTCCCTGTTGTGCTCATGCCCAATCCCCAAGAGAAAAAAAACTCGAGTATGGCTATGACAGTGAGACTGATGAGTGTGTGTCGTTTCTTTTTAATTTGTGGCTCCATAATGAAATATTCCTGTTGTCGCATGGTGGGGAGGTGTTACAGCAATGTGTTTTGTTGAATGGTAATTTTCTTTGGTCCACTGGCTGGAGATCTGAATTTGTATTTTTTTAAAGACATTTTAAAAAGACTAGCTGCAGCAAAGTCATCTTTTCAGCTTAAATGATCACCTAATTTGCAGCACTGTATCCTACACTGCAATGCTTTTGAGGAGAGAGATTAAATGTCTGTATTTCCCAACAAGAACCAAGACCCAGGAAGGTTAAAGGAACTACCTGTTCTCTCAACAAGCAGCGAGATACTGCTATGTTCGAATGACTGAGTGACAGTCATGTGACAAGCCCCTCACCATCTGTGGTTTCAAGCCAGTGTTTTTCTCTGCAGCAAAGGAAAAGCAACTGGACTCTGACATGAGCAGACCCTAAGTGGGGTGGGTGGGTGGGAGGGGCAGTCCCTGTCTCTGTGTCTCTCCATTCCAGCTTGAAAACTTACAAATTCTGCTGTTGTCTGACCACCTTTGCATACTCTGGCTACAATCAGAAATCCCATTGGAGGAAATCATCTGCAACGCTATCTCCCAGAGACTCATCAAACCAGTCATCTACTTTTTCACTACATTCAGCTAGAAGCCAACCAAAACAAAACTCCATAGCTTGTAAATCCTTTTGTTTTATGGACTTGAATTCAACCAATTTACATTTCCCCACTCTGTAACCTATTTGTGTGTGTGTGTGAACCATGGAGGTAGAAATGTTAGTGTAATGAGTAGGGCTCAGAATGTCTTGATTTGGTTGCACTGCATATGCTGTAGGAAGTTTTTTTTTATTTGTTCATGGGATGTGGGCATCGCTGGTGTTATAAGCGAGGCGGGAGGAGTGCACTGTTTTTATTTCAGAATAAAATTCACCAGCCAGGTTTCTTTAATAAACAACAAATATTTAATTTATTATAAAACAACACATTCAGCAAAGCATAAACACAAAAATTGAAATATAAAAGTTCCCTTTTAAAATTAGCCCCACACACACCAGTTAAAGAAAAAAATAGAGGTTTTCTCTGCAGAGATCTCTTTACAAGATAGACAAAAAAAATACTTTGGCCAAATACTTGTTAATTCTTGAACGAAAAGGTTATGATGTGGAATGATATCAGTTGTCTGTTTATTGTGGTGTCCAAATACAGATGGCTGTCATTGGGATCTTCTTAGATGGTTCTCTTCAGGCAATGTTGAGGATTAGTCTGGCAGGCTTTCAAGGAGAAATGCGACATCAGGGGTTTCAGCTATCAGACACTGGATTCTCAGGGTTTCTCAGAGAGGTGGAGAAAAGATGAGCTGGGTGCTTCTTTCAGCATGCTGCAATCCCAACTGATTCAAACAATCCAAAACGAAACCAACCCTTGACCACTATAAATCTTGACATGTCACCTCTCTGTAAACAACTCCCCTTAGTCACATAGGCTCCTGTTGTTTACTTAGCTGAAGACATGTGACTTCCAGTAAGTGTGTTTCTGAACCAAGTTCCACAGTCCTTCCAGTGACCTTTTTTAATCTCTTCAGTCCTCGAAAGGAATCCATCTCCACAATTTTCAAACATGAGTCCTCAAAAAATATTTAAAAATGGAAGCACTTTCATGACACTGGCAAGGCCAGCATTTATTGCTTATCCCTAATTTCCCTTTGGAAGGTTGTGATGAGCCGCCTGTATGAACCGCTGCAGTCCTTGTAGGTGCACCCACAATGCTGTTAGGGAGGGCGTTCTAGTGACAGTGAAGAACAGCAATATATTTCCAAGTCAAGACTGTATGTGACTTGAAGGGGAACTTGCAGGTGGTGATGTTCCCATGCACCTGCTACCCTTGTTCTTCCTGGTAGTAAACATCGCAGGTTTGGAAGGTGCTGTCGAAGCAGCCTTGACTAGTTGCTGCAGTGTATCTTATACATGGTACACACTTCTGCCACAGTTTGTCAGTGGTGGAGGGAGTGCATGTTGGAGGTGTTATGACCAAGGCGGGAGAAATGCACTGTAAATTCAGTCCCACTTTTCCATGGGTCAGAGCATATCAATGAATTTTCCCACCTAACAAAGAATAGCCAATTAGACTCCATTTGCCCCCCAGAATAAAGCACACCAACCAGGTTTCTTTAAATAACAACATTAACTATTTATTGGGGAAAAAATTCTTAACCACTAATGAGATAAATCTATAAGCTGCTTATTTCCCTAGTCCTCATGCACTCACACATGCATTCAAAAAATACGGTTAACCGGGGAAAAGGGTTTTGGTTTACAGCTGTTTCGTAGGAATAGAAGGAATAATAAACTAAATCAGTTTGTTACGTTCTGGTAGGAAATTCTTCGGTTGGGTGATGTGTCCCAGAATCAAATAGTCGGATGCCACTCCAAGTCTCTCCAGGCGAGGTTGATGAACAGTCTGTGATGGGGTAGGCGTTCAAGGCAATTCAGCTACAGCAGGTGTTGCTTAGGTCTTTCAGCAGGGGTGTAGCAACAGGTCTGCTGAGGACTCACAGCAGCAGTATAGCAGTAGAAGCTTTCTTCAGGTTCCAGGATTTCCCAAAACACAGCAGGCAACAGGAACCACACTGGATGCAGGAATTCTTCAGAGACAGGAGGCAATAGGAATCTGCCACCTTTCAAATACAGGATTTCTTTTCAAGAGATGCAGGTTTCCTTAACAGAGAGAGGTCTTTTTCTGTTGTCTCCAGGCAGGTCAAGTCTAAGTTTCAAAATTTCAGATGCCTGCTCTTTGTCGAACTCTCTGGATTTTAAAAGGTTCCGAAATGAAAGTTAACCTTCCTGACCTGATCACATGACCAGACACAGTCTCTCCTCTGTCATTCAAAGTGTTGCTCTGAGGAGGTCAAAAACCCCTGGCTGGCTTCCTTGAAACTGCTTGCTTTCCTATTCTTGTATACAAAATCAATATCCAAAAATTTCAGCTATTTGCAGGTGCCCATGTCCGCTGAAAATCCTTTTTACAGTTTTTTAAAAAATACACAGAATTCTAAGATTTTGATACAAAAATAAAACCTCGTGTAACAGAGGTGGTGGATGGGGTACCAGTCAAGAGCACTGCTTTATCCTGGATGGTGTTGAGCTTTTTGAGTGGTGTTGGAGCTGCACTCACACAGGCTAGTGGGGAGTATTCTATCACACTCCTCTCTTGTGCTTTGTAGATGGTGGAAAGGCTTTGGGGTGTCAGGAGGTGATTTCCCAGCCTGTAACCTGCTCTTGTAGCCACAGTGTTTGTGTTGCTGGTCCAGTTATGTTTCTGTTAAATGGTAATCCCCAGAATTTTGACAGTTGGGATTCAGCAATAGTAATGCCTTTGAATGTCTTAATCAGCACACTTGGAGTTCATAATAAACAGTGTACAAAGGTATTTGGAGTCTGATCATTATACAGGCATGAGGTTTATAATCACTAATTTTTCTTCTCAAACTCTAGACAGGGTTAACATATAAATCTGTTTCCTTTAGAAGCAAGTTTCTTGAGCCTCCATTAAGATGATAACATGGAAATCCACACAACATTGAGTACCTACAGGAAATCTTTTGAGGTTTTTTTATTCAAGGGATGTAGGCAGCACTATCAAGGCCATTGCTTTTTGCCTATTCCTTAATGCCCTTGAGAAGGTGGTGGTGAGCTGCCTTTTTGAAATCAACTGAGTGGTTTGCTGGGCCATTTCAGAGGGCAGTTAAAAGTCAACTACACTGCTGTAGATCTGGAGTCACATGCAGGCCAGGCCGGGTAAGGATGGCAGCTTTTCTAAAGGACATTAGTGAACCAGATGGGTTTTTACAACAATCCAATAGTTTCATGGACATCATTACTGATAACTCTCTTTTTATTCCAGATTTATTTAATTAACTGAATTTAAATTCCCCAACTGTCATGGTGGGATTTGAACTCATGTCTCCAGATCATTAGTCCAGGTCTCTGGATTACTAGTCCATCAATGTAACTATAATGTTATTTCTGATCATGGGAACCAAAAACTTGGTTTCTACAATATGCTTTTCATTTGAGATGCAATAGCTATGTAGAAAAAAGATTCTCTGACAGACTGCTGAATGAAGATGCTGCCCTTATGCTACAAGCCAAGCAGTTTTAGTACTCCTAGCCCATGAAGCAATATTCCGAAGAAGGATCACTGACCCGAAACGTTAGCTCTGCTTCTCTTTTCACATATGCTGCCAGACCTGCTGAGTGGTTCCAGCGTTTCTTGTTTTTGTTTCAGATTTCCAGCATCAGCAGTATTTTGCTTTTATATTATTGCAGAATGATATCCTATTTACTGCCATTTATTTTACCTTCTGCTATAGGGTATGAGATAAATATTTTATACTACAGTCGCACTCCATTTCTGTTGACTGCTACCTCATGTTAATATCAGCACACTCCACCTGGAGCATCACGTGCTTAATATCAATCCTCAGCCTCTGTTAACAGAGAAAAGTGTCATTGAATTACGTGATTTTTGCTGGATTGATTGTGCCCATTAATATTAGCTCTCGTTTGTCATCTGGTGTCTCTGTATAACAAATGATGACTGCCGTTATTTTGTTAAGCTAATTTTTTGAACCATTGAAAGAAATATTATGAACAATTACAGTCTAAAAGTAGAACAGCTGTTTTATGAAATTGTGTAAATCTTTTTTAAAAATGAATGGACTTAACCTTGTCTACTCAGATATGACCTTAATTTCACTTTTGACAGAGGTTATTTGGCATTTCTAACACAAAGAACACTGATATTAGTGAAATAAGGGTCTAAATGTTGATATATTGTGTTTTACTTCTCTCAGGAACATGGGGGCAGAAGTAGGCTATTCAGCCCATCGAGCCTGCTCCACCATTCAATACGATCATGGCTGATCATCCACTTCAATGCCTTTTTCCCACACTATCCCCCTATCCCTTTATGTCATTGGTATTTAGAAATCTGTCAGTCTCTGCTTTAAACATACTCAATGACTGAGCTTCCACATCCCTCTTGGGTAGAGAATTCCAAAGATTCACAACCCTCTGAGTATAGAAATTTCTCCTTATCTTTGTCCTAAGTGGCTTCCCCCTTGTTTTGAAATGGTCCTGGTTCCCTGGTTCTAGACTCCCCAACCAGGGGAAACATCTTAGCTGCATCTACCTATCTATCCCTTTTAAGTATTTTGTAGGTTTCAATGAGATCGCCTCTTATGCTTAGAAACTCTAGTCCAGTTTCCCCAATCTCTCTTCATAGGACAGTCCCGCCATCCCAGGAACAAGTCTGGTGAAGCTTCGTTGCACTCCCTCTATGGCAATAATATCATTCCTAAGGTAAACATAGAAACATAGAAAATAGGAGCAGGGGTCGGCCATTCGGCCCTTCGAGCCTGCTTCGCCATTCGTTATGATCATGGTTGATCATCCAACTCAGTAGCCTGTTCCGGCTTTCGCCCCATACCCTTTGATCCCTTTAGACCCAAGAGCTATATCTAACTCCTTTTTGAAAACATTCAATGTTTTGGCCTCAACCGCTTTCTATGGTACCGAATTCCACAGGCTCACCACTCTCTGGGTGAAGAAATTTCTCCTCATCTCAGTCCTGAATGGTTTACCCTGTATCCTTAGACTATGACCCCTGGTTCTGGACTCCCCCACCATCAGGAACATCCTTCCAGCATCTACCCTGTCAATTCCTGTTAGAATTTTATAAGTTTCTATGAGATCCCCCCTCGCTCTTCTGAACTCCAGAGAAAATAATCCTAACCGACTCAATCTCTCCTCATATGTCAGTCCTGCCATCCCAGGAATCAGTCTGGTAAACCTTCGCTGCACTCCCTCTATAGCAAGAACATCCTTCCTCAGATAAGGAGACCAAAACTTCACACAATATTCCAGGTGTGGCTTCACCAAGGCCCTGTATAATTGCAGCAAGACATCCCTGCTTCTGTACTCTAATCCTCTCGCTATGAAGGCTAACATACCATTTGCCTTTTTTACCGCCTGTTGTACCCGCATGCTTACCTTCAGCGACTGGTGTAACAGAACATCCAGGTCTTGCTGCATATTCCCTTCTCTCAGTTTATAGCCATTCAGATAATAATCTGCCTTTCTGTTTTTGCTACCAAAGTGGATAGCCTCACATTTATCCACATTATACTGCATCTGCCATGCATTAGCCCGTTCACTCAACTTGTCCAAATCACCCTGAAACCTCTGCATCCTCCTCACAACTCACCCTCCCACCCAGTTTTGTGTCATCTGCAAATTTGGAGATATTACATTTAGTTCCCTCATCTAAATCATTAATGTATATTGTGAATAGCTGGGGTCCTAGCACCGATCCCTGCGGTGCCCCACTAGTCACTGCCTGCCATTTGGAAAAAGACCCATTTATCCCTACTCTTTGTTTCCTGTCCGCCAACCAATTTTCTATCCATCACAATACACTGCCCCCAATCCCATGCGCTTTAATTTTACATGCTCATCCCTTATGTGGGACTTTGTCAAAAACCTTCTGAAAGTCCAAATAAACCACATCCACTGGCTCCCCCTCATCAACTCTACTGGTTACATCCTCAAAGAATTCTAGTAGATTTGTCAAGCATGATTTCCCTTTCGTAAATCCATGCTGACTCTGTCCGATTCTACCACTGTTTTGCAAGTGCTCTGCTATAAAATCTTTGATAATGGACTGTAGAATTTTCCCCACTACCGACGTCAGGCTGACTGGTCTGTAATTCCATGCTTTCTCTCTACCTCACTTTTCAAATAGTGGGGTTACATTAGCTACCCTCCAATCTGTAGGAACTGTTCCAGAGTCTATAAAATCTTGGAAGATGACCACCAATGCAGCTACTTCCTTAAGTACTCTGGGGATCAAAGTAAGTAAGGGGACCAAAACTGCACAGTGTACTTCAGGTGTGGTCTAACCAAGGTTCTGTATAATTGAAGCAAGACTTCACTACTCCTGTACTCAAATCCTCTTGCGATAAAGCCTAATGTACCATTAGCCTTCTTAATTGCTCGCTGTACCTGCATGCTAACTTTCAGTGACTTATTGACAAGGACACCCAGGTCCCTTTGTACATCTACACTTTCTAATCTCTTACCATTTAGAAAATACTCTGCACATCTGTTCCTCCTACCAAAGTGGATACACTCACATCTTTCCACATTATATTTCATCTGCCACGTTCTTGCCCACTCACTAAGTCTGTCCAAATCCCCTTGAAGCCACTTTGCATCTTCCTCACAACACACATTCCCACCTAGTTTTGTGTAAACTTGGAAATATTACATTTAGTCCCCACATCCAAATCATCGATATATATTGTGAACAGCTGGGGCCCAAGTACTGATCCTTGTGGTACCCCACTAGTCACAGCCTGCCAACGTGAGAATGACCTGTTTGTTCCTACTCTCTCTACTCTCTGCTTTCTGCCTGTTAACCAATCCTTAATCCATGCCAGTATATTATCTCCTATCCCATGTGCTTTAATTTTGCTAACCAACCTCCTGTGGGGGACTTTATCAAAAGCCTTCTGAAAATCTAAGTATACTACGTCCACCCCTTTCTCAATTCTGTTAGTAATATCCTCAAAAAACTCGCATAGGTTCGCCAAATATGATTTCCCATTCATAAATCCATGTTGACTATGCCCAATCAGATCATTATTATCCAAGTGTCCATTTATCACATCCTTCAGAATAGATTCATGTATTTTCCCTACTACTGATATAAGGCTAACAGGTCTTTAGTTCCCTGTTTACTCTCTCCCTCCCTTAAATATTGGGGAGACATTTGCTACCTTCCAATCTGCAGGGGCCATTCCAGAATCTATAGAATTTTGGAAGCTGATCACCAGTAGAACCATAGAAAAATTACGGCACAGAAGGAGGCTATTTAGTACGTTGTGTCCATGCTGGCCGAAAAACTAGCCACCCAGTCTAATCCCACCTTCCAGCACCTGGTCCATAGCCTTGCCGGTTACAGCACTTCAGGTGCATGTCCAGGTACCTTTTAAAAGAATTGAGAGTTTCTGCCTCCACCACGTTCCTGGCAGTAGATTCTAGACACCCACCACCCTCTGAGTGAAAAAGCTTTTCCTCATGTCCCCTCTAAGCCTCCTTAAATCTGTGCCCTTTGGTAATTGACCTCTCCGCTAGGGGAAACCGGTCCATCCTGTCTACTCTATCTAGGCCCTTCATAGTTTTGTACACCTCAATTAAGTCACCCCTCAGCCTCCTCTGTTCTAATGAAAACAACCCTAGCCTATTCAATCTTTCCTCATAGCTGCAACTTTCAAGCCCTGGCAACATTCTTGTAAATCTCCTCTGTTCTCTGTCCAGAGCAATCAAACATAACATAAAATCTTATCATATTATGGTCACTCATCCCAAAGGTTCTTTTACAACAAGATTATTAATTAGCCCTTTCTCATTACATAATACTAGATCTAAAATAGCCTGCAAGTGTACACAATTTTTTAAACTTTTTTTTAAAATTTAGTGGATGTTGTGGCATGTCAAAATTTACCATGTAGAAAATTTACAAAAAATAGCATGAAGAAGGGAAATTTGAGGAATAAAGATAGTGGTTTATAAATATGAGATGGAGGGGATAGATTGGGGATATTGAAGAGAGTTCTCTTTTAAGAATCTGCAACCACTCCAGGACACAGGTAAATTATGAAATACATTGCCTCTTCCACAAATGAGTGAGACACCGTAAATCATGAGTGATGTTCAAAAGCAAGTTACACAGACCTCCTTTGTGAATGGAATAACCAATGCATAAGTCACTATCCTATACAGTACAGCTGTATAACATATGTATTACAATTTCATATAATTTTATTCGACTTTTTTTTTTAAACTTGCCATTTTAGCAGTGTTGTTTTGGTGAAGTGTTGTGAAGTTGGATCCCAGAATGCTTATATGTATATCTGATATTAACAGGTGGAGATAATACATTCTTGGGAGGGAGACAGAATGTCAGCTGTATGTTTCAGTGTGGTGGGAGGTTTGCATTTTGTGGAGTTTGATGCAAAAGATAGAAAGGGTTCTTGTATCCAATAAGTTATGGAGAGAGGCTTGGAAGAGCGAATTAATATACTTGGAAAAGCAATGAACATGTCCATTTATTTAATTATTTATAAGGAGAGGATCACCCAGAGTGACTGGATGTTGTTACTGCTGGTGTTAAGAGCAAGTGCACAATTTATTTTAAATCACAGAGAAGTAGATCTGGTTGGATTAATACCTTCTATACTCTCAACAACTTTTGTAACTATCGGGTTAGATCAGATATTACTTATTATCACACTTTTTCAATCTACAGATTTGCAATAGCTGGTGTTAAAGTAAAAGTTGGTACCTATCAGGAATTATGATTTAATTGTCAGTACTGCATGCATAATTCTAGAAAGCATTTAAAAAGACATTGTGAATAAATCGAGCATCATAACATTGACAATTTATTATCATGGTTATTTTACTTGTGCAAAAGAGCATCATAAGTCATGTGGTCCCCTTGAGTTATGTGCTTTAAATGTTGATGAAAGAGCTCCTATAGTGCACAATATCTTGTGTTTCTTTTGTTATGCATATTTTTATGAAGAAAGGAACCTCAAATGCTCTCAATTTAACTTATTTTTTTCCCTTCTTCCAATAACCTTAAGCTACGAAGCCTCTCTTGTTCATTTGGTGGATGCATTGAGTCCGATTTGCTCACAAAAGCATAATTCGCACATCAGGGAAGCATACAGCAAGCCAAGAAAAAGCAACATATTTCACAGTGGAAACCATCAAAAGCTTGCTAAGACTGGAGCAGCTCCAACAGACGGTGGAGATTCAGATGAAGAGCTTGAAGAAAGCAGAATGCTGGAAGATGTTTTCTTCATTTAAAAAAGGAGTAGAACATTTTCACTGGCATAATCGAACCATCATGATTTTTGAATTCTTTTAGTAAAACTATGCAGTCGTGAAGAGTGCTTTCGTGATCGATGGATGAGCCAAGTTCAAAAGTCTATCTTTAACCTTAAATGCTGTGGACCATGAGTCAAAATGTGCTCTGCTGGGTTAATCCACAATGTAAAGTGATTAACATGCTGGGAATGTCATAGGATTCTTTACAGCTAATAATTACTCTATACTTGCAACAATGTTCCTATGACATATTATGTTCTAAGCTTTAGAAAATTTAGTTGCCTTAACCAACATTTTTGTTGCTTTTTCATAATTACTGATAATTAACATGTGTTTTGATTGCCCGAATAGGAAGAAGCTGCATTTGCCACATTCATTACGTATAGTTCCGGTATCGAGATTGCACATATTGGCAGTCAGCTGATTTCAAAACAACTGAGAAGTCATTTGCTATGTTACCATTTGAGATGTGAATTGCTGCTGAATGTCAGTGATTGATGTTACAGAACCCATCACTTTTTAAAAAAAATCCTACAGTTTAAAATGTGAAATGGCATTACATCAATGTACACTGTCTATTAGCTGCAGCATTTCTACAGAGAATATGTGGTGTGGAATTGAGATTCTTGACAGTCTGCTATATTTTTTTCTGAGGTAATATTTGGAGATACAAAGGCACTGTGGCATGAACAGGCATAAACCACTGTTGGATCCATCAGCATAATATAACATGTTTACTACTAATGTGGTAAACAGAATCCATAAACCAAAATAATTAATGGTTATTTCGATATTTGCTGTCTGTACATGAAACTAGTTTTGTTTTTAATTTTGTGCCCAATCTAAGTTAAAGATTTGAATAATACATTTTTCTAGTTTGATTACCCATTCTCAGGATGCATTACCCTGTGGTCAGTATAGCACAATTAAATACAAGTTCCTTTATCTGCCTCAATATGTGCCTCAAATGTTACCTCAGTAGACCACTTTGTACTATGATTTTTATTCAATCGCCAGTCATCCTGTGGCTGCTGAGAGAGATTGCTGATTTGCTAATTAGGAGCAGTTTTGTATTTTGGGCTCGTGGAAACTAGAAATTAAACTCAGGCTTCTCGAATTCATTTTACAATTCACTTGCTTTCAGCAAACTGGAATATCTTTGTTCTCAGTCTGGGCTGGAGTTAAAAAACTAATTTGATTCCTCAGAATTAGTTTATCAGCTTATTTGTACAATGCTGGAACTTCTGAGTAACGCAGGTTAAAAACCTGCATGACTTAACACAGAAATTGTTGTGCATCTTTAAAGTATTAAACTAATTTCCCACAAAGAGAAGTTTAAGTATCAAATACCATGTTTATCCCCTTGTGAGAAAGATCAACACCTGAAATGAAAATGGTATTCTGAAGTTCACAAGTGCATATTCTTGGTATATGCACCATGGTTAACAGAGGCGTATGCTAATGCTAATACTAAATAACAGACCAGAAATCAGAATATTGCCACAATTAGGATTCACTGACAGTGAATAAAGGGTGACAAAAGATGGTGCTTTGAATTAAATGTTAAACAGCAAAATTAAGGTAAATTGAATGTAATTGCCATATTGGACACTTAATCCTATTATCATAGACCAGCTGATCTCACGTGCATTCTGTTATAATAGCTAATGTTTGAATTCCAATAGTATCAATTTTTTTAAATTCTTTTATGGGATCTGGGCATCGCTGGCAAGGCCAGCATTTGTTGCCTATCCCTAATTGCCCTTGACATCTGAGTGGCTTGCTCGGCCATTTCAGAGGGCAGTTAAGAGTCAACCACATTGCTGTGGGTCTGGAGTCACATGTAGGCTAGAACAGGTGAGGATGGCTGATTTCCTTCCCTAAAGGACATTAGTGAAGCAGATGTGTTTTTATGACAATCAATGATAGTTCTATGGCACCGTTACTGAGAATAGCTTTAAATTACTTCAATTCAATTAATTAATAAAAATAAATTCCACCAGCTACTGTGGTGGGATTTGAACCTGTGTCCCAAGGGCATTAGCCTGGGCCTCCGGATTACTAGTTCAGTGGCATTGCCACTACACCACTGTCTCCCCTTATTGTATAAGATATTGTATAAGATTGTACAGTATGTATAGTGTTAATTTAAATTTTAATGTTCAAAGCATCTTTATCTATTTCACCAATTATAAGTTACAATATTAAGTAGCCTGCTCTTCACTGATGTTGACTTTTTCAATATAAATATTAATATGATACATTATTGTGACAATTATGAACAGTAACTACACAATATCAGTCCAGAATAAAAATCTATGCATTGCCTTACTTGTTTTGAGTGGGTACACTATTGTTTAAAACTGGGTACTTACAATGTTGGATTCCAATAAAAGAAAGGAAAGGAAAACTTGCATTTATTTGGTGTCTTTTGCATCAATAGGATGTACTTCACAGCCAATGAATTGCTTTCAAAGTCAGACTGATGTTGCGTTGGTAAACATGGCAGCCAAATTGTAAATGAGGTCCCAATAACAGCAGTGAGATAAATGACCATTTACTTTGTCTTTGGAGATATTGATTGAAGGATACATATTGGCCAGAATACTGGGAAAATAGTGCCACGTGATCTTCTACATCCACCTGCATAGACAGATGGGTTTAACATTTCATCTAATAGATTGCATCTCTGACAATGCTGCAGTAAAGTGTCAGCCTAGGTTATGTGCTCAAGTCCCTGGAATGGGGCTTGAACTCATGACTCAGAGGCAACAGTGTTACTGGGGACCCAGTAACAGAAAATCCAACCATCTCCCCTTGATATTCAATGGCATTACCAAACCCGTGACTTTTACCACCTCGAAGGACAAGGGCAGCTGATGCGTGGGAACACATAGAAAGATAGAAACATAGAAAATAGGAGCAGGAGTAGGCCATTCCACCCTTCGAGCCTGCTCCGCCATTCATTATGATCATGGCTGATCATCCAACTCATTAACCTGTTCCCGCTTTCGCCCCATATCCTTTGATCCCTTTAGACCCAAGAGCTATATCTAACTCCTTCTTGAAAACATACAATGTTTTGGCCTCAACTACTTTCTGTGGTAGCGAATTCCACAGGCTCACCACTCTCTAGGTGAAGAAATTTCTCCTCATCTCAGTCCTGAAAGGTTTACCCTGTATCCTTAGACTATGACCCCTGGTTCTGGACTCCCCCACCATCGGGAACATCCTTCCAGTATCCACCCTGTCAAGTTTTTTTTTTATTTTTTATTTTTTTATTTAGAGATACAGCACTGAAACAGGCCCACCGAGTCTGTGCCGACCATCAACCACCCATTAATACTAATCCTACACGAATCCCATATTCCTACCTGTCCCTATATTCCCCTACCACCTACCTATACTAGGGGCAATTTATAATGGCCAATTTACCTATCAATCTGCAAGCCTTTGGTGGTGGGAGGAAACCGGAGCACCCGGCGAAAACCCACGCAGACACAGGGAGAACTTGCAAACTCCGCACAAGCAGTACTCAGAATTGAACCCGAGTCGCTGGAGCTGTGAGGCTGCGGTGCTAGCCACTGTGCTACCCTGTTAGAATTTTATAGGTTTCTATGAGATCCCCCCCTCACTCTTCTGAACTCCAACCAATATAATCCTAACTGACTCAATCTCTCCTCATACGTCAGTCCCGCCATCCCAGGAATCAGTCTGGTAAACCTTCGCTGCACTCCCTCTATAGCAAGAACATCCTTCCTCAGATAAGGAGACCAAAACTTCACACAATATTCCAGGTGTGGCTTCACCAAGGCCCTGTATAATTGCAGCAAGACATCCCTGCTTCTGTACTCGAATCCTCTCGCTATGAAGGCCAACATACCATTTGCCTTTTTTACCTCCTGTTGCACCTGCATGTTTACCTTCAGTGACTGGTGTACGAGAACACCCAGGTCTCGCTGCATATTCCCCTCTCTCAGTTTATAGCCATTCAGAAAATAATCTGCCTTTCTGTTTTTGCTACCAAAGTGGATAACCTCACATTTATCCACATTATACTGCATCTGCCATGCATTATCCCGCTCACTCAACTTGTCCAAATCACCCTGAAGCCTCTCTGCATCCTCCTCACAACTCGCCCTCCCACCCAGTTTTGTGTCATCTGCAAATTTGGAAATATTACATTTAGTTCCCTCATCTAAATCATTAATGTATATTGTGAATAGCTGTGGTCCTAGCACTGATCCCTGAGGTACCCCACTAGTCACTGCCTGCCATTCGGAAAAAGACCCAAATACCCTTACTTTTTGTTTCCTGTCCGCCAACCAATTTTCTTTCCATCGCAATACACTACCCCCAATCCCATGCACTTTAATTTTACACACTAATCTCTTATGTGGGACTTTATCAAAAGCCTTCTGAAAGTCCAAATAAACCACATCCACTGGCTCCCCCTCATCAACTCTACTAGATACATCCTCAAAGAATTCTAGTAGATTTGTCAAGCATGATTTCCCTTTCATAAATCCATGCTAACGCTGCCCGATTCTACCACTGTTCTCTAAGTGCTCTGCTACAAAATCTTTGATAATGGACTCTAGAATTTTCCCCACTACCGACATCAGGCTGACTGGTCTATGATCCCCTGCTTTCTCTCTACCTCCCTTTTTAAATAGTGGGGTTACATTGGTACCCTCCAATCTGTAGGAACTGTTCCAGAGTCTATGGAATCTTGGAAGATGACCATCAATGCATCCACTATTTCTAGGGCCACTTCCTTAAGTACTCTGGGATGCATACAATCAGGCCCTCAATTGGCCTTCAATCCCATCAATTTCCCCAACACCATTTCTCTACTAATACTGATTTCCTTCAGTTCCTCTCTCTCACTGTGTTCCCCAATATTTTTGGAATGATATTTGTGTCCTCCTTTGTGAAGACAGAACCAAAGTATGCATTTAGTTGGTCAGCCATTTCTTTGTTCCCCATAATAAATTCCCCTGTTTCTGACTGTAAGGGACCTACATTTGTCTTCAATCTTTTTCTCTTCACATACCTATTGAAACTTTTACAGTCAGTTTTTATGTTCCCCGCAAGCTTGCTCTCGTACTCTATATTCCCCTTCTTAATCAATCCCTTGGTCCTCCTTTGTTGAATTCTAAACTGCTCCCAATCCTCAGGTCTGTTGTTTTTTCTGGCAAAGTTATGTGCCTCTTCCTTGGATCTAATGCTATCCCTAATTTTCTTTGTAAGCCATGGTTTGGCTACCTTTCCTGTTTTACTTTTGTGCCAGACAGGGATAAACAATTGTTGCAGTTCATCCATGTGCTCTTTAAATGTTTGCCATTGCTTATCCACCGTCATCCCTTTAAGTAACGTTTCCCAATCCATCTGCAAGTTCTTCTCCAAGCCACATACCATCCTGACTTGGAACTATATTGCTGTTTCTTCACATTCGCTGGGTTAAAATCCTGGAACTCCCTTCCTAACAGCACTGTCGGTGTACCTACACCCCAAGGACGGCAGCAGTTCAAGAAGCAGCTCACCACCACCACCTTCTCCAGGGCAATTAGGGATGGGCAATAAATGCTGGCCTAGCCAGTGACGCCTACATCCCGCAAACACATTTTTAAAAACTTAGTACCCTCAGATCTTGCCCTTTATCAATAAATTGCACAATTAACTGCAGAATGATACGATGTAGCAAATTGGCCAGTTGTGTAGTGCTATTTGCTCCTTGAATATCAGTGTTGCATTAAAGGTCCTGAATGTAGTGATTATCCCAGTGAATCTGAGCAATAGCAGATCAATTGCTACAACAAATTATTTGTTAATCATAAACAAAATTGTTCTCAGAAGAGGTTTATCTTGTTGATCTTTGAACATTTCTCTGGACTTTAATGTTTCAACAGCTGAGACCACAGTGGTATCTATATAAGTTTTTCACAAAATAATGATTTGCTATGAGGTTAACACATATGTTCCATGTATCCCTAAAACAATGTTCTATATGAAAGCTGAGTATGGCATGGAGTACTAGATTTTTGTGTGTTCTCTTTATTAATGCCTTCGATATTTATTTCATAGAAGGCAGGCACAAGTCAAGTTGGATGCTTTTGTCGGTTTCATATTTTGTCAGTTTGTGGCTGATATTTTGGCTATATGAGCTACCAATGTAAGAAAAAAATGCCTTGCGTGAAGTTTTCATTTTCCTTCGCAGCTTTACTGCCGTTTTCTCTGTTAAAAGAAAAAAAGATCAATCAGACTGTAGCGTAACTGGACTTTGTCATCTCCCTCCTTTAATCTTGTCCTATAACTAGCTCATTACAGTTTTGATTATTTAAATAACTTTCACCAGATTGCATATGTCCATGAAAATGTTGCAGTCTTCACCTTCTGAATATGCACAGGATGAATTGATCTCAACAAACATGATTTGTCACCAATATAAATGCAAATATAAAATGGTTTACAATGTAATTACCTGTCTGAAATTTGCCTCCAGTTCTTTTCTTAATGGCTGCACTTTTAAATTGTTTAGTAATTTTTATTTTTTTCTCTAGTGCTTTATAAAAGCCATTGCATACAATGTTAATCGATCTTGAAACAGAAATAATATTTTATTTCCAAAATTGAGGTTGCAGGAAAAGAGGCATTAGTATAATTTATAATTTGGAAGTCTGTCTTCCTTAGTGATCAAGCCAAGGTGTATAATGGAACTCCTTCAGGTAGTATATTGTTATAACTCAATTTGTGCTCCAGCTAATGAAAATAGAATGTACCAGGTAACATGTTTATAAATCACGATACTGCATCCACAGTTGCACAGGAGAAAGGATTACTCCAAATCACCACTTTAAAGGTGAGCCCTCCTTCTGCTGCTTAACATCTGGATGTGTAAGACACATAGGGTTGAATTTTATTAGCACACCGCTGATCTCCACCCGTCGCGCGGAACCGCCGCGATATTCAGCGCGGTGGCCCAATAACCTTGACGTGAAGCACCGCCACCCCACCCCCCAAATGACCGGCGCGGGGTGGGACTTCTGGCGCCGTGATCGGCGTCGGGTCAGCTAAGGAGCAGGTGCTGGGGCCCTATTTAAAGCGCCCTAGCACCTGCTTCTTGTCAACTGCCAAATACTTACTCTGCTTTGTCCCAATGTCCTGTGCAGTTTGAGATCCTCTCCTTCCACCCAAATGCAACTTTTTTTATTGTAGGGCTATTGCACCTGGGTGCATAATCTTAATTTTGCACATACGTGAAAGTGAAATTGAATTACATCAGAAAAGGAGATACCCTCTCAGAAATAAAAGCATCAGTCAATAATATCAATATATTATGGACTTTTCATTTCCTAAATGTAATCAGCTGCAGACTAATATGCATTTGGAATCTGTACTCATTTTTCATTGAATTTGGATTTGAAAATACATGTAACTAGAAGAACTATTTTTCAAAGAACCAGGAAAATATGTTTCCCTTGTAGCTGAAATGTTAAATCAATAATTATAGTAAACTAGTGCAGAAGTAAAGTGAACATCAACATCTATATCTGTGTCTATCCGTCATATATGAACATTTAGTACAAGAGCACATATTTCCTCACTAGTCCTGCATTAGTTTTAAAACCTGAAAAAAAAACCTTGCAGCCAAAGGTTAGAGCAGTTAGACTGTAGAATAACCTTTGAATTTAAAGGACAAAAAAACGAAGATGGCAGAGGGGTGCTCCAGTTTGGCTTGGCCCCACGGTTCAACGATGCCTCCCTGCTCATTCTCCTGCAGGCGGGCGGGCAAGGCAGGAGGTCCTTTTCCCCAGCGACGGTAAGAAGAGGCCCCCCCCCACCTGACCAAGGCAGCTTGGCTGGAGGTGGCAGAGGAGGTTAGTAGACGTGGGGCCATCAGGTGTGAATGGGTCCAATGCCAGAAGAGGATGAACAATCTTCTTTGCACTACAAAAGTAAGTGGCACTTTGTATCATGGCCCCACTGAACCTGGGTTGTCCCCACACAGAGTGTCCCCCACTGCCATGCCAAAGACAGGGAAGTTGGGCAAGGAGGAATGATGTGACATGAATGGATGAAAGTATGAAAGAACTCACCGTTGTCTGCAGCTCAGAACATTGCACCTGCATGACAAGCTCACTCAGGAGTGCACACGGAGCCTTCCCCACCTTTGGGCCCAGCACCCCTGTTGTGATGTGTCGGGTTGTTGCCTTGCCATGCTTAATCTCTGCCTCCTGGCTCCTCCAGGCAAAGAGGGCCCACAATACTCGTGAGTCGAGTTGGACAGGTGGAGGAGTGCCAGATATGCGGTCGCTGACACAGTCTGAGGAGGAGGCCCTTGAACTGGCTGCGACACATGGACTATGCAGTTGGTGACGTTGAGCTCGGGGTCCTGGTATTTGTGTATATCAAATGCTGCCATTTGATACACACAATGATCACTGTGAAAATTGTACTGTTTGAGCCAATGCTGTCATAATTGTCAAATGTTCAACATAAAGACTGACAGTTCGCTCTTCTCATTGTGTCTTGCAGGTCAATATTCTGAGTTAGCCCTGGCAGCCCAGGACGCCTCCCGCACCTCTGAGGAAGAGACATCATCTGAGGAAGCAGCGTCCCATGACACTCCCGCATCTTCTACCAGCGCAGATGTAGTCACCCCAGTGGGAATCCAGTTGGCCTTACAGTCTGGGTCACAAGCTGGTGAGAGCAGCTCACACGCGCCCGAGCAGCTGACTGAGGCTGAGAAAGCTGACGCCCCTGACAGTCGGAGAGCTGTGAGTGGCCAGGCCCATGCTCCCAGGCTACTCATGACCCTCTGTGGTCGCCAGAACAGGGGATGCTGGAGCTGCAGCAGCAGTCATAGCAACATCTGGTGGAGATACCACAGGCCATGCACAGCCTTGAGCAGATAATGGGGGAGTCCATCCAGGCCATGGCAGCTGCCATGTCCCAGGCATTTGAGCTTATGGCTTCATCTATGGTGACGATGGCGGCCCTCCTGGTGAGCTATATTCCATTAATACATGTTGACCTGCAATCCTTCGCCTAGGCCATCAGATCCACAAATCAGTGGCAAAGCGAAAGAGGGACTAGGGGCATGGAGACTGTCCCTGCCCCTGCTGCTTCCCTGGAAAGCAGAGAGATTCAAAGGAGCCTTGAAATGGAGGAGGCGAGCCTGCACGCCATATCTGGGGTTCCCCCTCAAGGTGATTCCAATGTGGACACTGGCCCCTCTGCCGGTAAGTTAAGCTCCAGCAGCCACGACATCCGAGGAGAGTTCTGCAGTGATGCAGGATTCCCCCAGTCACTCGGGGTCCTCTAGGCCTTGTGCACACAGAGGACGATCGTGTCTTCTCCCGTTACATCGTTGGCCTTTCGGAACTGCCAATGTATGGATTAACATCATTGCCATGCTAGTATCACTCATGTGTCTCCACGGATGTTGTAACATGGACATTGGCTCAGTCTGCAGCTGCCAGTAATGGTGAAGACAAAGATGCTGCACAGCAGGTGAATGAGGGTGCTATGTGGCTTGCAGAACACATGGTGGTCTTTATGGCATGGAGAACCATTGATCAATAAGGCGTTGCCGTGCATCCCTTGCTCGCTGCTCACTCTGCATGCAGTGCCTGGATGCTCTGTCTTCCCATGTGCCTTTTCTGCTGCAAGCCCTCTGCGTCATCATTGTCCAAGGATGAATCGTGCTCATGTCTTTCCTCATCCTGCAAGGCCTCCCCACTATTGAGTGCGTAGTTGTGCAGAGCACAGCAAACAGCAACGATATGAGCTATCCTCTCTGGCTTGTACTGCAGGACACCACACGATCTATCCAGGCAACAGAAGTGCTTTTTCAGCATGCTGTTACCCTGCTCAATGGTGGCTCTTGTAGCTCAGTGGCTCGCATTGTATCTCTCTTCTGCATCACTGGTGGGGTTGTTTCATTGGTGTCAGGAATCTTGTCTCCAAGAAGCCACCCCTCAATCTGAGCCAGTTCAGTGAACAGCAAAGGCCCCTTGGGACTGGCACAGGATGATGGTGTCATGGGCAGCTGCCTGGAAAGTGGGCACAGATTTGCATTAAGCGCTTACGGTGGTCACGTAGTAGCTGCACTTTGAGAGAGTGGAAGCCCTTTCGGTTGCGATATGCAGCTGGTCGGCTGCCAGGAGCCTTGATGGCCACATGGGTGCAGTCTATGAGCCATTGCACCTGTGGTAATCCCATGATGGAGCCAAATCCGATGGCCCTCTGGGCCTGGCTCTCAGGGTCGATCCTGAAGCGGACATAGTCACCGGCCCGCCGGTACAGGGCATCGGTGACCTCCCTGATGCAACGGTGCACTGCTGACTATGTGACTCCACATAGGTCGTTGGTGGGTTCCTGAAATGATGCAGTGGCATAGAAGCTGAGAGCCACTGTCACTTTAAGGGCCACAGGCATAGGATGTCCACAAAAGTCCATCAGCTGCAGGTCCTCGTTGAGCAGGGCACAGAGATATGTCACCACCTCTCTGGACATCCACAGTCGCCTCTGACACTGGTGCTCAGGCATCTGCAGGTATGTCATGTGGGACCCGTAGATGCATGGCCAGCTACAGTGCTGAGTTGGCCTTGGGGGCTGCTGCTGCTCATGACCTGGAGCTTCTACGTGGACTGCACCTGCCTCTTGGTTTTGCCTGTGGCGTATATGGCTCCTCAAGACAAGCAGATCAATGATTATAGGGTGTACCATCCCCATCTCCAAATTACAATTAAACTCGATTCCTTCACTTCTTTGAAGGTACCTAACAGGGCAGAGATTGATGTTGACTGGTGCTTTCATGCATCAACTATGTGGCGTGGCATGGCATTGCCCTTCTTAGCTTCCACTAAGAGCGGCACGGCATGTCCACATTCAGATTGTAGTAGCTGCATCAATTGGCCCAGCAGCCAGATTACCTTTACATGCCTACTGTTTATGGGACCCTCCCCATACAAAGGGTTCCCAGAGTGCCATTGGTCCTTCACTCACACAAACATTCAATGGCACAGAGTGCTCCCCTTTACAGAGGGTGGGTACACAATTGATCCCTTCATGCCTGCAGAGTTGTGCCCTGGTAATGCCATCCCCCTTCCTGTCTCCGTACACACAGTTGAGACCCTTATCGCAAGATTTACCTGCACAAGCTCCAATGACTGCTACTTCTGCTGTGCCGCCGGCTTTTCTTACTCATGACCGGGACGGCACGTGAGAGACGCCCGTTCACAGGAAAATGTGGAACTGTGGACTGAGAGACAGCGGGATGGATAATGAGGCAAGGTAAAGTAGCGCTTTGAATATTTCAATTGGGTTGCCGCTGCCAACAGTAAAATGGGGCAGGGCCTTCCCAGCATCGGGAAGCGTGGCGAGTCTCTCCTGGAAGTGTTTTCCGGGCCCCCCGCCACAACCCCCGACGTTGGGGGGCTGGTAAAATTCAGCCCATAGAGTGGTGTGGGGTTTATTTTACCTGTTACAAAATGGAACATAACCAACTGTGCCACAGAGTGATTCCAAGATTTGAGGATATACAATATATCTTAAATTTCTGTCTCTGAGATTGAGTGGCTGATAATACATGTATAGAGCATAACAGGAGTAGCTCAGCTTCATCAGTTCATCTAGACACTTGAGGCACTGTTTCTGGATTTAATTTTTATTTTCGTTCCAGACTGCTGTTCATCTAGATGTGTTTTTTTCAAAAATAAAAGAGTATTTTAAATTGTCTTACTTCAGTTCATCCATATTTGATATTCACTAATTAACATTTTTCAAATGCTGGGATCCATGTTGCATTGTATGAGAATATGCACCTCTGTGTCTTGACCCTTGGAAAATTATGCACAACAAGCCCTTAACTTTTGTTCTATTCTAAAAGGAAATCCTATTCTGGTTTGAATAGTGTTGAATGAGTGTAGTTTCAACTTTAATGTATTAAATTTGAGTCCTTAGCATTTCAGTTTAAGGATTTATTAAATTGACTTTACACCAATGCTGTAGAATATGGTTTATACCAAACAATGAAAAATTGTACAGCTTCGCAAACGAACATCTTATACAATGTAGTTGAGAACATAGCAGATGCCCTAACTTCCAAAGCTCTTTTGATTCAAGAATCATTCCTTTAAATTGAAAATGCACATGCCACTCGGCTATTTAAGAACGATGAGAGGAAAACAAGAGAATTATAGACCAGTTAGCCAAGTATCTGTTGCTGGGAAATTACTAGAATCTTTCATAAGGATAGGGTGGCTGAACACTGAAATTTTTCAGCTGATCATGGGTTTCTAAAGGGTAGATCATATCTGATGAACCTGATTGAATTTTTTGAAGGGGTGTCTGAAGAGGTGACGGAAATAGTGGACAGTGGAATGTCTATGGATGTTATTGATATGGACTTCCAGAAAGCATTTGATACAGTCTGTCAAAAGAGACTTTAACTAAAGTTGAAGCCCATGGAATTGAAGGCAAATTATTGACCTAGTCTGGAAATTGGCTGAGTGGCAGGAGATGTAGAGTAGGGTTAATGGCCAGATACTCAAATTGGCAGGATGTGACGAGTAGTGTTCCTCAAGATCAGTGTTGGGGCCTCAACTATTCACTCTATTAATTAGCAACTTAGATGATAGGATAAAAAGCCACGTATCCAAATTTGCTGTGAAACAAGAAAAGGCTACATTGTAGCAGTGTAGATGGAAATATAAAATTACAAAGAGATAATAAATTAAGTGGAAAAACTGTGGCAAATAGATTTCAATGTAGGCAAATGCAAGATCATCCACTTTGGACCTAAAAGGCATTGAACAGGGTATATTCTAATCTTGAAAAGCTAGAAAAAGTAGAAGTCCAACCTGACTTAGTGAGGATTGCACGCCTATAGTGAAAGCCATGCAACAGCAAAGAAGATCATGAAGCAAACTGTTGGCGTCCTGAAGCAATGATTCTGTTGCCTTGACTGCTCAAGACTCTCTCTAGTACTCACCAGAGTGTGTGCCCGAGTTCATCCTGGTCTGCTATATCCTCCACAATCCAGCTCTCATGAGGGAGATGAATGAATAGCACAGATGGAAAATAATAGGTTTCATCTAATAGCTATTACAGAGACGTGGTTGAAAACTGACCAAAGTTGGGAGCTAAATATTCCAGGATACTTAACTTTTAGAAGAGATAAGGGGGAGAAGTAGACCTGATAAAGGATGGGGTCAAGACAGTGGAGAAAAAAGATCTTAGCTCAGAAATTCAAAAGGTAGTATCAGTTTGGGTGGAGCTAAGAAACAGCAAGGGGCAGAAAACATTGGTAAGAGTTATTTATCGGTTAACAGTAGCTGTAGTGTAGGGCACAGTACAAATCAGGAAATTAGAGGTGCATGCAATAAGGGTAATCAGTAATCATGGGAAATTTTAATCTTCATAAATACTGGGCGAACCAAATTTGCAGTAATAGTGTGGAGGATGAGTTCATGGAATGTATGTGAGATAGTTTTCCAGATCAGTATGTAGAGGAACAAAGTAGGGACCAGCTATTTTGGATTTAGTCTTGTGCAATGAGAAAGAGTTAATTAGTAACCTTGTAGTAAAGGGGCCTCTAGAGAAGTGTAACCACAGAATCATAGAATGGTTAGAAGGGGGTCATTCAGCCCATCATGTCTGTGCTGACTCTCGGCAAGAACAACTCAGCTGGTCCCACTCCCCCGCCTTTTCCCCTGCAAATTTTCTCTCCAGATAATTATCCAATACCCTTTTGAAATTGAATCTGCCTCCATCACACTCTCAGGCAGTGCATTCCAGATCCTAACCAGTCGCTGCATAAATTTTTTCCTCATGTTACCTTTGGTTCTTTTGCCATTCACCTTCTGATTCTCGATTCTTCTGCCAATGGGAACAGTTTCTCACTATCTACTCTGTCCAGACCCCTCATGATTTTGAACACCTATATCAAATCTCTCGACCTTCTCTAAAGAGTAAAGCCCCAGCTTCTCTAATCTAGTCACGTGTCTCAAGTCCCACAACCCTGGAACAATTCTTGTAAATCTTTTCTGCACCCTCTCTTAATGCCTTCACATCCTTCCTAAAGTGCGATGCCCAGGTGCACAATATTCCATTTGAGGCCAAACCACTGTTTTATAAAGCTTCACCTGAACATCCTTGTTTTTGTACTCCAATCACAAACAAGAATCTTAAATTAATCAAAGCCAATTACATAGGTATGAGGGGGGAACTAGCTGAGGTAAATTGGGTAAATAGACAAAAAGCTTGGCAGTAAATGAATAGTGGGAAACCTTTAAAGAAACAATTCAAAATGTTCAACAAAATACATTCCATTCAAAAGGTTAGCGAGAAAGACCCATCCATGGCTCACTCAGGAAGTTAAGGATTGTATTAGATTCAAAGAAGAAGCTTACAACGTTGCAAAAAAGAGTAGCAAGTCTGAGGATTGGGAGTGTTTTAGAAACCAGCAAAGAGCCACAATAAAGTTGATTTAAAAAAGGAAAAAAATAGAATGAGAGTGAACGAGCCACTAATTTAAAAACAGATTGTAAGAGCTTTTATAGATATATAAAAAGGAAGAGTAGATAAAGTAAATGTTGGTCCCTTAGAAGCAGAGACAGGAGAAATTATCATGGGGAATGAGGAAATGACAGGCATTGAACAAATATTTTGTGTCTGTCTTCAAAGTAGAAATCAGAAGTTTCATACCAGAAACAGATGGTAACCTAGGGGCTAAAAAGAGTGAGGAAATCCAGGAAATGAATATCAGCAGAGAAAAAGTATTGGAGAAATTTCAGGGACTAAAATCTGACAAAACCCCGGCACCTGATGACCTACACCCTTGGATTCTTTTTTATTCATTTCTAGGATGCAGGTGTTGCTGGCTAGGCCAGCATTTATTGCCCATCCCTAACTGCCCTTGGGAAGGTGGTGGTGAGCTGCCTTCTTGAACCGCTGCAGTCCTTGGGGTGTAGGTACACCAACAGTGCTGTTAGGAAGGGAATTCCAGGATTTTGAGCCAGTGACACTGAAGGACCGGCAATATAGTTCCAAGTTAGGATCATGTGTGGCTTGGAGGGGAACTTGCAGGTGCTGGTTTCCCATGCTTCTTGTAGCCACAGTATTTATGTGGCTGGTCCAAATCAGTTTCTGGTCAATGGTAACCACCAGGATGTTGATAGTGGGGATTGTTACCTGAGCAGGTGCAAATTGGCACAGGGTCAAGCAGATTAGAGAAATAAATGCGTGGCTCAAAGAGTGGTGGGGGGAAGAAGGGGTTTCAATTCTTGAGGCACTGGCATCAGTACTCACGGAAGAAAGAGCTATTCCATTGGGATTGGCTTCACTTGAACCAGGATGGAACCAGTGTCCTGGCCAATCGCATAACTAGGACTGTGGGCAGGGCTTTAAACTAACGGGGGTGGGGAGGGTTTGAGTAAAGGGACATTTAGAAATCCAAAGAGAGAGGTCAGGGCATCGGAGCAGGATAGTGATGTGGGTAACTCCCGACAGAATGGGACAGGAAGAGACAGAGAATTTAACAAAAATTGTACATTGGCACTAAGGTCATTGCAGGGAATAGAGATAAAAAAATGGAATTGAAGTTTCTTTATCTGAATGCATGAAGCATCTGTAATAAGATAGATGAACTAGTGGCACAAATAGAGATAAATGATCTAGATTTAATTGCCATTACCGAGACATGGTTACAAGGAGGTTAAGGTTGGGAAATGAAAATTCCAGGGTACACAATATTTCAGAGAGACAGACAGAATGGCAAAGGAGGAGGGGTAGCTCTGATAGTAAAGGGTGGCATAAGGACATTAATAAGAAGGGATCTGGCCTCAGAAGATCATGAAGTAGAATCATATATAAAAGCAAAATACTGCGGATGCCGGAAATCTGAAATAAAAACTGGAAAAACTCAGCAAGTCTGGCAGCATCTGTGGAGAGAGAAGCAGAGTTAACGTTTCAGGTCAGTGACCCTTCTTCAGAAAAAGAAGGTTCTGAAGAAGGGTCACTGACCTGAAACGTTTACTCTGCTTTTCTCTCCATAGATGCTGCAGAGCTGCTGAGTTTTTCCAGCACTTTCTGAAGTAGAATCAGTTTGGTTGGAAATTATGAATAGCAGGAGTCAGAAAACACTGGTGGGAAGAATTTACAGGCCCCCTAACAGTAGTTAGATTATTGGACAGAACATTAAATGGGAAATTATTGGAACATGTAAAAAAGGTAATATATTAATTGTGGGGGACTTTAATCTGCATATAGACTGGGACAATCAAATTGGCAACAGTGGTCTAGAAGATGACTTTATAGAATGCTATTGTGACAGTTTCTTGGAGCAATATGTTGTAGAACCAACTCGGGATAAAGCTATCTTAGATCTCATATTGTATAATGAAGCAGAATTAATAAGCAATGTCATAATAAAAGATCCACTGGGAAATAGTGATCATAATACCATTGAATTTCATGTTAACTTTGAAAGTGACACATTTCAATCACAAACAAGAATCTTAAAGCCAATTACAAAGGTATGAGGGGAGAACTGTCTGAGGTTAATTGGGTAAATAGACTAGAAGGTATGGTGGTAAATGAACAGTGGGAAACATTTAAAGAAAAATTCAAAGAGTTCAACAAAAGTACATTCTATTCAAAAACAAAAACTCGTCCAGAAAGACCCATTCGTGGCTCAATCAGGAAGTTAAGGAGAGTATTAGACTAAAAGAAGAGACTTACAATGTTGCACAAAATAGTAGCAAGTCTGAGGATTGGGAGTGTTTTAGAAACCAGCAAAGGGCCACCGAAAAGTTGATAAGGGAAAAAATAGAATTAGAGTAAACTAGACAGCAATATAAAACCAAATTGTAAAAGCTTTTTTAAGTGCATAGAGAGGAAGAGAGTAGCTAAAGTAGACATTGGTCACTTAGAGGGAGAGAGCGTAGAAATCATCATGGGCAATGAGGAAATGGCAGAGACATTGATCAAATATTTTGTGTCTGTCTTCACAGTAGAAGACACAAGTTCCATACCAGAAATGAGCAGTAACCTAGGGGCTAAAAAGAATGAGAAAAATAAGGATATTGATATCAGTCGAGAAAAGGTATTGGAGAAACTTGAGGGACTAAAATCTGACAAGTCCACGGGACCAGATGGCCTACATCCTAGGGTTCTAAAAGAGATAGCTGCAGAGATAGTGGATGCACTGGCTATGATTTTCCAGAATTCCTTAGATTCAGGAATGGTCCCATCAGATTGGAAGTTGGCAAATGTTACGCCACTTTTCAAGAAAGGAGGTAGAGAGAAGGTCAGTTAGTCTAACATCAGTTGTTGGGAAGTTGCTGGAAACTATTATTAAGGAAGTCTTAACATTGCATTTGGAAAAGCATAGTGTGATCGGAACAAGTCAGCATGGTTTTACTAAAGGGAGATCCTGTTTGACAAAGTTATTTGAGTTTTTTGAGGATGTAACTAGTAGGGTAGATAAAGAGCACCAGTAGATGTAGTATACCTTGATTTTCAAAAGGCATTTGATAAGGTGCCACGTAAAAGATTAATAGGCGAGATAAGGGCTCATGGTGTTGTGAGTAATATATTAGCATGGATAGAGGATTGGTTAACAGGCAGAAAGTGGGCATAAATTGGGCATTTTCAAGTTGGCAGGCAGTGAATAGTGGGGTGCCGCAAGGATCAGTGCTGCGGCCTCAGCTATTTACATTCTATATTAATGACAGATGAAGAAACAGAGAGTAATGTATCTAAGTTTGCTGATGATACAAAGCTCGGTGGAAAGGTAAGCTGCGGGGAGGACGTACAGAGTCTGAAAAGAGATATAGACAGGTTAAGTGAGGGGCAACAAGATGACAAATGGAGTATAATGTAGGGAAGTGTGAAGTTGTTCACTTTGGTCATAAAAAAAGCAGAATATTTTTTAAAAGGTGTGAAACTGGTAAGTGTTGATGTTCAGATACTTGGGGTACTCATACAAGGAACGCATAAAGTTAACATGCAAGTGCAGCAGGCTATTAGGAAGGCAAATGGCATGTTGGCCTTTATTACAAGGGAATTGGAGTACAGGAATAAAGAAGTCTTGCCAAAATTGTACAGGGCTTTGGTAAGACCGTACCTGGATACTGTGTGCAGTTTTGGTCTCCACATTTAAGAAAGGATATCCTTGCACTGGAGGAGTGCAGCGAAGATTTACTAAATTGGTTCCTGGGATGAGGAGGTTGTCCTATGATGAGAGGCTCAGTAAATTGGGCCTATATTCTCTGAAGTTTAGAAGAATGAGAGGCGATCTAATTGAGACATAAAAGATTCTGAAAGGGCTTGATAGGGTAGAAGCTGAGAGATTGTTCACACTGGTCAGGGAATCTAGAACACGGGGACACAGTCTCAGGATAAGGGGTCAGTCATTCAGGACTGAGATGAGGAAAAATTACTTCACTGAAAGAGTTGTGAATCTTTGGAATTCTTTACCCCAGAGGGTTGTGGATGCTCCATCATTGAATACATTTCAGGCTGGGATAGATAATTTTTTGATCTCGCAGAGAATCAAAGGATATGGGGAGCAGGCAGGAAAGTGGAATTGAAACCCAAGATCAGCCATGTTGTATTGAATGGCAGAGCAGGCTCAATGGGCCATATGGTCTACTTCTGCTTTTATTTCTTGTATTCTTGTGTTCAGCGACGTTAATGCCATTGAACGTCAAGAAGAGATAGTTGGATTCTCTCTTGTTTGAGATGGTCATTGCCTGGCACTTGTATGGCTCGAATGTTACTTGTCACTTATCAGCCCAAGCCTGGATGTTGTCTAGGTCTTGCTACATATGGACATGGGCTGCTTCAATATCTGAGGAGTCACAAATGGTGCTGAACATTTTGCAATCATCCACTTTTGAACTTATTATGGAGGGAAGGTCAATGATGAAGCAGTTGAAGATGGTTGGGCCTAAGACACTACCCTGAGGAACTTCTGCAGTGATGTCCTGGGGCTGAGATGATTGACCTCCAACAACCACAATCATCTTCCTTTGCGCTAAGTATGACTCCAACCAGTGGAGAGTTTTCCCCCTGATTCTGATTGACTCAGTTCTGCTGGGGCTCCTTGATGCCATACTTGGTCAAATGCTGCCTTTGATGTCAAGAGCAGTCACTCTCATCTCACTTCTGGAGTTCAGCTCTTTTGTCCATGTTTGGACCAAGGCTGTAATGAGGTCAGGAGTTGAGTGGCCCTGGCGGAATCCAAACTGAGCATCAGTGAGCAGGTTATTGCTGAGCAAGTGCCGCTTGAGAGCACTGTTGACGACCCCTTCCATCACTTTGCTGATGATTGGGAGTAGACTGATGGGGCAGTAACTGACCGGGTTGGATTTGTCCTGCTTTTTGTGTGCAGGACATACCTGGGCAATTTTCCATATTGTCAGGTACATGCCAGAGCTGTAGCTGTACTGGAACAGCTGGGTGCAGCTAGTTCTGGAGTACAAGTCTTCAAACTATTGCCGGAATGTTGTCAGGTAAATGAGATAACTACTGAGATAGTTGCTGCACTAGCTATGATTTTCCAAAATCCCTTAGATTCCAGAACAGTCTCATCCGATTGAAAGTTGGCAAATGCTACACCGCTTTTCAAGAAAGGAGGGAGAGAGAAAACAGGGAGCAACAGGCCAGTTTGCCTAACATCAGTCATTGGGAAAATGCTGGAATCTGTTATTAAGGAAGTCTTAACAATTCACTTAGAAAAGCAGGGTATGATTAGGGCAAGTCAACATGGTTTTACTAAAGGGAATTCCTGTTTGACAAATTTATTAGAGTTTTTTGGCGATTTAACTGGTAGGGTAGGTAAAGGGGAGCCAGTAGATGTGGTATACCTGGATTTTCAAAAGGCATTCGATAAGGTGCCACACATAGGAACATAGGAAGATAGGAACAGAAGTAGGCCATGCAGCCCCTCGAGCCTGTCCCGCCATTCAATGAGTTCATGGCTGATCTGCGGCCTAACTCCATATACCTGCCTTTGGCTCATATCCCTTAATATCTTTGCTTAACAAAAATCTATCTATCTCAGATTTAAAATTAACAACTGTTCTAGCTTCAACTGCTGTTTGAGGGAGCGAGTTCCAAACCTCTACCACGCTTTGCGTGAAGAAGTGCTTCCTAACCTCTCTCCTGAACGGTCTACTCCTAATTTTTAGACTATGCCCCTTAGTTTTAGAATTTCCAACCAGTGGAAATAGTTTATCTTTATCTAGCCTGTCTTTTCCTCTTAATGTCTTGAAGATTTCAATCAGATCACCCCTTAACCTTCTAAATTCTAGCGAAAACAGGCCTAATTTATGTAATCTCTCCTCGTAACTTAACCCCTGTAGTCCAGGTATCATTCTTGTAAACCTACGTTGCACTCTCTCCAAGGCCAGTATATCCTTCCTAAGGTGTGGTGCCCAGAACAGCTCACAGTACTCCAAGTGGGGTCTAACCAGGGTTATGTACAGCTGCAGCATAACCTCTGTGTCTTTATACTCCAATCCTCTGGATATAAAGGCGAGCATTCCATTAGCCTTTTTGATTATTTTCTGCACTTGCTCGTGGCATTTTAAAGGTCTATGCACCTGAACCCCCAAGTCTCTTTGGACATTCATTGTACTTAACCTCTTCCCATTTAGAAATACCCTGCTCTATCCTTTATTGGTCCAAAATGGATAACCTCACACTTGCCCGCATTGAAATCCATCTGCCACAGATTTGCCCACTCACCTAGTCTGTCAATATCTCTTTGCAATTTTATGCTATCATCTCGACTGTCTACAATGCCGCCTAACTTTGTGTCATCAGCAAATTTGGATTATATGACTTACTATGCCATCATCCAAGTCGTTAATGAATAATGTGAACAATTGAGGCCCCAACACAGATCCCTGCTGGACACCACTAGTTGCATACTGCTAATCGGAGTACTTGCCCATTATCCCCACTCTCTGTTGCCTACCACTCAACCAACTTTCTAACCATATCAATAATTTGCCCTCAACTCCATGGGCAGCTAACCTTATGTGGGACTTTATCAAATGCCTTATGGAAGTCCATATAAATAACATCCGATGAAGGGTCACTGACCCGAAATGTTAACTCTGCTTCTCTTTCCACAGATGCTGCCAGACCTGCTGAGTGGTTCCAGCATTTCTTGTTTTTAATCCATGGACACTCCCCTGTCCACTACCTTAGTCACCTCTTCAAAAAATTCAATGAGATTTGTCAGGCATGACCTTCCCGTCATGAATCCATGCTGGTTGTCCCCGATTAACTGAAATTTTTCTAGGTGTTCAGTCACCCTATCCTTGATTATAGACTCCAGCAACCTGCCCACAACAGATGTCAGGCTAACTGGTCTGTAATTTCCTTGGTTCCCCCTTTCATCCTTCTTAAAAAGTGGAGTGACATGTGCAACTTTCCAATCCACAGGGACCACTCCTGAATCTAGGGAACTCTGAAAGACTATAGTTAGGGCATCTACAATGTACTCCCCTACTTCCTTTAACACCCTCGGATGGAAACCGTCAGGTCCTGAGGATTTCTCACTCTTTAGTTCCATTAATTTCCTTGCTACTGATGATTTACTTACGTTAATTGTATTAAGTCCCTGTCCCCTATCAGTTATTAATTTTTTCGGGACCTCCAGCAAGTTATCCTCCTTTTCAACTGTAAATACTGAGGCAAAGTAATTGTTCAACATGTCTGCCATTTCCCCATTATCAATGTATATCAAAGTAAAGACAGTATTGATTTATTCCATCTTTGCTGCCTCTGGAGAATACTTGGCATCAGGTGGCAGGACCGTATCTCCAACACAGAAGTCCTCGAGGCGGCCAGCATCCCCAGCTTATACACACTACTGAGTCAGCGGCGCTTGAGATGGCTTGGCCATGTGAGCCACATGGAAGATGGCAGGATCCCCAAAGACACATTGTACAGCGAGCTCGCCACTGGTATCAGACCCACTGGCCGTCCATGTCTCCGCTTTAAAGACGTCTGCAAACGCGACATGAAGTCCTGTGACATTGATCACAAGTCGTGGGAGTCAGTTGCCAGTGTTCGCCAGAGCTGGCGGGCAGCCATAAAGGCGGGGCTAAAGTGTGGCGAGTCGAAGAGACTTAGCAGTTGGCAGGAAAAAAAACAGAAGCGCAAGGGGAGAGCCAACTGTGTAACAGCCCCGACAAACAAATTTTTCTGCAGCACCTGTGGAAGAGCCTGTCACTCTAGAATTGGCCTTAAAAGCCACTCCAGGCGCTGCTCCACACACCACTGACCACCTCCAGGCGCTTACCCATTGTCTCTCGAGATAAGGAGGCCAGTGGCACAGTGGTTAGCACCGCAGCCTCACAGCTCCAGTGTCCCGGGTTCAATTCCGGGTACTGCCTGTGTGGAGTTTGCAAGTTCTCCCTGTGTCTGCGTGGGTTTCCTCCGGGTGCTCCGGTTTCCTCCCACATGCCAAACCGGTTGATAGGTAAATTGGCCATTAGCAATTGCCCCTAGTATAGGTAGGTGGTAGGGAAATATAGGGATGTGGTAGGAATATGGAATTAGTGTAGGATTAGTGTAAATGGGTGGTTGATGGTCGGCACAGACTCGGTGGGCCGAAGGGCCTGTTTCAGTGCTGTATCTCTAAACTAAAAGAATCTCCAGTTTCAGCTTTTAGTGGGCCTACATTGCTCTTGACCACCCGTTTTCCCTTTATGTAACTGTAAAATTTCTTCTTATTGATTTTGATGTCCCTTGCAAGTTTCCTTTCATCATCTCTTTTAGTAGCTCTTATAAGCTGCTTTGTGACCCTTTGCTGGTCTTTGTATCGATCCCATTCATCTGGATCTGTGCTGCGTTTTGCATTTTTGTAAGCCATTTCTTTTAGTTTTATGCTATCTCTTTAGTTGTCCATGTCTGTTTTTTCTGTGAAGTGGAGCTTTTTCCTCACAGGGGTGTATACTCGTTCTGTATTTCGTTAAATGTTTCTTTAAATATTCTCCACTGTTCTTCAGTTGTTTGACCCATTAACAGATCTACCCAGTTTACCGTGGACAGTCTCTGTCTCATCCCGGTAAAGTCAGCCTTACCCAAGTCTAAAATTCTAGTAGCTGATTCGTGCTTTTTACTTTCAAACGCTACCTTGAATTTGATCATGTTGTGATCACTATTTGATAAATGTTCACACACAGTTAGGCTACTAATTAAATTTGGCTCATTACTCATAACTAAATCTAATATTGCCTGTCTCCTTGTTACATCTAGGACATAGTGCTGTAGGAAACTATCCCAGACACATTCCAGAAATTCACTACCTTTCTGACAGGTGCTAGTCTGCCTCTCCCAATGTATGTGTATGTAAAAATCCCCATTAATCCAACATTGCCTTTGTTACACACTTGCCTAATTTGTGCATTTATACAATCTAACACCTCAGAACTGCTACCAGGGGGTCTATAAACAACACCTATTACAGTTTTAGATCCTTTTCTGTTCCTCAATTCCACCCATAAGGTCTCCACTGGATGCTTTCCCCTCATTATATCCTCCCTCACCAATGAGGTGATATTATTTCTAATCAGTAAGGCTACTCCACCTCCTCTGCCATTTTCCCTGAACAAGGAAATGTTCAGTCAGCCTTCACTTATTGAGGCTCAGCAAGCTGATCCAGAGTTAAATAAAGTGCCACAATTGGCTCTAACGGAAGCTGAGGCAAAGGAAGTTCTGGAAGGCTACTCTTTTAAAAATAGGATTCTGATGAGGAAGTGGCGACCTCCTCACAGAGCTGCAGACAAAGAATGGGCGGTTGTTCACCAGATAGTGGTACTGCACAAGTATCGCTGGGAAATATTAAGGATAGCCCATGAATTTCCTATGGCGGGACATTTGGAGATCCGGAAGACCCAGTCACGTATACCTGGACATTTTTACTGGCCAGGTCTTTCCAAGGACGTAGTGCAGTTTTATACAACATGCCATACGTGCCAGATTGTGGGAAAACCATAACCTGCCATAAAACCGGCATCTCTAATTCCCATTCCTGTTTTTGGGGAACCATTTAGTAGGGTGTTGGTAGACTGTGTAGGACCTTTACCAAAAGAAAAAGCGGCACACCAATATATAGTCGCTGTTATGGATATGGTTTCTTGGTTCCCTGAGGCCATTCCCTTGAGAACAATTTCTGCTAAGGTAATGGGAGCGAAGTTAACCCAGTTCTTCACTAGATATGGATTACCGATTGAGATTCAGTCAGATCAAGGTTCCAATTTTATGTCTAAAATTTTGAAGAAAGTTATTGGTAATTTGGGTAAAACACCGTTAATGTCTTCAGCATACCACCCACAGACACAGTGAGCTTTAGAAAGGTACCATCAAACCCTCAAATGATGATCAGGGCATACTGTCGTGAATATCCCCATGATTGGGATAAAGGGCTAGAATTTCTTTTGTTTGCCACTAGAGATTCACCTAATGAGTCTATTGGTTTTAGTCCTGTTGAATTAGTTTACGGACATGAGATAAGAGGTCCTCTAAAACTAATCAAAGAAAAGTTTTTAGAACAGAGGGATGAATCTTCCGTGTTAGATTATGTATCTATGTTCCGGCAGCAGCTCACGAGAGCCTGCAAAGTGGCTCAGGAACACCTGAAAGCTTCCCAAACAACCATGCAGAAATGGGCAGAATAGCATGCCGACCCAAACATTTCAACCAAGGGATGAAGTGTTAGTATTACTGCCTTTACAAGGTGAACCGCTGAAAGCATGGTTTAGTGGTCCATATAAAGTGGTCAAAAAGATTGGTAAATTATTTGATTGACGCCCCAGTTTGCCGAAAGAATCGGCTTTGTCACATCAATATGTTGAAATCATCGCTGGGAGGAGGATAAGCAAGCACAGGTATGTCAGGTAGTAAGGATAGGGAAGGCTGAAAGGGATATTGAGGATGAGGCAGAAGGAGGCCTAAACAGTTCTCAAATTGAACCTCCTAATATCTGGTTAGCTAATACTGAATTGTTAGGGAGATTAGACACTATGGCCTGGATTTTAACAGCCCGCCGCCGGAATCGGATAAAATGGCTTAGTGCTGGAGCTGAGAAGCCAGCACAGGAGCTCTTGAACAAAAGTTTGAAATCAGGGCACCAGCAAGGCACAGGAGATGGCAGAGGAGTGAGGAAGGGTGGCCCCACTGTTCAGTGATGCCTCCCTGCTCACTCTCCTCCAGGCTACATGGGCAAGGCGGCAGATCCTTTTCCCCAGTGATGTCAAGAAGAGGCCCTCCCGCCCAACCAAGCAAGCCTGGATGGAAATTGCAGAGGAGGTCAGCTGCCGTGGGGTTACCCGCCGAGACTGGGTCCGGTACTGCAAGAGGATGAACGATCTTGTTCGCACGGCAAAGGTAAGTGGCACTTTTTTGGGAGGCCGCATGTGACCTGGGTTTGCACACACATGGGCAAACGGGTGCCACAGCCATGTCAAACACAGGGAGACCGGGTGGGGATGATTGATGCCACATGCGTGTTTGCATGTGTGAGAGAATGAACCATCATTTTCACCCCAGAGCATGGAACCTACATGACAGGGTGAGTCCGTCTGACACACTGACTGTTCCCCATCTTGTGTCGCAGCGCCCCTGTTGTGCAAAGCATCATGTTGTTGTATGGCAATGTTTTACATCTGCATCCTTGCTCTTCCAGGCAAAGGGTGTGCACAGAGTGAGGGAGTCACCCAGGACTGGAGGAGGGGTGCCCGACATCCAACCACTAACCCAGGCTGAGGAGAAGGCCCTCGAACTACATGGTGGTCAGGGAGGATGTCCAATTTTAGAAGTGGAGCTTGGCTTCTGGGGTGAACATTCATCTCTTTGACAAATGCAATGAATATTAGAAACATTTCCTTAGTGGACACAATGCTGTCATGTTAGTGAGATGTGGACCCGTGAGTCTAAAACTGTGCTCTTCACATTGTATCTTGCGGGGCGACACTCCGAGGTGGCATCAGAGGCCCCGGAGAGTGCCAACACCACTGAGGAGGAGACAAACTCAGAGGAAGCAGCATCCCATAACACTCCTGCACCTTCCACCAGTACAGAGACACACCTCGGTGGGAATGCGTTCGGATTTAGAGTCTGGGTCACAAGCTGCTGATAGCACCACACGCACCGGGGCAGCTGGCCGAGGCTGAGTCAGCCTAGGCCTCTGACAGTCAGAGGACTGTAGGTGGCCGGGCACATGCTGTGCCCCAGGTTGATGATAACCCTCTGGTGTTGACAGTACAGGGTATGCTGGAGTTGCAGGGAAATGTAAGGCAACATCTGGTGGAAATGGCATGGGCCATGTGCAGCCATGAGTGAACGATGGGTGAGTCCATCCAGGCCATTACAGCTGCCATGTCCCGGGCAAATGAGCGCATGGTTTCCTCCATGGAGAGGATGGTGACCCTCATTGGGAGAACCACATTCCACAGATGCGCACTGACCTGCAAACCATCACCTCAGCCATGAGCGTGATGCAGCAATGGCTAGGTGAGAGAGAGAGACCAGGGACCTGGACACTGTCTCTGCACCTGATCCTTCTCAGGGGAGCAGTGAGGTTCCCATGAGCCTTCAGAGGGAAGAGACAAGCCGGTGGTCCATATGTGGGGTCTTCCCTCAGGGTGATTCCATTGTGGACACTGGCCCTCAGCCCCTCCGCCGTTGGGGCCAGCTCCAGCAGTCACAACATCTGAGGAGAGCCCTGCACTGGTGCAGGAGGTCCTCAGGCAGCTGGGGTCCTTCAGGCCTTGTGCGCCCAGAGGACGACCACCAAATCATCCAAAGTCAAAGGGCATCCTGATCAGCAGCCTGCCTCCAGTCAAGCTGCTAGCGCATAGGTTGCACAGCGAAAGAGCACGCACAAGTGGTTAAAAAAGACACCTTGAACATATGGGTTATCACGGGTCCAAGTCTATGTTCTGTTAACCTCTCATTAAATATGTTTGTCTAACAGGTATCTCCTTTTTACTGTGTTAATGACGCATGCCAGCATGTGCCGACTATGCCACCTCCCATGACATCATTACCCTGGAGCAATGTCAATGTTTAGAAAAACATCTTCGCCATGCCAGTATCCATGCTGAATGCACTGCACGGGTGCAGTAACATGGGCAATGGCTCAGTCGCCTGCTGCCAGTAATAGTGGAGACACAGATGTCACAGATGCAGAAGACTACCGACCAGCTGAAGCACGATGATATGTGACATGGGGAGCATATTCTGCACCTCAGGGATAGTGAGAGCGTTCAGCAATAAGGCATTGCCGAGCATCCCTCGCTCTTTGCTCGACCTGTCCACGCTGCATTGATGATATTTGTCCTCCCATGCGTGTATGCTGCTGCAACGCCTCTGTGTCCTTATCGTCCGAGCATGTCTCCTGCTCCCCTCTCACATCTTCCTGCAAGGCCTCCCCACTCTGTATTTCAAAGATGTGCAGAGCACAACATACAGCAATGATGTGTGCTACCCTTTCTGGTGAGTACTGTTGGGCCCCACCCGATCTGTGCAGGCAGCAGAAGCACATCTTGAGCATGTTGATGGCCTGCTTGATGGTAGCTCGAATCGAGCCCTGGTAGGCTTTGTATCTCTCCTCTGCATCGCTGGTGGGATTTCTCACCGGCATCAGGACCCTTGTCCTCAAGAATCCATCCCTAGATCTGATCCAGTGCAGCGAAGAACAGTGGCACCTGGGACTGGCGCAGTATGAATGAGTCATGGCAGCTGCCTGGAAAGCGGGCACACACTTGCAGGAAGCGTTTCCTGTGATCACAGACCAGCCTCAGGTTGAGTGAGCAGAAGCTTTTTCTTTTCAGGAATGTGGCTGGTTGTCCAACTGGAGCCTTGATGGCCACATGCGTGCAGTCGGTGAACCCTTGCACCTTTGAGACTCCCACAATGGCCCCAAATCTGACGGCTCTTTGGGCCTGACTTTCAGGGACTGTCCCGAAACACACATAGTCACCGGCCCTCCTGTACAAGGCATCGGTGACCTCCCTGATACAGCAGTGCACTGGTGACTGTGAAATGCCACACGGGTCACCTGTGGGTCCCTGGAATGATGCAGAGACGTAGAAGGTAAGAGCCACAGTGACTTTAAGGGCCACAGGCGTAGGGTGTCCATCAAACCCCATCGGCTGCAGTTCATCATTCCACAGGGCACAGAGATGTCTCACCGCCTCTCTGGACATCTGCAGTCGCTTCTGACACTGGTGCTCCGACATCTGCAGGTATGTCATGCAGGGCCTGTACAGCCGCAGTCTTCTCTGACGTCGAAAGCGCCTTGGTGGCTCCTGCTGCTCGCTTCCACAAACTTCCAAGTGGGCTGTGCCTGCCCCTGTTGGTTCGGCCTCCAATGGCTATGTCTCCTCACGGCACTTAGCTCATGAAAGACAGGATGGACCACCCCCATCTGAACACTGCAGGTGAACTCGGTGCCTTCAAACGATCAGTGGTGACTATCAGGGCAGAGAGTGACGTACATTGGTGCCTCAGCTGCGTTTCGTCATCACCTATATGGTATGGCATGACATTGCCCATCTTAGCTTTGCATGAAAGCAGGGCAGCATGTGCACAGTCATGTTACTGACGGTACGAGGATGCAACCATCGGCCACATGAACTTCGACCTCATACCACTTTTGGCCCATACCTCACACAAAGGGGTCATGGAGTGCTACTGCTCCCCCTCCCCCAAACAGATTGCAGGGTCAGCCTGCTTCACACCCCCACCCCCCGCCAAACGTTAGCGTGCGCAGAGTGACCCCCTTCACAGTAGAAGGCTACTTCCCTTCTTTCATGCAGAGTTATGTCTCGGTCATTGCAGACCTCCACCCACCTTCGCCTGCTCCAAGGACTGACACTTCATTGCCGCCAGCTTTTCACGGACGTGAACATAAAGGCACGTGTGTGCCGCACATCCGAATGAAGATCCCAACCTGCTGGCAGAATTGCTTCGGCCTGCATATTAATGAAAGGTAAGTAGCCATTTGCACATTATAATGTGGGTCATATACTCTACTCTTTATCCCTCAGATATTGAAGCAGCCCATACCCATATGCAGCAAAACCTGGACAACGCATGGGGACACCACCACCAGCAAGTTCCCCTCCAAGCCACACACCATCCTGACTTAGAACTATGTCACTGTTCCTTCACTGTCACTGGGTCAAAATCCTGGCACTCCCTTCCTAATAGCACTGTAGGTGTATCTACCCCACAAGGAGTGCAGCAGTTCAAGAAGACGGCTCACCACCACCTTCTCAAGGGTAATTAGGGATGGGCAATAAATGCTGGTCTAGCCAGCGATGCCCACATCCCATGAATTAATAAAAAGAGAGGGGGTGGGGGGAGAGAGCGGGTAGAAGGGGAGAGGGGTGGGAGATGGACACAGAAAGGGGAGAGAGATGAATATAGAAAGGGATTAGGAATTGACTCAGAAGGGGAGAGAAAGAGATCAAGGTCACTCCTGATAGATGGACATCTACCTGGATTCTCCGCATTGCAACATCAAATGTACGGGCAGACATTGACTACTTGTGTAAGCAAAAACAATGCCAGGTATCTCTCTAAATAGGGAGAAATGCATTTTAAATCAGACTGTGTTTGGATGGCATAAGGTTGGCTATACACTTTATATGCAGATTAATTTCCCTCATGTCCGTGGCTGAGTCAATAATTTTGTCAAATGTCTGTGGTGCAACATGTTGGTGCCTATTCATTGATTACTCTTCAGGGAAGGAAATCTATCATCCTTACCTGGTCTGGCCTCCATGTGACTCCAGGCACACAGAAATATGGTAGACTCCTAACTGCCTTCTGAAACGGCCTAGCAAGAGGCACTCAGCTATATCAAATGGCTACAGAAAAGCGGAATGAGAATAAAACTGGATGGACCACCTGACATCGATCTAGGCACTGGAAGTGACAAAGGTACACCCTGTCCAGTCGACCAGTCCACAATAAAATCTGGGGACTTGTGCTAAAATTGGGAGAGCTGTCCCACAGACTAGTCAAACAACAGCCTGATATAGTTGTACTCACCGAATCATACCTCACAGCCTCCAGTGTCCCAGACTCCTACATCACCATTCTTAACTATGTTCCGTCCATGAGGTGCTTTGGGCCATGCGCAGCAGCAGAATTGTGTTTAACCACAATCTGTAACCTCATGGCATATCCCTCTCTCTACCGTCCATAAAGCCAGGTGTTACGACCAGGTGAGAAAGGGGTCTATGGGTTCCCTCTCAACCTTTGCCTGGTTTAACTGGAACAGAATTTAATTTTTTAAAACACCATTTTTTTAGCTCCCCCTCAGTGAATCCTTGTTCACTGCTTTCCAATTGTAAGGCAAATAAATTAATCAGACAGGTTTTCTTAGATTTAAACAAGAAAGGTGGAAGTTTATTAATTTTAAACTCTAATTCAGTTAACGACTTTGAATACGCGACGCGACCACGCTAGCATGCATACACGATAAACACACAGATAGAGACAGAAAAAGTTGAAACAAGAAATGGGAAATGTTTAAGGCAATAGCTGGGTTTCTATTTACAGTCCTTTGAGTACAATGTAGAGTCTTTGGTTGCCGGCAGGTCTTGCCGTTTTGTTGGGGCCCAGTGCACGCTTTAAAACTTGTTTCAATGTAGGAGTCTTTTCTCTCTTGTCGTTTAAGTGACTTCAGTGGACCTGGAGATTAGCGAGAGGGAGAGAGGCTCTCTTCTTCCAAGTTCAGTTGCAATCTGCAGTCTGACCCAAGCTGTCCTTTGCAGCATCCTTAAACACGGGTGAGGTCCCGGAGGACTGGAGAATTGCTAATGTTGTCCCCTTGTTTAAGAAGGGTAGCAGGGATAATCCAGGTAATTATAGACCGGTGAGCCTGACGTCAGTGGTAGGGAAGCTGCTGGAGAAGATACTGAGGGATAGGATCTATTCCCATTTGGAAGAAAATGGGCTCATCAGTGATAGGCAACATGGTTTTGTGCAGGGAAGGTCATGTCTTACCAACTTAATAGAATTCTTTGAGGAAGTGACAAAGTTGATTGATGAGGGAAGGGCTGTCGATGTCATATACATGGACTTCAGTAAGGCGTTTGATAAGGTTCCCCATGGCAGGCTGATGGAGAAAGTGAAGGCGCTTGGGGTCCAAGGTGTACTAGCTAGATGGATAAAGAACTGGCTGGGCAACAGGAGACAGAGAGTAGCAGTAGAAGGGAGTTTCTCAAAATGGAGACGTGTGACCAGTGGTGTTCCACAGGGATCCGTGCTGGGACCACTGTTGTTTGTGATATACATTAATGATTTGGAGGAAAGTATAGGTGGACTGATTAGCAAGTTTGCAGACGACACTAAGATTGGTGGAGTAGCAGATAGTGAAGGGGACTGTCAGAGAATACAGCAGAATATAGATAGATTGGAGAGTTGGGCAGAGAAATGGCAGATGGAGTTCAATCAGGGCAAATGCGAGGTGATGCATTTTGGAAGATCCAATTCAAGAGTGAACTATACAGTAAATGGAAAAGTCCTGGGGAAAATTGATGTCCAGAGAGATTTGGGTGTTCAGGTCCACTGTTCCCTGAAGGTGGCAACGCAGGTAAATAGAGTGGTCAAGAAGGCATACGGCATGCTTTCCTTCATCGGACGGGGCATTGAGTACAAGGGTTGGCAGGTCATGTTACAGTTGTATAGGACTTTGGTTCGGCCACATTTGGAATACTGTGTACAGTTCTGGTCGCCACATTATCAAAAGGATGTGGATGCTTTGGAGAGGGTGCAGAGGAGGTTCACCAGGATGTTGCCTGGTATGGAGGGCGCTAGCTATGAAGAGAGGTTGAGTAGATTAGGATTATTTTCATTAGAAAGACGGAGGTTGAGGGGGGACCTGATTGAGGTGTACAAAATCATGAGAGGTATAGACAGGGTGGATAGCAAGAGGCTTTTTCCCAGAGTGGGGGTTTCAATTACTAGAGGACACGAGTTCAAAGTGAAAGGGGAAAAGTTCAGGGGGGATATGCGTGGAAAGTTCTTTACGCAGAGGGTGGTGGGCACCTGGAACGCGTTGCCAGCGGAGGTGGTAGATGCGGGCACGATGGAGTCTTTTAAGATGTATCTAGACAGATACATGAATGGGCAGGAAGAAAAGAGAAACAGAACCTTAGAAAATAGGCGACATGTTTAGAGAGAGGATCTGGATCGGCGCAGGCTTGGAGGGCCGAAGGGCCTGTTCCTGTGCTGTAATTATCTTTGTTCTTTGTTCTTTGTTCTTTGTCCTGTGAGCAGTTCAAAACCAGACCTGGACCAGCAGGTTAGTCATGTGACTCGCTCTTTAAACAAACTCCTGTGTTTGTGGATTTCAAAGCTCTCGGTGGGGGGTGGGGTGGGGGGTGGAGTGCTGTGTCTTACATAGACATGATGTGGATCACCATTGCCTAGAATTGAATCAGTGAGCAGTTCCCATTGTCTTTTCCTAGAATGCAAATTTCTTTTTCAGCCACTGCTGATCTCTTTAAAGAAGTCATCTCTCCACTCCAGCAACAGTTCAAAATTAATGTTCATGTGACGAAATTAATATGCCTCATTCTTGGCAGTTGGGGGTCTTCATGGCACAGATAATCAACCCCGGTTCAATGAGGAGTGTAGGAGAGCAGGCCAGGAGTAGCACCAGGCATACCTAAAATTGAGGTGCAAACCTGCTGAAACTACAACACAGGACTATCTGTGTGTTCAACAGCGGAAGTAGCTTGTGATAGTGCTAAGCGATCCCACAACCAATGGATCAGATCAAAGCTCTGCAGTCCTGCCACATCCAGTCATGAATGGTGGTGGACAATTAAACAACTAACAGGAGGTGGCAGTTCCATGAATATCCCATCCTTAATGATGGCAGAGCCAGCAAGTGAGTGCAAAAAACAAGGCTGAATTATTTGCAACCATCTTCAGTCAGAAGTGCTGAGTGGATGACCTCCTCCTGAGGTCCCCAGTATCACAGATGCCAGTATTCAGACAGTTTGATTCATTCCGTGTGATATCAAGAAATGGCTGAATGCACTGTAGATAGAAAAGGCTATAAGCCCTGACAACATAAACACAACAAATGATACGATACTGAGAAGTATAGAGGAACAGAGGGACATTGGAGTGCATGTTCACAGATCTCTGAAGGTGGCTGGACAGGTAGATCAGATGGTCAAGATGGCAAACGGATACTTGCTTATATTAGCCTAGGCATTGAAAATATGAGCAGGGAGGTTATGCTGGAACTGTATAGGACACTGGTTAGGCCACAGCTGGAGTACTGCGTATAGTTTTGGTCACTGCATAACAGGAAAGATGTGATTGCACTGGAGAGTATACAGAGGAGATTTACGAGGCTATTGCCTGAACTACAGAATTTTAGTTATGAGAAAAGATTGGATAGGCTGGGGTTGTTTTCTTTGGAACAGAGTCTAAGGGGAGACCTAATTGAAGAATATAAAATTATGAATGGTCTAGATAGAGTGGATAGAAAGGCCCTATTGCCCTAGGTTGAGTGGACATAATCAGGGTAAGAGATAGGAGGTTTAGAGGTGATTGGAGGGGAAATTTTTTGACCCAGAGGGTGGTGAGGATCTGGAACTCACTGCCTGAAAGGATAGTAGAGGCAGAAACTGTCATAACATTTAAAAAGTGCTCGGAAATGCTCTTGGAGTACCATAGCTACAAGGCTACAGACCAAAAGCTGGAAAGTGGGATTAGGCTGGATTTCTACTTGTTGGCCGGTGAGGACATGGAGGGCCAAATGCCTTTCTTCTGTGCTGTAAATATTTATGATTCTATGATTCTAATATCCTGTGTGTAGTACTGAAGACTTGTGCTCCAAAACAAGCTACAGCCTCAGCCAAGCTGTTCCAGCTCAGCTACCTGACAATGTGGAAAATTGGCCAGATATGTCTTGTCCACAAAAAGCAGGAAAAATTCAATCCGGCCAATACCGCACCCCACCCCCGGTCTACTCTCAGTCATCAGCAAAGTGATGGAAGGTGTTGTCGACAGTGCTATCAAACAGCATTTACTCACTCACCGATGCTCAGTTTAGATTCTGCCAGGGCCACTCAGCTCCAGACCTCATTACAGCCTTGGTTGAAACATGGACAAAAGAGCTGAATTTCAGAGGTGAGGTGAGAGTGACTGCCCTTGACATCAAGGCAGCATTTGACCGACTATGGCATTTAGGAGCTACAGCAAAACTGAAGTCAATGGGAATCAGGGGGAAAGCTCTCCACTGGTTGGAGTCATACCTAGCGCAGAGGAAGATGATTGTTATTGTCGGAGGTCAATTATCTCAGTCCTAGGATATCACTACAGGAGTTCCTCAGCATAGTGTCCTAGGCCCAACCATCTTCAGCTGCTTCATCAATGACCTTCCCTGCATCTTAAGGTCAGAAGTGAAGATGTTCACTGATGATTGTACAGTGTTAAGTACCATTCGCGACTCCTCAGGTACTGAAGCAGTCCATGTCCATATGCAACAAAACCTGGACAACATCCAGGCTTGGGCTGAGAAGCGGCAAGTAACATTCGCACCACACAAGTGCCAGGTAATGACCATCTCCAATAAGAATCTAACCATCTCCCCCTGACATTCAATGGCATTACCATCGCTGAATCCCCCACCATCAACATCTGGGGGTTACCATTGACCAGAAACTGAACTGGAGCAGCCACATAAATACTGTGGCTACAAGAGCAGGTCAGAGGCTGGAAATTCTGCTGCTAGCAACTCACCTCCTGACTCCTCAAAGCCTGTCCACCATCTACAAGGCACAAGTCAGGCATGTGTTGGAATACTGTCCACTTGCCTGGATCAGTGCAGCTCCAGCTCCAACAGCAATCAAGTAGCTCAATACCATCCAGGACAAAGCAGCCCGCTTGATCAGCACCCCATCCGCCTCCTTAAACATTCACTCCCTCCACCACTAACGCATAGTTGCAGCAGTGTGTACCATCTACAAGATGCATTGCAGCAACTCACCAAGGCTTCTTCAACAGCACCTTTTCAAACCCACGACCTCTACCACCTAGAAGGACAAGGGCAGCAGATGCATGGGAACACCGCCATCTGTAAGCTCCCCTCCAAGCCACACATCATCCTGACTTGGAACTATATCGCCGTTCCTTCACTGTCGCTGGGTCAAAATGCAGCAATTCGCTTCCTAACAGCACTATGGGTACACCCACACAACTGTAGCAGTTCACGAAGGCAGCTCACCACCACCTTTTCAAGGGCAATTAGGGAAGGGCAGCAAATGCTGACCTTGCTAGCGATGCTCACATCCCAGAATGAACAAAAAAAACAGTAATCTGTTGGAGGACAAATTGTTGAACTGCTGTGAGTGCCTGCATGCCCATTTGAACAGTGGTATCTGGAGCCGTAATGTCAGAAGTCTGAACATACACAGCACCAAGCATGGATTTCATGATGTCAGTCTGACCTCCCACTGCAACACTGAGATGGTGGATGGCTTCTGCCTGTGTTTCAATAGAACATACAAATTACAAGCAGGAGTAGGCCCCTCGAGCCTGCTACACCATTCGATAAGATCATAGTTGATTGTAACCTCAACTCCACATTCCCACCTACCCCTGTTAACAATTCACCCCCTTGCTTATCAAGAATCTATCTACCCTTAAAAATATTTAAAGACTCTGTTTCTACTGCCTTTAAGGAAGAGAGTTCCAAGACTCACGACTCTCTGAGAGTGAGAATTTCTCCTCATCTCTGTCTTAAATGAGCGACCCCTTATTTTTAAACAGTGACCCCTAGTTGTAGATTCTCCCACATGGGGAAACATCCTTTCCACATCCACCCTGTCATGACCCCTCAGGATCTTTAATGTTTCAATAAAGTCGCCTCTTACTCTCCTAAACTCCAGCGGATACAAGCCGAGCCTGTCCAACCTTTCCACATAAGATATTGGCCATCACTGAATCACAGGTGGGTCCGCATGTGTTTTCAGGGAATGGGCCACCACTTTCACACTGGAAGGGATGGGCTCCGACCTCTGCACAAAGCCCTGTGCCAAGTTGGAGCTAGACCCCTCTATGACCCTAGACCATGAGAGCAGGCTGTCTGGCAGACCTGCCAATGCATCAAGTATCTTGGTGTGTAGGATCACCAATGTCCTCCTGTAGGCTGACCCATCGAAGTCCTTATCTGAATCCCTTGTAGCAGAACTCATGTGCGACCTTGCCCTCTGGTGAGCTGGCTCACCAACAATCTTTTCCTTGAGGTCTGGCTGCAGGCAAGTAGTGCCTGGTGTCTCACCGTGTGCAGATTCCTACTCTATACTAGCCTCCAAGGTAATCACAGTGGCGGTATCTGTGCTGGTGGCTTTGAGTGTCAGATCAGGTGATGGTGCTTCTTTGCCAGAAGTCAGTGTAGCTGTCATCCTTCATGGTGATGCTGCACTGGCTGCTGGCCAGGTGGCAATTCCTGGGTATCTGAAAGCAAAAATGCAGAAGAGGAGGTTTGGGACGAGGGAAGGAGGTTGGGGTGGAAAGCAAAAGGTCCATGTTCACACCATCTGCAGCTTGCACTTCATGCCAGAAAGCATGACAAGGGTGAGGTGGGATTTGAGAAGGGGCAAAAGGTAGGAATATATCATCCTGAATATTCTCAGTGATGCTGGATGCAAAGGTCTCTGTCACAGCCGGCCTCATGATGTGAAACACCCTCTCCTCCAGTGGCCTTAAGAGATGCAGGCATCCCTGTCCCTCTCTGGTTCTTCTCTGTTTGCTCCTGCTTTTGGCCACCTTGTCCTGCAAAAGAGAGGTAAGTATGCCAATGAGTGTGTTGCAATATGCTTGGGTGATGTGCTTGCCATAACTGAACAGCTGGAGGAATGTGGAAGCAGCAAAGGGTGGCTGTGAAGCTGGCAGCAGTGGCAGGTGTGTGAGGGCGAGATAGAGTATTTGAAGGTTAGGCCTGAGTCCTAATTGCTAGACATTGTTGATGAGTGAGTGATGCATTGAGCAATGTGAGAGGTGGGTAGGAGATGTCATGTGAAGATGCATTCACCAACCTTCATCACTCAAGTGAAGTCTTGTGGCGTTACTTTCAGGTCCTTGGTGCCAGACTCCTGGTATTGATCCTCCTGACTACCTACTCCCATTCCCTTCTCAGGGTAGTCAATGAGGGCCTCCTGGCCCCCTATGGAAACATTTGTTCTCATCTCTTTTTCACCTCCTGTACTAATGCCTCCAGCATGCAGCAGAAAACCTGAGAGTCCTATCTCTTGCCTTTTTCTCCATTTTCTGTGCTTTTGCTTTACTCCAACTCTTCCACAGAAAGTCTACAGCACTATCTGTACAATGAGTGCAGCTGCCCTTAAGGACATGAAGGCTAGCTGAAGCACACTTCTGTGCCCCTTTTCAGCATATCCCCCGTCAGCAGTGTTCTGTGCTGAGCTGCACACTGAAATCATTTCGGTGAGAAGACAGTATGCGTTGTGGGACCACCATAAGGGAGGACCACCTCAAGAGGCTGTAAGTGAAGATCACCAGAGGAAATGATACTGCATCACACATGACCAAGGAGTTGTGGGTGTAGCCTGACAGAGTAAGATGTGTGTTGGTGTGGCTCCTGTAGTAGCTGTGTATATATCTGTTTTAGTTAAGTTATAATAAAAACCCACATATTTTTTGAATATTATTTGTAGTCCTGTGAATCTTACAATAGTTCACAAAGAGTCATAGAGTCATTTACAGTGCAGAAGGAGGCCATTTGGCCCATTGAGTCCATGCCAGCTCTCCACAGAGCGATGCTGTCAGTCCCACTTCCCGGCTCAATCCCCGTAGCCCTGCAAGTCTATTTCTCTCAGGTGGCCATCTAACTTCCTCTTGAAGTCATTGATCGACGCTGCTTCCATCACCCTTGTGGGCAACGAGTTCCAGGTCATTAGCACCCGCTACATAAAAAAAGTACTTCCTCATATTCCCCCTGCATCTTTTGCCCAAAACTTTCAATCTGTGTCCCCTAGTCCTTGTACCATTTGTTAATGGGAACAGTTTTTCCTTGTCTAACTTATCTAAACCTGTCATAATCTTGTACACCTCTGTTAAATCTCCCCTCAACATCCTTTGTTCTAAGGAAAACAAACTCAGATTTTCCAACTTAACCTTGTAACTAAAATCCTCCATCCCTGGAACCATTATCGTATATCTCCTTTGTACCCTCTCAAGGGCCCTAATGTCCTTCCTAAAGTATGGTGACCAGAACTGGATGCAATACTTCCCTGCTTTTGTACTCAATGCCTCTATTTCTGAAGCCACGATCCCATATGCTTTACTAACCACTCTCTCAATACATCCTGACACCTTCAAAGATTGATGCACATTCACCCCCAGGTCCCTCTGTTGCTGCACAGTTATTAGAACTGTGCCATTAAGTATATATTGCTTCTTCCTATTCCTTCTGCCAAAAGGCATCACCTCACATTTGCCAGTATTAAATTCCATCTGCTACCTCTCTGCCTATTACCATACCATACTATACCATACCATACCAGAGGAACAAGTAATATTATATGGTGGAAACATTTGGGATATATTTTTCTGAAGACCACCAAATATTACATTGCGGTAACTTCTGAATTTCTTTGAAGAACACACTAAGAGAGAACAAAGAACAGCTAATTGCTTACCTGGAGTGGCTGAAATTTCAAGTGGAGAGCAGTTGGCAGGAGATCCCACAACCAGTGCAGCAATCTGGGACTGCAGACAGGACCCCAGGAGGTGTTGAAACTCTGAGTACAGCAGGGGATTGGAGCTTTCAACTAATCTGACAGTGTGTCGAAAAATTTGAAAAGAAGTAGTACAGCCATAATTCTTTAGTTCGCCCAGTTTTTTTGGCATTGTGGGTGGGGCCTAAGCTGAAAAGAGTGAGAAGGACTCAATAGTGCCACTGGAGATCCAGCACAAAGTAAAAGGCTGGCTGTGGCAGCTGCCGGTACTGCAAGCTGCAGCCCTCTGCAGGAAAAAAATGCTCTCAGTTTAAAAAAATTGAACAGGCTGTGTAAACAAAGCAAGCAGCTGACGTCTCACTGTTAAAAGGGGCAGGCCTTCAAAAATGAACCTGTCAAAAAAAAGGAACCAGAAAACTGTGCCTGTGAGACAGAAAACCTGTAAAGTAGACAGCCTGTAAAAGAAGTGTGCGTGTGAAAAAGAAAACCTGTAAAAATTCCTATATTTATTTTTTTAAAAGCTATCAGGTATCTAATTATGGATTCGAAGGAGTTGAACATAGCACCTGAGTTTAAACTGTTTCGCCAACGGATCGAACTATGTTTCCTGGATCAGGAAGTGAGTGAATCAGAGAAAAAAAGTTGTAAAAATCAAGATTGCACTCGGCAATGAGGGCCTGCAATGGATCAACACATCAGGATTGTCAGCTGAGGATCAGAAGGACCCTAGCAAGCTATTGGTATTCCTGGTGAAGCTCAATTTCCAAGTACATAGGTTTGAGCTTATGACCTACCAGAAAAGGCAAGATGAGTTCTTTGACCAGTTTGTTGCAAGGTGCCAAGACAAAGCTCAAAATGTGACTTTGCAGTTATTGAATTGTTGTAATGATTTATAGAGCTAGTAACCAAGCCTACCCTACTAGTGGTCTTTCAAAAAGACCTGCTAGAAAAGAAGAAAGGGCACTCCATAGATGCACTATTCAATAATGGAAGGAAATTTGAAGCTATCATGGCTGGCGCCAACAGTTACAAGAGTTGGCATGTAACCAAGGCTCAGAAGTTTGCCAAGCCTTGAGGCTGACACATCCAATTGGCAGTTGTCCGCATATCAGCAGCAGTGTGAAACTTGTGGCATCCTAGGATACTATGGGAAGCAAGGGAGGAGATTGCTGGGGGCCTGGCAGAGATTTTTGTATCATCATTAGCCACGAGTAAGGTACTGGAAGAGTGGAAGATAGCTAATGTTGTGCCTTTATTTAAGAAGGGCAGTAGGGATAAATCAGGGAACTACAGGCCGGTGAGCCTTACATCAGTGGTGGGAAAGTTATTGGAAGGGATTCTGAGAGACAGGATTTATATGCATTTGAAAAGGCAAGGTCTGATTAGGGATAGTCAGCATGGCTTTGTGTGCGGGAAATCATGTCTCATGAATTTGATTGAGTTTTTTGAGGAGGTGACCAAGAGGATTGATGAGGGCAGGGCAGTGGACGTTGTCTACATGGACTTTAGCAAGGCCTTTGACAAGGTCCAGCATGGTAGGGTGAACCGTAAGCTTCGAACACATGGGATCCAGGCTGAGCTAGCCCACTGGATACAAAATTGGCTTGGTGATAGGAGGCAGAGGGTGGTGGTGGAGGGTTGTTTTTCAGATTGGAGGCCCGTGACCAGTGGTGTGCCGCAGGGATCGGTGCTGGGCCCTCTATTGTTTGTCATATATATTAATGACTTGGATGAGACTTACATGATTAGTAAGTTTGCAGATGACACCAAAATTGTTGGTATAGTGGACAGTGAAGAAGGTTGTCTAAGGTTACAACAGGAAAGAGATAAACTGGGAAAGTGGGCAAGGGATTGGCAAATGGAATTTAACACAGACAAGTGTGAAGTGATGCATTTTGGGAAGTTAAACCAGGGCAGGACAGATACAGTGAATGACAGGGCCCCGGGGAGTGTTGCTGAGCAAAGAGACCTTGGGGTGCAAGTACATATTCCCTGAAAGTGGCAACACAGGTAGACAGGGTGGTGAAGAAGGCATATGGCATGCTTGCCTGCATTGGCTGAGGCATTGAGTACAAGAATTGCGACGTCATGTTACAGTTGTACATAACGTTGGTTAGGCCGCACTTGGAGTACTGTGTGCGGTTCTGGTCACCGCATTACAGGAAAGATGTGATTAAGCTAGAGAGGGTGCAGAAAAGATTCACAAGGATGTAACCTGGTTTGGAGGGCTTGAGTTATAAAGAGAGATTGGAAAGGCTGGGTCTGTTTTCCCAGGAGCGAAGGAGGCTGAGAGGGGACATGATAGAGGTATATAAAATTATGAGGCATAGATAGGGTAGATAACCCATGGTAGGGGTGACTAAAACTAGAGGGCATAGATTTAAGGTGAGAGGGAGGAGGTTTAAAGGGGATCAAAAGGGGTAAATTTTTCACACAAAGAATAGTGGGTATCTGGAATGAGCTGCCAGAGGAGGTGGTGGAGACAGGAACAGGAGCGACATTTAAGAGGCATCTGGACAGGTACTTGAATGAGCAAGGCATAGAGGGATATGGAATTAATGCAGGCAGGTGGGATTAGTATAGATAGGCATTATGGTCGTCATGGACGCGGTGGGCTGTAGGGCCTGTGTCTATGCTGTACGACTCTATGACTCTAAGGCAGTGCAGAGGCTGATCTCAGATATTGCACACAGGAATGGTGGGAAATGACATGCAGAGAGAACGTCTACAAGACAGGATGGCAAACACAACAAAGCTATGCCACCACACAATAAATGCCCAAGCAGGTACATCAGGTCAGCAGACAGACAGATTGCCAGGAGGACACGGATGAAGAATTCACACATCTATACAGCGAGCAAACATTTCACATAGTCAATTTGGATCAACAAGTCAATGCTATTACGCAATCTGAGGCATTTGCCATGATCACAATTATTTGTCCACAGAACAGAGGCAGGCATAAGCTTGGAGTAAAAATTGGCACCGGAGCAAGTGCAAATATTCTGCCCATCCGTATACTGAAGGACATGTACTTAAAGAAATGGGAATCTATGGTCCGGCCCACCACAGCTGGGCTGACTGTTGACAGTGATCTCCAATCAAGTGCATTGGAACGATAAACTTTCAGTACAGATATGGGAGCTCCGAATGGCTACCACAAATGTTTTATATTGTAGACATAACTGGGCCAGCTGTCGCAGGACTTCCAGTATGACAAGTATGCGGTAGGCAGTGGCGTAGTGGTATTATCACTGGACTAGTAACCCAGAGACTCAGGGTATTGCTCTGGGGACATGGGTTCGAATCCCAACACAGCAGAAGGTGGAATTTGAATTTAATTAATAAATCTGGAATTAAAAGCTAGTCTAATGATGGCCATGAAACCATTGTCGATTGTTGTAAAAACCCATCTGGTTCACTAATGTCCTTTGGGGAAGGAAATCTGCTGTCCTTACCTGGTCTGGCCGACATGAGACTCCAGACCCACAGCAATGTGGTTAACTCTTACATGCCCGCTGAAATGGCCTAGCAAGCCACTCAGTTGTACCTAACCGCTACGATGTCAATAAAAAGGAATGAAACCGGACGGACCACCCGGCATCGACCTAGGCACCGGAAACGACAATGGCAAACCCAGCCCTGTCAACCCTGCAAAGTCTTCCTTACTAACATCTGGGGGCTTGCGCCAAAGTTGGGAGAGCTGTCCCACAGACTAGTCAGCCTGACATAGTCATACTCACGGAATCATACCTGACAATGTCCCAGACACTGCCATCACCATCCCCGGGTATGTCCTGTCCCACCGGCAGGACAGACCCAGCAGAGGTGGTGGCACAGTGGTATACAGTAGGGAGGGAGTTGCCCTGGGAGTCCTCAACATCGACTCCGGACCCCATGAAGTCTCATGGCATCAGGTCAAACATAGGCAAGGTAACCTCCTACTGATTACCACCTACCGCCCTCCCTCAGCTGATGACTCAGTACTCCTCCATGTTGAACACCACTTGGAGGAAGCACTGAGGGTGGCAAGGGCACAAAATGTACTCTGGGTGGGGGACTTCGATGTCCATCACCAAGAGTGGCTCGGTAGCACCACTACTGATCGAGCTGGCCGAGTCCTAAAGGACATAGCTGCCAGACTGGGTCTGCGGCAGGTGGTGAGGGAACCAACACGAGGGAAAAACATACTTGACCATGTTGTCACCAATCTGCCTGCCACAGATGCTTCTGTCCATGACCGTATTGGTAGGAGTGACCACCACACAGTCCTTGTGGAGACGACGTCCCGCCTTCACGTTGAGGATACCGTCCATCGCGTTATGTGGCACTACCACCGTGCTAAATGGGATAGATTTCGAACAGATCTAGCAATGCAAAACTGGGCATCCATGAGGCGCTGTGGGCCATCAGTAGCAGCAGAATTGTACTCAATCACAATCTGTAACCTCATGGCCCGGCATATCCCCCACTCGACCATTACCATCAAGCCAGGAGACCAACCCTGGTTCAATGAAGAGTGCAGGAGGGCATGCCAGGAGCAGCACCTGGAATACCACCAAATGAGGTGTCAACCTGAAGAAGCTACAACACAGGATTATCTGCGTGCCAAACTGCGTAAGCAGCATGCGATAGACAGAGCTAAGCGATCCCATAACCAACGGATCAGATCTAAGCTCTGCAGTCCTGCCACATCCAGCCGTGAATGGTGATGAACAATTAAACAACTAACTGGAGGATGTGGCTCCACAAATATCCCCATCCTCAATGATGGGGGAGCCCAGCACATCAATTCGAAAGATAGGGCTGAAGCACTTGCAACAATCTTCAGCCATAAGTGCCAAGTTGATTATCCATCTCGGCCTCCTCCTGAAGTCCCCAGCATCACAGATGCCAGACTTTAGCCAATTCGATTCACACCGTGTGACATCAATAAACAACTGAAGGCACTGGATACTGCAAAAGCTATGGGCCCTGACAATATTCCGGCAATAGTACTGAAGACCTGTGCTCCAGAACTTGCCGCACCCCTAGCCAAGCTGTTCCAGTACAGCTACAACACTGGCATCTACCCTGCAATGTGGAAAATTGCCCAGGTATGTCCTGTACACAAAAAGCAGGACAAGTCCAACCCGGCCAATTACCGCCCCCCCCCCCCCCATCAGCCTACTCTCAATCATCAGTAAAGTGATGAAAGGTGACATCAACAGTGCCATCAAGCGGCACTTGCTTAGCAATAACCTGCTCAGTAACGCTCAGTTTGGGTTCCGCCAGGGCCACTCAGCTCCTGACCTCATTACAGCCTTGGTTCAAACATGGACAAAAGAGCTGAACTCAAGAGGTGAGGTGAGAGTGACTGCCCTTGACATCAAGGCAGCATTTGACCGAGTATGGCATCAAGGAGCCCTAGCACAACTGAGGTCAATGGGAATCAGGGGGAAAACCCTCCGCTGGCTGGAGTCATACCTAGCGCAAAGGAAGATGGTTGTGGTTGTTGAAGGTCAATCATCTGAGCTCCAGAACATCACTGCAGGAGTTCCTCAGGGTAGTGTCCTAGGCCCAACCATCTTCAGCTGCTTCATCAATGACCTTCCTTCAATCATAAGGTCAGAAGTGGGGATGTTCGCTGATGATTGCACAATGTTCAGCACCATTCGTGACTCCTCAAATACTGAAGCAGTCCGTGTAGAAATGCAGCAAGACCTGGACAATGTCCAGGCTTGGGCTGATAAGTGGCAAGTAACATTTGCACCACACAAGTGCCAGGAAATGACCATCACCAACAAGAGAGAATCTAACTATCTCCCCTTGACATTCAACAGCATTACCATCGCTGAATCCTCCACTATCAACATCCTAGGGGCTACCATTGACCAGAAACTGAACTGGAGTAGCCATATAAATACCGTGGCTACAAGAGCAGGTCAGAGGCTAGGAATCCTGAGGCGAGTAACTCACCTCCTGACTCCCCAAAGCCTGTCCACCATCTACAAGGCACAAGTCAGGAGTGTGATGGAATACTCTCCACTTGCCTGGATGGGTGCAGCTCCAACAACACTCAAGAAGCTCGACACCATCCAGGACAAAGCAGCCCGCTTGATTGGCACCCCATCTACAAACATTCACTCCCTTCACCACCGACGCACAGTGGCAGCAGTGTGTACCATCTACAAGATGCACTGCAGCAATGCACCAAGGCTCCTTAGACAGCACCTTCCAAACCCGCGACCTCTACCAACTAGAAGGACAAGGGCAGCAAATGCATGGGAACACCACCACCTGCAACTTCCCTTCCAAGTCACACACCATCCTGACTTGGAACTATATCACCGTTCCCTCACTGTCGCTGGGTCAAAATCCTGGAACTCCCTTCCTAACAGCACTGTGGGTATACCTACCCCAGATGGACTGCAGCGGTTCTATAAGGCAGCTCACCACCAGCTTCTCAAGGGCCATTAAGGATGGGCAATAAATGCTGGCCGAGCCAGCGACGCCCACATCCCTGAGTGATTTTTAATAAAATTACGAATTGTCACAATACATGAAGTCAGTAATGTACTGAAGATGTTAGAAAATATCCAGGTCGAGTATGTCGGGTCAGTCCATGTAAAGGATGATAGACAGTCTGGGAGTCTTGACACAAAGAGACGATATGACTAGAAGTCTCTCCTCAGGCTTCAGTTCGTTGCAGCAAGTAGGCCAGTCATCATTTTTCTAAGCTTTCTAAACAAGGGAAGATGAAGGCATCATATGACAGGCAAGAAGTACCAGAATTAGCTCGATTGCAAGTAAGGCAGAAGGTTAGAATCCTCAATCATGCATCAGGAATTTGGTATTCTGCAGAGGTTGCTAGGATATGTAACCAACCCAGATTGGACGAGGTCCATTCGACCAATGGTGCGCTTCTTAAACGGAACCGAAGCCAACTCGGAGAGCTGTACGACAACACGACATGTGACAAGCCTATGGCATCACGGACATATTCAAAGACAAAGTCTGAAGATGAACATACAGAGGCTACGAGCACAGAGGAAGAACTTGCTAACCAGAGTTCCAAGTCACCAGAGTATGAGAGGGGTTGTCAAGATGAGCTCAGCTCTGGGAAGAGGTTCACGATAACAAGATCGGGACAAATAAGCAAACCTCCTCTACGTTTTAGAGACTTTTTAACTTGCTTACTTGAAAATAATGTTTTGATTTAGTCATGTATAATTAGTCCAAACCGCAGCATCACTGTATATTGTACATATGTTTTTATCTTTGGAAAAAAGAGGGACATTGTGGGACCACCTTAAGAAAGAACCCATTAAGAGGCTGTAAGTGAAGATCACCAGAGGAAGTGATGTCATGTCACACATGACCAGGGAGTTGTGAGTGTAGCCTGACAGAGTAAGATGTTTTTTAGAACATTACAGCGCAGTACAGGCCCTTCGGCCCTCGATGTTGCGCCGACCTGTGAAACCATCTGACTTACACTATTCCATTTTCATCCATATGTCTATCCAATGACCACTTAAATGCCCTTAAGGTTGGCGAGTCTACTACTGTTGCAGGCAGGGCGTTCCACGCCCCTACTACTCTCTGAGTAAAGAAACTACCTCTAACATCTGTCCTATATCTATCACCCCTCAACTTAAAGCTATGTCCCCTCGTGTTTGCCATCACCATCCGAAGAAAAAGACTCTCACTATCCACCCTATCTTACCCTCTGATTATCTTATATGTCTCTATTAAGTCACCTCTCCTCCTCCTTCTCTCCAGCGAAAACAACCTCAAGTCCCTCAGCCTTTCCTCGTAAGACCTTCCCTCCATACCCCAGGCAACATCCTAGTAAATCTCCTCTGCACCCTTTCCATAGCTTCCACATCCTTCCTATAATGCGGTGACCAGAACTGCACGCAATACTCCAGGTGCGGTCTCACCAGAGTTTTGTACAGCTGCAGCATGACCTCGTGGCTCCGAAACTCGATCCCCCTACTAATTAAAGCTAACACACCATATGCCTTCTTAACAGCCCTATTAACCTGGGTAGCAAACTTCAGGGATTTATGCACCTGGACACCAAGATCTCTCTGTTCATCTACACTACCAAGAATCTTCCCATTAGCCCAGTACTCTGCATTGCTGTTACTCCTTCCAAAGTGAATCACCTCGCACTTTTCCGCATTAACTCCATTTGCCATCTCTCAGCCCAGCTCTGCAGCCTATCTATGTCCCTCTGTACCCTACAACATCCTTCGGCACTATCCACAACTCCACCGACCTTAGTGTCATCCGCAAATTTACTAACCCACCCTTCTACACCCTCTTCCAGGTCATTTACAGCAGTGGCCCCAAAACAGATCCTTGCGGTACACCACTGGTAACTAAACTCCAGGATGAACATTTGCTATCAACCACCACCCTCTGTCTTCTTTCAGCTAGCCAATTTCTGATCCAAAGCTCTAAATCACCTTCAACCCCATACTTCCGTAATTTCTGCAATAGCCTATCATGGGGAACCTTATCAAACGCCTTACTGAAATCCATATACACCACATCCACTGCTTTGCCCTCATCCACCTGTTTGGTCACCTTTTCGAAAAACTCAATAAGGTTTGTGAGGCACGACCTACCCGTCACAAAACCGTGCTGACTATCGCTAATGAACTTATTCTTTTCAAGATGATTATAAATCCTGTCTCTTATAACCTTTTCCAACATTTTACCCACAACCGAAGTAAGGCTCACAGGTCTATAATTACCAGGGCTGTCTCTACTCCCCTTCTTGAACAAGGGGACAACATTTGCTATCCTCCAGTCTTCCGGCACTATTCCTGTCGACAATGACGACATAAAGATCAAGGACAAAGGCTCTGCAATCTCCTCCCTAGCTTCCCAGAGAATCCTAGGATAAATCCCATCTGGCCCAGGGGACTTATCTATTTTCACACTTTCCAAAATTGCTAACACCTGCTCCTTGTGAACCTCAATCCCATCTAGCCTAGTAGCCTGAATCTCAGTATTCTCCTCGACAACATTTTCTTTCTCTACTGTAAATACTGACGCAACATATTCATTTAACACTTCCCCTATCTCCTCTGATTGCACACACAACTTCCCACTACTATCCTTGATTGGCCCTAATCTAACTCTAGTCATTCTTTTATTCCTGATATACCTGATATACCTATATGTTTGTTGGTGTGGCTTCTGTAGTAGCTGTGTATACATTTGTTCTAGTTAAGTTATAGTAAAAACACATGTATTTTTTAGATATTGTAGTCCTGTGAATCTTCCAATAGTTCATATACAAGAGCAACAAGTAATATTACAACACGAAGTTTGCATGTTGCCTGCCACAATGGGACCAGGTGCAGGATGATTGTACATTGCAATCTTTATGCCCAAAAACGGGCCTAAATAAGTTTTTTTTTAGTTTTTCGAGATACAGCACTGAAACAGGCCCTTCGGCCCACCGAGTCTGTGCCAACCATCAACCACCCATTTCTACAAATGCTACACTAATTCCATATTCCTACCACATCCCCACCTGCCCCTATATTTCCCTGCCACCTACCTATACTAGGGGCAATTGCTAATGGCCAATTTACCTAACAACCTGCAAGTCTTTGTCATGTGGGTGGAAACCGGAGCACCCGGAGGAAACCCACGCAGCCACAGGGAGAACTTACAAACTCCACACAGGCAGTACCCAGAATTGAACCCGGGTCGCTGGAGCTATGAGGCTGCAGTGCTAACCACTGCGTCACTGTGCCACCCATATATTTTTCCCCCATTTATTTTATTCTGCCCTTTTACTTCAATGAGAGATCTCTTCACATTTCCCACACCAGCTGAATGGGCAAATGAGAGTGCAGCATACTTCTTGTACCATTCAATGTCTTTCACCTTGCCAAAAGCAAGCAACTAGCCTGGTAGGCTGAGATGCCCCACTGGTGCAAAGCACATTGTTGAACTGACTGGCTGAGAATTGATGAAAATAATCACAAGGAGGCAGACAGTTTTAAATGCTAGCTGAGACCATGTCAGAGCTGTGTTAAATCCTCTGACTTAACAATACATTATGTTCAAATGAGGCGACTGAAATCTTAGCTGTACTAACTGCACTTGGCAATTCTCCTATTGTCCAGTCATATTACCCAACTTTTATGAGACACAGATAGCCCAGGGATGTAAAACTACTTTCTTTCCCAGCCATGCATTAAATTTTAAATTTTATTACCTATATATAAAAGTTGAGAGAGATCTGGGTGTCCTTGTACACAAATCACAGAAAGTTAACATGCAGTTATAGTCAGCAATTGGGAACGCAAATGGTACATTAGCCTTTATTATAAAGTGATTAGAGTATAAGAGAAAAGAATCCTGGTGTAATTGTATAAGAGCCTTGGGGTGATCACACCTGGGTGTGTACAGTTTTTGTTTCCTGACCGAAGGAATGATATACTTGTCTCAGAGGGAGTGCGAAGGAGGTTGACTAGACTGATTCCTGGGATGAGAAACTTTCTGGCTTCAATGTCAGAAGAGGATCAATGACCTCACAAGAGTGGCGAGGGGAAGTACAGCTATTCATCTCACTCACTGATACCTGCAACACTCTTTTCACCCCATCCTCTTGCAAATTGATTTTATCACCAGTTCAATAGAATATACAGCACAGAAACAGGCCATTTGGCCCAACTGGTCTGTGCAGGTGTTTATCCTTCACACAGGTCTCCTCCCATTCTACTACTTCATCTCAGCCTTTTTACATCTCTTTCTATTCCCTTTTCTCTCATGTCTTCATCTAATTTCATTTTGGAAGCACCTAAGCTCAGCCACTTGTGGTAGTGAGCTCCACATTCTAATCCCTCTCAGTCAAGACATTTCTGCTTCTTTTCTTATTGGATTGTAACTTCTTCTTTTGCTGTATTCACACCAGGCACTGACAGCATTCTCTTCTCACATCTTGGACTTGCAGAACCAAAAGCTCCTTACTCACTCCATATTCCCTTCACTTAGCTTTCCATTCGTCATCTCCCTGTTCTGATTCCATTTTGCTGCTTCTCCAGCTCTCAGCAGATGCAACTATATGCACTGGCCTTACACATCTCCACCTTTCTTTTCTACAGCTGTTTGTTAATTCTCACCTTATGTTTCTGCAGGATAATACAGCACACAATGCCAATGGGAGGTGGTGGCGTAGTGGTAATGTCACTGGACTAGTAATCTCAGAGCCCAGGCTCTGGGGACATGGGTTTGAATCCCGTCATGGAAGATGGTGAAATTTGAATTCAATTAATAAATCTGGAGTTAAAAGCTAGGCTAATGGTGACCTTGAAACCATTGTTGATTGTTGTTAAAAACCCATCTGGTTCACTAATGTCCTTTAGGGAAGGAAATCTGCTGTCCTTACCTGGACTGGCCTACATGTGACTCCAGATCCACAGCATTGTGGTTGACTCTTCAAATGCCCTCTGAAATGGCCTAGCAAGCCACTCAGTTCAAGGGCAATTAGGAATAGGCAATAAATGCTGGCTGAGCCAGTGATGTCGTCAATGTTATAAATCCCATGTGGGGGTGAATTATTCAGTTATAATTGAACACACTTGAAAGGGTTTTGATAAATGTTGTTATTGACTTCAAGAAGCACATGTACAGTAATTACAACTTTTAAATATTTAATAGACTTTGACAGATTGTTAATGCTGTTTGGCAAAACACCAGTTTTGGAGGGGCTGGTATATCGGAACATAGGAAAATTCAATATTCTCAAATATAAGGCACATAAGAAATGGGAGAGGAGTAGGCCATTCAGCCCTTTGAGTCTGTTCTGTAATTCAATATGATCATGGCTGATCTTTTACCTCAACTCTACCTTTCCTCATTATCCCCTTATCTCTTAATATCCCTTCGTATTCAAAAATCTATCAATCTCTGTCTTTAAATATGTTAAACACTAAAATATTTTTAAGTAATATAGATAGATTTGAAATAGTTTAACATTCTGACAATCAGACAAAAGGTACAGTATTTTTAAGGTCATTTTGACATTCAGGACTAGATTCTCCTTCTGTTGACGGGTGAGCAGCAGAGCAAAACTACTTCCTGCCTACTCCTGAGATTCTCACCTGCTATGCAAGGTGGAGATTGGACGAGTAAAACCTCTCCTGAGGGTTACTGTTGCAGCCTTTAAAATGCCTCAATCGGAGTCCTTTGTCCTGGATGGTGCTGAGCTGCTTGAGTGTTTATCCAACTGCACTATTCCAGGCAAGTGGAGAGTATTCCATCACATTCCTGACCTGTGCCTTGTAGATGGTGAAGAGGCTTTGGGGAGTCAGGAGGTGAGTCACTCTGCAGAATTCCCAGCCTCTGACCTGTTCTTGTAGACATGGCATTTTTATGGCTGGTCCAGTTGAGTTTCTGATCAGATGACGTGAAATGACCATAAGATGCCTTGATACCTGCTGAAGGCATTCATCCAGCCATTTCCTGAGCCACTAGGGTGGCACAGTGGCGCAGTGGTTAGCACTGCAGCCTCACAGCTCCAGCGACCCGGGTTCAATTCTGGGTACTGCCTGTGCAGAGTTTGCAAGTTCTCCCTGTGTCTGCGTGGCTTTCCTCCGGGTGCTCTGGTTTCCTCCCACATGCCAAAGACTTGCAGGTTGATAGGTAAATTGGCCATTTAGCAATTGCCCCTAGTATAGGTAGGTGGTAGGAAAATATAGGGACAGGTGGGGATGTGGTAGGAATATGGAATTAGTGTAGGATTAGTATAAATGGGTGGTTGATGGTCGGCACAGACTTGGTGGGCGGAAGGGCCTGTTTCAGTGCTGTATCTCGAAAAACTAAACTAAACACTAACATCTCTTTCTTTTCCTTAAAGCAGAACATCCCCCCTCCATGAATTCAATTGCTCTATGTTGTTGTATGATCGGTTTAAGAGTGACATCCCTTTAAGAACTCAGTATACTAATGAGGATGTAGTCATGTGACTAGAAGCCATAGTCTGTCCGCACTGTAACACCCTGGACAAAGGTTTTGTATATAGCTTGCTCTGTATTGTGTGTATTAGTCTAGCTGTAAATCTAGAGATTTTCTCGGAACTGGAATCCACACACCTGATTGTGTTGCTTAAGATAACACAAAGAAACTCATGCCATATGTCATCTGGAATGAAAAAGGACAGCATCATAGCACCCTCCTCCTATTCCTGTAGCGTTATTATTCATATCTGCACTTGATGTCTCTGTACCTCCAGCTATTTTGTGACAATATGATGCCAGGCTCTTTACAGATCACTCCCAGGACACACTTAAGTGCATCTACGCTTCTGCTTGGAGGCTCTGCTGCCAGCACAGCTATCTATTTTTGCAAAGCTTTGCGAATATATAGGACTGGAGAATAGCCAATGTTGTTCCTTTGTTTAAGAAGGGTAGCAAGGATAATCCAGGAAATTATAGGCCGGTGAGCCTTACGTCAGTGGTAGGGAAATTATTAGAGAGGATTCTTCGGGACAGGATTTACTCCCATTTGGAAACAAATGGACTTATTAGCGAGTGGCAGCATGGTTTTGTGAAGGGGAGGTCATGTCTTACTAACTTGATTGAGTTTTTTGAAGAAGTGACGAAGATGATTGATGAAGGAAGGGCAGTGGATGTTATCTATATGGACTTCAGTAAAGCCTTTGACAAGGTCCCTCATGGCAGACTGGTACAAAAGGTGAAGTCACATGGGATCAGAGGGGAGCTGGCAAGATGGATACAGAACTGACTCAGTCAGAGAAGACAGAGGGTAGCAGTGGAAGGGTGCTTTTCTGAATGGAGCGATGTGACTAGTGGTGTTCCGCAGGGATCGGTGCTGGGACCTTTGCTGTTTGTAGTATATATAAATGATTTGGAGGAAAATGTAGCTGGTCTGATTAGTAAGTTTGCGGACGACACAAAGGTTGGTGGAGTTGCGGATAGTGATGAGGATTGTCAGAGGATACAGCAGGATATAGATCGGTTGGAGACTTGGGCGGAGAAATGGCAGATGGAGTTTAATCCGGACAAATGTGAGGTAATGCATTTTGGAAGGTCTAATGCAGGTGGGAAGTATACAGTAAATGGCAGAACCCTTAGGAGCATTGACAGGCAGAGAGATCTGGGCGTACAAGTCCACAGGTCACTGAAAGTGGCAACACAGGTGGATAAGGTAGTCAAGAAGGCATACGGCATGCTTGCCTTCATCGGTCGGGGCATAGAGTATAAAAATTGGCAAGTCATGCTGCAGCTGTACAGAACTTTAGTTAGGCCACACTTAGAATATTGCGTGCAATTCTGGTCGCCACTCTACCAGAAGGACGTGGAGGCTTTGGAGAGGGTACAGAAGAGGTTTACCAGGATGTTGCCTGGTCTGGAGGGCATTAGCTATGAGGAGAGGTTGGATAAACCCGGATTGTTTTCACTGAAACGACGGAGGTGGAGGGGCGACATGATAGAGGTTTACAAAGTTATGAGCGGCATGGACAGAGTGGATAGTCAGAAGCTTTTTCCCAGGGTGGAAGAGTCAGTTACTAGGGGACATAGGTTTAAGGTGAGAGGGGCAAAGTTTAGAGGGGATGTGCGAGGCAAGTTCTTTACACAGAGGGTGGTGAGTGCCTGGAACTTGTTGCTGGGGGAGGTGGTGGAAGCAGGTACCATTGAGACGTTTAAGAGGCATCTTGACAAATACATGAATAGGATGGGAATAGATTGATATGGACCCCGGAAGTGCAGAAGGTTTTAGTTTAGGCAGGCATCAAGATTGGCGCAGGCTTGGAGGGCTGAATGGCCTGTTCCTGTGCTGTACTGTTCGTTGTTCTTTGTTTGCTCTTTAGGTGTGATGATTAGTGCTCCACTCACAATGGCTCGAAAGGCATGAGACTATACATAACAAGCCACTTCTTTAATGTCAATGGACATTCCAAGTCATTACTACATAACATAGATATGTTCTATGTTCTATAAGTAGTAGGAGCAGGACTTGGCCATAGACCCCGTTGAGACTACTCCACCATTCAATATGATCTTGGTTGAACTTCAACATCAACTCCAACTTCCTGCCCTATCCCCACATCCCTTGATTCTCTTAGTGCCCAAAAATGTATCAATCTCAGTTTTGAATATATTCAATGACTAAGCATCCCCAGACCTCTGGGGTAGAGAATTCCAAAGACTCACAACCCTACGAGTGAAGAAATGTCTTCTTATCTCAGTCCTAAATGGCTGACCCTTTATCCTGAGACCAAGGTTCCTTTTAAGCTGTGCGGCTGAACCTGAAAGTTCCACAGAGTACGCAGCCACACAAAACATTTAAAATAGCTATGCACAAGAAAAAAAAATTGAGGGTACATTGCCTGAGACGATGACCCCTAGTTCTAGACTCTCTAGCCAGGGGAAACAACATCTCAGCATCTACCCTGTCAAACGCTCTAAGAATTTTAAATGTTTCAATGAGATCACCCCTCATTCTTCTAAACTTTAGGGAGTTAAGCACATTATACTCAATCTCTCCTCATAGGACAATGCTCTCATCCCAGGAATCAATCTGGTGAACATTCATCACACCCCCTCTAAGGCAAGTATATCCTTCCTCAGGTAAGGAGGCAAAAACTGTACACAATACTCCAGGTGTGGTCTCACCAAAGCCTTATGTAATTGCAACGAGACTTCCCTATTCTTATACTGCAACCCCTTTGCAATAAAAGTTAGCATACCATTTTCCATCCGATTTGCTTGCTGTACCTGCATGTTAACTTTCTGTGATTCATGTATAAGGATACCCAAATCCCTCTGAATACCAACATTAGCTAGTCCCTCATCTTTTAAAAAAATTATGCTTTTCCATTCTTCCTACCAAAGTGGATCGTTCACACTTCCCCGCATTATACTCCATCTGCCACCTGCTGCCCAATCATTTAACTTGTCTTTAGCTCTTTATGGTCACTTTGTGTTCTCCTCACAGCTTACTTTCTACCTAGTTTTCTAACTTCGAAATGTTACACTCAGTACTTTCATTTAAATCATTGATATAGATTGTGAGGTCCAAGAACTGATCCTTGCAGCACTCCACTAGTTACTCCCTGCCATCCCAAAAATGACGATTTATTCCTATTCTCTGTTTTCTGTCCGTTAATCAATCTTCAATTCATACCCCCAATCCCATGAGCCCATGTTGAGAAACAATAGCCTGGATTTTGCAGTCAGCAGCAAAGGATGGGGCTTGCCTCTGACCTCAATAAAAGCTGCCCACAAAGCTTTAACACACTTTAGAGTGTTGATTTCCTCTATTCTGATATGACTTTGAATTTGGCACCATCAATGGTGTCTTGCAATAGACAGGCTGATCAGCCAATCAGATTGTAGAATTTTCACAGACAGCAAAGTAGGAAGTAAAAAGCCAGAATTATAACTTATATTTTAATCATTGTACACAAAGTGAAATAAAGATTGGGCCATACACATTGGATTAAATTAGAAGATGCAATATCATAAACAAACATAGAAACAAAATTTAAAAATGTGGAATTTTTAAATATTCTTTTGAGGGAATGTGTCTCCACACATATAAAAATAGTTTCTCAGGGCCAGAGAGGATGTTCAGTAGTAATTATGACTTAGCATGCCATTAAAAATTCAGTTACACCTCAAACAACAAGGCGTAATATTTTCAATGGTTTTTACAGCAAGAATAGTGCATAAAAAGTTAAAGTTCACTCACTGCCCACAAAGGTAATGGCAGCGGAGACCATCAATGATTTCAAAAGAAAATTGGGCAGGCTCTTGAAGGAAATAAACTTGCAGGGCTACGGGGATTGAGCGAGGGAGTGGGACTGACTGGATAGCTCCGCAGAGAGCTGGCATGGACTCAATGGGCTGAATAGCCTCCTTCTATGATGTAAACGACTCTATGACAATGCACTGAATCTGTGTTGATTGCATCAGTGAAAACTGCAACAACGCATCCTGTGGAGGAGCAGGGTGTAATTGACAGCAACTTCCAGATTTCTGCATTTAACAGCACATATGCAGACATCAGAAATCGCTGCTGTTTTACACAGTGATGATGACAAGCCCTGACAGCTTCACCGCCATTACACCTGCAATTTCCCAGCCTGTATATACTGTTTGGATGAATGGTGACTTCCTAAATATTAATCTGTCTTACTCTTTCGGATACTGAGCAACCTGCTCCTCACTATTTGTATGTTTAATTTTTACCTTATTGTTAAGCTTTTGTTTAGCTCTTGAATTAAATGTATTTGTGTTGCAAAAGTGAAACGTGAATGTGCTGCTTTAATACTGTTCTAAATGTTGCAAGGTTCAACTGAAATTGAATTTCAGAATTAATGCTGTTCTAATGTTGCTGAAGGTGGATTTCTTCAGAATGTTTTGTTGTATTATTGCAGATCATCATTTTATATGAAACATTTTGAAATAACTTCAATACTGAAGAGAGACATTGCTTGATCACACAGAATATCAGTGTACAAATTCCCTTCTCTATCTACAGGTAGACAACAAGTAGTTTGTAATTTAGATCTTTATGTAGATTTAATCTACAAAATTCCCAAGCGGCTCCACCTCAATGATATTAGAAACAATTCACTAAGACTATCATTTTTATTTATTTTTTTATTTATTGATACAGCACTGAAACAGGCCCTTCGGCCCACCGAGTCTGTGCCGACCAACCACCACCCATTTATACTAACCCTACAGTAATCCCATATTCCCTACCACCTACTAGGGGCAATTTATAACAGCCAATTTACCTATCACCTGCAAGTCTTTGGCCGTGGGAGGAAACCGGAGCACCCGGGAGAACTTGCAAACTCCGCACAGGCAGTACCCAGAATTGAACCCAGGTCCCTGGAGCTGTGAGGCTGCGGTGCTAACCACTGCGCCACTGTGCCACCTATCATTTAGACCAACTATTTGTGACTGTTCATACTTATTTAATGATCTGTTATACTTTGGAGGAATTAATTGTAAATGTGATCAAAGTTATCCCATTAGTTATACTGTTTCTGTTATTATTGTTGTTGTTTAGTTACCTCATGGAAAATGATTTCAGATGAACTAGATAGGTCTTCTAGGTCCCATATACTACAGCGATTAAACACTTTAATTAACAATGCAGGGTTTAAAAAATGTCCACTTGAACATTCTCTCACCTCGTCCTAATTTTGCTATGTTTCTTGCTTCTGAGATAAATGTTAAAACAAAACAAATGTAAGAACTGTGATAAATATCTGGACCATTGATCATAACCTCTTGATAAGTACTTAACACAAAGATTCTTGTGATAAGAGAAAAAAACTTCTGTCAATCAGGATGTTATCTAGTGTTGTTCAATGATCTATCTTAATCCAATTACCATTATAAAAGCTTTCAGGAAGAAAGAAATGGTAAAATGGCTCCTTTCTGGTAACATAAAGCAAACTAACTACAGAAAATTTAACTTTTAGACCCCAGGAACTTTGGTTAGTTAAAGCAAGGTTGAACATATTCAAGCTTTTCATTGGTTGCTATTTTTTCTCCATACAATTTGTTTACGAGACAGTTTAAAAAGAAATTAAGGGAAGATTTGAGTCTTACTAATGTGGTGGCACTAGAGCACTTGGCTGTTATTCTGGAGACATCTAATACTAGTTAAAGGCTGAGTCATGTCTGGAGCAATATACTTTTATCATTTCTTTTGTATTGCAGCACTCCACTCATATTTCCAGTTGAATGTAAAAGATTTCTGTAATTATGGGTTTTTGTACAGTAATTAGAGTACATTCTTTTTAATTAAGAAACCTAGCTGAAAGGCTAAGGTCAACTCCAAGGTTGAAAAATAAGAGAAAAGGATAAATTAAATAGTGATTAGGTGATTCTAAATTTAGCTTTTGAAAAGCTGTGGATGGCAGGCATAAGGGAAGACTCCTGTCATAAAAAGACAGTGCTATGATTTTCACCTTTTGAAGGAACAGAAGTGGCACTGGTAGATTCAGACCCTTCATGGCAGATTGTATCACTGGCACATTTTTATTTCCTTTGCTCATAGGATGAGGATGACACTGACAAAGCCATATTTACCACCCATCCCAAGTTCTCCTGAGGACATAGTGCTGGATTTTACCAGCCCCCCGACGTTGGGGGTCGTGGCAGGGGGGCCCGCCACAGGCCTCGATGCCGGGTAGGGCTGCCCCATTTTACTGGCAGCGGCAAGGCCTTGTGGTGGCACCCACCCCCCCGCCCCCCACCCCCTGGCCTCTCAGCGACGGAACCTTAATCTAAATATTTAAATAAATGCTAATCATGGAATAATTACTCACCTTTCCACGAGGGCCATCCCACATCGATATACCAGCCGGGTGCTGGAAGTCCCGTGCCTTCGGATCTCTGTTTGGAGATCTGAGGCTGAACACTGGTGGGGAGGGCGGAGGAGTGAAGTTTTCAGGGCGGGGAGGGGGCAGCAGGAAAAACTGTTACTATTAGCTGAGGGGATGGTGGGACGGGGTTGAAGGACAAAGGTAATAAAGATCGGGTCGTGGGGGGGGATGTTTGGGATGGGAAGAAAAGTGTTTTTGTGGGGAAAGGGTAATAAATGAATTGTTAGGTCATTGGGAGGGTGGGAGACGGGCTTCGATCTTTTATTAAACTTTTAAATGTAAATGCACCATTTATTCCTCTTTAAAAATTACAATTAAATGTAAGGACTTGAAGCCCTTTAAAAATGATGCTGGCACCTGCGCGGTGGCGCCGGACGCCATTGCCAGTGATGGAGCACCTGCCCTCTCTGTATCATCAGGGTCAGTTATTCCGCCCCCTCCATGTTAATGAGCTGCCGTGCGAAATATAGCGGCAGCTCTGTGGCCCACATCTCGCGCGTGCGCCAGGCTGTTCTTGAAGCTCGGCAAGCTTTAAAAATTTAGCCCATTGTGTGAGACTGGAGTCACACTTAGGCCAGACCAGATAATGGTGGCAAGTTCCCTTCTCTGAAAAACATTAGTAAATCAGTTGGGTTTGTAACAATTATTCAGCAACTGTAAAGGTCATGTTTTAGTTCTATCCTAGAAATTACTAGATTTATTGAATCCAGTTTCATAATTTGCCAGTACCATGACCACTAGGCTACCATAGTCCTTTCCGATGTTAGCAGCTTTCCAAATACTTGGAGCAGTGATGTGCCAGAGTGGGGGAGGGAAGAAGGAGAGCAAATTGGATGAGTAACTGAGGAATCACCAAGCCCTTATGGGAAGTTTGGTGCTGAATTGCCTCGTGAGTGGAGTTAGGTTTAACACCAATGCTAGACGTAAACTTATTCAATTGAAGATTATGCAAAATGTATATTATAGATGTTTCTGCTGAGCTGATGTGTCAAGTGGGAATAATGGGCTGGATTTTGTTTTCTCTCAAACATCGGGTTCCGTGGTGGGGCAGGCCTGAAGATGGTTCTGGAGGAGGCCCACCACAGACCTTGACGCCGGAAGGGCCCAGCCCGATACTCCCAGCTGCAGCAAGGCTCCGTGGCAGCCCCTCCACCAACCCCCGCACCCCCCCCCCACCCCACCCCGCTGCTGGGGAACGGGACCACAATTTAAATAGGCAGATGAATAAGATTAATAAATTAACATTGACTTACCAACGATCTTGAGTGCTCGCCGTGATCTTTGGCGCGGCAACCGGCACTCCCGTGCCTTCAGATCCCCATCCAGGGAAACGTGGCACCACACTGGTGCGGAGTGGGGAGGAGGTAGGTTTGTCAGTGCAGGAGGGGGAGAGATGGGGTCAAATAAACGTAAGGGCTGTCGGGATGGTGAGAAGGATTGAACCTTAAACTTTGTGCAGTTTGTGGGGGGAAGGTCAGATGTGAAAGGTTAGTGTTTTGGGGGGAAAGGTCAAATTGAAATGCAATTGTTATCGGGGGGCGGTGGTGGGAAAGGGGCATTGTGAATTTACTTATTTAATTTTGGGGGTTTCCTCTTTAAAAATTTAAATGTGTCGGCAGGGCATGGCTACCCTTTAAAAATGGCGCCAGCGCCTACGCACAGACAGCTGACACCATTGCCGGGATGGACAGCCTGCCTCCTCCATGTGATTGGGGGGGTGGGAGGGAGCGGGCCACCCCAGCTATTTAAATGAGTTGTCGTGCTTGAGATTGTGGTTGCTCTTTGGCGTGCGGCCCGCGCGGGCGGGCCGCCATTTTTTGAGCTCGCTGCCGAGATTAGAGGTGGGCTCTTAAAATCCAGCCCAATTATTCTACAGAAGAGAAGAGTGATGAATAGGTGTCTAGTGCCTGTGCCTGATTAGACATTATACTCTTCTTTGTATATGCAAATAAACCTAATGCCCGTTTGAGCCCCCTTTCCTAAAATTGGACTGTCTGCTGCGTTCAGGATAACCATGCCTATATGCAGCCTAAGAAAAAACTTAACTGAATATGGAGCTATGTGGAGTTGGGGGTGCCCTTCATTCACCTCAGCAAAAACAGGCCAAGACAAATGTTCACCCTTTGCCTTCTTTAGGGGAGGATGACTGGAACTCATTATAAATAATTCACCAGTGTAAGGGTAAAAAGCATGATACGTTCTACAGGATTATATTACAATTATATGCAACAAATTATTTATTTTGAAAACTTATAAAACTGTACCTAAATACTGAAACGTAAACCAGAGATTGCTCATTACCAATAGTATACACGATAGGAGATTATGGGGTATGTAATTTATTTCTATATCTGATTCAGTCTAAACTCACTTGTGACTGTATTTGTGAGTTTAATATTTCATATCATATTGTCTCTATAATATTTTTATCACATTTCAGGATTTTTTGACCATTTTACCACAGTAAGTTCTTGAAGGGGGGAAAGAGACTCTTTTAAACATTTTGTTCTGAAGCATAGTGACAATGGCCCAGATTTTGCAGTCAGTAGCGAATGAATGCCGCTAGCCATTCATTACACTCAACACTTTCCCATAGGCTTCCTGCAACTTGCAGTTATTTAGAGTTAAAACAGCAGAGCCTCCTCTACAGGAGAAATGGGACCTGAGTGAATGGGGCAAACATTGGTTTGTCTCCTTAGCCAATCAGATTGAAGAATCCTTACTGAGACATGCAGGGTTAAAAATTTGTCTGCCCCATTTTTTGTATGTGGGGGTCACAATTTGTGACCTGCCCGCACTAGTTCCATTGGAGATGAGCAGCAAGTAAACTTGGTGCTCCCACCATATTACCAAGATTGCAGTGTGTGGCCAAGCGGGTTCCTCACTGCTGGTATCCTCTTCATGCTGTCAGCTGCCTCTGTGCTCAGCAGGAGTCCAAAAGGTTTTGTGTTGAGAGTATGTGGTGCAGCCAGCAGTCTGTTCTTAAAACAAAATTGCACTGATAAATGCTGCTGGAATTTAAAAGATGGAAAATAGAACATCAGGGCAGGGCAGAGAGAGGGTTCCAGAGTGATGGATGCAGCACTGGATGCATTAGTGGTGGAGATGGGCAGGAGGAGAGGCTCCATGGTTCTATGGGGGGTCAGGAGGCCACTGTTAGAAGGGACTGGGAGCAGTTGGCCAAGGAGATCAATTCCTGGAGTCTGAACCCGTGGACTTGGCAGCAATGCCACAAGAAGTCCTCATGTGGGTGGTCAAGGTCAGTGAATGCATCTTCACATGACATCACCTACCCATCACACCACCAATCTCTCACACACTGCTCAATGCACCAGACCCCCCATCACTCGCTGGCACTCAGCACTGCTGCCTAATATCCAGATACTCCACTTTACCCTCTCACACCTACTATTGCTGCAGGCTTCACACCCACCTCTCACTGCCTCCACATACCTCCAGCTATTCAGTTATTGCGGGCACATCACCCAAACACAGCGCTACACAATCACTGACATTCTGCCCTCTCTCTTGCAGGACAAGATGCCACAGAATAGAAGGGAGCAGAGCAGAACTGGTGGGGGACAAGAACACCTACATCTTCTGAGCCCTACAGAGGAGATGGCTCTCTGCATCATGGGGGCTGTCAGTGACGGAGCCTGTGGAATTTGTGGTTGACAAAACATTGAGGGCGAAAGTATGCTGTTGTCTTATGCCTCTTCTCAACTCCCAGCACACTCTCATCCTGCTAACTGGCATGAGGAACAAGCTGCTGATGGTATGACCACAGACTTCTTGCATTCCACATCAATCACACAAACCTTCTCCTTCTGTGTTCCTGCTTTCAAATACCCAAGAACTGTCACCTGCCCAGAGAGAAAGTAACAGCTCAGCAGTAATGAAGAGGCCCCATCACTTGATCTGACACTTGCAACCACCAGCTTAGATACTGGCACTGCATGTACCTGGGAAACTAGTATAGATCAGCCTGTGGTGAGTCATGTGAGCATGAGTGGGCTGCAGCCAGACTGGGGGAAAGGATGGTTTATTTGTCACCTCACGGGAGGGTTAGGTCGCAGATGCATTCTGTGACATACAGGAGAGCGTTGATGGGGATCTACACTGAGATGCTGGGTGCATTGACTGGCCTGTCAGACAGCCTCCTGTCACTGACAAGGAGCACGGAGGAAGTCTGGCTCCAAGTTGGCAGAGGGTGTCACACAGATCATGCCCTCTGCTCCATCTCCCCGCAGACCCAGTACCAGTGCCCCTCCCACACTTGTTGCAGCTTTTGTCACCTTTGTCACTTACTCCTCTGCCATCCCTGTGAAGATGCAGCAACACTCTCTAGCAATTCCAGGAGCTTACCGCAACACCTCCAAAGATACGCCAGAGTAATAAAATGAAAGCAAAATACTGCAGATGCTGGAAATCTGAAATAGAAACAAGAAATGCTGGAAATACTCAGCAGGTCTGGCAGCATCTGTGGAGAGAGAAGCAGAGTTAACGGTTCAGGTCAGTGACCCTTCTTCAGAACCAGCAAATATTAGAAATGTGAAAGGCTTTAAGCAGGTAAAGCGGGGGCGGGGCAAGAGATAACAAAAGAGAAGGTGTTGATAGGACAAGGTCACAGAGAATAACTGACCAGAAGGTCATGGAATAAAGGCAAACAGTAAATTAATAGTGTGCTGAAAGACAAGCGTTAGTACAGAGAGGGTGTGAATTGACTGTAAAATGGGCAGCCCTGGCTCCAAGCATAAACATTAAAAAAAAAGTGGGAAAGCACAATAGAAACAAACTAAAATAAAATAAACAAATAAAAAAGAAAAAATAGCTAAAAATAAAAAGGAGGGCCTGTCATGCACTGTAATTATTGAACTCAATGTTCAGTCCGGCAGGCCGTAGTGTGCCTAATCAGTAAATGAGGTGCTGTTCCTTGAGCTTGCGTTGATGTCCACTGGAACACTGCAGCAATCCCCAGGACAGAGATGTGAACATGAGAGCAGGGGGGTGGTGTTGAAATGGCAAGCAACCGGAAGCTCGGGGTCATGCTTAGGGACTGAGCGGAGGTGTTCCACAAAGCTGCTTTTGGTCTCCCCAATGTAGAGGAGACCACACTGTGAGCAGGGAATACAGTATACTAAATTGAAAAAAGTACAAGTAAATCGCTGCTTCACCTGAAAGGAGTGTTTGGGGCCTTGGATAGTGAGGAGAGAGCAGCTAAATGGGCAGGTATTACACCTCCTGCTATTGCAAGAGAAGGTGCCGGGGGAAGGGGAAGAGGTGGTGGGGGTAATGGAGGAGTGGACGAGGGTGTTATGGAGGGAACAATCCCTTTGGAATGCTGACGGGAGGGGAGGGGAAGATGCATTTTGTAGTGGCATTACTACAGTGGCTGGAGATGGCGGAAGTGGCGGAGGATGATCCTTTGGATGTAGAGGCTAGTGGGGTGGAAAGTGAGGACAAGGGGAACCCTGCCGCGGTTCTGGGAGGGAGGGGAAGGGGTGAGGGTAGAGGTGTGGGAAATGGGCCGGACACGGTTAAGGGCCCTGTCAACCACAGTGGGGGGAATCCTCGGTTGAGGAAAAAGGAAGACATATTAGAAGCACTGTCGTTGACGGTAGCATCATCAGAGCAGATGTGCCTGGGATAGAGAAACTGGGAGAATGGAATGGAGTCCTTACAGGAGGCAGGGTGTGAAGAAGTGTAGTCGAGGTAGCTGTGGGAGTTGGTGGGCTTATAATGAATATTAGTAGACAGCCTATCCCCAGGGATGGAGCCAGTGAAGTTGAAGAAGGGAAGGAAAGTGTCAGAGATGGACCATGTGAAGGTGAGAGAAGGGTGGAAATGAGAAGCAAAGTTGATAAAGTTTTCTAATTCCAGGCAGCAGCAGAAAACGGCACCGATACAGTCATCAATGTACCAGAAAAAGAGTTGGGGGAAGGGGCCTGATTAGGACTGGAACAAGGAATGGTCGACATATCCCACAAAAAGACAGACATAACTAGGACCCATGTCGGTACCCATAGCAACACCTTTTACTTGAAGGAAGTGAGTGGAGTTGAAGGAGGAGTTGTTCAATGTGAGAACAAGTTCAGCCAGATGGAGGAGGGTGGTGGTGGATGGGGACTGGTTGGGCCTCTGTTCTAGGAAGAAGCGGAGAGCCCTCAAACCATCCTGGTAGGGCATGGAGGTGTAGAGAGATTGGATGTCCATAGTGAAGAGGCAGTTAGGGCCAGGAAACTGGAAATTGTCAAAATGACGTAGGGCGTCAGAAGAGTCACAGATGTAGGTGGGAAGAGACTTGACCAGGGGAGAAAAGATAGAGTCAAGATAGGAAGAAATAAGTTCAGTGGGGCAGTAACAGGCTGAAACAATGGGTCTGCCAGGACAGTCCTGTTTGTGGGTTTTAGGAAGGAGGTAGAAGCGGACTGTCCAGGCTTGCGGGACTATGAGGTTGGAAGCTATAGAGGGAAGATCTCTGGAGGAGGTGAGGTCAGTGACAGTCCTGTGGAGAGTAGCTTGATGTTCGGTGGTGTGGTCATGGTCCAGGGGGAAGTAGGAAGAGAGTTGGCGGTGAGCCTCTGCAAGGTAGAGGTGGGTACGCCAGACAACAACAGCGCCACCCTTGTCTGCAGGTTTGATGACAATGTCAGGGTTAGACCTGAGAGAATGGAGTGTGGCAAGTTCAGAGCGGGACAGGCTAGAGTGAGTGAGGGGGGCAGAGAAATTGAGATGGCCAATGTCTCGCCGACAGTTTTCAATGAAAAGATCAAGAGCGGGTAAGAGGCCAGGGGGAGGGGGTCTAGGTAGAGGGAGAATGCTGGAGGTGGGTGAATGGGTCTACTGATCGGGGGGAGGACTCCTGATCAAAGAAGTGAGCCTGGAGGCAAAGATGACAAAAGAAGAGCTCAACGTCATGCTGAGCATGAAATTCATTGAGGTGGGGGTGTAAGGGGATAAAACTGAGACCTTTGCTGAGTACAGAACGTTCAGCGTCAGACAGAGGAAGGTCAGAGGGTATAGTGAATACACGGCAAGGATTCAGATCAGAAGGGGTGGGGTCAGAGAGAAGTGAAAGGGAAGAAGGATCTGGAGGGGCATTAGTCCCCATCAACTGCTGGAGTTTGTGTTCCTTAACACTTGAAAGGAAGAAAAAAGGTTTTTTGTTACTGCGTCGGATAAGATGAAGGATGAAATGAAACTGCGGAGTAGAACAGCTTTGAGATAAGGTGAGGCGGTGCTTCTGGAGAGAGAGGTCCAGTGTGTACATGTGGTGCTGCTTGGCACTGAGTATGGATCTCAGGATGCGGCAAGAACAGCAGTCCGAGGAACATTGTATTTCTCGGAGATACCTATAATCCTGGGTGGATTCAAAACACGAAGGATGGAACTTCAGTGGGAATCCACACGGAATAAGTCGGAGCCGGGGACAGTCACTGATGAAGGAGATGTGACTGTGAAAACGAGTTTTGGTAGACACTTTATCAAATACTAGGGGGGAAATAGAAAGCAAAGAAGGTGAACAAGGCAAAAGAGACAAACGAAAATCCTGTCGGAGAGAAGAGCCTGACACTTTGCAATAGCAATAAAAATGTTACCTGACCTGCAATTTGGGTGCCTGGCCCTTTACCAAATGCTAGTGCAGGACCCATCCTGCAGATTAGCTCTTGTTCTTTGCAGTGTGATGTACAAATTCTTTGTTTGGATCTTGTGGTCCAAATTGAGTATCCTGGCGTTGCATCAGCCAGTTGGGTTGTGTGAGGATAGAGCTGGGAATGCCAGTGCAGTTGCCGTTCTCAACAGGGTGTGCCAGAAGTGGCTGGCAGCGCAGCGTGCCCCAGCAAAATGCTGTTAGGCCTCCATTGCACTGCTGGAAGCAGCACTTTGGAGATGAAATTCTCACCTGCAGAGTCTAAAGCAGGAAATGTAAGTTAGAATAAGTAATTAAGTGGCAAAACAGGTACAGAAAACAAAATAAAGAGAATGAAAGAATGATGCGATTAAGAAAAAGAAATGAAAGAGACAGAAAGAAAATATAAAAAGAAAATTTTCAAATATTTATAAACACTCCAACAGTAATTAAAATGTGAAGGAATGAGATGCCACACTTGGAAAAGTAATTTGCAGTGTCAGAGAGGTTGCTTTGCACTAATTAAGACTTAACACACTGTTAAACATTCACTTACACTTGAATGAACAAGCCCCAACTTTTTCTGGTGTGTTTAGTGTGTAACCAGCAGCTAACACCGGAAACTCCATGCTCTTCCATGTGTGTGAATGCCGAGTCTCTCAGTGAGGTACTGCTGCAGCGAAACCACTGGAGGAACAAGGCAACTCGGACAGCAACTTCCTGATTTCTGTATTTAACTGCCCATGTGTGGATGCCAAAAGTTGTCCGATTTACTCCTTAATAACAGTGATTGCTGTTAGCCTCACCATTATTTTTAAATGCAAAATCTGGGCCACTAAACACACTGACATTTAAATCCTGGTGAGGACAATTCAGTGCATGTGAGCAAGAATGTACTTACAATCCTGAGCCATCTCAAGCCAATGTGAGAACTGACAGTACAATTCAGGTCTGTCAGGTGACATTGCATTCTGCAGTGCCATGCTAGGCCACCACCTGCCAAGAATAAGGCACATTAATTTTGTCATGAACATTGATTTTAAACTGTTACTGGAGTGAAGAAAGGACTTCTCAAACAGATCAGCCCTGGCTGGAAAAGAATTTTGCATATTAACAGACGGTGATTGGAAGGACAAAGGACCATTCTCTGACACATTCAACCCACAATGGACCTTGATTACCAGGTATTGTGTGTAAGAGGGGCATTCCAGAGACTGCTAGGGTGATACAATCCAAGATGTGGTCAGACCAGTTAGTCACATGACTAATCTGCTTGGCAATCTGGGTTTTTCTGAATTGTACAAACAGTTTAAACTCAGAAAGACTGTTTGCTCCTGGGCTGAGAAGACTTCTCTCCTGTCTGCTCCCATCTCTTTCTCACAAGCCTCTGAATCCACTGAAGACACATGAACCACAAGATAGAAAAGTCTCCTACAGCGAACAAGGTTTAAGAAGAATACTGGTCCCCAAAGAAAAGCAAGATCTACCGACAATCAAGGACTCTACAGTGAGCTCGAAGACCCATAACAAAAACTCTTCAGATATTGCGTCAAACTTTTTCACTTTATTTCTTCTGCTCTTTTCTGTCTCTATTTGCATGTGTGTATCGCGTATGCATGCTAGAGTGGACATGTTGTGTATCCGTAGGCGTCAACCAAATTAGAGTTTATGTTTAAGTTTAATAAATTTCAACTTTTCTTCTTTAAACCTAAAAAAGCCTGTTTGTGCTGGTTTCTTTGCATTATAATTGGAAAGCGGTGAACAAGGATTCACCAAGGGGAGCTAAAAACAATGTTTAAAATTAAACCCTGTTATGGTAAGACAGGTGAAGGCTGAGAGAGAACACTAGACACCTTTGTCACTTGGTCGTAACAGCAGGTAGAGGTCAGAGACCAATATCTGCAATAAACTGGTCTCTTATTTGCAATGTGTTTTGGGCTGAGATGTTTTCTGATCTTTATTTTGTTACATTATAAATGGAATAATTGAAATCCATGAGGGACAAGCAGAACACAATTGAGGGGCTTAGATAATGTTATAAGCCACAACAGGCTTGTGTCAGGGAATGGTCCTTTGACCTTCCAATCACCATCTGTTAATACGCAAATGTTTTTTCCAGCCACGGCTTCACCAGTTTCACCAGTCCCTAAATTTCATTTTGAACCACAAGATTACATTTTCTCTTCGCTGTGATATTGGATTACTCTAAAAATCTATCAGGATTGGAAAGCAAAATAAATCACTTAGCAGCATCACGCTGCACAAGAGAGTGTTAGCCAAAGTCACAAGTAGCCATTAATTCTCTGTCGTGTTTGTACAGTGCATTTCATTTTTAAAATATAGCATTTGGAAAAAGTTTCCAGCAATTCACAGCAATACTGTGATGAGCAGGGACAACACTTTGTCTGTTAAAGCAGGAGTGCTTAAAAGGAACAATCACCTTTATCCATTATTATCCTTTGCTGTCCCTTGAGGCACCCCACCTACTAGGTTTCATCATGATGTTTTCCATTGGTGTATCTGTCTTTGTAGTTATTGTTTGGAAAAAGCACACGGTAGGTGGAAAATATCTTGTAGAAATAGAACCAGCTGTATAAGTTATGGGCTGTTACTTCAAGAGTTCAGCAGCCAATCTAGCAGTCCTTAAAGGAACTGCTGGAGGGTCCCACCAGAGGCCGTTTTTTTCAATCATTCTTGAGATGTGAGCCACGCTGACAAGACCAGCATTTGTTATCCATCCTCAATTGCTCTTGAGCAGATGGTGGTGAGCTGCCTTCCTGAACCGCTGCAGTCCCCAGCAACAGTTAAGGAACTATGTTTTATTTCCAAGTCAGGATGGTGTGTGGCTTGGAGGGGAACTTGCTGGTAGTAGTGTTCCCATGCGTCTGCTGCCCCTGTTCTTCGAGGTGGTAGAGGTCACGGGTTTGGAAGGTGCTGTCAAAGGGGCCTTGGTGAGTTGCTGCAGTGCATCCTGTAGATGGTTCACACTGCTGCCACTGTGCATCGGTGATGGAGGGAGTAAATGTTAAAGATGGTGGATGGGGTGCCAATAAAGCTTTGGTTTGAGTGGTGTCGAGCTTCTTGAGTGTTGTTGGAGCTGCAGCCATCCAGGCAAGTGGAGAGTATTCCATCACACTCCTGAATTGTGCCTTATAGATGGTGGGCAGGTTTTGGGAAATCAGGAGGTGAGTTATTCACCACAGAATTCCCAGCCTTTGACCTACTCTTGTAGCCATAGTATTTATGTGGCTGGTCCAGTTAAGTTTCTGGTCAATGGTAACATTCAAGATGTTGATGGTGAGGAATTCAGCAATGGTAATGCCTTTGCATGTCAAGGGGAGATGTTTAGATTCTCTCTTGTTTGAGATGGTCATTGCCTGGCACTTGTGTGGTGTGAATGTTACTTCCCACTTATCAGCCCAAACCTGAATATTGTCCAGGTCTTGCTGCATGTGGACATAGACTGCTTTGGTATATGAGGATTGCGAACTATTCTGAACACTGTGGAATCATCAGCAAACAGCCCCACTTCTGAAATTATGTTGGAGGGAAGGTCATTGATGAAGCAGCTGAAGATGGTTGGGCCTAGGACGCTACCCTGAGGAACTTCTGCAGCAATGTCCTGCAGCTGAGATGATTGACCTCTAACAACCACAACCATCATCCTTTGTGCTAGGTATGCCTCCAACCACTGGAGAATCTTCCCCCTGATTCCCATTGACTCCACTTTTGCTGAGGCTCCTTGACGCCATACTTGGTCAAATGCTGCCTTGATGTCAAGTGCAGTCACCAACACCTTATCTCTGGAATTCAGCTCTCTAGTCCATGTTTGGACCAAGATTGTAATGAGGTTTGGAACCAAGTGGCCCTAGTGGAACCCAAACTGAACATCAGTGAGCAGGTTATTGCCGATTAAGTGCTGCTTGATAGCACTGTCAACGACACCTTCCATCACTTTACGGATGATTGAGAGTGGACAGATGGGGTGGTAATTAGCTAGATTGGATTTGTCCTGCGTTTTATGTACGACATACCTGGGTAATTTTCCACATTGTCGGATAGATGCCAATGTTGTAGCTGTATTGGAACAGGTTGGCTAAGGGCTCAGTTAGTTCTGGAGCAGAATTTGTCAGAGCCCATAGCCTTTGCTGTATCCAGTCCTTCAGCTGTTTCTTGATATCACGTGGAGTGAATCGAATTGTCTGAAGACTGGCATCAGTGATAGAGGGGACTGCAGGAGGAGGCTGAGATGTGTTTCACATTTCTGACTTACCTGTATGAGGAGCAGAAGTCATATTAAAACCTCAGACATTCATCCAGTTCCTGAACGGGCTGATCTTGTTGCCCCAGTGAACAGGAGCTGCTTTTGTGACCACAGAATGCTGGTATTATTCTAATGAGGCTGCAGAGCAATTTGCCCTGGCCCTACCGCTGGCCTCATTGAGTGCGTGCAGCATGAACTGCACCACAACTGCACCTCAATTCAGGCATGATCCAATTTCTGGGCCTATCGCTTTATTGCCAAGAGTAACACGTTCAAATAATATCAGTCATTAAGGGACCTCATTCAAATGTGCTGTGTTCAAAGTAGTACAGACATTTAAATGGTCGACTATTATTTTAGGTGATGTTTTGCCAAGTTCGAAAAACTTTATAATTTTCAAATCAGCTCAGAAAGGTCATAAATATGCTAAAATTGCATTTATTTTGCATTTATTATTGCTTTTTATGCAAACACCATGGTTTTGCACTTTATAATGATTCCAGCATTAGTTTTATTTAAAAGGCATTAAACTAAAATTTACAGCAGCTTACGATGTATATTTTATATGAAAAGTTGTAAAGTCAGATTACTGTAAAAAAACCAATTTTTATTTATTTATTTAGAGATACAGCACTGAAACAGGCCCTTCGGCCCACCAAGTCTGTGCCGACCAACAACTACCCATTTATACTAATCCTACATTAACCCCATATTCTCTACCACATCCCCACCATTCTCCTACAACCTACCTACACTAGGGGCAATTTACCCAATCAACTTGCAAGTCTTTGGCTGTGGGAGGAAACCAGAGCACCTGACGGAAACCCACGCAGACACAGGGAGAACTTGCAAACTCTGCACAGGCAGTACCCAGAACTGAACCCGGGTCACTGGAGCTGTGATGCTAACCACTGTGCCACCCTCTATCAATATGTTTTGTTTTTCTTCCATGCAATATCACAAGTTAAGGAGGAACATTTTATAAAGCAGAATTAGAAAATGCATTTAAACAAAAAAATCTTGTTTCATTTGTAATTGGTTAAGAATTAAATAAAATTCTATAATCTACAGGATTTACATGGCAAATTTGTAATTTCAGTCAAGCCAACAGGAGGAGACATCAAAGATGAGAGAAAACAGGAGGCTTTTCTTAACAGGAAGAGTGAAAATGATGCCCCAATGTCCAGTAAGAAAAACAATACACAAGTTAATTTGAAAGCAACAAATATGGATGCCTATTATGAACTGATGGAGATTTGGAGTCCAGTCTGGATTGTGGACTGAATTTGCCTCACACTATATGGAAGGATTTATAATGAACTAATAATCAGTGAATATGCAATAAAACTGAACGCCACAGTGAGTGACTCACTCTCTTTGTTCTCCCTCTTTGATCTGGCTGGTTGACTTCTATTACTTTTTGTTGTATGGTGGCTTGATGACTAGGACCACAGAGAAGAGTGGTCGAATACCATGTCAAAATAAAAGTCGAAAAAAATCATAATGCTTTATTCCTCCTCCACTACACTTTGTTGCTCTAATAATGCTACCATAACGTGTGTGCAGCTATGCCAGCAGACTTAATGGAGTATCTTTTTCTCCATTCACTGTTGGTTCAAAAGTTGATAGGTGTACTAACTGGGGAGCATAGAAACAACAGTAGGCCATTTTGCCCATCCACCATTCAATTAGATTATGGCCGATGTTTCCTGTAGTTGTGCAGGGCCAGTTTTTCAATGTGCGGTACCTTTAAATTTTATTGCGCAGCTGGACACACGGAATAAGGCCTGTTCCATATCTTCCAGGCTGCTATGCAGCCATGAATGCATGCAGCTTAATGGGAACATTAATCTGCATCTTAACTCCATTTACCCACATTGGTTCCATATCCTTTATAACCTTTAGCCCACAAAAATCTGCAAAAGCCTTTGCTCGCCCAATTTTTGATGATAGGAGTCATTATCATAGAATGGGCTGTTTTACATGTCAATGTGCCTCCTCAAGGTGAATCCAGATGTTAATAATGGTCCCGTCTTCAACAGATTGATTGACAGTACAGGAGGGGATCACCTAACCTCTCCCTCCATGTTGCTGGGTAGCAAAATATCCATTTTCCTGTAGCTTAGTTCAACAGTTTACTTTTATTTCACAATTCCTCCAGTTCATTTCATATTTCATCACTGTTCCTTCCGTATGTGTGTGAACGCGGACTGAGAATCTTTGTACTCTGTATAATTCATTAAACATCGTGGAGCATTTTTCAACTGAGCTATTCAGGAACGCAGAATGAAGAATTATGGGTTTCATGAAAATAATTGTTGAACAGCACAAGAGGACTTTCAGTGAACATCAGGATTTATGCACAGATATCTGAAGGCGACTTCTATATTTGAGTGGTGAGTACAAGAATTGCTACAGCTACAACTGAAGCTTATTGAAATTGAAAATATTCTCTACAGACTGCCAGTGGTGAGGTTGTATGTGCTGCATATTCTTTCTGTAAAACTCTTTTCCAAAGAGTGTTTGTTGCTGCCTGGAGATATGTCTGCAGAAGTTCAAATACAGAGTTCACTGCAATTTGCTGAGCCAGGCTTATTGAAACATGTATTAGAAAAAGGGAGCGCTCCAGGCATATAATATGGCACTCCAGGAGAAAAGTCTTGAGTTCGTCAGTAGCTTCACAAAAAATGATCATTTTATTATCGATCTGTCCTAACTCTTACAATGGAAACAGAAAGAAAATAAAGGAAAATAAACATTTGGAACTATAGTTTTGTATACCTTTCTATTCTTAATATTGTAATATCTTTGAAGTAAATGATATAACATAGTTAATATAGTTTTGACCTTTCCTACCCTATTATTTCTTGCTAAAAATATAACCAGCATGAGAGAAACTGCTTTTCTGCTGTGAATCGACTTAGCAAGCCAGAATTCCACAATAACATCAGTAAGTTGCATTTGAAACTCATTTACAAAATTTGGAGATTTGTATCTGAGGATGAGAAAACACGGAAAATAAAATCTCTTTAAGGTGTTTTAAAGGATTGGCTCTTTGAAGTTTCTTTGATCTTCAAATCCTCGACTGTTTGCTCATCCTAGGAATCTGCTTCGATTTTTGCTATAGCTAATGGCTGTCACATTTAGCAAAGGTAAAATTGCACATATTTTACACTACCCTGAATGCTTATGTTGTGCTTACCAGGGACATGTTAGAAACGGACATTTTCTTTTTTGTTATGATGATGAGCACAGCAAAACAATACCAAAAATATTAGATCTTGAGTAAACATGCATAAAAAAGATTAAACCATAAACAACACTGTCATCAAGAAAAGCTGTTTGGCAAATGTAACTTCTCTGACCCATTAGAACATGCCATCGCATTATGAAAATACATCACAGGCTCATTATGTTATTGCATCAAAATGATGCAAAATGTTCCCTCATCTCCTTCTCCAAGCAAAAAGACAATGTCACTTTAAAGGAGAAAGCTGCAGGATTGAATACTATGACTAGTAACTACCTACCCCATGTTTCCCATGTCATTGGTTAATTTTATCCAGTATTTTGGATTATTCTTAATATTCGTAAAACTATTCAATAGTGTTAGATATATTCTTCATTTTGTCAAATAGTAGAGTCAGATAGGCTAGAGTAATGTAATTTGAGAGGTTCCTCTGGAATGTTGTATGCTTTCTATCACTAGTGTTGCTGCAATCAGTCTGTTTCATAGAATCATAGAATGATACAGAACTTTAGAAGGCCATTATTTATCCTTTTCCAATATTTATCCAATTCCCTATTTAAAGTCTGTTTCTGCAACTTTTCAGGCAGTGCATTCCAGATCACGACAAGTCGCTACATAATTTATTTTCCTTATGTCAGGCCTAATGTTGTGCTCGGCCCGATGTCGGGGTCTGTGGCGGTGGTGGGGGTGTGGTGGTTGGTAGTGGGGGTGTGTCAAAGAATTGGACTGGCAGCGGCAGCCACAGAGCCCGACGCCGGGATTGTGGGCCCGATCTTCCCGGAGAGGGGGAGGCTCCGTAGCAGCACCTCTGTTGTTCTGCGACGGGACCCTAGTTTAAATATTTAAAATAGGTCTTTGCATGAATTTCAATATCCACCGCTGCGATCTTCCCATTTGATCCCAATCTTGAGCTTGACGTGTGGCACTCATGCGCTTTCACTTTCCCGTCCACGAGAAGCTGGTGCCACCGAGGAGGGGAGGGGGGTCAATTCTGCATTCTATATATAGATGGGGAGAGGAACGAGGGCAGCTCTGCATTTAGTTTGCAGGGCTGGCAGCCTTTTAAAAATGGCGCCAGCACCTGCTCCCATATCATGTGACACGTTTACAGCGTCACCGATGCTGCCTCCGCCGTGTGATCGGGGGGAGGGGGTGTGGGCTGGCGGCCGCTGTCAGTATGTTAGGTGGCTGCCCGCCGCAGTATCCTGGCGTGCGGTGACATGGGTCCCGTGCGGGGCAGCTGCCATTTTCTGCACCCACCGTCGCCCCGCAGCGGCGGGACACCAACGTCCAGCCCATTGTCTCTGGTTATTTTGCCAATTACCTGAAATCTGTGCCCTCTGGTTACCAACTCTTCTGCCACTGAAAACAGTTTCTTCTTATTTACTCTATCAAAACCTTTTATGATTTTGAATACCTCTATTAAGATTCTCTGCTGTGAAGAGAACAACTCCAGTTTCTCTGGAAAGAGAAGCAGAGTTAACGTTTCGGGTCAGTGACCCTTCTTCGGAACTGACAAATATTAGAAAAGTCACAGATTACAAACAAGTGAGGTGGGGGTGGGGCAAGAGATAACAAAGGAGAAGGTGCAGATTGGACCAGGCCACATAGCTGACCAAAAGGTCACGGAGCAAAGGCAAACAATATGTTAATGGTGTGTTGAAAGACAAAGCATTAGTACAGATTAGGTGTGAATACACTGAATATTGAACAGCAGCAAGTGCAAACCTGAAGAAAAACAACCTGAACAAAACAGTGGGTAAGCAAACTGAACAAACTAAGATGAAATGAAATAAATGCAAAAAAAGATTGTAAAAAATGTAAAAAGGAATGTAAAAAAAAAGGGAAGAAAAAATAACTAAAAATGAAAGTAAAATGGGGGGCTGTCATGCTCTGAAATTATTGAACTCAATGTTCAGTCCGGCAGGCTGTAGTGTGCCTAATCGGTAGATGAGATGCTGTTCCTCGAGCTTGCGTTGATGTTCACTGGAACACTGCAGCAATCCCAGGACAGAGATGTGAGCATGAGAGCAGGGGGGAGTGTTGAAATGGCAAGCAACCGGAAGCTCAGGGTCCTGCTTGCGGACTGAGCGGAGATGTTCCGCAAAGCGGTCACCCAGTCTGCGCTTGGTCTCCCCAATGTAGAGGAGACCACACTGTGAGCAGCGAATACAGTATACTACATTGAAAGAAGTACAAGTAAATCGCTGCTTTTCTAATATTTGTCAATTCCGAAGAAGGGTCACTGACCCGAAACGTTAACTCTGCTTCTCTTTCCACAGATGCTGCCAGACATGCTGAGTGATTCCAGCATTTCTTGTTTTTGTTTCAGATTTCCAGCATCCGCAGTATTTTGCTTTTAACTCCAGTTTCTCTTGTTGGTGTAAGTTATTCATCCCTGGTACAATTCTAGTAAATCACCTCTGCACCTTCTCTAAGGTCTTGATATCCTACTTAAAGTGTGCTGCCCATAACTGGGCACAAATATTCCAGCTGAGGCCTAACCAGTGTTTATAAAGGTTTAGCATAACTTCCTTGCTTTTGTGCTGTATTAACAAAGCCAATGATCCCATATGCTGTTTTAACAGCCTTCTCAATTTGTCCTGCCACCTTCAAAGACTTAGGTATGTAGATCTCCAGGACTCTCTGTTCCTTCATCCCCTTTAAAGATGTACCATTTAGTTTATATTGCCTCATCCTGTTCTTCCTACTGTTACGGGCAGGTGAGGTGGGGGTCACAGTCGCCCCTCTTGCCCTTCCTCTTATTTGACTGCACAGGGTTTATTCCTTTTTAAAACTGGTTGTTTTTACCACCTCAGTGAGTGTTTTACCTTTTACCTTTAATGTGATCATGAAAGAACCAATTGGACAGTTTACTTGAGTTTAAACAATAAAGAGGTAAGTTTATTATACTTAACAATCTAAGCCCGATTTAAATATAATTTAAAAAGTACACAATACATTCACGCACACATTCACACGGGAATCACACACAGACAAATAGATTACAGAGTGAAAAGTAAGTTTTTCAGTTAGGTTAAAGTCCAGAATAAATAAACGATAAATACACAGTCTGAGGTTGGATGATTCGGTGGTCTTCCAACTGGAGTTGTATTTTAGATTAGAGATACAGCACTGAAACAGGCCCTTCGGCCCACCGAGTCTGTGCCGAACATCAACCACCCATTTATACTAATCCTATACTAATCCCATATTCCTACCAAACATCCCCACCTGTCCCTATATTTCCCTACCACCTACCTATACTAGTGACAATTTATAATGGCCAATTGTATTCTTGAAGTCTTTGCCTGCTCAAAGTGCACTATGTGGCTGGCCCACTTGGCTCAGTGTTTTCTTGGAGGCAGTCTTATAGGTGGCTCTCTTCCCCTGGTCTCTGTAGCAATCTTAGGCTTGGAGAGTCCTCAGTTGCAGTCGGTTTTCAAACGTGATGTTTTCTGGAGAGAGGGACAGAAAGGGAGGCACACAGCCTTCTCTGCTGCTGCAGTTTCAGTTACTGTCTCTCTCTTTTATGTGTAACAAAACTCCCAGTTTTACACAGCCTGGGGAGATGATCACATGGTTCTCTCAATACCCTTTGTTTTTAATGAGGTCCAAAGTCTAAAACCCAAAACCTCTCTCAGGTGGTATTGTCAGTATTTACCCTATGGAGGGACATGTCCACTCATGAATGCCTTGAGATGGCTTTGAATCCCGCTAACGAGGGTGATCTGGATAATCTACTCAGTCAAAGCATTGTCCTGGCTGGGCTTCTTGTTAGACTTGTGTCTCCAATTCGATCTCCTGGTATTTCAGATGCAAATTGCAGTGGCCATCTCGGTTGTCATTCTTTTTAACAGTCAACTGTAGGACTTTTTCCCATTAAAAGTTTAATGTAAGTTTCCAACCGATGAATTCATATTTCTCATTCGGCATATCATGTTTTCTTGACACTACCAAAATAAATCACTTCACACATCTCTGAGTTAAATTTCATATACCATATGTCTGCCCATTCACCAATCTATATCCTCTTGAAGTCTATTACTATCCTCCTCATTGTTTATTACATTTCCTAGTTTTGTATCATCTGCAAACATTGAAATTATGCCCTGTATACCCAAGTCCAGGCCATTAATATATATCAAAAAGAATGGTGGTACTAACACTGACCCCTGGGAGAGTTTCCTTCAGTCTGAGAAACAACTGTTCGCCACTACTTTCTGATTCTGCATCTTTTTTGTTTCCATGCAGCCCTTTTAATCCCATGAGCTTCAATTTTGCTAACGAGTTTATTATTTGATACTTTCTCAAATGCTTTTTGAAAATCCAAATATACAACATCAACTATATTCCCTTCATCCACATTCTCTGTTATTTCATCAAAAAACCCAATCAGGTTTGTCAAACACAATTTGCCTTTAACAAATCTGTGCTAGCTTTCATTTATTAAACTATATTTTTCCAAGTGCAAATTATTTTTGTCTTGGATTAATGTTTCTAAAAGTTTCCCCGCCATCAATGTTAGGCTGACTGGTCTGTAATTGCCAGGTTTATCCCTTTTTGCTTTTTTGAACAAGGGTGTAACATTTGCAACTCTTCAATCTTCTTTCACCACCTCCCTAAGAGGGATTGGAAGATTGTGGCCAGAGCATCTGCAATTTTTACCATTACTTCCCTTAGCAACCCAACTAGACTGGGTGATTTTTCTACTTTGAACACTGTCAATTGTCATGCAGTCCCCACACCAGCCAAGAATGAGGCACACTAACTTTGTCATATGAACATTGATTTGAAAACTGTTGCTGAACTGAAGAAAGGACTTGTTTAAAAAAAATCACCAGGCCCTTGGCTGGAAAGACATTTGCATATTAACAGACGGTGCTTGTGGAGACAAAGGGGTTACTTCCCTTATTCAATTTAACCCACAATGGACTTTTGAGCACCAGACATTGAAGGTGAGGAAGCTCAAATTTCAGAATGACAGCTGGGATAGCCGAATCCACAAACAGACATGGTCAGACCAGCTGGTCACGTGACTAGCCTGCTTGGCAACCAGGTTTTTCTGAATTGTACAAAGAGTTTTGGACAGAGAGACTGCAGATTGCTGCTGGACTGAAGAAGACCTCTCCTGTCTGTCTGCTCCCATCTCTTTCTCACAGAACTCCAAATCCACTGAAGACGCATGAATCCCAAAAGAGAAAAGTCTCCTACAGCGAACAAAGTTTGAGAAGAATACTGGGACCCAACGAAAAGCAAGATCTACCGACAAGAGCTCTACAGTGAGCTCAAAGAACCATAACAAAAACCCTCTTCAGACATTGCCTCTAACGTTTCCACTTTATTTCTTCTGCCCTTTTCTGTATCTATCTGCATGTATTGCGTATGCATGCTAGCGTTGGCGTGTCGTGTATCCATAGGCATTAAACGAATTAGAGTTTAAGTTTAATAAATTTAAACCTTTCTTCTTGAAACCTAAGAAAACCTATTTTTGCTGGTTTCTTTGCCTTATAATTGGAAAGCAGTGAACAAGGATTCACCAAGGGCGAGCTAAAAACACGGTGTGTTTAAAATTAAACCCTGTTACGGTAAGACCAGGTGAAGGCTGAGAGGGAACCCGAGACCCCTTTCTCACCTGGTCGTAACACAATCTTTTAAGTTTTGTGACTTTATCTAGTTCTATACTATCCCATTTCTCTACTATGTGTCCCTTTACCGTGACATTGACAGCATCCTCTTCTTTAGTGAAGACAGAAACAAAGTACTCATTTGGTATCTCAGCCATGCCCTTTGCATCCACAAGACCTCCTTTTTGGCCCCTAACTGGCTCCACCCTTCCTTTGACAACTTCTTTTTTACTCTTTATATGTTTATAAAGGACTTTTTTGGTTCTCTTTTATGCAAATCTAGTCTCATACACTTATGTTACAATCAGGTGAGGAGGGGTCACCAGGCTCCCCTCCTGTCCTTCTCCTTGTTTGACCGCAACAGAGTTTATTTCCTTTTAATCAGTGGATGTGCTTACCACTTCAGTGAGTGTTTAACCTTTTACTCTTGTTGTGATAATAAAATAACCAATCGGACAGGTTTTCTTGAGTTTGAGCAAGAAAGAGGTGAGTTTATTGTACTTAACCAAAAATGCAATCTAAATAAAATTATGCTTACTTTTACTTATGCACACACACGAGAATCACACACACACACACACAAATAGGTTAAGGAGTGATGAGGGATAGTTTGGGTTGGATTAGAGTCCAGAACAAATAAAAAATAATACACAGTCTGTGGTGTTTGTTAATTTAGCTGTCTTCCGGCTGAATCTGGAGTTCTGATGTTCTTGGTTGGTAGATACGAACATATGAATTAAGAGCAGAAATAGGCCATTCAGCCCCTCGAGCCTGCTCAGTAAGATCATGGCTGATCTGTTTGTGTTTCGAATTCCACATTCCCATCTACCCCCGATAATCTTTGATTCCCTTGTTTAACAAGAATCTATCTACCTCCGCCTTAAAACTATTCAACGACCCCACCTCCACCACCTTCTGAGGCAGAGAGTTCCAAAGTCGCACAACCCTCGAAGAGAAAAGATTTCTCCTCATTTCTAAAAGGGCAATCCCTAATTTTCAAACAGCACCCCCTAGTTCTGGACTCACCCACAAGAGGAAACAACAGGATCTTATAAATTTCAATCAAGTCTCCGTCACTCTTCTAAACTCCAGTGAAAACAAGCCCAGTCTGTCCAACCTTTCCTCATAAGAGAACCCGCTCATTCCAGATATCAATCTAGTAACCTCCTCTGAATTGCCTGCAATGCATTTACATCCTTCCTTAAATGAGGAGACCAAAACTGCAGACAGTATTCGAAGTGTGGTCTCACCAATGCCCTGTATAACTGAAGCATAACAGCCATACTTTTATTTTCAATTCCCCTCGTAATAAAGGATAACATTCCATTAGTCGTCTTTATTACCTGCTGTAGCTGTATACGAACATTTGTGATTCATGCACTGGAACACCTAGATCCCTCTACACCTCAGAATTCTGCAGTCATTCTCCGTTTAAGTAATACTCTGCTTTTTTATTCTTCCTGCCAAAGTGAACAACTTCACATTTTCCCACATTACACTCCATCTGCCAGATTTTTTCCCACTCACTCTATATCGGTCTGCAACCTCCTTATGTCCTCTTCACAACATATTTTCCTACCTATCTTTGTGTCATCTGCAAATTTATCTACCATGCCATCGCTCCCCTCATCTAAGTCATTGATATAAATTGTAAAAAGTTGAGGCTCCAGCACAGACCCCTGCCGGTCTCTACTCGTCACATCCTGCCAATCAGAAAAGGACCCATTTAAGCATACACTCTTTTTCTGCCAGCCAGCCAATCTTCTATCCATGCTAATATATTACCCCCTACACCATGAGCTCCTACTTTGCGCAATATCCTTTTATGTGGCACCTTGTCAAATGCTTTCTGGAAAACCAAGTACAGTATGTCAATGGGCTCCCCTTTATCCATCAGCACACGTCACTCCTTCAAAGAACGCCAACAAATTTCCTGCCTATATTTCCTGCACTATGCTCTATCACCTCAGATACATGCCACAGGACAATAGGCCCCATAGATGGAGAAATGGAAAGGCTTACAGCTTAAATGGCAGGCTGCATTTTTTAAAAAAGGGTGGCACAGTGGCGCAGTGGTTAGCACTGCAGCCTCACAGCTCCAGCGACCCGTGTTTGGTTCTGGGTACTGCCTGTGCGGAGTTTGCAAGTTCTCACTGTGACCGTGTGGGTTTCCGCCGGGTGCTCCGGTTTCCTCCCACAGCCAATGACTTTCAGGTTGATAGGTAAATTGGCCATTGTAAATTGCCCCTAGTGTAGGTAGGTGGTAGGAGAATGGTGGGGAGGTGGTAGGGAATATGGGATTAAGGTAGGATTAGTATAAATGGGTTGTTGTTGGTTGGCACAGACTTGGAGGGCTGATGGGCCTGTTTCAGTGCTGTATCTCTCTATGACTCTAAATTGGTTAAACATGATTTCCCTTTCACAAAGCCATACTGACTATTCCTGATTACCTTGAGTTTTTCTAAGTGCCCAACTACAACCTCCTTAATGATCGATTTTAACACCATACCCATGACAGACATCAAGCTAACTGGCCTAGAGGTACCTGTTCTCAGCCTCCCCCCTTCTTGAATAGAGGGGTTATATTTGCTACTTTCCAATCTGCCTGTCGCAGATGTATCTGCCCATGACCGTATTGGTAGGATTGACCACTGCACAGTCCTTGTGGACACCAAGTCCCGCCTTCACATTGAGGATACCCTGCATTGTGTTGTGTGGCACTACCATCGTGCTAAATGGGATAGATTTCGAACTGATCTAGCAATGCAAAACTGGGCATCCATGAGGCGCTGTGGGCCATCAGCAGCAGCAGAATTCTACTGAACCACAATCTGTAACCTTATGGCCCGACATATTCCCCACTCTACTGTTAACATCAAACCAGGAGACCAATCCTGGTTCAATGAAGAGTGCAGGAGGGCATGCCAGGAGCCGCACTAGGCATACCACAAAATGAGGTGTCAACCTGGTGAAGTTACAACACAGGACTACTTGCGTGCCAAACTGTGTAAGCAGCATGCAATAGATGGAGCTAAGTGATCCCATAACCAACGGATCAGATCCAAGCTCTGCATCTTGCTACATCCAGTCGTGAATGGTGGTGGACAATTAAACAACTAACTAGAAGAGTTGGCTCCACAAATATCCCCATCCTCAATGATGGGGCAGCCCAGCACATCAGTGCGAAAGATAAGGCTGAAGCATTTGCAACAATCTTCAGCCAGAAGTGCAGAGTTGATGATCCATCTCGCCCTCCTCCCGAAGTCCCCATAATCACAGATGCCAGACTTCAGCCAATTCCATTCACTCCGCATGATATCAAGAAATGACTGAACGCATTGGATACTGCAAAGGCTATGGACCCTGACAACATTCTGGCAATAGTACTGAAGACCTGTGCACCAGAACTTGCCGCACCCCTAGCCAAGTTGTTCCCGGAGAGCTACAACACTGGCATCTATTCAGAAATGTGGAAAATTGCCCAGGTATGTCCTGTAGACAAAAAGCAGGACTAGTCCAACCCGGCCAATTATCACCCCATCAGTCTACTCTCAATCATCAGTAAAGTGATGGAAGATGTCATCGACAGTGCTATCAAGCAGCACTTGCTTTGCAATAACCTGCTCAGTGACTCTCAGTTTGGGTTCTGCCAGGGCCACTCAGCTCCTGACCTCATTACAGCCTTACTTCAAACATGGACAAAAGAGCTGAACTCCAGAAGTGAGGTGAGAGTGACTGCCCTTGACATCAAGGCAGCATTTGACCGAGTATGGCATCTTGGAGCCCTAGCAAAACTAAAGTCAATGAGAATCAGGGGGAAAACTCTCTGCTGGTTGGAGTCATACCTAGCGCAAAGGAAGATGGCTGTGGTTGTTAGAGGTCAATCATCTGAGCTCCAGGACATCACTGCAGGAGTTCCTCAGGGTAGTATCCTAGGCCCAACCATCTTCAGCTGCTTCACCAATGATCTTCCTTCAATCATAAGGTCAGAAGTGGGGATGTTAGTTGATGATTGCACAATGTTCCACACCATTCGCAACTCCTCAGATACTGAAGCAGTCCGTGTCCATATGCAGCAAGACCTGGACAATATCCAGGCTTGGGCTGCTAAGTGCCAAGTAACAGTCACGCCACACAAGTGCCAGGTAGTGACCATCTCCAATAAGAGAGAATCTAACCATCTCCCCTTGACATTCAATGGCATTACCATTCCTGAATCCCCCACTATCAACAACCTAGGGATTACCATTGACCAGAAACTGAACTGGAGTAGCCATATAAATGCTGTGGCTACACGAGGATGTCAGAGGCTAGGAATCCTGTGGCGAGTAACTCACCTCCTGACTCCCCAAAGCCTGTCCAACATCTACAAGGCACAAGTCAGGTGTGTGATGGAATACTCTCCATTTGCCTGGATGGGTGCAGCTCCAACAACACTCAAGAAGCTTGACAGCATCCAGGACAAAGCAGCCCACTTGATTGCCACCCCATCCACAAACATTTACTCCCTCCACCACTGATGCACAGTGGCAGAAGTGTGTACCATCTACAGGATGCACTGCAGCAACGCACCAAGGCTCCTTAGACAGCACCTTCCAAACCTGCTACATCTACCAACTAGAAGGACAAGGGCAGCAAATGCATGGGAACATCACCACCTGCAAGTTCCTCTCCAAGTCACACACCATCCTGACTTGGAACTATTTCGCCTTTCCTTCACTGTTGCTGGGTCAAAATCCTGGAACTCCCTTCCTAACAGCACTGTGAGTGTACCTGCATCACATGGACTGCATCAGTTCAAAAAGGCAGCTCACCATCGCCTTCTCAAGGGCAATTAGGGATGGGGAATAAATGCCGGCCTAGCCAGCGATGCCCACACCCCATGAATGAATAAAAAATGTCTGATGGAACCTGTCCAGAATCTAGCGAATTTTGAAAAATTAACACCAATATATCTGCTACCTCATTAGCCACCTCTTTTAAGACCTTGGAGGAAGTCCATTAGGAGCCGGGGACTTGCCAGCCTGAAGCTCCATCAGATGTCCTTGGAGACAGTCGAGCAGGTAGTCTTCTTGCCAGGGTCTTTTTCTTGGATCTTTTCTAGCCAGCAAACAAGCTTTGAATGCCCCCAAGATCACCTGAAGAAAGAGAATGAGAAAGGGAAAGAGAGCGAGAGCGAGATAGAGAGACCCTATGGGTTCTCCTTGCTTCAAAGTCACAGCAGCCTCTGCCCTTGTAGCAGAAGGCTGCTAGTTCTTCACAGATGGGGAGAGGTCAAATGATTGTCCGGTGTCCTTGTTTGCAATTTAATTAGATTCAAATCTAGGAATACTGGATAATCTATTCAGTGATCCAAGCCATTATCCTAGTTGGGACCTTGTTAGACGTGTCTCCAATTCGATGTCCTGGAATGTGGGGTACTTCAATGCAAATTCTGGTGGCCATCTTGGCTGCCAGTCTTTTAAAAAATTAAATGTAGATTCCCAGCTTTCTTGTTTGAAAGTTTGATGTAGGTTTCCAACCAATGAATTAAAAATCCTCATTTGGCATAGAATGTTTTCTTGCATTCTGCACCATGCGGAATGAAATGGAACGACAGGAGCATTTTATTACAAGGTAAAAAATAACACACATTCATTCTTAAACACCGACTTCTCAAACTCACACTGCCCTAGCTCTGGTTTAATTTTTTGGAGCTTTGTCATCATCCTTCCTGCTTGCAGGCGTCTGTCCAGATTTCACTGCACTCTCCTGCAGCACTTCAACTAGGTGAGGCATCTCCCTCCCCTTTGGCTTGCCCCTTTGGCAACTTTCCTTATCTCTGCAGACTTCTGTAAATGCTGTGAGTAGCCTTATAAGGGCTTCTCTTTACTCTGCATTTAAATAAGAGAGTGTGGTGTCTAATTTTTCTAATAGTTCAGTGATTGTTAACCGGACAGTAGGGGATTTAATTTGGGAATCCTCCTAGTCCTCTTCTAGCCTGGAAGGCTCAGCCCTGTGTCCCAAAAACCTCTCCTTGATTAGTTTAAGAGGACCTGGTGTCCATAAAATAATTCAAAGGGACTAAAGCCAGTGGACACAATGGCTGAATTTTATCGAGCCCTCGACATCGGGAACTGTGGCAGGGGCGGCATTAAGATCGCTCCAGATGAGGCCCAACGCCATGAGGGCCCGGCCCAATCTCAATGGAGGCGGAGAGGCCTCATGGCAGCCCCCCAGCCGCTTGGCGATGGGACCACGATTTGCATATTTAAATAAATCACCTTACTGGAATTAATGAAGATCCTGTCGCCTCCTGATTTGCCGCCACGATCTTCATTCTGGTGGCCAGCAATGCCGCGCCTTCGAATCCCCCTCCGGAGAAACGAGGCGCGGGTCCTGTGGGGAGGGGGGAGGAGGTACTTTTCTTAGTGCAGGAGGTGGGGAGCAGGGTCAAACTCTTCAAATTAGTTGGGGGCATGGTGGGAAGGGGTTGAGGTTTAAAGTGTATGAACTTCGGGGGTGGAAGGTCATGTCGTTAAGGTAAGTATTTTGGGGGGTGAGCGGGCAAGGAATTAAATGTAAGGCTATTGGGGGGTTGGTGGGAGAGGGGATGGAAAGATTTTCCCAATGACTTTTAACATTTGAAATGGTCATTTGGGGCTCTAAGCCCTTTGAAAATGGTGCCGCACCTGCGCAGAGGCGACAGACACCATTGCCGGGGACAGCTCGCCCGCCCCCTCCACATCATCGGAAGGTGGGGGGGGCAGGCGGCCACCCCGGCCATGCTAATGAGCTGCCGTGATTGGAATCATGGCAGTTCCGCACATGCGCCCTGTGTGTGCGAGCCGCCATTTTTTTTGCACGCCACTTATTTCGGCAGCGGGCCTATAGAATCCAACACATTGGGTGAGTCCCTGATGGCAAACAGGAGAAATTGCAGCCCTTTGTCCCAGCCATGGAGGTACTTGTAGCAATATGCCCTGATCATTGTCTTTAGGGTTTGGTGGTACTGTTCCAAAGCTCCTTGTGACTGTGGGTGGTAGGCTGAGGACTTTACTTGGGTTATGCCCAGATTATTCATGACTTATTGAAAGAACCCAGACATGAAATTTGTGCCCTGATCTGACTGGATCTCAGCAGGCAGCCCATATCGGGTAATGCACTGGGTTAGCCATTCCATCACGACCTAGGCAAAGATAGTTCTTAGGGGATTGGCCTCTGGGAATAGGGTAGCCACATCCATAATAGTGAGAAGATGCTGGTAGCCCCCTTTGGTCTTCAGCAGGGGTCCCAGACAATCCACCAGCACTCTGCTGAAGGGTTCCCCAAAAGCCGGTGTGGGAATTAGGGGTGCAGGTTTTATTGCGGGTTGAGTCTCCCCCACAACCTGGCACGTGTGGCAAGTTTTACAGAACTCCACCACATCTTTGTGGAGTTTTGGCCAGTCAAAACGCTGTTTTATGCGGGCTTAGGTTTTTCGTATACCAACATGTCCAGCCATTGGAAGTTTATGGGCTATTGTTATTATTTCCTTACGGTATCTCAGTGGCACCACTATCTGGTGAATCACTGTCCACTCTTCATCTGCAGGTCTGTGAGGAGGTCTCCACTTCCTCATCAGCACCTCATTCTTTAAATAGTAGCACTCTGGAACTCCCTCTGCTTCAGCTTCAGTTTGGGCAGTCTGTTCTAACTTTTTTAATACTGGGTTGGTTTGCTGAGCATTGACCAAGGAAGTTCTGCTTAAGCCATCCTTTGGGTCCTTTGACTTCCCAAAGACGGTTTCAGACGGTTTCACTGCAGTGCCAGTTCAGCCTCCTCTGATGGTGCTTGTTTGACCATGGACCGGGTCACCATACAGTCAGGGAAAATGCCGGGGACCTTCTCCTGTAACTGCTCTGTCTCCCTGACCTCTTCGGGTCTCTGTAAACCCACTGGGGAAGCTACCACCTTTGCCCCTGCCAGGTCATTACCTAGGAGCAGGTCAACCCTGGCCACAGGTAAACTAGGAACAACCCCCATGGTTACCAGTCCTGAAACAAGGTTACACTCCAGGTGCACCTGATATAAAGGTGCGTGCATATACTGCCCTCCGATACCATTCACTAACACTCTAGCATTCAATGCACTCGCTGGGGGAAAGGTCATGCCTTTTCCTGGCAGAAGGGATTGGGTAGCTCCTGTATCCCTAAGTATGAGTATGGGCTTGCTTTTCTCACTTGAGGGATATGGGGTCTCCTTTCCTTGGGACACAAATTCCTGGTAACTCTCAGGGATTTTGTTAAGTTTTTCCACACTCACAGCGGTATGTTTACTGAGTCTTACTGCCTCTGTTAAAGCCACAGCCTGGTCTGCTGTGCTTTTTATCAAGGCTCCTTTTCCTGCACTTGTCTGGTGTGCCCTGATTAATCCAACAGGTTTTCCCCATAATTTCCAGCAGTCAGCTCGAAGGTGCGCTGCCTTATTACAGTGGAAACACGCAGGTCTTCGGCTGTCACTCCTGCTCTCAGCACCGTCTTTTTTGGCCTGAGGAGGACCCCCTGTGTGTCCAGCTTTCCGTTCTCTCCCAGGGCTGTTTGGGCTCTTATCACCCTCCCACCTTTTAACTTTTGTAGGTTTTTGGAGGTGACTAGGGAAGGGTTTCCCTTGGGGCAACAGCTTGTGTACACGCGTAAATTCATCAGCTAGCATTGCGGCCTGCCTGGCTCTTGGACCATTTATTCCCCCGCGTGATTTCTTATGGATAGGGGAAGCAAGTTTTTGAATTTCTCGAGAAGGATCACCTCTCTGAGTTTTCATATCTGGGCTGCATCTTGACTGCCTGTATCCACTGGTCAAAAGCAAGCTCCTTTAAATTCAAAGTAAGTTTGTTCAGGCTGTTTTTGGAGGGGTTCAGAATTTTTGGCGGTTCGTCTCCAGTACTAGCTCATATGAGCCTCGGATAGCGTTTTTAGTCATCTCATAGTCTGGTGAACTCTCATCAGGCAACAGTGAATAAACCTCATGGGTTAGTTTTCTTTGCAATAACAATGTCCAGCTCTCTACCAGTCAATTCAGCTGTTTTGCAAGCTTTTCAAAAGAGACGAAAAATGCTTCCACATCCCCCTCATTGATCTTTGGTATCAGCTGGGAGAACTTTAAGAGCTCAGCACTCGGCCCTGAGCTAGGGGTAGCTCCCTCACTAGCCATGCCTTCACTGGGTGTATTGGGTCTTCTCTTAGTTCGTTCGAGCCGCCTTAACTCCCTTTCCTCTTTCTCCTTCTGGGAAACTCTTTCTTTTTCCCTTTCCTGATATTCTCTCTGCTCTTTCTCTCTCTAGAATTCTAATTCTAGTCTCCTCTGTTGTATCTTAGCTAACATTACCCTGTCTGTTTCTGACTCCAAACCTGTTTCTGGGTCTTCAGGTTCAAGTACAAAATAGTTGGCCACAAGTTTTAGGACTTCGGGCTTCCTAGCTTTTGGATGTATAATAATCTCTAACTGCCCAGCTACATTCCTCAACTCTTCAACAGAGAGTGTGTTTAACCTTTCCCAAGTTACTTCACTTGGTTTAAGAAGGTACTGGCCTCAAATGTGGACATGTTAGTACTCTTGCAGCAAGAACAACAAGAAAACCCGAATTGAAGTTTATAAAATATTTGCTAGGGATCAATTTAGTTTCCCACTTCCAATTTCTCATTTGACTTTGGGTTCTGATCACAGACTCGAGCCCCCAAATTTCTGTTACAATCAGATGAGGAGGGGTTACAAGTCTCCCCTCTTGTCCTTCTCCTTGTTTGTCTGCAACAGGGTTTATTGCTTTTAAAACAGTGGTTGTGCTTACCACTTGAGTGAGTATTTAACCTTTTACCTTGTTGTGATCATAAAAGAACCAATTGGACAGGTTTTCTTGAGTTTACACAAGAAAGAGGTGCGTTTATTGTACTTAACCAAAAACCTGATCTAAATAAAATAATAAACTACGCTACACTTTCACTCACACACACATATGAGCCTCCAGCATTAGAACCAAGTCAGCATCGATGAAGCAAGAGTCTGCCCTGCCCCTCATGCCATGCCTCCAGCTCTCCTGTGACATCTCCCTTCCCTCTGATGCTGTGGAAGGCAGATCTGTCCCTCAGGACAACCAGCAGCCTCAGTGATGGCTGCCATGAGAGTCTACATGAGCCCCAGACTTGATCTGACCAACTGCCATTTTCAATCCCACTGGCACTAAGAGGATAGGAAACCAGTTTCCATACCAATTAAGGCTTTACCATGAAAATTGCAATCTGAATCGGCTTCCCAGAGGTGGCAGGTTTCAGACCAAAAATGAGACCACGTTCCAGTTCCCCCCTCCACTTTGAAAATCTGGCCCATAGCGTCATTATGGCACAAAAGGAGACGATTTATCCCATCACCTCCATGTCGGTTCTGTAGACTAATCCAGTCAGTCCCATTCCCCCTCTCTATCCCTGTCGACCCACAAGTTTATTTTCCTCGAGTGCCTATCCAATTTCCTTATGAAATCATTGGCCATTTCTGCTTCCACCACCCTCGTATGCAGCGAGTTCCAGGTCATTACCACTTTCTGTGTAAAAAGTTCTTCCTCACATCCCCCCCTTGTATTTCTTGCCTTAAATCTGTGTCCCATAGTCCTTGTACCATCAGCTAATGGAAACAGCTTTTCTTTGTCTACCTTATCTAAACCTGTCATAATCTTGTACAGCTCTATCAAATCTCCCCTCAATCTCCTTTGCTCCAATGAGAACAACCTCAGTTTCCCCAAGCTAACCCTGTAGCTAAAAACCCTCATCCCTGGAACCATTCTGGTAAATCTTCACTGCACCTCGTTATGCCAATGTACTTTGTTGAATGATAATTTTCTTTAATCCACTGACTGGAGATCTGAATTTATTTCTTTTTAAAGGGCAATTTTAAAAGACCAGCTAAAAGGATGATTTTGTTGGCAGCTTAAGATGGCTACCTAATTTGCAACATTGTATCCGACACTGCAATGCTTGTGAGGAGGGAGATGAAATGTCTGCTCATTGCGCAGCAAATACCAACCCAGGAAGTTTAAAGGAACTGCCTGTTCTTTTTAGCAAGAGAGAAATACTGCTAATAGCTATGTTTGAATAAGTGAATGACTGTCATGTGACAAGCCCCTCCCCATCTGTTGTTTTAAGCTTGTATCATTCTCCAGCAGAGAGAGAAGAAGCAACGGGACTCTGACACGTGGAGGCCCAAGTCGGGGGTCTCTCTCTCTCTCTCTCTCCATTCCAGCTTGAAAGCTTTTAAAATCCTGCCTATTGACTGACCACCTTTGCATATTCTGGCTACAATCAGAAACCCTGTTGGAGGAAATCATCTGCATCGCTGTCTCCAAGGTACTCACTGAACCAGTCACTTACCTCTTTAAACTAAAAGCCTCAGGACCATTGAATTCAGCTAGAAGCCAGCCAAATCACCAAACGCCATAGACTGTATACCCTTTTCTTCTATGGACTCTAACTCAACCAATCTACCTTTCCCCACTCTGTAACCTATTTGTGTGTGTGTAAACCACCAGAGTGCAAGTTGCCGCACAGTTTATGATTTTCATTAGTTCGGTTTAGGTACAATAAAGTTAATCTCTTTCTTTGTTAAACTCAAGAAAACCTATTTGATTGGTTCTTGTCATGATCATAACAAGTAAGTAATTAAACACCTACTGAATTGTCCAGTACGTCCACTTTAAGAAAGAATTAAATCTGTTGTGGTCAAACAGGGAGAGGGAAAGAGGGAAGCCCTTCGACTCCTCCACACTTGACTGTAACAGAAATCTGGGGGCTGATGTCTGAGATCAAAACCAAAGACAAATGGGAAATTGGAAGTAGGAAACCAAATTTATCCATAGCAATAATTTGAAAACATCATTACAGGTTTTCTTGTGGTTTTCAGTGCTAGAGTACTAAAATGTCCACATTCGAGGCCAGTACCTTCCTAGAACAGAGTGAAATAACTTGGACCAGGTTAAAAGCCCTATCTGTTGAAGACTTGAGGAATGTAATTAAAGATTACTGTCCACCCAAAAGCTAGGAAGGCTGAAATCCTAAAACTTGTTGCCAACCATTTTAAAATTGACACTGCAAACCGGAGACAGGCACAGAATCTGAAACAAAGTAACATTAGCTAAGATACAACGAGAACAGAGGAGACTAGAATTAGCATTTCAGGAAAGAAAGAAAGAAAGAAAGAGTTTTCCAGGAAAAGGAGAAAGATAGTGCTTTACAGGAAATGGAAAAAGAAAGAGCTTTACAAAAGGAGAAGGAGGAAAGGGAGTTAAGACAGCTCGAACTATCTAGGAGAAGACCCAATACAGTCAGTGAAGGCACGGCTAGTGAGGGAACTACCCCTAGCTCAGGACTGGGAGCTGCGCTCTTAAAAATCTCCCAGTTGATACCAAGGTTCAATGAGTGAGATGTGGAAGCATTTTTCATCTGTTTTGAAAAGCTTGCAAAAACAGTTGAAGTGGCCAGTAGATAGCTGGACGCTGTCATTGCAAAGCAAACTAACAGGAAAAGCCATGAGGTTTATTCACTGTTGCCTTATGAAAGTTCATCAGATTATGAGATGACTGGAAATGCCATCTTGAGTGCATATGAGCTGGTACCGGAGGCATACCACCAAAAATTCTGAACTCTCCAAAAGCAGCCAGAACAAATTTACCAGCCAGTTGGTCATGTGACCAGCTGGTTTAACCAGTCCTGGCTTTTGTGGATTGGATCACCATATCAGTCTCTGGAATGCTCTTCCTTACACCTTCAATATCTGGTGATCAAAATCCATTATGGGTTGAATGTGTCAGGGAATGGTCCTTCTGTCTCCATAAGCACTGTCTGTTGGAATGCAAATATTTTTCAGCTAAGTGTCTGGCAGCCCTTGTAACAGGCCTTCTCTTCTTCACAGCAAGTTTAAAATCAATGTTCATATGACAAAATTAATGTGCCTCATTCTTAGTAGGTGGGAGCCTGCATGACGAGAGTATTCGACTAAAAGAAGAGGCTTACAATGTTGCAAAAAATAGTAGCAAGTCTGAGGATTGGGAGTGTTTTAGAAACCAGCAAAGGGCCACCAAAAGGTTGATAACAGGGGAAAAAATAGAAAGAGTAAATTATCTAGCAATATAAAAACAGATTGTAAGAGCTTTTTAAGTACATAAAAAGGAAGAGACTAACAAAAGTAAACATTGGTCCCTTTGAGGCAGAGACAGGAGAAATCATCATGGGGAATGAGAAAATGGCAGAGGCATTGAACAAATATTTTGTGTCTGTCTTCACAGTAGAAGACACAAGTTTCATACCAGAAATAGGCAGTAACCTAGGGGCGAAAAAGAGTGAGAAAATTAAGGATATTAATATCAGCCGAGAAAAAGTATTGGAGAAACTTGAGGGACTAAAATCTGACAAGTTCCCGGGACCAGATGGCCAAAACCCCACGGTTCTAAAAGAGATAGCTGCAGAGATAGTGGTTACGCTGGCGATGATTTTCCAGAATTCCTTAGATTCAGAAATGGTCCTGTCTGATTGCAAGTTGGCAAATGCTACACCACTTTTCAAGAAAGAAGGTAGAGAGAAAACAGGGAACTGTTAGTTCCAATTAGCCTAACATCAGTCATTGGAATGATGCTGGAATCTATTAAAGAAGCCTTAACATTGCACTTGGAAAAACATAGTATGATTAGAACAAGTCAGCATGGTTTTACTAAAGGGAGATCCTGTTTGACAAATTTATTAGAGTTTTTTTGAGGATGTAACTAGTAGGGTAGATAAAGAGGAACCAGTAGATGTAGTATACCTGGATTTTCAAAAGGAATTTGATAAGGTGCCACATAAGAGATTAATCGGCAAGATAAGGGCTCATGATGTTGGGGGTAATATATTAGCATTGTTAGAGGACTGGTTAACAGACAGGAAGCAGAGAGTGGGCCTAAATGGGGCATTTTCAAGTTGGCAGGTGCCACAAGGATCAGTGCTGGGGCTTCAGCTATTTACAATCTGTCTTAATGACTTGGATGAAGACACACAGAGTAATGTATCTAAGTTTGCTGATGATGCAAATCTCAGTGGAAAAGTAAGCTGTGGGGAGGACACAGAGAAGCTGCAAAGAGATATTAGACATGTTAAGTGAGCGGGTAACAAGATGGCAAAGGGAGCATAATGTAGGGAAGTGTGATGTTGTTCACTTTGGTTGTAAAAATAGAAAAGCAGAATACTTTTTAAAAGGTGTGAAACTGGTAATTGTTGATGTACAGAAAGGCCCATACAAGGAACACATGAAGTTAACAGCAGCAGGCTATTACGGACGACACAAAGATTGGCCATGTGGTTGATAGCGAGGAGGATAGCTGTAGGCTGCAGGAAGATATTAATGGTCTGGTCAGATGGGCAGAAAAGTGGCAAATGGAATTCAACCTGGAGAAGTGTGAGGTGATGCATTTGGGGAGGTCAAATAAGGCAAAGGAATACACAATTAATGGGAAAATGCTAAGAAGTGTAGAGGAAGCGAGGGACCTTGGAGGTAATGTCCACAGATCCCTGAAGGCAGCAGGACAGGTCGGTAACGTGGTTAAGAAGACATATGGAATCCTTTCCTTTATTAGCTGAGGTATAGAATAAAAGAGCCGGGAGGTTATGCAGGAGCTATATAACTCATTGGTTAGGTCACAAATTGAATACTGTGTGCAGTTCTGGTCATCTCATTACAGAAAGGATGTAATTGCACTAGAGAGGGTACAGAGTAAAGGCCTGCTACCCGACCCAAAACCAACGGGACCCGATGACATGTGTCAGGTTTGGGTCAGTTCAGGCCCCTCATCCAGGTCCGGCTTTCAGGCTCGGGTCAGGTCGGGCTGACTCCAAGTCGGGCTCGGGTTGGGTCGGGCTGGACAAACATGGTAAGTGCTCTGCCGGTAAGAATTGAAATTAAAAAACCTACCTGAGCTGGGAGTCCGGGACAAAACTGAGTCTGCAAAGTGAGCGAGTGACGTCACTATGACGTCATCACGGATGCGCTGCAGCTTCCGGGAGGTTCTGAGTTGGAAGGTAAGTAGAGGGATGGTCGGGTTGGGTTCAGGTTCGGGTTGGGTCGGGCTCAGGGCAAAATTTGGGGGGGGCTCAGGCCGGGTCGGGCTCGGGTCCACTGTGGTTTGGTTGGGTTCGGGTCGGGTTCTTTTTCCCGACCCTGAGCAGGCCTTTAGTAAAGAGGAGATTTACGAGGATGTTGCCAGGACTGGAAAAATGCAGCTATGAGGAAAGATTGGATAGGCTGGGGGTGTTCTCTTTGGAACAGAGAAGGCTGAGGGGAGATCTGATTGAAATGTACAAAATTTTGAGGGGCCTGGATACAGTGGAGGTGAAGAATCTATTCACCTTAGCAGAGAGGTCAGTGATGAGGGGGCATAGATTTAAAGTGATTGGTAGTAAAATTAGAGGTGAAATGAGGAAAAGGTTATTCACCCAGAGGGTGGTAATGGTCTGGAACTCACTGCCTGAAAGGGTAGTTGTTGGAGAAATTTTCTTAGCTTTGCTAATTATTACTTAACTTTGTAGAAGCAGAAAAGCAGGAGACAGCTTGTAGCTAATCTAACCACAACTAACGGTCATAAATTGTAGACAGAGCAGCTAACCACAATCAGACGTTACGGCCAGATATGGTGTCTGGAGTGGGCATTGAATTAAGGAACTAGCTTGTTATTGTTGAAACTGATGTTTTGCTGACCTCGGACTCTGCATGGTGCACAGTCAAGTAGGCGGTGTTGTGATCATCTTGTGGGCGTTTATCTAATTGTGAAACTGTTAGCTCTGCCTCTGTTATACTATATAAATTCACGGCGATCTGTAGCTCTTGGGGGAGTAGCACTGGACCGCCTTTAGGTAAGGTGTGCTCCCCCATTATATCATGCAATAAAGTGTTTGTTTTCAACGTCTGAGTCCGGAGAATTTGTTCAACAATTGGGCACAATCTGGATTTTCTCCAACAGTAGTTGAGGCAGAGATCCTCAACTCATTTAAAAGGAGTCCGGATATGCACCTCAAGTGCCGTAAGCTGCAGGGCTACGGACAAAATGTTGGGCGGTGGGATTAGGATAGGTGGATCGTTTTTCGGCCGGCACAGACAGGATGGGCCAAGTGGCCTCTTTCTGTGCCTTAAACTTTCTATATTCTATGAAAGCAAATGGCATGTTGGCCTCTATTGCAAGGGGATTGGGAGTACAGGAATAAAGAAGTCTTACTAAAATTGTACTGGGCTTTGGTGAGACCGCACCTGGATACTGTGTGCAGTTTTGGTCTCCACATTTAAGAAAGGAGATACTTGCACTGGAGGAGATGCAGTGAAGATTTACTAAATTGGTCCCTGGGAAGAGGGGGTTGTCCTATGATGAGAGGCTCAGTAAATTGGGCCTATATTCTCTGGAAGTTAGAAGAATGAGAGGTGATCTAATCGAGATGTACAAGATTCTGAAGGGGCTTGATAGGGTAGAAGCTGAGAGATTGTTTCTAAGCTGGTCGAGAAATCTAGAACACAGGGACACAGTCGCCGATAAGGCACCAAACATTCAGGACTGCGATGAGGAGAAATTACTTCACTCAAAGGGTTGTGAATCTTTGGAATTCTCTACCCCAGAGGGTTGTGGATGCTCCATAGTTAAATACATTTAAGGCTGGGATAGATAGAGTTTTGGTCTCGCAGGGAATCAAGAGATATGGAGAGCGGGCAGGAAAATGGAATTGAAGCCCAAGATCAGCCATGATCGTATTAAATGGTGGAGCAGGTTTGATGGGCCATATGGTCTACTTCTGCTCCTATTTCTTGTGTTCTTGTGTATGCCTTGTCATGACTCCAGACGCTCCTCAAGTTCAGAAATCTTCTCTTGAGTTTAGGAAACTGGAGGGATTTCTTGCACATGTGGTTATCCAGGATATATGAAGCATAAACATTCAAGCATCTGACCTTGGTTTTTCAAACTATTTATCTGAATTAGGTTTTTTATATGGAGTTCTAAAAATTATGAATATTCTTGAGCCCCATTAGCTTCATACATGAATTGTGTGAATATAGCCAATTGGACTGAGGGAAACAGTTTTAACAATGCCTCTGAAAGAATTTTGCTTCAATTTTCTCCCTTTCTCTCTTGAAAGTTTCAGTTTTTATGGTTCCACAGGAGCTGGCAGTCTCCAATACCAAGCTCCACTTACCTTTCTCCATGTGTGAGCCCAGTCATTGGTTGTCAGTGAGTTGTTCAATATCCAGCGTTCCAGGTGAGCATGATCACGTCCTCATCCAACATGCACACAGCAGTCACTGGCTAGCAATTGGAGAGAGTAGTCTGTCCGATTCTTTTTAAGGCCAGGTATAAGTAACCCCATTGCCATCTGGCAAAGCTCAACTATGTAAGTATAGGTTGGGAATCGATCCTGGTGGGTATTTTTGAGATGTATTAGCTCTACTTGTTAAACTCAGGATAACTTTTGGATGAGTAAACTAAAGCTCAATAAGGACTAATGCAGATATTTTCAATAGTGACTCACTTTCAGCATTGAAGGTACTTTGAGGCCTAGCAGATGTTTCAATGGAGGCAGTGGTTGTTGGCAAAGTACCTAATGTGACAGAAAATATTGAAAGTGACAGTAGCAAGTATAAACAATTCTCCTCAGTGTGAAGTAAGGATTGCAGGAAAGCTCCAATTTTTATACATCTTTCTATTTTGATATCCAAATATGCTTTGATCCTATTTAATAAGTGCAACTATGTATATGAAGGTGTCAAAATCACTTAATTTGGTGCCGAAACTGAATCTATTCAGGAAGTGTTGGTTTTTCATTTGTGGGCTGTCTAATTTATCAGATGTATGTCAGATATTTTTGGTGAAGACATAGAACCTAATCTTAAATCTGTTCCTCATTCAAAATTATGTCACTACAAACAGGCACATGGAAGCAGGAGTTCTTATTTAAAGCCTATTTAAATAAATTAGTTCAGTCATTTATTTTTTTTATAAATATATATAAAAATATTATTTTTAATCTATGTATTTATACAATGTGTAAAACAACAACTATTTTATGGTAATTAATCCTAGTGCATGTTTTAATTTCTTATTATACGTGGCACCAACTAATTTTTGGAGACTAACAATTAGTTGAAAGAATATTCAGCTTGTGCCACCATAAAATTTAGTCGCTAGCACACAGAAATTAGGCACCAATCTCTGGTGATTTTATTATTCTCTAATGACTTCATGTAAATTGGGTCTGTGGGAAGGGACTCCAAAAAAATTACTTCAATTGGGATTTACTGAGAATCTTCTTCTGTCCAAAAGACTAACATCCCCACAGAGAGGGAGAAAAGATCAGCCAGTATTGCAGTCATCTACAAAGGATTATGAATGTCATCTAAATTAGTTTCAGTCAGTTGATCAAATATCTTGAATTTTTGCAAACCATGCTGCAGGAAATCTTGAGACTCAGAAGCATAACATGTAGGCAAATGATTTCTCCTGGTTGCAACAGTAACTTACATTCTCATAATGCTCCTCATGATTGTTTCACAGTGGTGCAATAAGATACTGAACAAAAGGTAGTGGAGAGGCATGGACTGAAAGAATAGTCAAAGAGCACCAGCAGGCAAAATGGTTTAAAGAGAAAATTCCAAATAGGAATGTCACGGCAACAGCTACTGATGCTGGGGCAGAGAGAAAATTGAGCAAGTGGTGGACTATCATTAGTGGAATGGATGATAGGGTCTGTGAGATATTGCTGCAGAGGACATAGTTCCAAAGATGAGGTCACTGTGGAGGCACTTGAAGATAAGGATGAGGATCTTGACATATTAAATTACCTGAAGTTTGTGAAGGTGAAGATGGGTAGGCCCCTGGGGAAAGCATCAGAGAAACTTATTCAGGAAGTGATACAAGTGATTCTGAAATTACATGGGGATTTTGCTTTTTTTCAACTTAAGTTCAATGTCACATCAATGGAATCTGCAATGGGAATTTAGGATTTGGTGGAATAGGAAGTAGGATAGTGCTGGAGGGGGACAACGTTGGATGTGGAGGAATGCAGTTTTGATGACTGACTGGACGTGGAGTAGAAAGGTCAGCACACCACTCGACACTGTTCAATTATTTAGGGGATGTTGAGAGGGCTAGAGCCAGAGGTATGTAGCTGTTAGTGGAAACCAAACAGGTTGACCTTGGTTTTCTTTACACTGAGCTGAAGGAAATTTTGGCAGATTAGCAACTTGATGATGGATTAGAATGTAATTAGTACATCAGCAACCCTGGAGTCAAAGATGGCAGTGAGCAAATAGAGCTGAATGTAGTTGGCCAGTGTCACCAAGGAGTAGCGGGTAAATGATGAGATGGTGAAGAATGGAACCCTGAGTGCACTACATTTGACCATGTAAAGGTAGTGAAGAGAAACCATTTGAGGAGAAGTATCAGGTGCAATTGAACAGTTAGGAATGGAACCAGGAGAATGAACATCAGGGTGTTAGACCATGGAAGAATGACAGTAGAGAAGAATGCAATAGCCAACAGAGCCAAATATAATAGCGAACATACAGGTGGACAATGTGTCATGATTATAGTCATATAGGATGTCATTGTAACTATGGCTAGCGTAGTCTTAGTACTGTGGTCGAGTTAGAAACTGAATTTAAGGGCAAAAAAAGGGTTACTGGGAGAGGTGGCATGAATTCAGATAATGATGATGCATTAAAGACCTTGGAGAGGTGGGGAAGATGGAGATAGGGCAGAGATTAGATTGTAACAATTTGGAAGGGATTTTAGTTTAGTTTATTTTATGATTTTTGCTATGAAGTTAAATTCAGTTTCAGAGGGTTAAATTTCAGATAATTTAGACCAGCAATCCAGAATATTGATGAGGACAATTAGGTGGAATGTCAGATACAACAGCCATAAAAATTATGTAGTCTTGCGTGCCACATCACTTTTTAGGCAATGGGAAGCCATTGCACACGTCCTAAAGTAGTCCTCACACTTAATGAAAGAATTGGGCTGAATTTTCTTGTGGGCTTCAGGCCCCTGATGTTGGGACCAAATGAGGGCCCGAGCCTGCACTTGCCAACAGTGGGGCTGGCACAGGATAGTCCCAGAGATGGCCTCCTAATTGGCTGCCTCCGAGCTCGCCATTCAATTAAGGACAGTTGGTGGGCTCCCGATGTTGCCGGCCTAATCAGAGTGCCGGCAGTTCTGAGGCCTTACCAGCCCACCGGAAGAGGTGGGTGCTTCTGAGGCAGGACGAGGATTGAGAGAGTGTCTCAAAGTGGAGGCATCCTCGGAACGGTAAGTTTAAAATTAAAATTTGGAGGGCCAAGCAGGCAGGACCCTTGGATCGGAGATCTAAAGAAAAAATTTTCATTTATATTGTGGCTTTCATGACCTTGGGACATCCTGAAGTGCTCCACAGTTAATTAAATGCTATCAAAGCATAGTCACTGTTGCAACTAATTTGTGCACAGCAAGATCCCACAAACAGTAAAGCGATAAATAAGAGAGATAAAGGGTGTGCGCAACCCATGCATATTTAGGCAGCATGCAGATAATGAAAAGCATGCCACATGAAATATGATGAAGCAGACCATGTCACGTCAGAGTGCGGTTGAGGATACGTTGTGGTCTGGGAGGGGGAGGAGGAGGAAGAGGAGGAGGAGGAGGAGGAGGAAGGAGGAGGAGGAAGAAGGAGGAGGAGGAGGAGGAGGAGGAAGAAGAAAAAGAAGAATAATGCCACGTACACATTCCCTTCCTGGCCATAATTGACGCATCTGACTGTGGTACCAGTTAACGTAACTCCAATTCTCCATTCACTAACAATCCCACAAATTACCTCCCCTCTGATGGTCACAATCACAGAGTCCTCTTGGCCACAATGCAAAGATAAAAGCCAGCACTGAACAAAGATTCCAAACGAAATTTATAAATCAACTGTGTCGATGCAAGGTGATTTGTGAGTGCTATTGGGGAGGGTTTAAACTAACTTCGCAGGGGTGTGGGAACCAGGAGGTAATATTATAGAGGAAAAACCAAGATGCACAGAGAATTGGGAGAGACAGATAACACTAGAGTAAAAAATAGTAAGGTATTAGATGGGGTCAGAGTAAGAGGGAATGTAATAAGGTCTAAATTAGGTTTATTATGCCTGTTTCTGAATGTGCGGAGTGTGGTAAATAAGGTCGGTGAGCTTCAAGTGCAGATGGCCATGTGGAAATATGATGTCATGACGATAATGATGGCCTGGCTCAAGAAAGGGCAGGACTGGGTACAAAACATTCCTGAATACAAGGTGTCGAGGAAGTCCACTCCCCTTCCACTAGCTCACCTGACCAAGCTTCCTAGTATGCTCCCCCCATGCCCTAGCCCTGAACTTGCCTCTTCCTCTAGTTTTTCTCTTATCTCCCCTCATGCTCTCTCTGAGCTCATCTTATCTATGAGACCCACCTCCTGTTCCCTCAACCGTATTCCCACTAAACTGTTGATCACCCAACTTCCCCTCCTGATCCCTATGTTAGCCGATATTGTACACTGTTCTCTCTCTTCACGTGTTGCCCCTCTCTCCTTTAAATCTGCATCATCACCCCCTCCTCATAAAACCAAGCCTTGATCCCACTGCCCTTGCAAACTACCATCTCATCTTCAACCTCCCTTTCCTCTCCAAAGTCCTTGAACATGTTGTTGTCTTCCAAATCCATTCCCATCTTTCCTGGAACTCCATGTTTGAATCCCTCCAATCAGGTTTCTGTACTGAAACAGCTCTTATCAAAGTCACAAATTACATCCTATGTGTATCTGATGAAGGTAAACATTCCCTCCTTGTCTTTCTTGACCAGTCTGCAGCCTTTGACACGGGTTGACCACACCATCCTCCTCCAATGCCTCTCCACTGTAGTCTCGCTCAGTGGGACTACTCTCATCTGGTTCCATTCTTATCTATCTAATCATAGCCACTTGCAATGGCTTCTCTTCCTGTCCTGCACTGTTACCTCTGATGCCCCCAAGGATCTATCCTTGGCTCCCTCCTATTTCTCATCTACATGCTGCCCCTAGGTGACATAGTCCAAAAGCACAGCATTACTTTTCACATGTATGCTGACAACACCCAGCCCTACCTCACTACCACTTCTTGCGATTCCTCCACTGTTGCTATATTATCAGACTGCTTATCCTGTACTGGATGAGCAGAAATTTCTTCCAATTAAATATAATTAAGACAAACCATTGTTCTAAGTCCCTCTCCAAAGTCAGTTCCTGAGCTACCGATTTCACTCCTCTCCCTAGTAACAGTCTGAGATTAAGTCAGTCTATTTTCAACCTTGGTGTCACATTTGACCCCGAGATGAGCTTCTGACCTCATATTTGTGCCATCACTAAGACCACCTATTTCCACCTCCATAACATCACCTGCCTTCATTACCTCTAGACCTGACTATTGTTATGACTGAGGCGGGAGGACTGCACTGTTAATTCAGTCCCACTTCTCCACAGTCACAAGATATTCTTTAAAGTTTTCCCACTTGTTGAAACAGTCAATCGGATACACTATTTTCCCCCCAGAATAGAAAAGACTAACCAGCTTTCTTTACTGAACAACAAATTTAACAGTTTATTATAAAACAAGTCTTAACTAGTAACGAAGTAAGACAATAGCACATAGATCAAATTTTTAAAGAATCCAACATTAAATTTTAAAAAGTCCTCTTTTCTACCTTAATCAATTTTAAAGTCCCTTTTTGCCATAGTCCATTCACACTCGCACTCATATACATATATAGTCTGGTTAACTGAAAAAGTAAAAAAAAGGATTTTTAGATCAGAGTTCCATTACAGACAAAAAGAGCTTGGGTAGATTACTTGCTCATTTTTTGAAGTAAACAGCAGATGAGATATATTGTTCCAAACCGGCAGACTGCCTGACTTCTGAGCGCACAAATCTTTAGGATCTTTAGAATCTTCCAGAAATTAGTTCTCTTCAGGCGGCATTGAAAATTATTTAGCAGGCCTTCTTGAAATACAAGGAACAAGACGAATTCACAGTGGACTTCACAGGATCCTTCAGAGATATCGGAAAATGAAGCTGGGTTGTGCTCTTCTGTTCTTTCTTGACCTCTTCTCCAGGCTTGACACACGCACTGACTGACAACCAAACAGCTTGGCAGTTTTTGCCCACTTAGATGTTCTGTGCCTGCTACTGGGCTTGTTTAATCAAAGGAGAGTTGTCAATTTTCTGCCCCTGTTGCCATGGCTTCTGCCTTAAGCCTAGCCTGACCCAGATGACAAACAGTAACACTGTTGCCAATTCAGCCCTCACTGTCCCTGGATATTAAAATATTTATTTAGCTTAACTATAAATTACTTTTTAAAAAAAATTATTTTAACAAAACATAGTCACTTTCATAACACTATTCCAATACACTCCTGACTGGTCGCCCACATTCTACTCTCCAGAAACCTGAAGTCATCCAAAACTCTGCTGTCCGTGTCTTAACTTGCACCAATCCCATTCCCTTATCATCCTGTGCTAGTGATCTACATTGGGTCTCGGTTAAGCAATGTCTTGATTTAAAAGTTCTCATCCTTGTTTTCAAATCCCTCCATGGCCTCAGCCTCCCTATCTTTGTAATCTCCTCCAGCCCCACAACCCTCCTAGATATCTGCGCTCATCTGATTCTGGCCTCTTGTGCATCCCTGATTTTAATAGTTCCACTATTGATGGCCATACCTTCAGTTGCCCTAGGCCCTAAGTACTGGAATACTCTCCCTACACCTCTCTGCCTCTCCCACCTCACTTTCCTCCTTTAAGACACTCCTTAAAACCTACCTCTTTGACCAAGTTTTTGGTCATCAGACCTAATGTCTCCTTTTGTGGCTCGGTGTAATATTTTGTTTTATAATGCTCCTGTGAAGCACCTTAGGACATTTTATTACATTAAAAGCACTATATAAATATAAGTTGTTATTTTGTTGTTAGAAAGGAAGGTGGGGGGGGGGGGGGGGGGCGGGTGAGGGGGTGCATTAGCAGTATTGATTAAGGAGAACATTACAGTGCTTGAGAGAGAGGATGTCCTAGAGGGGTCAAGGACAGAAACTATCCGGTTACAGCTAAGAAACAATAGAGGTACCATTACATTTCTGGGTGTATTCTATAGGCCTCCAACTTGTGGGAAAGGTAAAGAGAAACAAACTTGCAAGGAAATTACAGATAGGTGCAAGAATTATAGAGTAATTATAATGGGGGTCTTTAATTATACTAATGTAGACTGGGCTAGTAATAGTGCAAAGGGCAGAGAGGGGCAAAACTTTCTACCCTGTGTTCAGGAGAATTTTCTGCAAGAGTATATTTCCAGTCTAAAGAGGAAGGAGACATTACTGGATCTGGTTCTGGCGAATGGGGTGGGTCAAGTCGATGAAGTGTCAGTAGGCGAATATTTAACGGACAGTGATCATAGTATCATAAAGTTTAGGTTGCCTATGGAAAAGGACACTGAGCAAGCCAGCTTCAATGGGGTGAGAACGAATCTGGCCCAGGTAAATTGGAATCAAAGATTGGCAGGCAAAACTGTAATGGAACAATGGACTGCCTTTAAAGAGGAGAGAGGGAGAGAGGTACAGTCAAGGTACAATCCCATGAGGGGGAAAGGTAGGGTGAACAAATCAAGAGTTGCCTAGATGATGAAAGAGATAGAGAATAAGATGAAGCAGAAAAAGGGTGCATATGACAGATGTCAGGTTGATAATACAATTTGGAACCAGGTTCAGAGGGGAAGTGAAAAAACAAATAAGAGCAGCAAAGGAGTATGAGAAGTGATTGGCAGTTGACATAAAAGAAAATCCAAAAGTCTTCTACAGGTATATAAATAGTAAAAAGGTGGTAAAATAAGTGGGGCCAAATAGGGAACTAAAAGGGAATTTACACATGGACACAGAGGGCATGGCTGAGGTTATCAATGAGTACTTTGCATTAGTCTTTACCAAGAAAGAAGATGTTGTCCAAGTCATAGTGAAAGAGGAGATAGTTGAGACATTGGATGGGCTAAATATTAATAAAAAGGAGGTATTAGATAGTTGATAAGTCACCAGGACCAGATGAGGTGCATCCAAAGATACTGAGGGAAATAACAGTGGAAATTGCAGAGACACTGACCATAACCTTTTAAACCTTCTTAGATACAGGGGTGGTGCCAGAGGACTGGAGAGTTGCAAATGTTACACCTTTATTCAAAAAAGGGTGTAAGGATAAGCCCAGAAACTACAGGTCAGTCAGTTTGACATTGGTGGTGGGAAAGCTTTTAGAAATGATAATTTGGGACAAAATTAACAGTCACTTGAGCAAATGCAGATTGGTTAAGGAAAGCCAGCATGGATTTGTTAAGGGCAAATTGTGTTTAACCAACGTGCGTGAGTTTTTTGATGAGATAATAGAAAAGGTTGATGAGGGTAATATTGTTGATGTGGCGTACATGGACTTCCAAAAGGTGTTTGATAAAGTGCCACATAACAGGCATGTAAGAAAAGTTAGAGCCCATGGAATAAAAGGGACAGTAGCAGCATGGATACAAAATTGGCTGAGTGACAGGAAACAGAGTGTAGTGGTGAACGGTTGTTTTTCAGACTGGAGGAAGGTATACACTGTTGTTCCCCTGCTTTCCTTGATATATATTAATGACCTAGACTTGGGTGTACAGGCACTATTTCAAAATTTGCAGATATAGTGTGAACTGTGAGGAGGATAGTGATAAACTACAAGAGGACATAGACAGGCTGGTGGAATGGGCAGACAAGTGGCAGACGAAACTTAATGTTGAGAAGTGTGAAGTGATGAATTTTGCTAGGAAGAACAAGCCGAAGCAGTATAAAATAAAGCGTACAATTCTAAAGGGTGCGCAGGAGCAGAGGGACTTGGGGTATAGGTGCACAAATCATTGAAAGTGGCAGGGCAAGTTGAGAAAGTGGTTAATATTCTTTGATGGGATGTGGATGTTGCTGGCAAGGCCAGCATTTGTTGCCCATCCCTAACTGCCCTTGACAACTGAGTGGCTTGCTAGGCCATTTCAGAGGGCAGTTAAGTGTCAGCCACATTGCTGTGGGCCTGGAGTCACCTGTAGGCCAGACCAGGTAAGATTGACAGATTTCCTTCCCTAAAGGACATTAACGGACCAGATGGGTTTTTACGACAATTGATAATAGTTTCACAGCACCATTACTGAGACTAGGGCTGGGATTTTGTTGTGCTCCCGACGTCAGGCTCTGTGGTGGTGGGGCGGGAAGATCGTGGTGGTAGCGGCCCGCCACAGAGCTCGACACCGGAATTGCTGGGTTCGATCTTCCTGGTGGCGGTGAGGCTCCATGGCGGTGCCACCCGCCCCGCACTCAGCACCCACCCCCCTCCCCTCCTGCCCGTCGCTCGGCGATGGGACCCAACTTTAAATATTTAAATAAAGGCAATGAATTAATTTTAATACCGTTCACTTTCTCGTCCAGGGAAAACTGGCGCTACCAAAGTGAGGAATGGGGGAACTTAGGATTCTTAGTGTAGTTGGGGGGAGGTTACTCTGCATTTCTAGTGGGGGGGGGGGTGGGGGAAGGAGTGAACTCTGCAGTGGGGAGAGGTCAACTTGGCAATTTAAGTATTTTGGTGGGGAGAGGGCAACTATGCAATGTAAGTGTTTTTGTGGCCGGGTACGGGGTTCAACTCTGCACTTTTTGTGGGTCAGGCAGCCCTTTAAAAATGGTGGCAGTGCCTACGCAGAGGCAGCTGATGCAGTTCATGGCATCACTGAGGCCGCCCCCGCCACGTGATTGGGTGGGGGGCGGCCCTCCCTGCATATTTAAATGAAACGCCGCAAGCTAGATTGTGCCGGCGTTGCGGCGCTCGGCCCAGGTGTGCGGGCCACCATTTTTTTTGCCTGCCGCCACTCCCGGCGGAGGGAGAATAAAATTCAGCCCTAGCTTTCAATTCCAGATTTTTGTTTATTAATTAAATTTAAGTTCCACCAGCTGCCATGATGGGCTTTGAACCCAAGTACCCTAGGCCTCTGGATTACCACTGCGCAAGGAAGTTATGATAAACCTGTATAAAACACTGGTTCGGCCTCAACTGGAGTATTGTGTCCAGTTCTGGGCACAGTGCTTTAGGAAGGATGTGAAGCCATTAGAGCGGGTGCAGGAAAGATTCACAAGAATGGCTCCAGGGATGAGGAACTTGTTACATGTATAGATAGGAGAGCTGGGGCTGTTCATCTTAGAGAAGATAAGGTTGAGAGGAGATGTGACATAGATGTTCAAAACCATGAGGGATCTGGACAGAGTAGATAGGGAGGAAGTGTTCTCATTGAGAGAAGGGTCGAGAACCAGAGGACACCGATTTAAGGTGATTGGCAAAAGAAGCATTGGCAACACGAGAAAAAAGTTTTTTACGCAACAAGTGATTAGGATCTAGAATGCACTGCCCAAGAGTGTGGTGGAGGCAAATTGAATCGAGGCCTTCAAAATAGAATTGGATAATTATCTGAGGAGAAAAGATTTACAGGGCTACAGGGAAAAGGCAGAGAGCTGGAACGGACACGATCGGCCGAATTGCCTCCTTCTGTGCTGTAACCATTCTATGATTCTATATTGCATACTAAAAGTCAATGAATCACTCTTGTGCATTCCATTACTGCCTATCTACCATGAGTCTTTGCCAGTCCTGGTGCTCATACGCAGTGCTACTCTATTGGCTGCAACATGGCTAGTAACGGTTGCTGACTTTCAGCGAGGGTACTGCAGGTGGCCTTGCAGGACAATCGCGAGGAGCTCTGGCCCTAAAAGGCCCAGCTTTGGTCTGCACCATGCATGGGCGGCAGCAGTCTGGACTGGCTGACTGACAGGCAACAGCAAGGGCAGCACCTCAGCAATCCTAGCAGTGTATTGGAGGACAGATTGCTGGATTGCTGTGTACCCTGTATACCCTTTGACCAGTGATACACGCAGAAATGATGGCAGCAGTCTGAGCTTGCATGACTTCAGTCTAAGCTTCCACTGCAGGAACCAGATTTTTTTTAGATTAGAGATACAGCACTGAAACAGGCCCTTCGGCCCACCGAGTCTGTGCCGACCATCAACCACCCATTTATACTAATCCTACACGAATCCCATATTCCTACCAAACATCCCCACCTGTCCCTATATTTCCCTACCACCTACCTATACTAGTGACAATTTATAATGGCCAATTTACCTATCGACCTGCAAGTCTTTTGGCTTGTGGGAGGAAACCGGAGCACCCGGAGAAAACCCACGCAGACACAGGGAGAACTTGCAAACTCCACACAGGCAGTACCCGGAATCAAACCCGGGTCCCTGGAGCTGTGAGGCTGCAGTGCTAACCACTGCGCCACTGTGCCGCCCCTTGTGCTGCAATGGAAGCTGTGACATTGACCATCAGACATTGCACCATGGATGGGTCCGCAAGTGTTGCATTGGAGTTGGCCACCACTTCCTCTCTGGAGAAGAAAGGCTCAAAGCTCTGCGCAAAGCCTGTGCCAAGCCGGTGCTGAATGCCTTGACACGCTCTTTGACATTGACTGCAGCTTTTCTGGTAGGCCTGCCAATGAACCAAGTATTTCATTGCACGCACCCACAGGTCTTTTTCTGTAGGCCGACCCATCAAAATCCTCATCTGATCCCACTGCAGCAGAACTCGTGTGTGACCTTGTCCTCTGGGGAGCTGGCACCTGCACTACCCTTGTCCCCTGTCCCTTGCCCTGACAGAAGGCCACTCGTGCCCAGTGTCTCACCCCGTATAGATCCTATCTGTAAGTTATCCTCTAAAGTACTCTCAGGGCTGGATTTTGTGTAGGAGGTGAGGCTCCTTGCGTCAGGACGAAAAGGTGGGGGGCAGCCCCGCCTCTTCCTTTTCTTATCCACCCGGAGTATCCTCCCAGCTTTTTCTATCAAAATTTCAGGAGCTGAGATTCCCATCCCTTTAAAGACAGGGATCCCATCACCTCCATGAGCTGCCAGCCAATCAGGGGGCCGGCAGTTCAGCAGTATCGGTAGCGCCACTGGGAGCAGTGGCCACTGCCAGTACTGCAGAGGTGTCAGACCCAGGGCCAGCACTGTAACTCTGGACCAGAGGTAGATGAGGTGGGGTTGCGGGGGCCAGTGCAGAAGGCCCCAGCAAAGGGGGCTGTGGGTTGGTCTTGCAGTCCAGGGGGAGGGGTGTCCTGGGGGGTGAAGAGGTTCCCAGTGGGACTCCTCCATGGGCTACAGATTGTCCATGAAGGAGGAACCCCCCCAAGCCCGCAGGGAGGCCGCCTCATGTTACAAGGTAACCTCCCCGCGTGGCGGAGGCCATCAGCACCACTGGTAAGATCCCAGCGGTGGCGGGAAGAGGCCCTTAATTGGCCATTAATAGGCTACTTAAGGGCGTCAATTGGTTACTAGGCGGAAAGGCCGTCATCAGTCTATCCCAGCCCTGGGAAGATCGCTTGGCGATGGGCCCTTTGCCCCCTGCCACCCATCATGATTCTCCATGCACCCCACCACCTCCAGCCCCGCATCAGGGAGGCCCATAGAATTCAGCCCTTAGTGTCAGTATCTGAGCCGGTGGCTGCGAGTGTGAGAGCATGTGACAGCGTTTCTTCTTTATCACTGTCATCCTGCTCTTCCTCCACTTGCGTTTCCACCATTGCCTGGCCAGGTATCTATTCTTAGATATCTGAAAGGGGAAAGGTACAGGGTAGGGTTGGGCTGAAGGGGGGTGGGGGTCGGAGGGGCAAGAGGTGCATGCTTACACTGGATTTAATGGGTCTCCTGGAGATGGGCTAGGAGGTGGGGTGACAGGGGGTGCCCATAGAATTGCGACGGGGGCAGAGGGCCTGTTGCCTTCCTGTTGCACTGATAAAGTCAGGGCTGGGATAGGCCGATGATGGCCTTCCTGCCCGGAGGCCAATTGAGGCCCTTAAGAGGCCTATTACTATCCGCTTAAGGGCCTCTTTGCCCCACCACTTGCATTAAGCCAGCAGCTCAAAGCCCACCCTTCCACCCCCCATCGCCAGGGCCTTCTGGACTGGCCTTGACAATCCTGCCTCATTTACCTTTCTTCCGGGTTTCCAGTGTTGGGCCTAGTTCGCAGGTCTGGTGCTGTACCGGCAGTGGCCACTGCTCCCCGTGGGGCTGCCAATACTACTGAGCTGCTGGCCCTCTGATTGACTGGCAGCTTTGGAAGGTGGGATCTCTATCCTTAAAGGGATGGGGATTCTGGTGCCTGGCATTTAATTGCCCCGGCGCTATTAAATAGAGCTGGGAGGGGGGGTGCCCTGCTCTTCAAAACTGCCATAGGTTCTTTCCACCTGAAAGAGCTTTAATTTAAGGTCTCATTTGAAGTACAGCACCTCTGTCAATGCAGTACTTTCTCAGAAATATCTTGAAGCGTCAGCCTAGATTATGTGTTTAAGTCTCTGGAGTGAGGCTTGAATCCACAGCCTTCTGACTCAGAGGGAAGTGTGCTGCCATTGAATGCCTTATCCACACTCCACATTTTGCACATCTGCCAACTAATGTAGCTACTTGCACATCTAGTACTGATGTGGGGAGCTCCATATCAAAGTGTGCTGTGCCACGTCTGACCTGAAGGTGCCTCCATTTGTGGGGTCAGGTATTGGGATCATGCAGCTGTGTCCAGGATTTGGGACAGTAAGCCAGAATCTGGACTGTGGTGGTGGGAGGGGGGGGAGGGCAGTGGTGGTGGCAGGGGTGGGGAGGAGCGGCTGCTGACTATAATATCTTTTGTTCAAGAGCAGGGTCCCTGTAAATTAAAAAAGCTGCCTCCATTCTTGGGTTGCCTTCACTTTGCCGCCTGCCCCTCTCAGACCCTGAGGGTTGCCTTGACATTACTTCTTCTCCTGTGCCTGAATGTCCTTCTGGCAAACCTGTGGAAGATGAGGTGAGAGAACCAAGAATATCTTCTCCCACTTCATTTAACGGTCTGCCCTTAGCATGCGCTTATTGTTGGTTAAGGCTGCTCACCCACCTTAGAAAAGTCCTAGAAATCTCCAGCAATGTTGAAAAACAACAGTGACCTGTCATCACAGTTTTCTGCCCTATTTTTTCTGGTCTTTGCACTTGGAGAATACAAGTTCCCCAGACGTGAAGCACAAGGGAATCGGATCCATGATGTGAATGTGTGTGTCTGTGCCTTTCTACGTGTGAATTAACTGTTTCAAAGTGACACTTTTTTGTTCTTTGTGTCCATGATTTATAAGGTTTGAGGCGGCTCAAAATTAACAAAGTCTGGACGAAATGAACTGTTTCTCATTTTATGTCAGACTGTTTATTTGGAGATTGTGCTAATGCTTCTGTGATAGCGAAACCATGTCATTATTCAACACAACTCACGGTTAATGCATTATAAATCACCTATACAAAGCAGCTTTAGAAACAGACCATGACAGCACCAATAAATAGTAATTGTCATTTCAATACACGGTGAAAAATCTTAAGGCAGTGGTTTTTGATGAAATGATTGAGTTTCCCGGCCAGTTACAGGCCATCACCCCCTTGATACCGGTACTTGTAAATCTCTTCATAATTTTGAAAACTTCTACCTTAGTCAACTTGAAGTCTCCTCTTTTACTATTAGATTAAACACAACACTGCATCCTCTTGAGGGCCCAATAATATAACTTCCATGATGTACTGATGAGTATTACACACAGCACTCCATATGGTATATAATCAGTGCTTACTGCAGTAATAATGATAAATCTTTTGATTTGTATCCTTTCCCTCTGGTAATGCAATCAGTACCTTATTTGTTTGAGAGCTATGCGCCCAACACATTTTCTGCTATTATTTCCGAATCTCTTTCCTGAACAGCATACTGCTTTGTAGTTCTGTTTAACATATGCTCCCTATTTTGGCTTCATGTTCTCATGGAGATTTTAAGGCCCAAATTCCTATGATTGTATTTTGGGGCAAGGAGGCCTTCTTAAAAACTTATCTCTTTGACTAAACTTTTGGTCACCTATCCTAATGTTTCTTTCTTTGGCTCGGTATCAATTTTTATCTGATTCTGCATGGATGCAGATGTGGGCAGGGTTCTTAATAAGTACTTTGTCCCTGTCTTCACAAAGGAGGATGATGCAGACATTGTAATTAAAGAGGAGGAGTGTGAAATATTAGATACAATAAGCTTAATGAGAGTGGAAGTACTAGAGGGTCTGACATCCTTGAAAGTGGATAAGTCACCAGGGCCAGATGGATTGTATCCTAGGCTGTTATAGGAAGCCAGGAAGGAAATAGCGGCTGCTCTGAGGATCATTGGTGGGATTAGAATGGGCGGCTAGTTTTTTCAGCCAGTGCAGACACGATGGGCTGAATGGCCTCTTTCTGTGCCGTAACTTTTCAATAATTACACTCATGTGAAGCAGCTGGGGATCTTTTACTATGTTAATAAAGGTGCTAGATAAATGCAAGTTGATGTTACATGTTAAGTGTTTTTTTAACCACCTTGCCTCTCTGTGTTACACCCATGTAGGTTGCTGGAGTGATGCCCTTAGGCAACAGATGGCAGTAGTGCTTGGCTGCATGGTGGTATCATGAGCTCCTATCTAGGCTCCTCTCTGATTTTGTGTTTGGAAAAGTGTAGGCACCCTATGTAGAACTTGATTGCTTTGAGAATGTATTTACCCTCCATTGTTAGTTCTGGGGTTGTCAGGGAAACCTTTGTTCATTAGTGCACAATCTTTCACAGCTTGTAGCCACTCTAAAGATAGAGCAATCTTTTAGACCCTGATGAAGTTTTAAAATAGCAAAGCTGTATGTGAGAAATTGTATGCAACTACATGGGCTGAATGTGCAGCCAGTGGCGGCGTGAACAGACCCAAAAGAGGCCAAGATGCTTTTTCTTAAACTGTGCTTTATTTAGGGCTAAGCTGAAAAGCGTCATCCAGTACTTACATGAAGATTACAATTGTTTCCAGGTAATTGAGAGTGAAGAGAGCAGTCTTATAATAACTGTATGCCACACTGGATGTAGGTATACAGCCCTTTTCCTTTAGAAAAAGTTTGACAGAAACTAAAATTATAGAAAAAAGAAACAGTGAATAGAAATTGAAAAAAATATCAAATTGAATGTAATTTTAAAAACCACCTACAAGGAATAAATAAAAAATGATTGTAATAAAACAATGCAGCAGCCAGCCATAATGCTGGAATTTGTAGATTAAGTTAAAACATGACATCCGCCTAAAAGAACAATAAATAAACTGAATAAATAATTCATAAATAAATTGGTTCCAGATTTTACAGCAATCAACACAGTGCTTTTTGTCTCAACTGCTCCATTACATCAGTTACCAAAGATAAATACCGTGCTTTCATTAAATAGTTTCCTTTTTTCTCAATCAGTACAGTAAAAGTCCTACAAAATATGCAAATTTATTTACATAAAACAGAGCCAGAACCTTTTAAACATTCTCTGTTTTTTGTACCTCCTGTAAACAGCAGAGATCCTCTTTTTGTTTTATTTCTTTTGAAATACAGATTCAATGTCAGGTTGTTGGGAGTCAGGACTTTGCACTGGCCCTGAAGTTTACTTACTTACTTTTTTGAACATGAGAGAGTACTATCATAATGGATGGAGGTTGGTAAGAGTTTTGCTTAGAGCAGGTCCTGATGACGTCAAGCAGGTTTTCCAGACTTATGCGTGTCTGTCTGGGTTCTCAATAATACTTGCTGGATATTCATATCCATGGTTAGCTGCAATGTTTACAATAGTTTCAGTTTTTGTGTGTTTTTTTAAATATATTTTAATTCTTTTTAATCGTAGCTGGAATGATTGCAGTCAAGGAGCTGCCAGTGTAGCTTATCTTCTGTCAGTTTTTAACAGGATCAGATAGCAATTGGCAGTATATGAACATATGCTCATCTAAATTCTACAAAATTACAATTCTACAGGATTTCTTATTTTTAGCAGTAATGCTAACCTCTATTTTTTTGCATTTTATGTCTAATTTTTTTATATTTTTATATTAGTAATTTAAAAGTTTTTTTTATTATTCTGTACATCTATTGAGTTTCTTTTTTTAAAGGGAAGGTTAAGAACACAATGAACCATTTTCAAGCAATAATCCTATTTCCAAAATAGTCCTCACTCAGTAAGTTTTTTTTTGCTTCCCACAGATCACAGTTATGCCAATCTCAAATGTTCAGTCCTCATGAAAGTTACAGAAAACCATATGAAAACTACTTACTTGAATTAATGATACCAAAGTGCCTCCCAAAGTATCAAAGAACTACAATCTTGCTTATTTAAAAGCAGTTAAGTATTATTATCATTATTATTACTTTTTTTTTACAATTCAAGATAAACTCTTCAGACTGTTTTAGGAACAGTGTGAGAAGGAAAGAAATCCATAATTTACATACGACTACAAGTCTGCAATAAAAAGTTTGGTCCTTTGGTCCCTAAAATACCTAAGGAATGACAGATACTTATAGTGACTGTTACCATGTGTGACCATGGCAACTGTATCCATGATGGCAACAGGCACTCCTTATCAACTTGTTGCTCTACAAGCTCCTAGTATCTTTTTTTAATATATTTTCTCCTTTCAGGCGTTCAAAACTCATCCTTCAGCAGAAGTGATACATTTTGAAGAGACTTAACAGTCTAAACAATCAGAGCAGTCAAAGATAAAAGTCTGAAGAAGTCTTCAGCTTGATTGGCGTATGCTGATATGTCCAAAGGTTTATTTAACAGTACTTTTATTATTTTTTTGTACATGCGGTCCTCCCCAGTTTCCGCCCTAAAAGACGAAGACAAGGAAGATTTGAGATGACAGCATGAATGCAGTAAAAGATCTACACCAATCGAGTTTTACTGTAAGTATAATCTAAAGAAACAGCATCTGGCTTTTTCTGCCTTCAATCTGAAAGCCTGGGGATTGCATCAACTAAATGTACTTTTTGTGAACCCTTCAGCCTTTTCAAAATATCAAATGGTTTGTATCATATATATGTGTGTCTTTTAAGCTTATGGTTTGAACGTAAAAGAGTAATTTTTTTATGGTGAGTAAAATAGGTGCTCAGATAATTTCTGCATTGACAAAGCCCTTGTATTAGGGACCATAAATGTAAGATAGCCACTAATTAATCTAATAGGGAATTAAGGAGAAACTTCTTTACCCAGAGAGTGGAATTCACTACTATAAGGAATAATTGAGGTGACTAGCATTGATGCATTTAAGGGGAAGTTAGATAAACACATGACAAGAAGGAACGGAAGGATATGTTTAAGGGGGCTAGATGAAGAAGGGTAGGAGGTGGTTCATGTGGAGCATAAACACTGGCATGCAACAGTTGGACCAAATGGCCTATTTCTGTGCTGTAAATACTATGTATTTGACTACATTCAGCAGTAGCACACAATGTATATGATGTGTGAGTCTTTCACATTAAATTATCCAGTTCAGAATGTGCAGGATTGTAGTGGACTACAACTAAGGGCAGGTAGCTCCACAGGACCACATGCTGCTGTCAGTTCTACTGAGACAGTAATCAACAGAGCAAACAGAATGCTTAAATACATTGCTGACATCAGTAGGAATACAAGTTGGAGAATTATGTACTGAAATTTTATGTGAGACCTCACCTTGAGAACTGTATCCAGTTTAGTCATGGAGATATAAGGGAGGAATTCAAGCCCTGAAGATAGTACAAACAAGAGCCACACGGCTGATGCCAAGTGTCAGAAGATTGAGTTATGAGGAAAAACGGAGGAATTTTGGACACTTCAGCCTTGAAAGGAGGTGACTGAGAAGGGGCTTTATAGAGGTATAAACATATTTAAAGCATATATGACTTATGAAAGCTAAATCTGAAGCATTACTTCAGCAATAACAGTAGGAGAAGCTGGTAAAGGTTGACGTTAGTGAAAGACAAATTTAGGGAAAATTACCATGGTTGGTTGCAGCCATTTATAGATTGATGCCAAGAGATATTTTGGAACAGCTCACTACTCACCCCTTGATGAGGGAGAGGAGGTTCTGCAGCCCCTATAGAGACCCAAAGTCAAAGGTATGGGTGAGAAGAACAGAAATCACAAAACATTTTGAAAAGGCTGCAGTATTTGGAAAGATATGCTTAAAATAGCTGATTACTGACTGTTTTGGCATTCAGTGTAGCTGGATCACAAAAGGTAGGATACTGTCTCTTTAAGAATCTGTATTACATGTTTTAAAAAGTGCAATGCGATATTAAACATTAGAGATAATATTAATCCAAAGGAAAATCTCACAGCAGTTCTGTCTACAGCTAGCAGGCAGATTCCGCTTACAGTTTTAAAACAATAGAAACTAGAACTGCAATGATCCACTTTAGTGGAAGTGACATGCGGAATATCAATCCATGCTGGCAGGTTCCCACACTGTTGGTTAAACAAAGAGCAAACCGTACACAGCAATCGAACAATTACAACAGCAAAAATAAAAAAACAATTTCAAAGGACCCTTTTTCAGTTGCACAAAAAAAGCACTTTTGTTCTGAATGTTTTTACATACTACTGAAAATGAATCTGAAATTGCTGGAATTGTTAGGCCACGTATCGGCCATTTTGATCTTGTTTGTGTAGGTTTGGGTTTACGACTGCTAGTGTCCAACTATATTTTTTTGTCCTAGGCTCTTCAAATGAAAAAGGCCCCCTACTCCAAAAAATAAACAAATCACAATATTTTCAGTGCAAAGAAACTGACCACACATCTTATTATACAGGTAAACCTCATTTTTATTTTTTAACAAAAGGATTGGGAATCAATGTTTTATGTGACATCTAAAGAAGCGAAGAAAGCTGACAGGACTAAAAGAAAATAAAAAAAGAAGAAATAATAATTATTAAAAGAACCACCGCAAACACTAAACCAAAATGAGCACAGCAAGAATAGTGGCAGCACACAGTCAAAAGGCACATGTGATCATGACTGGCCAATCATTAACTGATACAACATCCAAGAAAAATGCTTTCACAGCACCTCCACGAGACTTGACGGCATGTCATGCAACCAATCGTTGAGCTTGTTACATGACGCCATCAGATCACACTTTAACTTCTAGTTGACAGAACTTACGCACTGGAACGTTTTCTCCATTTCATTGTTATGGATACTTTTCCTACAGCCTGAGACTGCGGGTTATGACTGTCTCTGCTTGGTTTGGTTTTTGATCGAATGACAAAAGAAGAAAAGAATTTTTGTTTTTTGGAGGGGGAAAAGTACCAAACACAGCATCAGTCAAAAGCAATACTTGCAATTGAAAAACAAGAAAACAAACTTAAGGAAATGGATGAAGCCTTGCAAAGGCATATAAGATTACAAACACATGGTTAACAGTAATGTAATGTATGCAGTGGATGCTAAAAGTAAAATATGATTAAGTGCATGACAGCAGACAGACATCGGTTACAGTGTAACAACATTTCAATTTTTCACCCATTATAACAGACTTCATCCCAAATTCACAGAGTGCCGGCTAATAGGCTGTTCATTAAATGAAAAAGAAAATAATTGTTCATATAGTTGGTATACGCGTCAGAAAAACAACACTGGCAAATCAAAACAATATTACAATTGCACAGGAAAAAAGAACTGAAAGCAGAACATTTCCAATCCTTTTCCTCTGCCTGAGCCAACTCCTCTTTGAGAAAGTAGTAGTAATGACCAGGAATTCGACAATCCTAAATTGGCCCCCAGGAAGGAGAAGAGTTGGAGTTGTCCTTTCTCTCTTTATCTTGGTAGATCTGTCTTCCTTACAAGTATTCTCTCACTGACCAGTTCAATCTCTGTATCGCACATTAGAAATGTTCTGTCTTAAAAGCCCGAATAATTACATAAAGAAAGAGAAAGTCATATTCTCAGTTGACCTGACTGCATTTAGGAAATATCTGCATTTATGTCTGCTCAGTGTAAGTGTACACAGAATGAATTAGTTGCTTTGTATCAACTTTTTAACCATAGGTGCCAATATTTTGGAGTTATTTGGTATTGTATCATAATTACAAGAACAAAAGGACTTCCACTTTATTAATGCACTATTATGAAAAAAACTTATATGCATTAAATTCCCAATACAGAATGAAGAACTAAGCTTTATTATTATTAAATAGAAAACATAGAGGCTCTTTTAATGGCTCATTTGATAGCTGCACCGCCCAGTGTAGAACTGAGCCACACAGAACAGGGATTTCCCTGGACTGTGCAGAGTTATCTGATCTTAGCCAGGGGAAAGGTAGGGATGTTACAATCAGTTTAAGGAGCCCTGAAATAGGAAGAAGGAAAATCAGCTGAGGTTGTCGGACCTGAGTACTGCCCAACTGCTAATAATGCTAACTTCTAGGAGCAGCAAAAAACACCCCCCACCCTGGAGAAATGCACCTATAGCTAATTTCAGGAAAAAATTTCTGAAATAGCTTCCCAATTCTATCAGGCAACCAAGCAAACTGCAGCAGCCCATGGTTACCCATTACACATCAGTAAATGAACTTAGTGCATGTGTAGATCACACACACACACACACACACACACACACACACACACATCCCTTTCTCAAGGAATTGTCAAGTCTCTCCGTATGGCTTAGCACGTACCAATTATTATAAAGTGTGACAACCCTTTAAGTAAAGTAAGACTTTCTAGTACCTATCTTAATTATTTGACTGTGCATTTTAGTCACGTCTTATAGGAATTCTACAAAGAACATCAGTTGAAGAGCAGCTTAGTTACTAGCGGTGATTGCTCCCAGGGCAATCTACCAATGTGATGCTGTTCTTCACAGATGCAACAAAAGCCAGAATGATAAAGGAGAATGTAAATTTAAATTACCAGCAATGCTTGAATAATTTAGAAGCAGAGTTTTACCCTTATGCCAATACAAACATTTAATGGACTCGTCAGAATGTCTTTTTAAAGAAAGAAAATAGATAGAAGATACCAATAAATTCCCTCCTGGGACCAGCCAGCCTGCTCTTAGCTTATTGACTTTGACACAAATTAGATGGCCAAGGCTACTCATAGAGAACTGGCCTGTTCTTCTGAGGGAACAATGGTAATACTATCTGTGTTACTAATGATCCTGCCACATTCTTTATATGTCTACTTCCACCTGTCTCATCTGCAATCATTCCCATAATTTTTGCCCAAGTCACTCATGATCATGTAGTGTGCTACCATTAGGACTGTTCCATGTTTAGGAACAGGAATAGGCTATTCAGCCCCTCGGGCATTCACTTAGATCATCGGTGATCTATACTTGAAGTGCATTTACCCACCTTTGCTCTATAGTCCCATAATACCTATCTACTGTCTTCAATCTTGAAATTTCAATTGATCCAGCATCCACAGTTTTTTGGAAGAGAGTGTTCCAGAATTCCACTCTCCTTTGTGTGAAAATGTGCTCACTCTTGAAAGGTCTAGCTCTAATTTTAAGATTGTGTCCCCTTGTTCTGAATTAAAGTCATAGTCATTTACGACATTCAGCCCATCAAGTCTATGCCAGCTTTCCATGGAGCACTCTAGTCAGTCGGGAAGCCTTGCCCTGGGGGTCTCATGGCATCAGGTCAAACATGGGCAAGGAAACCTCCTGCTGATTACCACCTACCGTGTCCCCGTGGCTGATGAATCAGTGCTTCTCCATGTTGAACACCAATTGGAAGAAGCACTGAGGGTCGCAAGGGCACAAAATATACTCTGGGTGGGGAACTTCAATGTCCATCACCAAGAGTGGCTCAGTAGCACCACTACTCACCGAGCTGACCGGGTCCTAAAGAAATAGTTGCTAGACTGGGTCCACGGCAGGTGGTGAGGGAACCAACAACAGGGAAAAACCTATTTGACCTCGTCCTCACCAATCTGCTTGTCGCAGATGCATCTGTCCATGACAGTATTGGTAGGAGTGACCTTGTGTCCTTGTGGAGACAAAGTCCTGTCTTCACATTGAGGGTACCCACCATTGCATGGTGTGGCACTACCACCATGCTAAATGGGATAGATTTCGAACAGATCGCACAGCTCAAAACTAGGCATCCATGAGGTGTTGTGAGCCATCAGCAGCAGCAGAATTGTATTCAACCACAATCTGTAACCTCATGGTCCAGAATATCCCCCACTCTACCATTACCATCAAGCTGGGGGACCAACCCTGGTTCAATGAAAAGTGCAGGAGGGCATGTCAGGAGCAGCACCAGGCATACTTAACAATGAGGTGTCAGCCTCGTGAAGCTACAACACAGGATTACTTGCATGCCAAACAGTGGAAGCAGCATGCAATAGACAGAGCTAAGTGATCCCACAACCAATGAATCAGATCAAAGCTCTGCAGTCCTGCCACATCCAGTCATGAATGGTGGTGGACAATTAACAATTGACAGGAGGAGGTGGCTCCACAAATATCCCCATTCTCAACAATGGGAGAGCCCAGCACATCAGTGCAAAAGACAAAGCTGAAGCATTTGCATCCATCTTCAGCCAGAAGTGCAGAGTTGATGATCCATCGCAACCTCTTCATGAGGTCCCCAGCATAACAGATGCCAGTCTTCAGCCAATCCGATTCACTCCACATGAGATCAAGAAATGGATGAAGGCACTGGATACTGCAAAGACTATGGGCCCTGACAACATTCTGGTAATAGTACTGAAGACTTGTGCTCCAGAACTACCCGAGACAAGCTGTTTCAGTACAGCTACAACACTGGCATCTACCCGGCAATATGGAAAATTGCCCAGGTATGTCCTGTGCACAAAGAGCAGGACAAATCCAACCCGGCCAATTACCGCCCTATCAATCTACTCTCAATCATCAGTAAAGTGATGGAAGGGGTCGTCGACAGTGCTAAAAAGCGGCACTTGCTCAGCAATAACCTGCTCACTGATGTTCAGTTTGGGTTCCGCTGAGGGCCACTCAGCTCCTGACCTCATTACAGCCTTGATTCAAACATGGACTGAAGAGCTGAACTCCAGAGGTAAGGTGAGAGTGACTGCCCTTGACAGCAAGGCAGCATTTGACTGAATATGGTAACAAGGAGCCCTAGCAAAACTGGAGGAAATGGGAATCAGGGGGAAAGCTCTCCACTGGTTGGAGTCATACCTAGCACAAAGGAAGATGGTTGTGGTTGTTGGAGGGCAATCATCTGAGTACCAGGACATCACTGCAGGAGATCCTCAGGGTAGTTTCCTAGGCTCAAACACCTTCAGCTGCTTCATCAATGACCATCCCTCTATCATAAAGTTAGAAGTGGGGATGTTCGCTGATGATTGCACGATGTTCAGCACCATTCGCGACTCCTCAGATACTGAAGCAGCCCATGTCCAGATGCAGCAAGACTTGGACAACATCCAGGCTTGGGCTGATAAGTGGGAAGTAACATTCACGTTACACAAGTGCCAGGCAATGACCATCTCCAACAAGAGAGAATCTAACCATCTCCCCATGACATTCAATAGCATTACGATCGCTGTATCCCCCACTATCAACATCCTGGGGGTCACCATTGACCAAAAACTGAACTGGAGTAGCCATATGAATACCGTGGCTACAAGAGCAGGTCAGAGGCTGGGAATTCTGCGGTGAGTAACTCACCTCCTGACTCCCCAATGCCTGTTCACCATCTACAAGGCACAAGTCAGGAGTATGATGGAATACTCTGCACTTGCCTGGATGGGTGCAACTCCGACAAAACTCAAGAAGCTTGACACCATCCAGGACAAAGCAACCTGCTTGATTGACACCCCATTCACCACCTTCACCGTTCACTATCTTCATCACTGACGCACAGTGCCAGCAGTGTGTACCATCTACAAGATGCACTGCAGCAACTCACCAAGCCTCCTTCGACAGCACCTTCCAAACCCGCAACCTTTACCATCTAGAAAGACAAGGGAATACCACCACCTGCAAGTTCCCCTCCAAGCCACACACCATCCTGACTTGGAAAAATATCACTGTTCCTTCACTGTCGCTGGGTCAAAATCCTGGAACTCTCTTCCTAACAGCACTGTTGGTGTACCTACACCCCAAGGACTGCAGCTTCATGAATAGAGGTATTGAGTACAAAAACAAGGAAGTTATGCTGAACCTTTATAAAGCTCTGGTTAGGCCACAACTGGAGTATTGCGTCCAGTTCTGGTCACCACACTTTAGTAAGGATGTGAGGGTCCTTGAGAGGGTGCAGATGAGATGTACCAGAATGGTTCCAGGGATGAGGAACTTCAGTTATGAAGATAGATTGGAGAAGTTGGGACTGTTTTCCTTGGATAAAAGAAAGCTGAGAGGAGATGTGACAGAGGTATTCAATATGATGAGGGATCTGGACAGGGTAGGTGGGAAGAAACTGTTCCCTCTTGTGAAAGGATCGAGAACAAGAGGGAACAGATTGAAGGTAAATGGCAGAAGAAGCAAAAATGACAGTGAGTGGTTAAGGTCTGGAATGCACTGCCTGAGAATGTGGTGGAGGCAGGTTCAATTGAAGCATTCAAAAGGAAATTAGACTGTTATCTGAAAAGGAAGAATGTGCAAGGTCACGGGGAGAAGGTGGGGGAATGGCATTTTGCTCATTTGGAGAGCCAGTGCAGACATGATGGGCTGAATGGCCTCCTTCCGTGCTGTAGCAATTCTGTGATTCTGCAAAAGGTAATTGAGGGGAGGTTTGATAGAGGTGTACAGGATTATGACAGGTTTGGATAAGATAGACAAAGAAAAGCTTTTCCCATTGGCTGATGGTACAAAGACTAGGGGACACAGATTTAAGGATTTGGGTAACTGAGGATGTGAGGAAGAACTTTTTCACTCAGCGAGTAGTAATGATCTGGAACACTGCCCACGAGGGAGGTGAAAACTGAGACAATTAATGAATTCAAACGGAAATAAGATGGGCACCTTTTGGAAATATACTTGTAGGGCTACAGGGATAGAGTTGGGAATGGGACTGAATGGATTACTCTACAGAGAGTCAGTATGGACTTGATGGCTGAATAGCGTCCTTCTGTGCTGTTATGACTATCATCTGTAGCACGCATAGTGCAGAATATTATGTGCCAGTAGTAGTTAGGTGAGTGCCTCCATGAATTTTCATCCATTATTTTTACTAGATGGAAAACATGGGGAATACATGGCTAAAATCCTGAAACTTGCTGCTGGTGCATGGAACTCTGTGCCAGCATAGTGAAGACAATAAGAGTCCCAAAATATGGTGTATAAGAATTAAAGAAAACTGAAATAGGACTAAAGTCAGAGAGTCATAATGGGATTACTTTAGAGGGAAAGGGGATAAGATAGGAGTAATTTTCCACCTTTACTTTGTAGGCACAACTTCTGGGAGCGGGAAATTATTCCTTTTTAATTTATAATAGAAGAATGCCTATATTTTGAAAGAGCTTGGCTGGAATTTTGTTGGCGGGAATCCCACTGACAGGCCCGAAAGCAGGGGTGCAGTCCCACTTCGGCATTCTGTGGGACCCAGAACCGCACCTTTTGGGGGGGCAGGCAACTAATTGGTTGCCGTCGGGGCAGCCATCCTTATTAAGGACGGCCGCCTGCCACCAGGACGGCCGGACAATTGGAGGGCTGAAAACTCAGCAGTCTCAGCAGCACCACCGGAAGTGCCACTGCTGGGTCTGTACCTGGAAGAAGAGGATGACATGGAAGGGCAGCACCCTCCCAACCAGGCAAGTGGGATCTAGGGATGTTGGGCCAGACAGGCAGGCCCTGGCGACAGGGGTGGGGGTTGGTGAGGGCAGGTGGCATCATTCCTGCAGGGGCAGCCATTGCTGCTGGGAGCCTCTCCGTGGACCAAAAAGTGCCTGACCAGGAGGGCTCCCCCTTCCCAAGCCCACTGGGAGGCTGTCAGGTTAAAATGTCAGCAGCAGCTGGAAGAAGCCCTGAATTGGCTACTTAAGTGGCTCAATTGGCTTCTGGGCAACAGGGCCATCTGCCACCTTCCTCACTGCTGGCTAAATGGCATGGCGGTGGGAAGACAATGGGCACTCCATCACCAGCCACCCCCCCCAACCCCTCCACCTTCCCTCGGCAATTTACGGCTCCCCCAGTCACGTAGCCTGTCTCCAGAAGGCTGGTAAAATTCAATCCATTATTTTTAATATAGACGTACCTTGAGTATGGAGCAGACATGTGACTGAAAATCTCACATTTGGAATTTTACAAATTTTAACAGGTCTGATAAATTACCAGACCATAGGCCACTGGACAGTTCTATTGTCGTAACCCATCACTTCAGGATATGCATCTTCTCTCCATATGCCTTCTCTTTTAAATTGCTCCCTCACTCAGCCAGTGCTATTGCTATTCTAAATAGTGGATATCTTTAATACTTTACTTTCCCACCTAGTTTTGCTTGGTGAGCAAGTTAATGGATACTTGGCTGGTGAGAATCCCCATTTGTGTTGTGTGAATGTTACCGTTCCAGACCCCTCAGCTCACAGAAATATTCATTTACAATGAGTTACCTGTGTGCTGTCATATTGGTGGGCTAGTATATCATCCTACTGAATAAAAAAA